>NC_140088.1:18454887-19074395 GCF_964237585.1 Gallinula chloropus | reverse complement strand
TGCTACTCCCTTCTGTAACATGAGCTTCATCTTGGTGTCCCACCATGTGTGGGCTTGTGGCTTTGCACAATGCTCTGTTAACTCTGGCTGATGAGAAAAGATGCCTTCTCTCCAATTCAGTGAGACATTTCACACACGTTAGTTGTTCCTTACTGTAGCCCAAACCTGTTCCTTGTGTTGGACAGAGAAAGGAGAGCTTTTTGAGACATGCTGGCCAGTGTTGGGCCAGAGGGATCTGCTGGCTGGGGAGTTTCAGATTCAACTGGAGTTGCTGGGGTTCAAATTCCCATTCTGGTTTGTAGCACAGACATTCATTTTGCTGTTGGCTTTGTTGATGGTCCCAGCAGCCTCTGGACCTGAAAGACCCTCTGTGTTTCTGGCAGGTGCAACAAATACCAATGCATGTGTAAGAGAGGTCACTTTGGATTTCCATACAGATAGGTATTTTTTCTTTAATGAACTTTCAGAAGAGGGTGAGAGAATGTGGCTCCATTATTATGGTACTTGTGATTGTTTATACAGCTTTCTAACCTATCTGTATCAACAGAAGTGTAATGGAAAAGAGGCAAGGGGCCCGCTGCTCTCTGGAGTGTGGTAGGGAAGGGCAAGGATGCACACAGGGGTGGAGAAGGGCTCTCCTGACATTGCATGTGTAATCTAATCTACCCCATAATAATTTCCTACTGGCTCAGCATCAGTCACATCGTTAGCTTAACACTGAAATTAGATCTTGCCTGTCAGTGACATTTGTTTTCCTATCTGGACCATCTCTGTACTGCAGTACTTCCTGGCTCAATTCATGTGGGACCAACAATCCCAGTTATGTCGATCCAGACGTAGCAGAAAGCTTTTACTGAGCACTCCCTGCAGACCAGGGAAACCATCAAAGTGAGTGTTTCAATATGCCATTGCTCTCCTGTGTAAAATAAGAACAACTCTGTGTTATGACTTGGGGTCTTACTCCCTTCCAACTCCCTACATCAATCACAATCAAACTGCAAATACAAAAAAAGATAAGTGAAGCATAGTCCTTATCTACTGTCATATTACATCTATGTCCATACTGTGTGGAGCCCAGCTGAGACAATTGAGCTGGTGGGCCAGACTCATTTAGCTGTTGCTCCTCTCCCTCTCTTAGGCAATAGGAAATAGAGGCAGTATTTCTGGTCTCTGCATCAGACCTCTGGCCATACAAGCCTGTGCTGTGACCTTATATATCAAACATAGTTTAACCAGTACATTTCTCAGTTAGAAAGTCTCAGAGTGTTCAGAAATCGTGCCAAGGAAGTGGGAGATGTGCTTTCCTTAAATCAGGGCTGCCAGAGCCACCATACTAACAATGTTGCAAATACTGAAGTTTTCAATGTTGCAAATACTGAAGTTTTGCCTTTTACCCATTCACCTAAATAATATGTCATTGAGGGGTCCTTGCAATAACCAGTGAGTTCTTCACATTTCTGAGAACTAGAGAAACCTGGACAAGTTCCTGGGTGGGTCATAAATTTCTAGTGAGCCTCCTGTGCTTCCCAGTGTGCAAACTTCTTGCTACACTCACTGCTAATGGTTGTACTTCAGGGGAAGGAGAAGTGATGTGAGCCTCAGTTAGAGCACCTGCTCTTGCCCCAGGGGGGCTGTAGCTCACAGGGTACTGGTTCTGGGTCTGTAAAGAGGATGTGCTTCACTCAAGGCACAACCAGTCTCATGCCTGTAAATGTATAAGCTGTCACACTGTGAGGGGGATTCATGTCTCCTTAGCTCCAGACATTTCCAATGCAGTGGTTTACACTGGAGCCAGACACTGTGGACTTCTTTCATATCTGATGGAGAGAAATAGGGGTGGGGTGTGTTAGCTCATCCTGAAGTAGACATTTTACAAGTGCTTTCTAGGAGGACTTTATCCTTGAACAGCTTGAGGAACATTAGCCATTGAAAAGACTGAATTTTGGACAAACTCCAAATTCCAGATTACATTTTAAAAATACAACATTTTAAACAAACATTTTAATGCAAGCAAATATACAGTTTACCCTTCTTAGCAAACACAAAATTACTTAATTTTCAGTTTTTCAAATACCAGCCAGGTTCCCAGTTAGGAACTGCAAACACCATATACACTATCTTCTCTTGACATCTTGTTGCTTTGCATTTTGGGAGGGCTTAGAATAGATAAGATGGGTTCCTTTCTGCATCTCTTACCCAATCACAAAATTATTTTCTATTCAAGACCATTTTCAGAGGTGTCTGATTAAGGACCTCAGGGTTCAATTCCAAAAGAATTGATGTAAGATCTGTCATTCATAAACTTCAGTTTTAACTTAGGTCTTATTTTCTTATTAATGTTTTAGGATCACAGCTGCTCCATTCCCTCTCACCTTGTGTTTTTAACACTTGCCTGCTTCTTGTTACATTTCCTCTACTAGGTATACAAAGGCATCAGTGTGAGATAGCAGCAAATATTTTGTAAACACATATATATTTAAAAATCCCACATAGGCACATAAAAGGAGGCTTTCATGATGTGCTTTTTCATGACCTGAAGCAAAAGAGAGGCACTCTACTTTTAAAATGGGTGTTAAACCAGAGGCATGAGTTAAACTCTCAGGCCTTTGGGTGGCATAGACACCATACATGGTGTCACATTTTACTTTGGCTGGGGATTTACACGCATAGTGTAGTTTTATAGCATTTTCCTGAAAATTACAGTGAATTTTCATCATCAAGATTTATCAATTTGACTTTTGTTATTTATTTGTTACACCCTCTATAGGGGACAGCTGGAGCTAAACTGCTGTGGTCCTGCTAGAGAATATGTATTGATATGGGCATTAATTGATTGTCTACTTTGCTGCCAAATAATCCTCTCTGCTTGCTTTATCTACTTTAGATTCTGGAAGCAGACTGAAAATTGGACATACTGCCCATTACATTAATGGAAAGTATCGATATACTAATTGTCCAGGAGGTGATTGGAAGACCTGGAGACAACATAATCATCTTGCTGTTCTACATGCTGTCTATGATTGCTTAGTTTGAAATCATTGGATGAAAATATTGACATGTTAGGTTATCAATAAAACTCACATTAAAGAAACAAAATTACTTCTTGAATTAGAAAAAAACAACCCTGCAAATGCAATGGATTTTTAAGGCTCCCCTCCAGAAAACACAAGTACAACATATTCATCATTGACCTGGATGAGGGGACAGACCGTGCCCTCAGCAAATTTGCTGATGATACAAGCCTGGGAGGCCTGGCTGATACACCAGAAGGCTGCACTGCCATTCAGCGAAAACTTGACAGCCTAGAGAATTGGGCAAAGATGAACCAGATGAAGTTCAATAAGGGTGAGTGTAGGGTCCTGCACCTGGGGAGGCATAAGCCCAGGCAGCAGTACAGGTTAGGACCTCAGCATCCTGGTGGACATCAAGCTCTCCATAAGCCAGCAGTGTGCCCTCATGGCCAAGAAGACCAATGGTATCCTGGGGTGCATTAAGAAGAGCACGGCCAGCAGGTCAAGAGAAGTCATCCTCCACCTCTACTTTGCCTTGGTGTGGCCATAGCTGGAGTGCTGTGACCAATTCTGGGCTCCACAGTTCAAGAAAAACAGAGAACTACTGGAGCGAGTCCAGCAGAGAGCTACAAAGATGATGAGGCGACAGGACCATCTCTCGTATGAGGAAAGGCTGAGAGACATGGGTCTGTTTAGCCTGGAGAAGAGAAGACTGAGAGGGAATCTGAACAACACTTATAAACATCTAAAGGGTGGGTATCTAGAGGAAGGGGCCAGACTCCGAATTCTCAGTGGTGCCCAGGGACAGGACAAGGGGCAACAGGCACAAACTCTGACACAGGAAGTTCCATCATGAGGGAAAACTTGTTTACTCTGAGGGTGACATGCTGCTACCTCCATGGCATTACAGCCTCCTGCCATTGCTTTTGCAGTAAGGGAGAGCCCAAAATCAAGTGCATCCTGTTGTGCTAACGGTAGAGCAATCATGTACCACTGCTACTGCAATCTGTGCTAAGGAAGAGGAGAGCAGGACAGAAATAGTGAAGCTAAAGATTATGCCTGTGGTACAAAAAAAAAAAAGAGAAGGATTTTTACCCCCCGCCTCCCCACCCACAGTCCCAAAATCACAACAATGGTTAGATAGGAGTTAGATGAGGGAAGGCAAGCAGTGATAAGCCAGAGAGAGTGGATGAGGGACTATACATGCTCCCAGGCTCTGGGGCAGCCTCCTGGAGCACAGTGTGGCAGCTCTTCTTCACTGTGGGTCAGAAAGAGGGACCTAGGCAGGGGACATAAAGACTTCCTGTGTGATAGAGAATGGTCCCACACTGCACAGGTTATGGACAAATTGACCTTGCCAGCCATTTCCTTTTGTGGTTTCTGAGTCCCAAACAGAGAATGCTGTTACAGCTGCAGCTCAGGCCAAACGGGAGCTGCGCAGCAGGGAGCTCTTTATAGACTGTGGGAAGAAGAAAACGAAAATGAATGGGACAGAGCTTCAGGGCCTTGCCTGTCCATAGCACTAAGACAGAAAAGCCAGTGGCTATTGTAGAGCAAAGAGTTTCTGCACATTTTCTGACATGCTGAGCCCACAGCCTGGCAGGAGAGGAGGGAGAGGTTTTAACACTTAAGCTAGCATAATAAGTACTAGCAGAACATCCTGGACTGGGTCTGTTATAACACACCTTTTCTGGATGCTCATTAAAACTCTTTTTGCACAGAAAACTGAGGGGGTGTTAGTGTAGCATGAATCTGCAGAGACCAGTCCTAGTACTAAACATTTGTGTTCCTCGGGCAGGTGGGAAGGGTGAGCACCTGGGGACACTGAGGAAGGCCAGGGGAGCTGAGGGGGTACCTGAATCCAAGTCTGGCATTTCTGGAGCTCAAGGAAAGGTACATTTCTTTGCCCCAGTACCCCCTGTTGCTGCAGGCTCTGGAGCCCATGGTATGCAGCGTATGGGGGAGGTTTGTCTCACTCTTTCAGCTCAATCATAGTTCCATTTGCCTTTTTTTTTTTAATTAGAAGGCTGCCAATGTAATTGGACATGTCTGAGAACTGTTCCTTACTTTTGATTTGATCCTTATGTTTTCAACTGGCATAGTGATGAGGACCACATGAACGCATACAGTCAATAACCCTTTACATGTTAAGTTGTTATGGCTGATGTGAGGGAATCTGAATGCCTATTATGACTCCTCCTTTGAAAACTGATCTCTGACTGTGTTTTCTAAAGAGAATAATGTTGTGACATTCAGGAGAGCTTCAAGCTTGAGGCAAGGCTAAAGATCAAAGCAACGCAAAGCCATAATGGAGATGAATTCTAATGGATAAATGGATATAGACTGATATGCTAATATACCTGTTTAACTTGATAGATGTTAATGATGATGACAAATTTGTAAATGTATTTGGATCTATATTTAACAGTTTGCTGCAATATATTAAAACTAGGATTATTAATATTTTGAATCCATCAAAAGGCTGTGGCTAAGCACAGGTCCAAACTTCCTGGCTTGCTAAGTGGCAGTTCAGTCATATACAAAATATTGCAATATATTATTACAGATTTTTATCCTTAATTAACACAGTCCTGACTTTTCATCATCATCAATCCTATCACTGGGCATGACACATAAAAATGACTAGAATTCATTTCTCTCAGACTAGTATTCCTGACTGAAGCAAAAAATTTAGATTGCATCTAGAGACTTTATTGCATTTTGCTCTTTTGCCTCAAACCAGGGTGAACTCCCTAAAAAGTCAACTCCTAGCTTATAAGAATCATTGTGAAATTAAATATGACGTGTATACTGAGCTGATTAGAAATGAGAAATGAAAAATCTGAGCTTCATCTTGCAGCATGCTGAGCATTGGTACCTCCTAGAGAGGTCAGGTTCTCCTGGATATGCAGATCTTCTGCAAGGTATTTACGAATAATCCTTTGCCCCTCAGAGTAAGAACTGTCAGGTCTGCCAATATCAGTTGAAGAACTCCCATCATGTACAATAACCTAAAAAGGACACTATAGGTTAGTAATTGGCAAATACTAGTTTCAATAAACATCTGGAGTACAAATTTTGCTCTCTGTAGGAAATCCCTTATGCTATTGGTTATCTTTTATTTGGGCATCTCAAAAGAATACGAAACCAGAAAGGGGTTAAATCCTACAATCCTGGTGGCAGGTTTGCACTACAAAGAGTAAATGCCTGCCCCTTGGCAACATAGTAACTTGGAGAGAGAACTTTATGCCAAAGCCAGATGTCCTCAGATCTATTCTGCTATCATCAGACACCAAAACTTTGACATACAGATTTCTGAAAGAACATCTCCAGTTTATTCAGTGATTTACCACAAATACATTTCTAAGCAGGAAAGAATACAGCCAAGATGTAGATGGAGACAGAGACTGTTTGTGTCTTATGCCTAATTTGGGACCCGCAAAAGACAGTACTCCTGCGGGACACTTCCAGCCTCCTTAGTGCTTCCATTACATCTCTTCCTACTTCAGCTTCCTTGAAGTCACTTGCAACCTCTGGAAGAGTGCAACTGCACACAAGCCATGTGGACACTGCCATCATGCAGTTTTATTAAATGCTGTTTGATGTCCGGGGCTTGGGATGTTTATAAATTAGAGGACTGATGATTTCATTTCAGGATAGGGCAGAAGGTGAAGCTGCATCTGGAAATTAAAATCCATCAGCAAAATCTCCCATCTTTCAGAGCAGTGAAAGAAGTGTCAGAAACTTTGGCTAGTAGCAATTGTGCTAATATAAATAAACCTTCTCTGACAAGCATGGCTCTGAAGATAATTTCCCATTCTAGCCCTTAGCCATGCATCCTGCCAAGATGAGGCCAAGCACAGCTCTTCATTACTCCACCATAATTTACTATGAACCTAACAGAAGCATGAAAATAATATTTTTGTGTGTATATTCCTTGTTTGTTCTGATCATCAGCTTGTGGCCTGCATTATCAGTAGCCATTCAGAATCTAACCACATTCTGAGCAACCTGAAATTACTGATTCGTTCTTGCAGTATCTTTGTGGTGTGGATGGCCTATTATTTAATCAAGAGGCAAACAGGGGTTTTGAGCAAGAGTGACTTGCTCAAGGCCACACAAAGCCTGCAACAGAGCTGTGATCTCATCATCCTTCCAGGTACAAAACCAGAAATCCATCCTGGTGGTGCAAAGGTAGTTCATAGGAGGGTAAAGTGAATCAGAGTGTATATTGTTGGCCTAAGGTTTGTGGTCACACACAGTTACAGATACTTAGATCTTTTGTTTGCTGGCAAATCTAGTTTGAAGTTTGTTAGTATTCACATAAACCCAACAGTGCATCTGCACTTAAGACAAAGGATTAACCAGAATATTGAATAAAACACAGGGCTCAGATAAACTTGGGCAGCCTCTTTCATCCCCTTTTCCCTATATTTTCTCATGTTTTTTTTTCCTCCTTGATCCACCTCAAACCTTCTCTTTCCTCTCCTTTGGACCTTGCCCTAAACATTGCATAGTTGTGTCTGGCACATATCCAAAAACTGTTCCCAGAGCATCCCTCAATGTGTCTTATGCCAGAGGCAATAATGAACTTTAGTGCAAGGCATCTGGGAGACTGCTTCTTGGTTGACTTATCTTGCCAAGTTTCATACCAGGTAACAAAGTCCAATCAGTTTTCTCTGATGTGCCCTCATGGCCAAGAAGACCAATGGTATCCTGGGGTGCATTAAGAAGAGCATGGCCAGCAGGTCAAGGGAAGTCATCCTCCACCTCTACTTTGCCTTGGTGTGGCCATAGCTGGAGTGCTGTGACCAATTCTGGGCTCCCCAGTTCAAGAAAAACAGAGAACTACTGGAGCAAGTCCAGCAGAGAGCTACAAAGATGATGAGGGGACAGGACCATCTCTCGTATGAGGAAAGGCTGAGAGACATGGGTCTGTTTAGCCTGGAGAAGAGAAGACTGAGAGGGAATCTGAACAACACTTATAAACATCTAAAGGGTGGGTATCTAGAGGAAGGGGCCAGACTCAGAATTCTCAGTGGTGCCCAGGGACAGGACAAGGGGCAACAGGCACAAACTGTGACACAGGAAGTTCCATCACGAGGAAAAATTTGTTTACTCTGAGGGTGACAGAACCCTGGAACAGCTTCCCAGAGAGGTCATGGAGTCTCTTTTGCTGGAGACATTCAAAACCCACCTGGATGCTGTCCTGTGCAACGTGCTTTATGTCATCCTGCTCTGGCAGAGAGGTTGGACTAGCTGATCTCCAGAGATCCCTTCCAACCCTGACCATTCTGCACGTCTGTGAGGAAGTGAAGTATAATAAACCTGTGACCTGAGTGGGTAAGTGGCGTGGGGTGAGGAGCTTGTCAACAAGGATTCTGTTTGGCTTTGTGTCTGGAGAACTGCAACTATAGCACTGCCTAATTTATATGTGCATTTGTAAATATGTAAGATGGAAAGGTTGCATTTTTTTTGAATGACCTCCAGAGATCCCTTCCAACCCCTATCGTTCTGTGACTCTATGATTCAGTGTTGTGCCTGGGAGCAGTCACTGTTGTGTGCTTCATTTTCCCTGATGAGGTTACTGATGTTTCTCTGACTTTGTTCTTGCTGCATTTTTGTGTTTACAGGGGATGCACTTTTAATCAAGGTAATGAAGAATCACACTGGACACTTTATTCTGTGATGTCTACGAAGCTGAAGTGAGTAAAATGCTTTTACATCCTGAGAGTTTCCCACTTAATTTCTTGGCAAACCAGAAGATCTTGCTTTTTGATTACTGCCAAGGAGGCACCCATCCACCTTTCTCTACCTCATAACCCCTATTTCTGCATGTAGTTGGGGGGAGTTGGTTGGAGCCCGCTGAGTAGTGACATGGGACACGCTGTGTCATCACACTGGGGGCCCAGGCAGGAAGGGCAGCCTTCTGGCAGGCAGAGGAAATTGCCACAGCCCTCAGGGGTCAGAAGCCACTCCTCCATTTCAACCCCCATTCTGGAAACTAGTTCCCAAGCTGAATTCCGTATGGGAATTTGCTATCAGGGCTTAAAATGCCATTAAAGAAATAACAGAAGCTATCTACATGTTAAAAAAAAAGTCTTACTTTAAATAAAAAATTAAATCATTACCCCAAATAATGTGGAATCCTTATCAGTAAGTCTCCTCAAGCTTCTCTGACTATATTAAACACGAATTGTAAGAATTCTGCCTGAAACGGTATTTTGTGCAGATTAGCTGAGCAGTTTTAGAAATCATTTGGCAGCTTTTTACTGTTATAAACTGGATTTAATTCTTAGCTAAAATACCTTCTGCACTAAGCTTTCCTCTTCAGCTATTAAGAACATGCTGCAAGCTTTTTAGACAGTTAAACTTTATTCTATACACATGCAGATCTACTTATGTACTTGACACACACACACGGGAATACTTTACAACCAAAAGGTACCTTTTAATGAACAGGCAGCAATTTTCCCATAAAAGCAGAATGGCTTACATGCTAATGTGGGTTTCTTCACTTCTGGTCATTGTATACTGAAAGATAATGTTCCTTAAAACAAGGCCTATTCCTCCTCCCACTAAAGTCAAGTAGGATCAGGATTGGGTCTCTAGACTGAAAATGTAATTTATGTTTTCTAAATGCCGGGTTTCAGAGCTTTATGGGGATATTAAATCCCACAGGCTAGCTCTGATTGATGAAAACGTCTCATGTCTTGCAGTTAGGGAACAAAGATGAGAGGAGGAAAGGGAGGCTTTCTGAGGGCCAAGTACCCCTTCATTACTGCAGAAGGGGCTCTGACCCAAACGCTTGACTGAAGGGCTCCTGCCTTCTGCTGCAAAGCAAGTGCAGGCCTCCTTGTGTGACACACTAATGCCACCACAACCCGCCACGGGCCTCAAAACCGCCTGCAGGTGTCGGATGGGCAGCAGATTTGAGAAAGATGAGTTGGATCTCAGTGGCCAGGTGCGCTGCTGCGATGCGATAGAGGCACCTCGCAGGCGGTCACCAGCAACAGCGTCCCACTGACATCGGCTATCCTGAAGCAGAGCCAGGCTCACCGTGGAGCAAGAGGCCGGGTCACCGTGCCGACCTCCAGGGCTGTCATACTCGGCGCCAGGCCGAGCCGCGCTGCCCGCTCTCCCGAGCGGCATGACCCTGCGGGGCGGGCTGCCGGCAACGCCCCGCTCACCGAGGGGGAGGAGGCCCGGCTGGGCTTTCCCCGGAGCGATGGCGGGCAGCGATGTCCGTAGGCCTGCAGCCCCCAGCAAAACTTCCCGCAAGACTTCCCGCCCGGTTCCTGGGCTAGGGGCGTGGCCCCGCTCCGGTCCCTCAGCGGCGCTCCGGGCCCAGGCCCCGCCCGGGCGGGGGTGCGGTAAGCTGCCAGCGGGCCGGGCGGCGGCAGCGGGTGGTCACGACCGTCCGGCGGGGCGGGGCGGCAGCGGGCACCGCCCTCGGGTCCTCGTCCCGCCTTCCCTCCGCCCCACCGCCCCCGGCCGCAGGCTCCGTCGGGGCCGGTCTGGCGGAGCAGCCCCGAAGTTTGCGGAGTGGTCGGCGGCGGGGCCATGTGGCTGCTGTGGCTGCTGCTGGGCTCGGCGGGTGAGTGCGGGCGGCGGCGGCGTCCCGGCGCGCTGCCCGGGAGCGAGGGGGCGTGCTCGGCTCGGTGGAGGAGGGCGCCAGGGCCTCCTCCCGCCTCCTCTCGGCGGCTCGTTGCGGGCTGGGCCGGGGGCGCCGCCGGTCCCCCCCCTCCTCTCGGGTCTTTTCCCCTCCCTCGGCCTGCCCCACGGCTCGCTGGGTGGGCCGTGCCGGGCGGGGATGCCCGCGGCGGGGGCGTGCGCGCGTCTTCGTCCCTTCCCTCCCTCCCCTCGGGCGTGTGCGGGGTGCTCCCGGCTTCCCCGCCGGGGGCTGTGTGGGGTCGGATGGGGCGAGGCGCTCGGAGGAGTTAGCGGGGCCGGGATGGTTCCGGGTCAGGCGCCCCTATGCCGACCCGGGCGTCGAAGCCGCCGCCGGGACGAAGGGGCTCTCTTCTCCCTTCCGAAGCCTCCCCGGGGTGGAGGCGGCTGTCGCGGGTGCAGCATTCCCCCCGCCCATGGGCAGGCAGCTGTGGCCGTTCAGCGCCGGGGCCGTGCGCCCAGGTGGAGCGCTCGGGGTCCTGCCTGGCGTCACTTGCAGTGTGGGAAGGGATTTTCTGCTTCTCGGTCAGAGCCGCCTTTCTAAAAACTTTGTACCCCCGCGGTCGGCATATGTCTGCCGGAGCCCGCGAGCTGATGATGTTTTGTGCAGCTTTGCTGCAGGTGTGAATTATTTCTGCAACATGATCTGAGCGGGCGCTTTTCCAGACGATGTAAGTAGCCTGGCTGCGTGCTGCTGTGTCTGTTCCTCAAGCGCTCCTTGGCGATGAAGTGATGACACACAGGGTGTAAAGCTCAGAGTATAAAATTCAGTTCGTTATTATTATTATTATTAAGAGTATTTGTTGTCACGAAGAACTTCTGAGTTTCACATCTTCCGTGATAAAAGCGTGGTTTGAGTTTGGGGTAGATGGGTAGGAAGGGGGAGAAGTGCAATAGGACTTGCACGGTTGAAGTTACATAACTGCAAACTTCTGCTGCAACATTCGTAAGTCTTGTGTAGGTTTGGGTGTCTTTGCAAAACTATTCCAGCAGTTCCCTTTTTTGGAAAGCTTCAGGCAAAGCTCAGGTTTGTTTAGATTGTGTTGCCTTTTTCCTTATTAATTTCCATTTCGCTGCAATAATGATGCCAAAAATTCACCTAATTATTCATAGAAGGGTATATGATGAATATATTTGCTTGTAATATCACCCTTAGATTAACACAGAGGGTTCCATCCTACAAGATACTGATCTTTATGTACGAAGATTTCCCAGTCATCCACACCCTGTATTCCTGCTCCACCTTGGCCTGGGGATAGTGGCCAAGAAGTGCTGTTTCTCCTATGGAAGTTGATACTTCAGCTTTTCAACTGCAAACTGCTGTTCTTGCACAACAGTTACCCTTCAGTTATTTAACCAGAGGCTCTGGATTACTTTGGGACAGATTCAAAGTGCTTTCTGAATATTTTTTTTTAACATGTCATGTTTTTCTTTTGAAGAATAAAGCATGTGGTCTTCGGAGATTTGCTTTTTAAATGTTGCTTCCTCTAGATGTTTTGGCACCCCTGCAAGCTTCCCATAGGGAGATCTAGTTTGTCTCTGCCTGGCCTTCACTCTGTTTTGAATTTTAGTTTTGGTAACTATTCAATCTTTTTTTGGGTACTGATGGGAAACCTTGAAACCCTGGGGATCAATTTCAGTTAAGAGAATATAAACATTGTATAGTATCTCTGTCTAAACAGTCATTCTGTTAGTGCACAGAAGCTGTTGGCTTGGATTAAGTCAGTGAAAATTTGCAAGGCAAAGTTTGATCTTTTATTTGCATCTTTATTCTTAATATTATAGTTGGATCAAATAGTGCTTTTGATCCTGAAAGGCCTTATCTGCATGGGAAAGGTTTTGTCTTGTTTTGATACACAGTGTGAATGTATGCTAGTCTGGTTTAATTTCTTTTTGGAATCACAACTGGTAATTGATCAGAAAGAGGCTATTGATCTGAAGCTTTAAGCCCCGTTCTCCGCCCGGGAGCCCCCGCGATTCCCTTGCTTTGCTTTTCCAGCCCTTGCCGCTTTTCAAGTCTCATCAAGCTCTCAGGCACATGCACACACATGCACACCCAGCCTCTTTCATCTCTCTGTGCTCTCGCCAGTATAAGCAGGTCGTGCTCAGCTCTGATCCCCTCCTGCTGCCCTGCGTGTGCCATGGTCTGACCCAGTTCCCAGCACTTTACTTTGGCTCAGCGTCAGCCCAGGAGTTCCAGGATGTGGGTTAGGTACTGCAAGGATTCCAGTTACCAACTTAGAATGTAACAACATTATCGGGTTAAGCTAATGTCGAAGGTTTGTTGGTTAGAAAACAAGCATCTGTATTTATCTTCTTTCACAGTTTGGATTACTTAAGTAATAGAAACTGAGCTACACAGAGTTATGGTGAGTTTAGGAAAGGATTGCTTCAGAGGATTGCATGTATGTTACAGCCGAATAAACCAATAAAATGTAAACAGCACATAAAAGAAAAATGAAATCTGTAATCCTGACTCCTGCTGTGGTGTATCTTTAGGACGAAACATTGTTTTATTCAAAGAAACCTAACTCTAGCAAATACATTTTGAACATAGATTTACATAATTTTTTTTCTTCAACCTGTATATTGTCCATTGAGAGAGGTGATGGCAGGAGTCACAAATATTTAGCTAAATGAAATGCTTTTAAAAAGTATGATTACAAAGTGAGTGGAAAAGGAAGATTACTTTTTCTGACAGCTACGAAACCTTGCTGTTTTAGCCATAAAGTAGTTCTTAAAAATGCTGGTCAGCTCTCTGGAGAGTCAGAATGCAGTGCACAGCTGGAATTCCTGAGGGTGCCCCCAAGATGTCACAGTTCAGTGTAAGGACCTTTCTGATACATAAACCAAATATATAACGCAGATATTACAGCTCTTAAAATAACACTTGACCTGCTTTGTGTTAAGGGAAGAGAGGCTTTTGTATCTTGTTCCCTCTAGTCTTTTGGTCTGAGACTGTTGGAATTGGAACCTGGTTCTACAGACAGCATAAACATACGGAGCTACATGTGTGCTTTCATCACAGTTTGCAGTTACATCTTAAAAGCTTGGAAAAAACCAGAACATCCCCAACTCAAGCAGGGGTAGGAGCTGCTTAAAGAATAATGTTACTACGTTAACCTATGTTGTGTAATAGCTAGCTGAAAACTTCCACATGCAACTGCTACTTCCATGTAGAACTTTGTACTGATGTTCAAAGGTGTTGCTTTTAGTCAAATTTCTTTGCTGAAAAGCTCTGTGTGTTGCATGAGAAGAGCACTGCTAAATACTGTCCTGCTCCACTGCTGTGTAAGTAGTGAAAGCAAGATGACTGCTCTCTAGTTGGAACTCATGTCTGTCTTGTGTATACAGTATACCTGTTTGCTATTTTTGATGCAGTCCTCTTTAAAACTCTTACACTGGGTCTGATGCCTCATAACCAGTGTTTGTCTGTCTCGATACACAAGCAGCTGTGGCCTCAGTATGTTAGAGATGGACAAGGATTCTTGTAGTAGTTTTGGCAAGCCGAGAAACTTCCAACCTGGCAAAGTAATAGGAGAAATAGGTGATACATCTTCAGCAAATAGCCAGTGCTTATTGTGTAAGTCTGACAGTTGTGATGAGAGTGGCTGAGGAGTACTAAACCTAGTACAAAGCTCTGCATCCATGCTGGGAAGAATGTATGTGATTTGTTGCAGTAGCCAGCACACACAAATAGGTTCTCTTAGTTTCTGGTTGTTGGATGTTTGATTTGTGTGGCTGTTGTCACACTTGACTCTTGCAAGTACCTTTTTGATGCGGGAACTGATGTAAGCAGATGATGATTTTGTGGGTATTGTGTGAATGTCAGGGATTTTGAAGTGAAAAGTGTGTGCCTTTGGCTAGATTTCTATAGGTTCCTGTTTGTCCTCAAGTGTGGAGAGTTGCAGGGCCCAGGAGCTTCCAGCCATCCCATCTCACTTGGGATAGGTAACTGTGCCACAACAGTAGCCTGCAGTTGCCAAGGACCATGAGGGTGAAAGCTTGCTTGTGATGTTGCAGTCACATGTTGTGATAGGAAGGGGAGGTTGTTAACTATAAAACAGGGGGTAAAACTGCACCATTTGGTACAAATGTGAAATAAAACTTGCTAAGCTTACAGTCAGTCTGCAGTGCCTGATACACTGGAAGAGTAGCAAGCTCCATACTTCTATGAATGAAAAAATATCCTGGTGACACTACAGTATGTTTGTTGTGACAACAGTAACTTGCATCCTACTTCCATTTGGATGCTGATTATCTATCTACCAGGTGAGGCATAAAATGGATCTCTTTGCTGTAAATCTGGCAGACTGTAACAAAGAGATGATGCATTGTTAGGTGGCAATGATGAAATGAGCTGAGGTTCAAGCATCTCTGTTTCAGGACAGTACTACAGGAAGGCCTGATGCAAAATTAATTTATCACCTGGGGACACACAGTGTTTGTTGTTTTGGTTTTTTTTTTTTTTCCAAACTGGTAAATCTTACCAGAATAGTTTCTGTGTTACGTCCTGCCCTGTGGTTGCTCTTCCTGTCTGTGTAAGCAAAAATGCAGTAATGGAGCAAGGCTGAAAAATCTGTAGTGTAAGATCTGCTGTGATGGCAGCAGTGTTCTCCATTCCGGTATCTGTTTTGTTGTGGAAGCTAATGATTAATTTTACGAATTGATAGGATGCCTTATAAGGATGCCTTGTAGGCTGTCTCTGTACAGTTGTCGTACCTGCTGCAGACTGAGCATGTGTATGTCCTTTGGTAGATGGCACTGCGCTGAGTACTTAGAGTGGCATTTTCAAGTTTGAACTTGAAAAAGGTTTCATTATCAGCAGGTAGGTTTTGTAGATGAGGAGGGAGAAAGATTTTGCATCTCGGGAGTTAATTCTTGGGTTTGGGTGTTTTTCTTATTTCAAGTATTAAAGCAAAACTCTTCTGCTTTGGCAAGATCTCCTAACAGGATATGCTAAGATGCAAAATGGAACATTTCAAGTGCAACCAGTTCTAATGATGTATTTTAAGATATCTCTGAAGTGAAACATTGAATTGACAATCTGCTCTTTGCCTCAAACATAAGTAGATCATGGCTGGACGTAATTGCATAGTGAGCCATTAGTATAATCAGTTTATCAAAAATTTACTGGCTGCTGAAGAATTTTTGTTTCATATGTGTTTAAAAAAACCCAAACCCAACACAACAAAGATGAAAACTTAAATAGCTTAAGGAAAAAAACCCTAAACTTGGCAAGCAGCCCTGCAGAAAGCATTTAACTAAATTAGTATCTCTGATAATGAAACTTCTAACTTACATGATCAGTGGAGCTTTACATTTGCTGTGGACTGAGTATGTATCCAGATACTTGCTTATTTGACATGCAGAAACTAGTTAAATTGCAGTAACTTGATCATGCATTTGAGTGTTGTGTTTTTGGTTTGGTGTTGTATTAACACAAGAGGCTGCATAAAAAACTCTGACAGTTTAGGCCAAACATACAGTGTATGCAGTATTGGGTATCAAGGCAGAAAAGCCCTTTTAAGGGAGAAGATGCTATAATTGGTTTTGGTGTGTTTGTGTTTTAATTTGCATGTGGGAAATGTTAAGAAGATCTCTAAATGGAGCTGTTGGTGTGTCTGCTCATTCTTGGTTTTGGTTCCTTGCACAGATGCCCACATTTTGGTTGCAAAGGAGCTTGTGGAATCAGGTACCTGATTTAGCCCCAGCTTATTGAAATACATCCTATTTGAAAGCTCAAGAGAAATAATAGGTAGCTCCTGTTAGTGTGAGAAATGTGCTGAAGGACGGAGAATCGTGGGTGGATAAACAAAAGGGCCCAGATGCACGAAATCGAAATGGAAGCAGTTTGCAGCAGGGTGGCTAATGAGAACTTTCTCCCCTGTGATCCTTAAGCCTTCTTCCTGCCATGGCCTGAGCAACTGTGAACATGCACACAAAACATGTCAAGCAAAGTTGCCTTTTGTGTGAGTTAAACAGTTTTGTAAGTTGATATGCCCAGTGCGTGACGTTGGGGTGAGCAGGGAGCTGAGTTAATGAGTGGAAGGTAGAACTCTGCTAAAATGATCTCCGTACCATAAGAACGAGGTCTGTGTATACCCTCTGTGTGGGTTGATTTAGGACCAGGGGCTGGTGGACTCATAGCAGGTCTAGGGAGATCCTGATATTGTATCCTCTGAGCTGGGAAGTTTGTTTTTAAATGGGTTTAGTATCTCTCAGTGAACCTGTGAGGCTGAGTTTATCAAAGGTTGGCAAGTCTGTAAGTTGGATATGGTTGAAGTGTGCTGTTGTGTTAGGAAATAGTTTATTTCAGTAGGGCAAAAAATACTGGGGGTTTTTGGGTTATGGGTTGGTTGGTTTTGTTTTTTTAGTGATGTATTTCGGACTAGGGTCTGGGGGTGGGTTTTGTTTTTCATTTAGTTGGTATCCTTTTAAATGAAAGGAAAATTCCCAAGCGCCACACCTCGCTATGGGTGTCTGGAATGTTTGTTACCTTTCATCCACTTACAGATATATTCCACATGGGTCCCGGGGAACATGATGGGAGCGATTCCTAGTTTTGGTGTTCTTTTGTAGAAGATTTTAGATAGAAACCAATTACATCATAGTAGGTAGTCTATGTCTGTCTCTGTTGAAGCAGCTGCGTGCATTGGATGAGAAGTTCAATTTAAGTAACGTTTCCCTGTGGGGATTTATCTCTGCTTTTGATAAAATGCGGTAATGCCACTGTAGCAAGTAGGTTGTGGTCCCATTAAACATTAAGATGTGAATTCTGGCTACTAGGTATCACTTTGTGTTCAGAGCCTTCATTCCTTGGAGACCTTTCTCTTGCTTTATATATTTTGCACAAATTTATCACTTCAGTTGTTAACGAGTCAGATGATGGTTACTGCTCCAGACTAAATGCAGTTGCCAGCCTATCTGTGTGAGCTGAAGGTCTCCAGTCAGCTGGGCAACGTTGTGGAGGTTCTTAGTGCTGCAGGTTCTACTCCAGGTTGTATTGCTGATCAGCACAATGACTTTGGGCAAGATCTATTTTTTTTTCCCCTCAGTGTACTCACTCCCCTCTTTACCTGTTTTATAAGGGTTTTTTTGGACACTAACTCTTTCTTCCCATCTTTCTTTTATGCCATTAGAACTACGCTAATTTTAGTCAAGCTATACACTGCATATAACAACTGGTCTATCTTTCTACAGTTCAAAATACCTCTTTGCCTTGAAGAACTGTTCTCTCTTGCTAGTAGGGGTAGGATGTAAGATAAGTAGATTTTTCTTGATATGATTAAATTTTCTCAAGTATTCCTATTTTTGCATCGTGTTCATTTTGTTGTTATAGTAAAGTCAGTAAGATTCTTCACACATCGTGGTACACTTCATCTTTCTTCTTGATTTGGATCTTATATTCTTTGGAAGTGTTCAAGGCCAGGTTGGATGAGGATTTGGGCAACCTGGGCTAGTGGAGGGTGTCCCTGCCCATGGCAGGGGGTTGGAACTAGATGATCTTTGAGGTCCCTTCCAACCCAAACTGTTGTGTGATTCTATGAATACAAAATCCCTGATCCAGGAAACTTTAATGCATAGGATGATATTAGGCTGCTGCCTCCCTTCTACCTGTCCTTGTCCCTATCCGTTGTTTAGTTGTGCTGTGTGTGAAGGCCTGGAACTGACTATGTGGAACTTCTGATGTAGCTGAGTTTGGATGGTCATATTTCTTTAGAGCAGACTGCTTGAGAGTTGGTCTCCCTGGGTTCTTGGTACAGTTTTACAAGTGATTTGTGCATCTTGAGCAGATTACTCAATTCATCAGGGATAATTTATTAAGTGCAATTAATATTTACTTGATACACAATGCAAGTTGTGCATGTATAAATGGCTAAATAATTTATGAATGTGGACACTGTTAGAGAGATTGATATAAAGCATGCTAGAGCAGTTCCTTGTGTCGTTAAATACGCCCAGTAGCTCTACTTTGCTTCACTTGCCAAAACACATCAATTCTTCATGAAGAGATAAATTGATAGAGTCAGAATGTATGACCTCCAAATGAAACATACTGCAGTTAATGAACTTCAAAAGCAAAAGAACTCCTCTAACTTGCTAACCAGCCTGCCAGTCAATGGCACAAGTCGCTGTTGTGACTAAGACCAAAACTGTGCAATCTTAAGAGCTGAGTGGAACTGCACACTACTAAAATGAGTACATGGTCTAACTGGAAGTTGAAGTGCAGGTGTTTTGTCTTGAGGAGAATGGCTGTCTACCAGAAGAATTTGGGGTTCTGATGCTGTTCTTGGGTGGGTAATCTTGTGTTGGGGGATTAAATCTTCCGTGATCTGAACAACAGTAAGAAATATGTCGTATGGAGGACTTGACATTAGTGTAAAACAGTGTACAGCTTTGCTTGTTGGGGTAACTGGAAAGACATGATGCAGACACTGAGATCAAGATGCGCTTGGGCCAGCAGAATGCAAACTGCACTTGTGAAATCCTGGAGTCTGGAAGAACTACTTGCTACTCAATCAGTTTTAAAAGACTTAAGTCATTAAACTAATTAGGCATAATTCAAAATTGGCTAACAAGCAACAGCAATGTGTTTGTGGTGATTGCTGTCTATACAAACTTTAAAAGGCTTTTATTCTTTTCTTTTAAGACAGGATTTTTGAAAGGTGGAAAGAAGGTGGAGAGGAAGCAAAAAAATCTATGTGGCTGATATTAGTCACATCTCTTAATAAAGTACTGGCTGGGTTTCACATACCTGTTTGTGAGTGAAATAAATGCCTGAATGGAGTTCAGGTAGAATTGTAAAAGGCAAACAAACTAAACCCGAAATAAACCACAGCATTGTGAACTTTTAATGCACAGATCATTCACTTCACCATGTGATTGAGGTTCTTTTATTAAATTCATTTCTGTTGGAATTCTGATTTACATTCTCTAAGAAAAATTTGCTTGCCAGCCCTTTCTTAGAAGGTGACATCTAGGCATTTTCAATCTTGTGAATGTGCTTGTTTTAAATATCAGCTAGTGCAAAGTTAAGAGAAAAGTGAAGCCTTGTAATGTTTCAGTCTGTAAACTGTATTACACTCTATTACTCTTTTACACTCAGATGGAGGACTTCACCTTAAATCTGCAAGCAGTGTGCATTTCAGGAACAAATTCTTTTTTGCTTCTTTGAGAAAGGAGCCACCATGTGCAATGAATAAACCCAGTGTATACTTCTGACCAAAGATCAAAGTGATCTGACTAGAACATCAATAGATTACCTGTAAAGTAAAAAGGATGTTGATAGTAGAGTTCCTGAGAGCATTTATAAACAATACCAATTGTCAGTACCGGTTGTACCCTAAAAATCATCCATGAAGAGCTTCTAAATTGCAAGTTTGAGGTAGAGCGATGTTGTCAGCTTTCTTGTTTTCTATTAGGACTGCTGACAGCATCACGTTTTTAAACATTTTTTTCATTGCAACTTTTCTCTTCCAAAAAAGAGTTCAGAATAGTTTGTGACCTTTTTCATACTTGAATTATGTGTACATTAAGGAGAAGAGCACAATTAACCATTTTTCTTCTTCCTTCCAGTTTTCATAAAATGTAGATACAAATGTTTTACAGCACAATTTCCTATTTGCACTGCTGTCCAAAATGCAGATTCATTACCTGGTGTGCAGCAAGCCAGTTCCCACCTGCAGAGGAGATTCAGGTCTAGCTGCTTGGTGAGTTTCCACAACTCGAGCACTCCCAAAGCTTTTGCCATTCTTATGCAAAACTATGGTTATCAGTTATAGCAGAAATGCTCAGTGTTGTCTCCTGTAGTAGCTTTGAAAGGCTTTCAAAGTTAAAGGTTCTCTACTTATTAATGACTTCTACATGGGTTAGACTTCAGTGTCTAATTAGATTGGTTATCCTTAAAATTTCTAATGGGATCCTTGAAAATCTGCCAAGGAACTATATTGGGTTTTGGATGAATTGTTTTAATGGAGCTCTGCCCTGCTATTTGGTTAAACCTTCAGGGTAGCCTCAGGCTGCTTACTTTACAATTTCCTTGTGTTATCTATAGATAAATGTCCACCTTATTGGAGCTTAATGGCCAATTAGCTGAGTCAAATGAAATCTGAAAATACAAAAAGCAGTTTTGATGACTAGCAGGATATTCTTGTCCTAACTGATGTTGAATCCAGGGTTGCTGGCCTGCTGACTGTCACTGCTTCTTGTTAAGTAGTCCTGTGGGAAAGTCTGTTCAGCCTGTAAAACAAAGTTTATCTAATTTTCCCCTGCAGTTTTGGTGCCTCCTTTGTTTGCTCATCAACAGTAGCAAAATTAGCCAGCCCACTTTTGTGAACCCTCTTTCCCATTTAAGAAGCAATTTATGTAACTTCCTTTGGGCCTGTATCACAGACCTATGTAGGGCCTGTCAGATTCTGTTAAAATTAAACGTATGTGACCTAAACTTCTAAAATATTATCAGGCATTGGAACAGGCTGCCCAGGGAGGCAGTTGAGTCAGAGACCTTGGATGTATTTAAAAGGCAGGTAGATGAGGTACTTAGGGATATGGTTTACTGGAGGACAGGTATGGTTGGATTCGATGATCTCAAAGGTCTTTTCCAATC
Organism: Gallinula chloropus; assembly: GCF_964237585.1. NCBI lineage: Eukaryota > Metazoa > Chordata > Aves > Gruiformes > Rallidae > Gallinula > Gallinula chloropus. Next base: position 19,053,104 of record NC_140088.1, on the reverse strand, counting down.
TAGTGATTCTGTGGTCATCTCTGGTTTGGATGGGAAACCTGTCTGTTGTGGGATATGTTGAAGGGGCAGTGACTTTTGGGAAATGGGGCGCTCTTCGCTTTAGCCAGTCTGGCCTTTGAAGGTGGAATGACTTGGGTGTTTGGGGATTTTTTGCACACCCCTTTAAGAAAACTAACTCTTCATAGATATAGTAAATATTCCAGTCTTGTTTATTTCAGTTTGGAAGGACTGTGTTGGCCTGTTGTTTTGGAAAAAAATGTGTTGCTGAAATGCTGTAGCAAACGTTTTGGTTGGACAACAGTTTGAGTCAGATCAACTGTCAAAATGAAACCCTAGGTGCCAGCAGCTGTACCAAGACCTAGTCATTGCATATTTCCAGGGCTAAGTCATTCAGAATACCTTGAAATGTGCAAGTTTATAATGGCTTTTAAACAAGCATCCCAAAACAGAAGGGATAGATAGGTATGTATGTATGCAACAGAAAAACAGAAATTGACACTATGCATATAAGAAAAAGGGCTGTTAATTTCTGTATCTAAAATAACTGGAATTTTGTAGGTCCAAGGACAGCTTACCTCCATAGAGAGCCACTGTATGAACTGTGCCTTGCTGGTAGTTGCACAGGCAGTAGTTTGGGAAGTTGCCATTTCAACTTGTATAGGGTGGACTTACCCATACTTTCATCAGAATCCCTGGTCTGAATATGAACTGCATATCTGTGCAAAAATGTTTTGTTATGATTTTGGCTGTTTGCTACTGAGGAATGAATTATTCAAAATATACCTGTGGGCTTTAATATTAATACTTGGCATTTTTTATGATGGTTCTTAAAAATAGCTTCTGTATTTGGAAAAGTACTGATCAGTATATATCTTCAGGTACCCGTCTCTTCAGCAGGACAGAAGAATAAATTATGGGTCCTTGCAGGATTCCCATGGGATAGGAGAGCATTAGTAATCCTTAACAAATAAGGAAAACTGAAGCCAAGGAAAGCAGAGTAATATGATCATATAAGACATCTGTGGCAGGGCTGAACCCTGTCTCCAGTCTTCTCAAATTCCACCCAGAAAGCAGCCCTTTCCTAAAAGGGAACCTGTCTGCAAGGCTCGACCATGTCGTAAGTACTGACATTAATCTTCCTCCTCCTGAAGCTTACATTGGCAACATTCCTGTTGGGGAGTAGACTGGGAGTTGGCTCACTAGCATTACACTATTGTGTTGTTTAATGCAGCATCATGGTGTCTAAAACCAGTTGGATGGCATATGGGTGTCACTTTGTAAAGGGGAATCTGTATCTGCCTCAACTCTGGCAACTGCTGTTGAGGGTGAAAGTTGTAGGGATGTCAGAGTTTATGTTGAAATGCATGTTGCCAGTATGTAGGGCTGTCTGGTAAGCTTGATGAAGAACTGGGGAGGGGCAGGAGGGATGATACAATGTGCAATGAATGCTCATGTCTTCCCGTGTCTGTTTGGTTTTTAATAGGACAGACAGATAATGATATTAGTGTAAAGCTCGGGTGTGAAGTACAGTAAGAGTAAACTGTGTTCTCTTTCCTAGGTTACTTTTGTGCATTAATGATAGGAAATGTGCTGCCTGTGTGGTATTATTGACAGCTGAGTGGCTGGCAAGAGTGTTTTAAATCCAAGACTGAATACCTTGGCTTTCTACTGAGCTTCTAGTTGAATTTATTTGCATTGGCACAAAAGTCGGCTGACTTGAAGACATGCTATACAGAGACGTAAAATATCTTGAAATAGTAGGGCTTGAAGACCTTCTTTTCTCAGTGGCAAATTCTGCCACTGAACACATGTTGCAGATTACATTTTCAAGTGGATTTTTCCTGGCTCCCATTTCGCTGCCCCTTGCTTTGAACACGGTCTTTTTTTCTTTTTGCGTGTGAAAAGGTAGTAAAATCTGGTGACTGAAATTCCTGACGTTTGCACACTGTGCTTCTCTCAAGTGGGAACATGTTCCATATGAATAAAGTGGGACGTAAATCGGGGTGATGTGTGGTTATGTACAAATAGAACTAAGATAATGTCCTAGATATAACAACAATCCTTGGCAGTGCATCACATCAAGGCAAATGGTTTGCTGCTGCCCACTTTATACCTCACTTAAAATGGGGATATCACTTTCCCACCTCACTTTCTTTAGTTTCATAAATGTTGCTAAGTGCTCAGTTCCCCAAAGTGGGTGTCATCAATTATTCATTATCACTTAATTGCCAGAGTTGATTTCTGATTGATTTGATAACTAGGATGCTAGGAATTTGTATGCTTCTCCTGTCACTTCCATTTCACTGATTTTGCCCGTGTGTCATGTGGGAATTGTCTACATGCCTTTTCACTCTTCTTTCATGGATGTTTTGCCCTGTGGCCACAATAAAACTGGAGTAGAAGCTTATAAAAAGAATAGGGCAAACAGCCTCAGATGGGGTTGTGGATTTCTTCTTCAATCAGCAGCATCTCTAAAAAAGTCTGAATCACAGGCTGGAGTTGGAGGGCTCAGTCCTGCACCTATGATACGCGGTCATCATGTGTCACTTCTATTTGTCTTGTTCAGGTAGAGAGTTCAAAGTGCTTAAAGGTTTTTTGGTTTTGTCTGATGCTGTTGTCTATAAGCTTGGCTGAGAAGACTGATTCAGTTGTCCCTCTTATATCCCTACTTTGAAGCATGTGTGAGCTATTTCTGATGCTTTTCTATTGTAGTGGGAATATGTAGTTCTGGAGGGGATGAGAGTTGCAGTTGTATTTTGCTTTCTTTATGTTGAGTGGATGTACTTTAAATTGTACCATCAGAGGTGAGGATCTGGAATTAGGCAGGTTCTCATTCCAGTGTGTCCTGACTGCAAATGAGTCTCCCGGGGTGGAGTATGGCAAATTTCTTTTATGGCAGTAAAAAGAAATTTGGACACTAGAGAGGGGATTTTTAAAATGTGCTGGAAAATAATGTGGTGGTGGTTTCATAGGATAGTCTCTGTTCTGCATAGGTTATGAACTAAAATACAAATGAGGAAGTAGCGTAGTGTCACAGCTTTAGATATGTAGAAATAAGAGGTGAGGAAGGACTCCTGGTTTATCTGTACAGTTTATCCCCTGAGGCTATTTAAGCATCTTTAATCTGCTTTGTTTTGGATGAAGGTTCAAAGGTACATAACCACAGCAGAACTTTAATCATAGTATCTTCTGATCACTTTCTTACCACTGGGGACGTTGTCTTTATCTTACAGAACCTGAACCATTTAATGCTTGTGCAGGTTCGGCAGCATGAAATGTTCCCGAAGCCTGTGCTACGTACACGTTCTGTAGACTGGGAAATTCTTAGTGGGCATCTCGGTAATGGCAGTAATGAAGCTGCAAAGTTACCTTGCTTGTAGCAGTGTTTGGGGAAGGATGGACCTTCCTGACTGCTGGAAGTTACTCTGTACCATAGGCAGTAGATCTTTAGAAGAAGTAAGAAATTAACTTTCCCCAGAGAGCTCATTTCTTTGGCACAGCCTCCAGGTAGCTGAAAGGACACGTACTGCCACTGCTACTTGTCTGTTTCTCCCATCTTCTCTTTGGAGTCAGCATATGGCATGTTATAGATGAGATGCTGTTCCAGCAATCTTAGTGACTGTGTAACTTTCATTGCCAGCTCAAGGACACCTGTGTTTGGGATATTGTATCAGATTCAGGTGTTCAAGTTTACACACAGAATGAACTTGTATGTTTTGCTGGTGGTAACACCTCAGATAAGTTTGTGCAGTCATCAGCCATAATGCAGTTGATAATTCAAGTATTCCTTTGAAGCTTATTTCTTTGGAAATCTGGAGAAAACAGCCATAGTGCAAAGAGCTCGTGGATAATTTAAGTGCTGCTGGTTGAGCCACATCGTCTGCTTTGTGTATGAAATGCATGAGTATGGTGTAGGACACTTAGAGCCTGGCCTGTGTTAACCAAGTACAGGGGGTAGAGTCCTGGGAAAGTTTTAACATTCCATTATATTTTCTGTATCTTAATTTTCTCCTTTCTTACTTTCAGCTCTTTCACAGAATATGGATCAGTGTACGTTGTCAAAAGTAGTAGTATTTCTGTGCTAATTTCCTGAATCAGAAATATTCATATCCATAGCTTGCAGCAAAGCAGTGGGTGCATAAATCTTTATATGTTAGAGATTATACTGTGTTTGAATATGTGAGAATTAATTGCATATGAGGCTAGGAAAGTGGAAAAGACCTGTAGTAATCGCATTCAGCCTTTTACGAGTGATTAAAAATTTAAGCTAAATTAATTGTATGTATTAATCGAACTTCACACCTTTTTCCTGGTTAAAAGGGACTAACCCTTCAACAAGAAAGAAGCCCTGTTGCTGAAGTAGAAAGCAAAGACAGCTTAAATGCTTCCAATATAACAGACAAGTCTACAGTTCTTTTCTCCTGCAACCACATGGCTATTAAGAGTTACATTATTGATGAAGCATTGCTGAAGGAAGCCACTCCTGACTGTCGGCTATCCTCTTTCCTCTGTGCTGGTTGCCAGGGTCACAGGAGTCTCATTCCACATGAAGCAGTGTGAGATGTAGACAGGTTTTCTTCAAGATTTGAGGTGGAGAATGCAGCTGAGTGGACAGTATCTTTCACAAAACTGAGTTTTTCTAGTTCTTGAATGCATGGAATTTACGTTACAATCCTCTTACGTGCTGGCAAATGAGGTGGTCTGGAATGAACTGGTCTGGGAGGCCCCTGCATGGGTGTCTCTGAAAACAAACTAGCTGGATGTATTATGTAGGATATGAGGTTGCAGGTTATCCAGTAACATCACACGTCTCTTGTGATGGTGCTTATCCTGTGTCCTAGACAGTATGGCTTATTGTCTTCTGTTGGCATATAATGTGTCCTGCTAGCAGGATGGTATAGCTGTCCTATTAAATTGCTGTGACAGGGTGTCACTAAGCATTAGTATTTATAAAGAGGAACACAATTTTTTGGAAGCATGTTGAAGAATAGTGATATTTTTTGTTTGTAATAAAAACAAGATTAAAAAACATCCTGAGTTCATGGCCTGCATGATGTAAGTGCATGACTCATCTTCTCAGCCAGTGATTTTTGTGTTCAAGTACTGATCTCCATATACTTCAGTAACTTGCCAATATTGGGAAGTGAAGACTTAGGGAAGATTGTTGTATTAAATGAAAGCCCCCTCCACTTCTTTTGTAGGAGGAAAGTCTTTGCTTTCTTAATTTTTTTTCCATTCGCCTTTCTATCTTGTCTGAAGTATGTGATCTCTTTCTGAAATGTTTAACTAATATTCCAAAGTTATAGCAGGGACCTGAGTTACTTCAGAGAGCTTTGTACCTTGCCCGTGAGGCCTCCTTACACTCACCCCTCAAGTATTTATAAGTATTGGTAAGATCCCTCCTCAGTCTTCTCTAGGCTAAAACGTCCCAAGTCCCTCAGCCTATCTTCATAAAAGAGATGTACTGGGTCCCCTCATTGTCTTTGTAGCCCTTTTTGTACCCTTGCCTGATCTTACCCAGATTTGGTAATTGCTTGGCAGAAGTCTTGGCATTGTTTGTCTCTATCAGTTCTGTCCCCATTGACCTGAAATAAATGACTGTTGAAACTCAGAAATGCACATTTCTGAGCTGCGCTGCCTTTGTCATTGTTGTCAATACAGTCTGATAATTCTATTTCAAGACATTAGGGGAAAAAACACAAGTTTTCACAAAGGGTGATATCTTTCTTTAATTCTCATTAATCAAATGGAGTCTCAGTAAAAAAGCATAATGTGAGAGAGCTACTATGCTACACTTACACCCTGCAATTTTCAGACATTAGTTGCTGCTAAATTGGCAGAATGATTTGAGCCAATATGTACCTATTTTGCAATTATATCTGCTGGGTTGGTATTTATGGGAATGGCCAGCAAGGCCAGGGAGACTCAAAATTAATGGCAACATGCTGAAACTGTTGTTTCATTTCTGTATTCATCAAGGCTCTTGAGAATCTGTCGTGGCCAGTCTCAAGTGCTACTGCAAGTGATAATGCTTTTTTCCCTACAACCTTGAAATAAAGATTGCTAAGTCTATGAACTTAGTCCATCCTAAGTGTCAGTTTGGGTTTTATGTAAAACAAATGTCTCCTGCCTTGGAACCAAGTAGATGGGCACTTTGAGTGTAAAAAAATTTATTGTTGAGTATGTAGAAGCCATGTCTTTTGCCTGGGCATCTTGAGTTCTCTGGATCACTGAGATATTAAGGACTTCAGTTTTCATGGAAAGTTCCTGAGGTCTTGCATGTTCCTTCTGATTCCCATTTGGGTAACTGTAGATGACTCCCTGGCTCATAGGTTTGCTCTGCAGCCCTCCCAGTATTTGCCAGTTGGCATGCTTTGTCTGGACACGTCTGCCCCGGCTTCTTCAGAAGGTATGTTTTGTAGCATGCATAAATATGATTGATGCCAGGAGGAATGCAGAGCTTTTAGAGTTTGTTTAACCAGCAAAATGATGCCTGGAGTTACAGCAAGGTTTCAGAGATTTCCTGAGTTTTGATTTGACTCAGTGGAAGAATACCTGATGCAGAAAATGTTGAATGAAGCCGTAGAAGCCAAGAATAGTTTTGTAATTAACCAGAAGCTTACTAATTTTTGTTAACTGAGTGTCTGTGGATTGACCCATCTGATAATAAAACATCCAGGTTTGGAAGCTGCAAGTGACTCAAGTGAGAGATAACTAAAATAGTTGGATTAGGGACTGAAATATACACATGCATATTCTTTCTTAAGTAGAGTGTACTGGGAAGTGTCTCTTCTGAGACTTTTTGTCTTACAGACACTTTGAGAAGGGTGGCATGATTTACTACTTTTTTGTTGTTTTTCTTGTGAGGCCAGGATAGACATCTAAAAAGCAGGTGATAGGTTTCTTTGCTGGAAACTGTTCAGAGGATTTTAGGAAACAAAGGAAATAGAATTGATGGGATTTAATGAAGCAGCAAAAAATGGGAAAAGCAAGCAAGCTGGTATGCCACATAGACTAAATCCTGGACTGTTTCTTGTGTGGCCCTTTCCAGAAACATTGACCACAGTTGCATCTTTTTTGTGGGGAAACAATCACTTATCTCATGCACACATCAGAACTTTTTCTGCTTTTTATTGTACCTTCCTCTGTCTGTCTTCCTTCCAGTGTTCTTCATGGTGCTGCTAAACATGGCAACTGCTGAAAAAGCCAAGATTGCCTGTATTGCAACCAAACCCCTGTTTTTTGCTGCCAGCTTGAAAGCAGTTTGTAATGCATGGTGTATGTTGGTATCTTGCCATGGCAGTATTTGCTGGAAAGAATTGGTTGCTTAGTGTCCTGCAGAAGGATTGCATGGCCACACTACACACTTCACATTAATGTCCTGTGTGGGGGGCAGATGCTGTACATTCCTCTACAATGGAAAAACATCATTGCCCTTAGCTAGCGCTTCTGATACAGTGAATAAGGGGAATAGATTAAGTGAAACTAAATTCCTGTGAAAATCCTCTCACTTGAGTAGAACTGCTGCCACGTATCTTCCTAACACTGTTTCCCATTGATAAAATGCAAATGCCATTTATTTTTCTGCTATTGATTTGCTTACAGAAAGCAGCAGAAATCTAATCCATGCAGCAAATACTGAGTCACTTTATCTTCTGCATACGTTTTTATTATTACTGCGTAAAGCATATCAGAGAGCTCAGTCTGAATGGCAGGAAAGTCACGCTTTAGGTAGGTGGCTATAAAAGCTGTTATTTTTCACTTGAAGTTATTATTTTCTAGATCTCTGGTAGTGATTATGGGAAATTCCCAACTTCAAATAAATAACTGGTTGTTGTATAGCTCTCTCATTCCTGAGCCCCATCTTCTGCCCCCACTTTCCTCTCTTTGAGGCTTGCTTAGTGGAGGGTGTGTGACCAGAGATATGGGAAAAGGGCAAATGCACACCGTCTTTTATAAGAGAAACCTCTCAATGCTGAAGTAAGGGTAACATCTCTCCAGATAGACTTAGGACATGACATTTGAAGAGTTCTTTACTCTGATGGTGGCAGAGCACTGGAACAGGCTACCCAGAGAGGTTGTGGCATCTCCATCTCTGGAGACATTCGAAACCAGCTCTGGCAGAGGGGATTGGACTAGGTGATCTCCAGAGGTCCCTTCCAAACCCTGTCATTCTGTGTTACCCCATCATCTCTGGCAGTGTGCTGTCACTAGCACACAGTACAGTCACTTTTCTCCTCCTGAATTGTTGCCTTTCGTTCATTCCAATTGTCTTCTGCAAGTTCTTGCCCTAACTTTAACTGTTGCTTCAGTGTATTGTTTGGAAGAACATTCTTGTTCCTCTTCCAGCTTTTTTTTTTTTTTTTTTTTAAGAAGCCTCAAGAGAAAGGTTTCTGGTCTCATTTTTTTGTGTTCTTAGGGCAAGACTTCAAAGCAGGAGCTGAGTTGCCTTCCCAGGGTAGGGAAGTCTGCAGATCTGTTTCTCTCTGTGTAGATTAAAATTGTGATTATCTGTCATCAGTCTCCTCACGCTTGGAAATTAGCTCAGTGTTGTTGAGTGAGAGGTTATGAGTTTTTTCTGTATTGTCAGGACATTGTTGATCTTTTGTTTTGTTACTCTGGCCTGTATCCTGGCCTTTCTTGGACTTGGCCCCTCTGCAAAGCCTCACATCCCAGCTGTGTCTTCCAGGCTTTCCTAGGTGTGGCTTTTTCATGTACTTGCACAGCCGGAGTTCTCTTCTTGTTACCCGTACCACAGCTTAGTTTCTCCTCCTGATGGTCTGTACTGACATGCATTCAGATCCTAAATGCATAAATTACTCTTCTGAAAGCATCAGGAGGGTATCATTATCATAACTTCATCTTGTTTCACTTTCTCTCCTGTGCTGCACAGTAAGTTAACGTTCAGAGCCCTACATATCCTGCCTGGCTCTGGCACACCTGTCAGATGGTTATTCATGCTGAGGTGTCAGCATGGGATGCTGGCCTTCACTGCATACAGGCTTGCAAGGCACGTCTGCTTGCAACATGCAGCTCTCCTTAACTGGAAAAGATTTTGATATGCAGCTACCAAGACCATTACTGCTCTCAAAAAATGTCCTTAAATGCTTAAAGAAAGAATTGTGGCATAGTTATTAAGAACAAGCAATTTCATTAGACTCCTAGAGTTGAAAATGGCAGGAGTATCTTGGTTTATAGTTATCTGGTTTACAAAAGGCTACAGTCTTTGTTTTGCTTTTAACCTAGGGGTGCATTTCCAGAGCTGCGTAAGGTGTTTGGATGACCCTCCTTCCAGGGTATGTGTGGTGTTCTCCCTCTCTTCTCACATGGCAGATGCTCTTGAAACTTGGTGGCTTTTTAGGTTAACTTTTTAAGAACTTACAGCTTACCTGTGGTGGAATTTATGCAACTGGATAGTTAAGAGAGAAGACAAGAATTTACAGCTGGGGTTTGAGAAAGATGGGGCTATTATTTCTGATTTAGAACAGCTGAAGCTGTTGAGGAGATATAACTTCAGTTAGTCACAGGTATGTACAGAGAGCAGCTATGGTTAGTTAATCTGAGTTGGTTAGTGCTTCTGTCATTGACCAATAATACCATTCTGTACCATCATCTTATGTACTTGGACTCTAAGGTCTCTGAAGGTGCAGAGGTTGTTTATTTGGTGTTTTGTTGGCTGTTGATTTATTTTTTTTCTCAGTGGGTGAGAAAAATTGCTGTTTCTAGATTTTTTTTTTTTTTCTGTAATGTGTACCTATAGCTAAAACTGCATTTATTTGCAGAGGTTGATTGTGTGATCTATGTGGTGGACAGAAGACTGTAGAAATAATAAATATTCTTGTTAACTACTCATTGGAGAAGAGGTAATGTAACGCCTCCTTAGCATCATCCTGCAGGGAAGAGGTTGTCATTCTCTTCAATAGTTAATGCCTTTTCCCATCCTCTCCTCCCTTTCCATGTTTTTGTATTACTGCAAATTTGGGCATTATAGGGTTGGTGAAAGGGGCAGTGTTTCGACTCCAACTTCCGCAATCAACTCCAAGGGACATCAGTGCATTTTTGTGCCTGTAAGTGGCAGCGTACTTTAACCACCGCTGTAGTGAAATGCTCCTGGAGCAGCTCATGTTAGAGAACTTTTTTTTTCTGCAAAGAATTAACACTGACATTTACAGCCTCACAGTTAACTGCTTGTGATTACTTTTCATTGGTGTACCCTTTAAGTCATTGTTGTATGGCACAACAGAACAGCTTGAAGTAGCACTTGCCTGTGGGGAAATAGTGAATTCAGTTGTTTCTCCACATAAAACACTTGAGGGCTTTTTCTTTAATTGGGTGTAAGACCTTGTCCTGAGTTCAGGTAGGACAGGTGACCCAAACTAACCAAAGGGGCATTCCATACCTTATGACATCATGCTCAGTATAAAAGGGGGCTAGCTGAGGCACAGTGTGGCTCCAGGACATCCAGATTGGAAATGGTCCAACTTTGTGATGGGTCTGAGCTATATGGTCGAAGTTGTGCAGTTGTTGGTGAGAAACTCCATTGTGCATCAGCAGTTTTGTACAACAGTCCTGTTGCTGTTTTTTCCGTCTCTCTGTGCAGTCAACTGTCCTTACACCAACACAGGAGGTTTGCCTTTGCCTCCCCATTCTCCACCCCACCTTGTCAGGGGGAGGGTTGCGTGAGCTGTGCCTGGGAATCAGATGCTGGCTGGCGCTGACCTGAGTTCACTCTTGTTCTGGACCAGCAGCTTGCTAAGTATTGGTTGGACAAATGTTTCTTTACCTGCTCACCTCAAATGTGTGTAACCAAACTGATGGGATTTCTAATTGGTTCTGCAGCCATACCACAAAATCTCAAATACAACTTCAGTTCAGACTTCATTGTTCTTTATTCCTTTTCTTGTATTTCCTGTCACTTAATGGGATGATACATTTTCCTTTAATCTTGCCATTCACTTTGTACAAGACTTCACTGTCCAGTTCTGCCATCTGTCCTTACTAGTTTACACAAGCTTATGGTTTATACTTGGTGATGCTGTCCGCAGTATCCCGTTGCCAAGGAAAACGTTAGACAGATGGCTGTGTTTGCTGAGAGAACAAGTAGTCAAAATCTGGGCATGACAACAGAGAGTAACCATATACAGATCTGTAAGGAGCAGAGTGGTTTCATCTCTCACAAATATTAAAAGGTTTAAAGGCCAGATTTATGGGTGACTGATTAGGTTCCGTGTTGCGAGAACACTTTAAGATTCCCTGTTCTGTTGTGTCTTGCAGAAGGAATGTAACTTTTTGCAGCTTGTGATGTACAGGCAAATTTGTGTTGAATCCATAGGGAAGATACCTGAAAAACTAGAACTTAGCAGCAGTTCTCCTCCCACTTTCAAGGTGTTTTATCTGTCAATGAGACTTATACTACTTTTCTTTCTTCCCTGTCAATAGGCTATTCAAGACTAGTGCTAAGATTTGTTCCTGTTGAAGAAAAAAGATTCAGGTTGGAAATCTTATCGCTAGGTGGATGTTGGCCATGAGTACATTTCTCTTACCCTATCTTATCAGCAGAGTGAGCTGTGAGATGAGACTGGTGGAGGAAGAGTTTCATCATGAAGAGTTGTTTACATTCCTTGGCTGTGATTTGTATCATTTCACTTTGCAGTCAGCTCCACCTGCCCTTCCTGATAAAGATGGATTTGGTTCCTGTGGTGGGTCAGACCAGCAGAGCTGATGTTGCAACCCCCAGCAGTCCTGTTTCTTTAGAAAGTATTTCATATATATCTTTAAGTAAGCTGACATTTAAAAGCTGTGAAAATCAAGTGGGTTTTATTTTCCAAAATGATGCTGGGTGGTAATTTGAGCATGAGGTGTACAATTCTGAAGATTTTCTGGATTCGTGCACAGGGAGGAGTTTGATAAAAGGATTTGATATTGATGGTAGTTTGGGACACAAGAAACAAGACTGAAGTTACTTACTCTCTTTACGCCCATGCTCTGTTGAGAGTAATTTAAACTGTGTTTTCAGGGTGACTAACGCCAAATGACCAGATAATGCAGACTGGGTGAAGATAGCGTGGCTGTTAGTTTGGTGAGGTGCAGCAGTGTTGTGTGGGGGAAGGCAGACGATACTCTATTGGCCATCAAGACAAAGTTAGGCTTCCTTCCTTTTTTCAAAATTCAGGCTTTTAGGTCATAACTAATCTGAGGTTCTTTGCTGTGTCAGGTACTTGTACTGCTACTCATCTGATACAAGTTGCGGTTACTGTCTCCTCCAAGCATGGTTTGAATCTATCCAAGAGGAGGATAATATAGCAAACTACCATAAGGGTGCTGTGGAGAAATCTTACCACAAAGGTAGAGGGGCTGAGCAAAAAAAAAAAGAGAAAAACTCTTTTTGGAGATGCTAAAAACACTTATCTTTTCTGTTCTCTGTAGGTGTCTGTAGTTTGTATTGTGCTCTCTGGGGTGACTTGCTGTTGCCCTTCATTGTAGGGTGGCCAGTGTATAGTGATGAATGTGTTACACACATTGTTACAGGTTTTGGTTTTTTTTTAAGTGTGTTAAAGGTTGCTGAGTATGGAGGATATAAAATCAATAGTTGTCTTTGCTTTTCACATATTTGAATAGAGAAATTGCATCTTTCTTTTTTGCTCTTTTTAGTTTTGCTGCTACCCCCAGCAAGATGCTCAGTTGCATTTTTTTGACATGTACTTCTATTGCTTATCTTTTTGCCACCGGTACTCTTGTGTTCTTCCATCAAATTAAAGCTTGAAGTTAAATTCAAAACCTATGTGTTTCTAGCCAGAGAACATCTGGAAAAGGATTATACATCAGACACTAACCTGGTTGCAGTCAAAGCAACATTTCATGCAACAGCATTGCTGTCAGGAAACAGTGCTGTGATACTCTGTAGGGGTGTAAGTCAGTTTGTTGGCACTAGTCAGGACAGGTGAGGCAGAGCTGTTTCAGAAACGGGCAGGTCTGTCACCCAGATGAAGAGGACTATTGCTTTCTGATGCTGAAGGTAAAATTCAGAATAATCTGTCTGAATGCCAGGACTGTGCCTTCAGAAGCAGTGCCTTCTAAGACATGCAGTGGCAAGCAGACCTATTAATGTCTGTGCTGTGTTTGGAGTAGAGCTGATAAATTGCTAGGAGTGATTTCAAGGGAGGGTTGCCTCTGCCCTGTGACCCAAAGCAAAGTGCTGAAGGAGGTATCTTCTGAGAACTGAAAGGCACAAACCAGTTGTCATCACTGCAGTTTGAAAGCTCTAATGGTCTATAACTGTGCTCACTGCTGTACGAGAACAAGACCTTTTCCTAGTGCAGCAGAAACGAAAAGAATCCTCTGCAGGTCTTAGCTTTTCAATTTTCTTTACTGACTACATGAGTTACTTGAAAACATTGAAGACTACACATAGTACTTGAATAGATTGAATATGCTGTACACTCGTGCAGCAACCCCCTTTTCTTTCTGTCCTCATCCTCCTTACCAAGATGTACAAATGTATACCTGGCTTTAGAGCTTCACAGAAGTTAAAGTGGTTAAAAACCTGACTGTGGAGCCACTGTGGAGACAGTAAGTGCTCAGCTGTCCTCTGTCAGAGAGTAGGGTCTGTCTGGAGTTGGCATTTCCAGGGAGTGAGTATGGTGGTGGGAGGATGCTTGCTTTTGTTCAGCTGTGCTGCTGTGGAATATTATTTTGTGACAATGTCTTCTGCTCTGTTGGAAGATCAGAAAGGTAGCAGTAACTCATGGGTAAGGTGAAATTATGAGGTGTCTGTTCAATACCTGATGATGACAGTTGGTGGAATTTGTTCTTTGTATTTCAGATTTCACTCTGGACTGTGTTAACTTTCTGTTTAAGTGCCTAGAGATAATAGCTAACCTCTCCTGAGAATATAAGGAACATATAATTAGGTAAAATGTTTCTATTCTAGAAGTTGTTAATTATTAAAGGGTTCTGTGTAAGTGCATGCTCCAATTCATTGCGTAGTAGTAGCTTTCATAGTTTGCTTAAAGTCACTGAGTGGGGAGGAACTTGAGAGGAGTCTGGGGCTAACAAAACAATCCTAAATTTGGAGTATTGTTGTTGCTCTAGGGGTTGGGTGGTCTGGGTTGGATGATTGCTGTAACATCTTGGGGGACTGAGGGTGAGCAGGTTGGAGAAACTGTTCAGTAAAGATAACCATTTGCTCATGTGGCCATTATAGTTCGAAAGAAGTTGGAGGTCATGTACTGGCTCCTTTTTGTACTAGCCCCTTTTGCCATCAATATCCAGGAGTCTCTAACCAAAATTAGGAAGAAATGTAGCTGTGTGCTAGCACGCAGCAAGCTCCGTTGCCTTATAAAGGATCACAGAATCATTAAGGGTGGAAAAGACCTCAAAGATCATCTAGTCCAACCATCCCCTTAATCATAAATGTTATTCACCATGAGATGAAGAGAGCTCAGATCCAAAATTCCTTTGTTCTTATCTGGAGCATATGCACTCCTTGGAGTTTAATGCTTAGATTTGTAAGTGAATGAATAAGACTCAGTCTTGTTGCTGTTACCATTCAGGCACAATCTCTGTATTTTCCAGTCAGAATGTCAGCTTGGCCTGATTGTCAGGAGATGAGACACTCAAGCCTGTTATCTCCTCTTTTATCTCTACTCCACATTTAATATTTCTTAGGTGCAGCCGTTTGATACAAACGCTTCAGTTTGACTCCTGTTGGCAAGTAATTAAAAGTATATTGCTAAAGCACAAACTGGGATCATGAAATCCAAATTCCATCCTGAAATCTGTTGTAGGTCTTCTATGCTATCATGCATAAATCCTTTGCTCTTTTCTTTTTGTGAAGAGAAACATAATGTCCTCAGGATGGTATAGCAATACATCCCTTGAAGGTATTAAGAATGAGATGTATTTACCTCTGCCACTTCTTGGGTAGCTTTAGTTTGCATAAAATAGTACAATATCCATTTGACCTTGTTGCTGGGGAATGTTTCTCTTTCTGGGTGCACCCAGCTCAGTAATCTAAATGAGTATTTCATCCTCCTCTCTTTTTCTGTTTAAGCTTGTACTGGTTTGGAGGTGTCTTCACTTTGTACTGTTAATGACCCATAGCCTGTTTCTTTTCCATCACACTCACTGTGCTGAGAGCCCATGAGCTAGCAGGTGTCTTTGCTTTTCGTGTGTACTCAAGCAGCTGCACTAGAGACAACCAAATGTGGGGGCTCTACTTAAATGCCCAGTTCCCCAGGTATAGAATCCAGCCACAAAGGCTGTAGGATTAAATTAAGCCTGTTCACCTTATCTTACTTCCTGCACATGGAGATGGAAGGAAAAAGTAAATGTTTATTAGGGAAAGATTCAGAAGACTATGTTTAATTCAGGCACTTGCATGGCGAGGTGCTGAAGTACAGCAGCCTCCTATAGGGATAGTGTCAACTGCTTAAACTATCACAGTAGGATATTTGAAAAAATATTTTTTATTCTACACATACTGTATTATTTATGGTGGAGATCATGATGTGTGCCTGCAGTAAAGGCATCTTTTTCAGTGAGGATTTAATGGGTAAGGATGGACATCCAATACTAGTAGCCTGTGCTTCCCGCCACTGCAGTTCTGTCTAAACAGAAAGAAGATACCCTTTTTAACGTTCTAAAAAGGGCTTTTCCATTGACTTGGACTTGCCTCAGTAGTATTTAATGTTTAATTGGAACTAACCATATGAGATTCTGCTTTTTATACTAGCTGTGATCCATTTTAAATCTTGAAAATGCTAGATATGGAATACATCACATCTCATGGATCACAGTTGGAAAACCGAAGGAGGGGGACCTTAACAGCCACCAGTTCCTTGAATAATGACTAATTTAGATGCTGTTTCAGTGAAGAAACTTATTTGAGCACACATATTGCAGGGGGGCTGTCAATCTGTCTTTACAAATAACTCTCATAACTTCTAATGTTGCATAAGCAATGTAATCATCAGGCAGTTTAAATGAGGATAGGGGAGGATAGGGATTAAAACTGTTCAAAGGGATGTAAGTTGTCAGATAATCACTGGCAGGTGTCCTTTACTTGTGACAGATGGCTTAGGTGTTGTCAGAGGCTTCATGGCAGAGGGAAAGAGAGCTTGTCTTATTCTTTGCGTCCCAAAGACAGCCTGAATGTGCACTGGGATGCCTTTCTTCTGTTCTGGCAGGGCACCTTTTCAGTAATGCATAGGAAAGCAAATCAAGCTGAAGACTAGCATTTATGGGGATTTGCAAGATATGCTTGTGAGCATGCAGCTGCAAACAACTTTTTGGGTGATATCAAAGGTGTTTAAGAGATGGAAAGGAAACTTAGTCCTCATTTCCTTATCTGATTGGTGCTGTTAATAGACAATCCTTTTATTCCCTACCAACTTGAACTGAGTATGGGACCTTCCTCTTAAAATAGTGCCCTGTTTTTATTTTAACAATATTAACAATTTAATTGTAACCATTTTAACAATAGGTAAAGTGTAGTAAAGAGGTTGAGTGAGCCACACTGACTGTGTGGCTGTGGGAGTCCTGACTATGTCCTGCATATGCACAAATTGGCTCTGCCTTCTATTGCTGTGCAGTAAGTGCTAAGTCTACCTTAATTCCACTGGTGTTGTCTTGCTGACAACGTGCTTCTGTTGCCAGTGAAGTTTATGCATGCACATGTTAAACTGGAGGTTATAGGCAAAGCACAATGTTTGGAGTTTTCTGTATGTTCAGCTTCTGGATGCATCATCTGCATTAGTAGATAGCTATAGAGTAGATGTGGAGTGAGTCAGATGCTTCATGTCAACATAAAGAAGTATGATAATGTGAATCTGTCCTTAGCAGCTAAATTTACAGAAGTGTGGGGACCTGAATGTAAGCATTTGTAAATAGCTTTGCAGCCTTTGAGGAACCAGTTTTTTAATGTCCCACCGAGCACTTTGCAGAGCTTATTTGCTGTCTCTTAAGAGAATGGTGGAAGATCAAAACGTGTTTGTTCAAGTCTATTATTGCTTATTTTTCTTTAGTGTGATGTGTTTTGCTGGTAAGTAGATATTGTCAGGTATGGAAGGTATGCCTTTTTGATGCCATCTTGCTGCAAATTCCAGCTACTGACTTGTTTTAGTCACTATCCTTTTGTTTTCACAACATGTTGCAGATTTCAAGAGGGTGAAAACAGATTTCTGATGTACAGAAATCAAACCTGATGTGAGTTTATACATGGCAAGGGGATAGGCAGAAAGAAAAAATTCATTCAAGTATGGAGCATACTGTGTGCATTGTGTGATAGGAAAGTTTCTTGAGTACTCTTCAGCCCCACAGCTGCATACAAGCCTGGATAAAATAATTCTCTTTACATTTGAAAAACTTCAGAGTGGTCCATTGAGTGTATCCAATGAAGATCCTGTGATTCACACAAAAGACACGCCAAAGGTTTGGTGCTTTATCCTTGGCAATAGATCCTCTTTGCAAAGGGGCTGAAATTACTGGCATTGTTCACAAGGGTGTTTTGTACACATAAGTGTCTTGTGTTTCTTCCTCAAAACCTGCTCTGCCAGGGCGACTGCCTATTCTTACTGATTACACTTTCTGCTACAGAGGCAGTAGTGTTGTCAGTACTGATCTGTTCTGTAATGAGTAGTTATCTGGAGTGCTTTCAGGTAAAGGGCTTTTTTTGTGAAAGGTATCCTTGACTTGCTTTCTTAATGCAATGTGAAGTGCTCAGTATGACTTGTCCTTTTAATTTTTTTCCTTTTTTTTTTTTTTCACCAAGTATTAAATATTTAGATGCTAATATTTTTAGAAGTGGCTGCTGAAAGACTTTGACATTCCTTACTCGGTCCCCTTCAAAGTGAAACAAGATTCTCTCTCTTTTTTTTTTTAATTCAACCCATATGGTATACTTCTTAAAGTGAGCAATGTGTTGCAGTGAAAATGGACTACTTTCCCCTTCTTCCCTTCTTTACTTAACTGAACACATCCATGTAGCTCATATTTGGGTTGAATTCAAAATTAAAGAGGCTGCAGGGTAAATGTGTCAACTATTGGAAAGCCAGATCTGACAGACTGAAGGAGTTTCTGCTCTGCCAACAGGGAGTATACCAAGTTGACTGCACAAAACCTGGCATCAGTTAAGACCTTGTTAGGAAAATGGACAAGATGATCTGGTCTGCTCCTTTCCATGTCTGTCTTGTGTGTGTCTGTAAAGCTGCTCTGCTTCACGTGCGTGCACAGAGCCCCCCTGAGTTAGGCAGGGGGCTGTGCCCTGAGTGGGCGGGACCGTTGCATTCCTGAGGGTTGAGAGGTGATGACTGCATTGAGGATTGCTTTTGAGGGTTTTTGCATCCAGTAGAGGAAATTTGCAAAGTGAAGGAAGCGAAGGAGCAATGTGATTTAAAACAGTTCCACATGTGCAATTGTTTTGACAGTTCTTTATCCACCAATAGATTTTTGGAAATACAGTAATGCACACAGGCAATGCCTCTAGAAACTTGCTGTGACTCTCAAACTGCTGTGTGTAACCTGCAGCTCTCTTCTAGCAGTCGTGTTTCAAAAGAAATAGCTGTTGCTTTGAATTTGGTTGGATTGAGTCAGAGTTCCGTGTGCCCATTCCCCAGCAAAGTTTGCGAAGGGCTGTCCACAAGTAACTTGATCTGCCAGTATCTTTTGTTTCCTCTTGGGTGAAAAGGTTAGTAATACATCCTTGCTATAGAAGATCATTGAGGATAAATCTGTTGTATCACAAAGGAAATCCTGTAAACAAACAACTTAGCTGGTAACAAAATTTTGGTATCTGTTCCTGGAATGTTCCCTCAGTTTAGTAGGGTAGAAATACAGCACTTCTTTAAAGGAGTTGTTGAAAGTAAAGGAACTCTAACTTTTTTTGGAGATGGTTTCTTGGGTTTTGTTTTTTGAAACTCTGAAAGTTTCTTCAATGATTTGGCTTGGTCTAAATTTTCTCATTAAAAAAGTGTAGAGATTATGGCTAAAGCTTTCCAGGCAAGATACCAGCAGCAGGCAGAAGCTGAACTTTGGTTATTCTGCACAGGAGATGTTACAGTGCTTGAAGTGCATCAAGTTATTTTTTTTTTCTCAGGACCACTATGATGCTTAGGGAGAGAAGGCAGTTCTGTGGTTGGAGCAGGTAGCTGTGAGACCTGGTGTCAGTTCTTAGCTAGCACCGTGGTTAAGTCTAGAAGAGGACTCACTTAAGTGTTGACAGCAAGACTTTTCATTCTGAATAGGTGAAGCTTCCATGTGGAAGTAGAGCAAGTTGGATGAAAGATGTGGGTATGAGCTTGGACAAGAAGGTATTGCAGAGAAACAAAGATGTCTTGAGAATGAGAACCTAGGCAGCAACATCAAAAAGGTGCCAGAGAGCAAAAGCCTCGTTAATTCCTAGTTCTCTTGTCAAGCTTGAAATAACTTTTGTTTTACACCAAAGATTTATTCTTAGCCACAACATTTCAGTTTGGTAATATTTGAGTACTCCTAAATTCTCTCTAATATAAGTCAGGATAACTACCAGGAAAGTCTTCCAGTGGTACCATACTGCCCTGAAAGCTGTTTTTTGGGAGGAATGTGGATAAAGGAGACGAGTTCTGCTGTTGAAGCTCTTGGATGCTTTTTAATAAAGTTAGAACATGGCATATTGGCTGTACCTTTACATTGCAAAGAATACCTGAGTATCTCCTCTCTTTTGTATTCTGATCTGGTGGTGGCATATAGTAGTTTGTCATTGCAGGGAAAAGTGCTGTTAGCAGGTTGTGCAATGCTCACAGTTTCCTCTTTTGTAGCTGTTTGAGTGTGGTGTTGCTTACCAGGTGATATGAAGGCTTATCTGAATGGTTCAATCACTGGTTTAAAGCAAAAAACCCAACCAAGAAACAAACCACAAAAAATGATGACAAAACCCCCCAAACAACCCTTGCTGGTTGAACATAGAGCAGTAGAACTTCACTGAGATGCTGTAGACTGCTCTAGTCTAGGGGTGGTTATTGACAGCACTGTATCTGCTCAGTGTTTCATGGCAGGATTAGCCAAGGACAAACTGTGCATATTGCTGATACAGAGAATCAGCCTTTCAGTTGGGTACTGTGTTTCCCAGAAAGCTACTGGAAGTAGTGATGGTGGTGCTGGAGTAGGCTGGAGTTGAGCTCTAGGTTGTAACCTTTTCCCACTGCAGTGTCGAGAGCAAACCCATTCATTCTTGATCAGAAGAGCAGTGATGCAGGGAATTAAAGTGCTAAAAGCAAAAGACATCAGATTGCCAGCTGCATAGCCTGGGATTGCTTTTTGCTGACTGTCTCTTTCTTTAAGGTGCTACAGCAGGAGAATTACAGCTGGTGCTGGCTGTGTGGCCAGTGGCTGAGATTGTCCCATCTGCCCTAGATGACCTTATTCTACCTTTTCCTGAATTACCTTGTCTTAAGGGCAAATTCCCATTAAGGTATCAGCTCTGTGCTGGCAGATTCTTAAAACATTTCCAGGAGAGTCAGCCATTTTCAAGAGATAACACTTGAGAGGAAATACATTGTTTGGGGCAGACATAAGCATAAACATCTCCCTGAAACATTCCTATCATGTGTCCTTTGAAACAGGCTGGTGTAGGATAGGCAATGGAGGAAGTGGGCTGTAGGTCTGACACTCTCCCAGAGTTCAAAAAATCATGCATTGGTCCTCAAACTGGGTAAATGATAGGGAAATTAAGCAGCATATCATCTTAAATTGTTCTTCCTGGTTTTGAACCATGAAGATAGGTGGCAGGTGGGAGCATATTTTAGTGATACCTCCATCCTTATGTGGGAAGGTTTGTATTTCTGATTTGTGGCTGGTCAAGTGCATGTTGCCTGGAACTATTCTGGTATGTGACAGAAGAAGATGAAGAAGGATGTTCTTTCTCTCATCCTCTGCCTTGTTTTGCAGCTTTCTCCCAGACTGACATGACATGTAGTTTTGTTGCTTATTAAAACCATTGTGTGTCATTATCTTCCTTCACTGAAGTTGGTGTTTCTGTGATATTTGTGTTCCAAAAACAGTGCACAAAGTGGGAAATGCAGTAGATTAAAATGAATGACTGTAGTTTTAAACCTTGAAGGCAAATCTCTAGGTTTCCCTCTTGCACTGTTCTCTTGATTTCCAGTATCCTGCTACTAAAACCTCTCCACTTTGCAGACTTTTAATGTGCCAACTGCCTTACTAGCCTGTGGACACATATATACCAGGAGACTACATGAATACTTGGAAGCTCAAGTCTAACTTTGATCAGCAGCAGTGTGTTTAAAACTTAATTGAAAACTTTGTATGAATTAGCGTGTTACCTAGTTCTCAGCCCCTGAGTAACAACAGCACAGACAAAATATCCTGCAAGCTAAGTAGTGATCTGACAGAAGCATGGGAGTATGGAGCTGAGGTCTTGTAGCCTCATCTGTATTTACTTATGTTTAGACCAACACTGTGAAGTAGAGAGGGGGTTTTTTTGACCAACTTCGCTTTGACCTGAGAATACTTAGAATGCTGCATGTATGTTCCTAGAAATTAAATAGCAAGAAAGAAGTTGGTAAAATGGGAAGTGTAAATGGAGAACAGGTAAAATGTTAATTTAAAAAAAACAGTGCTGCCCAGTACCATACTCAAGATATTGATAGGATAATAACAAAACAACCAGGGTCAAGATCCATTTGTTTCACACTCATTCAGCCACTGATAAGCAGCTTGCTCAGTGACTGCTGCTGCAGCCTGTTTTAAAAATCCCCGGTGAACTTGTGTCTCTTTTGTTTGCTGCAGAGAGCCAACTGCTGCCTGGGAATAACTTCACAAATGAATGCAACATTCCTGGAAACTTCATGTGCAGTAACGGGCGCTGTATCCCAGGGGCCTGGCAGTGCGATGGGCTGCCAGACTGCTTTGATGACAGCGACGAGAAGGAATGCCGTAAGTGACCATTGCTATGACCTTAACATGCTTAGTATCACAAAGCTTGGTGGCTAGGTGGTGTTCCTGGTGTGTTCTATAGTATTTGTTAGGTAAGAAAGCTACTGCCAGTTTTTTAATTTAGCTATTGTTAGAAAAAAATGTACAGCCTTTCTTATTATTTCAGATCTTCATGGTTCTAATGATTGTCCAGTTTTAATACAGCACTTTGTAGCAGGTACCTAAACCCTTACTCACGGATGGATAAATTGAGACAGACGACTTAAGATGCTTCCAGTGGAAGACCAATGCCCTGTGATTCATTTTTCTTGGTTTTTTTTTTTTTTTTTTTTTGTGTTTTAAGGATGCTGTGTATTCTGCTTCAGCACACTGGCCTCATGCTGTAAATTGACCTTCGCTACCATCAAGCCTAGTTCCTTTTATTTTAAAATTGTTGGTTGTATCCGGTTATTTTTGTTCTCACCTGTCAAAATGCAATTCTTAACCCTTTGAAACTTTGTACTGACTTCGTAGAAAATAGACCTCATGAATTGGCTAATGATGTTTACCTGCTTTAATCCTCCCTACAGAAACTGCAGTTCTAGAGAGCTAAAAAAAGTCTGATCTGGTTTTCCTCTGTGATTTGCATCTTTTTCTTAGCATTAGTTAGGTTTTAGTTAATGTTATTCAGCCATTAGTTAGTATGAAACTTTCAAGCCCACACATTTTACCCAGACATCAAGATTATGCTACAGCATAATAGTATAAAATCCAGTTGGGAGTGAAAAAGCCCTCAAATTTCACGTGCTTCTAGAGGACTGAGACATTTCTGAGAAGTAAGTTACTGCTTTTCATCTAACAAATGTTACTCCTTTACATATATACTTTATGGAGGTTTTCATTAAACTTTAACTGGATTATAAGAAGCTTACCTTTCCCAGGACACTTGAAGACATCATTAGCTTCACTTACAGAGTCAAAGGAAGAAAGTATAGCTTCTTCCAAATTACCTGATGAGAAATAGCATGTTTTGCAAAAATGCTCTTCTGCATTTCACTCAATGCTGCTTTTTTAACACCAGCTATCCATCCCTTATTAAAATAAGGGGGCTTTAATAATTCTGCTGTGGAAATCTACATGCGAAATAACTGCTCTAAGGTGGTGAGCTCCTCTCACTTTCCAAGGCATTAAAAGTATCTTTATAAAACATCTGATACTTTGTAGTCATTTTAAAGCATCAGGATTGTGTTGCAACATTGAAGATCAGTTAATTTATTTTTTCTCTTACTTGGATTGTAACATTTTAGGAAAGTATGGACCTGTTCTAAGGTTTGGTTGTTATCATGCATGTCTGTTTAAACCCTGCCAGAATTTATATTAGTGGGAGCTTTGGCAAAAATAAAAAACATCTGAAGTTCAACCTGTACCTTTCAGTGAGATGTTCTTCATGACAACAGCTGTATGATTCTCAGGTTCCTCGTTACCTGGTTCATGAATATGCTGCTGACATGACTCTTGGTGTGCTGTTTCTACTCCTCAAACAAGCTGAATGATGCCACTTCTGTATAGTATATAATCAGGATGTTCTCCATCCCTAAGACTTTTGTCATCATCTGCCTTCCATGAATTTTGTTTCACTTATTACAGTTAGAAAATCTTAATGAAGATTTTCATTAACATTAATGAAGACTGGGCTGGGTATTTAACTATGAATCAGTAACAGGACAAAACACTGACTCTCTGTTCTAAATTTTACTTACCAAAAATCAGTTGGATCTACTGAATTGAAGGCAGTAATGAAAATAGTAACTGACAATAAAATGTCCATAGCTGCAGTGCGACAGGTCATAAAAGTTGTTCTTGTGACTGCAGACTCAAGTGTCACTAATCTAGGCTATGTTGCACCTATGAATTTATGATTCTACACAATTGTCTTCTGGGTTTTTTATTTAAATGTTTCCATCCCACTTGATTGGTTCACAGTTTTCTGGATGAGCATCCATCCTTTTGATCCTGCACAAATTAATGGAGATAATTAGACATTCATAAATGTAAAATTAGCATGGAAAAGAGGCAACAGGGAGAGCAAGGGTTTCATATCCAGTGCTGGCCTGCTGTTAACAGGTCAGATAAGCCAAAGCAGAATGGAGATAGTGCTCATTTCAATATCCAAACAAAAATTAATATTCATGCAAACAAGGTTCTGTAATCCATCCAGAGAGCTTCAGGCTGCCTGCTCTGCATCCCCATCCTCTCCATTCTAGTAGGCAGTTTTAAACTCTGTGCGTGCTGCCCCAAGAAGCATGTCTAATAAACCACCACTCTGTGTAGCTACAGTCAGTGCACCATGGCAAAGACATGGGTTGTGAGAGGAGGCACTGGGAGGGAAAATTACAGCATTAGTAAGAAGGCTGGAAGGAATTTGCATTATTAGTTGTTGGCTTATGTCTGAATTCACGGGGTTGGTTTATGGTCTCAAGGATGGATGATCCTTCTAATGCATGAAACATCCCCATTTGAATCCTGCTAAGCACCTGGCCTTGCTGATATCTTCAGAGGGACAATTCAGTCACTTAATATGTGTGGATATATACATACAGTGTGTGTAGCTAAAAAAGTTTGGTTTGCTTTTTTGATGAAATTTGAAAACGGTCCCATTCTTATGGTGTACCCTCAGATTACATCAGAAAGTAATCAAAATTTGGATGGGTTTATACAATCCAGATCTGGTGTTTGAGGCAGAGTTAAGGCATTGAAAGTCAGCCCTAGAATCTTGTCTGAGCAGGGCAAAGAAGAAGAAAAATCTCTTCTTTTGTCTACAGCTTGTGTCAATCTGTAAAAATAGGCTCCTAAATTGAGGCTGGAAAGGATTGCAGAGGTCGTTTGGTCCAGCTGCCTGTTCAGAGCAGGACTAACTTTTATCGGGGTTGCTCAGGTCAAGTTTTGCATAGGTACAAGGATGGAGAGTCCACAGCCCCACTGGGCACCTGTTCCAGGGTTTTGGGAATGCCCACTGGGAATTTATTTTTTTCCTGGTACCCGATCAGTTTCCAGTGATGACATAGAAACAGAACCAAACAATTGTGAAAGATGTGCAGCACAATTAACACTGAATCCCAGGCTTCAGTGAGTGCGGAGGGACCACAGAAGCCCAGGAATTGTTTTTGACTGCAGAAACAGCATCTAGAAAGTAACAACAGTTGACATTCAAAGTGTGTGTGCATCATGTCTGGTTTTGTCATTGTGCCAGAGTGTGTTCTGTTACTTTTGTCAGGCAACTCCCGGGAGGACAGCCGTATTTAAGGTGCTATGCTAGCATCACAAGGGTTGGAGCACGTGTGTATAAATATAGGTATAAATTTTTCTATTTTTAAAATAATTTTACACTGAGCTTTGTTCCTGTTCCCCTGTCAGAATAGGACCCTACCTGCAGCAAAATCCTTTGTTTTCTGCTGTGATGCTGCTTTGCGTTAGCTGAGCTATTGATAATGAAGACAAAGCTGTAGGAGTTGCATTAGCAGCGTGAGATGGCTGAGTTCCCAGTGTGTTACTACTCTCAGCCACGCTTTAAGCTGCTTTGTCTGTGATTCCTCATAGGCTAACTAGTTCACATCGAAAAAAATTTAACCTTGTTTTAAAGTTCTTGTGTGTGAATAGGAGTTTGGTTGCAGGATTAACTTGTTACTGCCAAGTGGTATTTCTGTAAAGACAAGTATGCTGGATTTGGGTGTTTCATGCACGTGTGTGTGATTATGGGCAACAGTCTTTCTCTTTTGGATTGCCTCATGGTTGAGCGTGGATGTCAAGGAATATTTTATCAATTCTGTTGCTGTAGCATCTCCTCATATTTGTCCCCGTTCGAACAGGAAAATTTAAACCTCATGGTCTGTTTCTTATTTTCTGTGGCCAGCAAGTGAAAAGTGCTGATCTGGGTGTGAGGAGGAAATAATATGTAAACCAGAATTACCTGCACCTTGTCAATTCCTGTTTTATCTTTCCCTCTCTTCCTTTTGCCCCTTTTCTGTTCCCTGTTTTGCAGGACCATCTCTGTTAACCAGTCACTTTGCTTATGGGCTTTTTCTTGCTTCCTGGCTGTGATCCATTTAACACTTGCGATCAGTTTAACACTTCCCATGTTAAAGCCTAGCACTTCCAGTGTTAAACTGGGAAGGAATACTACCTGTATCCTGTTCAATGCACAGAACATTTCTTGTACTCTTGCCTTTTGCTGTCGTGACGTGATGTCAGAAAAACTTTATCTGGGGAGGAGTGTTAAGGAGGAGGGAATAAGCTGAGACAGTGACTTCTCTTTATCATAAACAAGAACTGTTTTTCCTTGAAGTGAAGTATCTCTTTGGCTTTTCCTCCAAGCCACTAATTGAGCTTGAAAAAGATTTAATTGACCATAGCAACATAAATGTTTTGTGAGCGTTTTCAGTTTCATATAGTTTGAGTAATCTGCCATCATCAGTGCACATCCCAAAATGCAGAACCCTTGTGTGCTTCACTCCCTGGCTCTGCTGGTTCTTGTCTGTTGAGTTGCTCATCAGCCTGTGTAGTCTGCTGTGCCATGCAGGTTTCTTTCAATGTTAGTGGGCTTTTAACTACTACTTTTTAGCTGTGTAGATGATTTATAATGGAAACTGAGGCTCCTTTTGACAAATGCAGATTCTTTATCAACAGGACTTTCCTGTGGAGTTCAGAGGTGTTGATTGTGTAGCTCTGAAATGCTGCTCTGGTTGTATACCAGACATATGCATGTACACATACCCGCACACACACATACCTAGGGTTAGTGCTTGCACTGGGTGAGGTGGGAGATGCCCACTGTCAGCTGCTCTGTTCTCCATTATCAGATAGGGAAGATCCAAAATAGCACAGAACAAAGACCCTGAATGGAAAGAACTGAGAAACGTATGCTTGCATTTTGAGGTAAATGGATCATCTTTAGTGCTGACCTTTATACCTTCTGATGTATTCCTTTGGGACTCAGACCTGCATCCCACTGATGGAAGGATTCTCTCCTTGAGATTTAAGACTGTACTAATGTTCTTAGTTAAGCTTATAATTTATTCTGTCATCTTTGTTTCGTCTTTTCTTTGCTCTTTGTACGTCTTTGTATTAGATTATTACAGAAAGAACAATGTGAACACTGAAAACAGCTTTTGTCAGCTAATGAGCAGCAGCTAGTGGAGGGATGGCATGTTGCTGCCTTTGTCAGCTAAGGAGCAGCAGATGGTGCAGACTCAGAGCATGGCACATCATCCCTGCTAAGTGCCTGGCATGACAGCCGCCAGAATTAGGGTCATACCAAATACCCAGCAGTCCAGATTTTTATTCGTAGCTCTTCCAAGAGCTGTTTCTTACATGCCAAGTTAGTGTTCAGCTGTGAGCAAATAGTGGCACACGGTGAATACAGTGACTAGCTGTGTTAGTCCAAGGGCTAAAGAATGTAGGCTGTGGGCTAGAAAAAAAATCCTACACAAGAATAGCCTTGGGGTGATGTGTTCTTGTGTTAGAAACTTCTGGTTCTGACATATTTCTGTTTCCAGTTGCCACAGTTGCTCACTCAAAGGTAAAACAGGTTTTAGAGTCAGTGCTAAAGGCTGTGCAATGGAAGCATGTAGAGCATCCCTGGACACATTCAAGGTCAGGCTTGATGAAGCTCTGAGCAACATGAACTAGTTAAAGATGTCCCCACTTACTGCAGGAGGAGTGGACTAGATGACCTTTAAAGATCCCTTCCAACCCAATGCGTTCTATGTCTGAACAACAGGCCATCATCTGTGATCGTAAGAATGTGCTGCCAATACACCTCTGTGAGGGCTAGTGAGAGCTGGTCTCTGTAGGAACATCTGGAACTGCAGTAGTAAAAAGCTCATTTTGTCAGCAGCAATCCGTCTTCATCAGGCTTTGCTCAGATTGTCCTTCAGACAGTCTTTATGTGCAAGTCTTCTCCATGGGGGAGAACATCATCATTAAATGAAGTGCTGCATGAAAATGATCAATTTTAACTAGCATTCCCCAGGCAGGTACTGAAGCCACCTGCCAAGCAGTCCTGTGTTAAAGGCTAGCCTTGTCTCCTGCCTGAGACACATGTGTTTGCAGGGACACTGCAGTTGTGGGTTGCACTCTGCATGGTCTGGTGAGTGAAGCTTTTCTGGAGTCCTGCACCAACAGGCTAACTCTCATAGCCTTGAAGGCTGTGACTCGTACTTGAGAAACCAATTTAATCCAGGCATCCAGCAGATCGGGTGGGAGCCTTTCTGTTTCTTTATTAGGGAACTAAAGCCGTTGGGACCCATACTGAAGCCAGGGTCCTGATGACAGGTACTCTAGGAACTTCTAGATCTGGTAGGCTACATGCAGTAGTACAAAGATGAGGTCTGAGGAAACTTAAATTTTCTTTTCATGTCAAATTCCTTAAAGTGTTTGGGGGAGTTTTAATAAAGCATAGTTCGGAGTGTTTTCTATCTGTGTCTTTATGGCTGGGACCATGCTTCTGTTGGTTTTGGTAGGTTAGCAGAATAATATTTGAGAGTGCTGTAATTGTTCTTTGCTGATGTGTTGGCATCTTAGCTCTTGATTTAATCTTTTTTCTATCTCTTAACCATGTTCTTGGTTTTACCCTGTAGAGTTTGGACTGTGTGTTTATATACAATAAAAATACTCTATTTTTTCATATTCCATTCTGGTCTATCTTTTCTGTGTTTGGTATACTATCAGTTCCATGAAATCTATCGAAATGAACACAGTGTTTTCTATAAATGCTTTGTAGCCTGAGAAGATTTAAAAAATCTTCTGGTGTCACCAGGAGGTGGAGTGAGGGGGTGGGAAATTCAAAGTGTTTTTATCTGCACACTTCCTCTTACTTTTCATCCGCCCTGCACTGGTGGGGAATTCGACTGGATTAGTAGTATATTTTATTTTGAAAACACAGCCCATGATGATGATAATTTTTAAGTTTCCCCAAGGTTTCCTATACCTTATTATTCCATCTCAAGTTTAAAAACTGACTACTAGACAAATGTTTACTGCTCCCTCTTGTGTTCACTTGCAAACCGGTTTTACTGCTCTCTATATGTTCAGAAATGGAGAGTCTGCGGATAAGTATTCGTAATAAACAACTACACACAGTTGTGGATGAGTAATATAAAGAGTCTATTCACCAGAATGCTAAATGAAACCCACACTCTGCAATTAGCAGTCTGAGTTTCCTACATTATGTGAAGACTCTTTTCCTGTACTCTAAACCTTTCAGTTGGGAAACTTAATCTCTTAAAGAACAAAAGCACGTTGGTTAGATTTTTGTATTCAGACTGTTACTTCAGATACATTTTGACTGACTTAATTATATCCAGTTTCTACAAAAGAAGTAGTTTTTGAGTAACTGGATGTATTAAAAGCTTCACAGCATCAGAGGGGTGGAAATAATTTTAAAAAGCAAAAAACCCACTGAAACCAAAGTTTCAAAGCTGAGGAAATTGCTGTCATTGGAGAAGCTCTTGGGCTCAAGAACTCCTAGATTGCTTGGTGCAGCTGCAGTAGGAAGGAGGAGGATCGACTTGGGGACTGCACCAGCTTCAAACAAACCATGTGCGTGGAAGCCTCAGATGGGGACTGTCAGACTGCCTTGTCCTGCACTCTTTGATGTGGGGTAGATTTCAGCAGAAGGCCTTTAGATTTGTTGCTGTTTACTGCTTTAAAAAATAAATGAATAAAAATTTCCATGGAGTTTTCACTCTATCAGGAGCGTGCTTAGGATCTGCCCAACAAGATGATCAGAAACTGGAGTTACAGTAAGGCATATGTAAAGATTTATAGTAAAGCACACCCATACTCTTCCCTTTTTAAGTCCCAAAATTAAAATGGAGGCACAATACAAAATTTCCTCACAAATGGTTATTACTACCAGTCCAGATAATTCTGGTGACAGTCTGGGTTTGGGTGTTTGTCCTCTCCTTTCCTTATGCTTTGCTGTGAATTCATCAGATTCATGACTTCCATACTGCTAAATTCTAGTAGCCACTTTAAAAGACATAGAGAAAAAGTCTCATGCACATAATGAGTTCTGTGGACTCTGTAAACTATTTAATGACTGCTTATTGTGATAGTACAATTATTACATCTGAAGATATTTTGCTTGGGTTTAGCCACTCAGCAGAGTCAGACTAATGAATGGCTTTCCTGTACAGGAACAAAGGGCACAAAATAACTCTGGCCACTCTCCTTTTAAATGCTAGGCTTTAGGCTCAGTAAGCAGAGCTCAGTGAACTGAAGAATGAGATGCAGCGTTTTGTTAATAAGAAATGTCTGCCCAGTTCAGAAGTAACATCAGTAAACTCTAGGGATTGTCTGGACCATCTGAGACCTGGAATTACAGTAGTGGGCCAAGACCCTGGTAGGACTAATCCTATCCATCTGTAAAGACTACTGACTCTGAGTTATTTAATATATTGTTGGCCAAAAAAATTATCCTTAAAGCATCAGTTAAAGCCTGGTCTTAACTAAGGCTAATGCTGTAGAAGGTGAGGGGCAGGGTGATATTTTCTGTACACATGTTCAGATTTTTTTTTGGACTGTCCCATCATGTGTAAAGGTGAAGTAATTTTATCTGTTGTACTTCAGCTTTGAGAAGTTTCCAGTGCTGGTTTCTGATGTTTGGCTTCTTTCTTGTTAGCTAAGAGCTTAGAGTAGTGGGAGCTAAATAGCTGTGAAGTATGTATTGTATCAAAGCTCACCAGGATTTGGAAAAGATAAATAAGCAAGTAATGAATACTTGCAGCTAAGTGTTTCAGCATCCTGTCTTTTAAAAAAACAAGTAAATCACTTTGTTACATTAGAGGATATTTTTTTTGTATGATTATTCTACTATAATTCAAAAGTATTAGAGCTGACCTTGTACTCTTCAAATCCATATTCACTCCTTGGGGAGGTTTGAAGTGGCTGTGACATGGCTCATGGCACTCATCAGAAGCTTAGGTGGCTGTGAACTTTAGTCATTGTGTGTAGTTCTGGAGATGGTGATAAGCTTCTGCTGCAAATGGATGTGCCCAAAGACAGCTGGATGGTTGATACACATAACTGAGCTGGGAGCTAGCTGTCAAAGACTGATTTAATGTGCTCTGAAACCCCAGGAGAATGAAGGAGGATAGTAGAGGCCCAAGGAACAAGATAAAAGCACAGAGATAAATATGAAAGCAATATGTTGAAATAACTAGTATAATTACAACAACTTGGATACTTTAAACTATGTATTCCTTCTAAAATCTGTGTGAAATGGTACAAGTGTGAGGCTTGTAGTTTATTTATTGTATGAGTATGATTGATTGGGGAATTTAGCTTTCCCTATAAACAGGGCTAATAGTCTACCTTTGTGATGCCCTACCTTACACTACATCTCCATCTAGTGCATTTTAAATGTCTACAGAGAAACCACAAGTCTGTAAGGAAATCTAAAGTAGGCTTTTTTTTTTTTTGACTAATTATGGCATGGGGTGGTGTTAATATATGGAAGGAGAAAAGGGCCAGGACTGAGGAAAAGAGAAACATTTAACCAGAGCTAGCACTCTGGAAGGACCATGGCAATAAGAAGTTGTGGTCAAAGTAGGTCTTTTGTATTTATGTTAAAGATTGTTGTGTTCTAGGATCCCAGGTTTCTGTGTGTTGTGCAAACACACAATCTTACAGAACTGTACAAAAAGAACCTTTAGTGGTCCCATTCTTCTTATTTATAATCTGATAATAATTTGTGTAAAAATGTGTTCTTTAGAAAAAGGCTAATGAAACTAACTAGAAAATATAGCAGAAAGATAGGAATTCCTCTATAAAAATAGTTGTGTGTGTTGTAGTTGTACATACATACCTATTGGAAGACCTCTGGACTTCTGTTCACAACTCATAATCACTAATGGCCCCTGTTTTTTTCTCACTGCTTCCTGCTGTCTCCTGGTTGACCCAGAATACTAGTTGCAGTAGACAAACATCAGAAATCTTAAGCAAAGCTGAATATTAAATAGTGCATGAAATGAGTGTCTACGTTAATTGGGAAGATGCTGTAAGCCAGCTGCTGATTTTTGACAGTAACTCAGATCGTTCTCAAACTTGGAATATGTGAAACTGGAATTAGCTCTTGTTTTCGCCCATGATTAAGGGACCAACTGCTTAGTAGTTATGATAAGATTTATAATTAAGTGATCATGTTTCATTTGAAGCTTCACTACAGAACTTTACACATAAGAACTGGTGCTATAACTACTTACATGTGATCGCTTTTTATGCAAGCGGGATCAAGAAGGTTTGTGGTGCTAATTGTTTAATCCTGTTGATGGTCTTCTCTAGATGGGGGTCAGTAAATAGCCCAATTTAGAACTTGGAATTAAGACAACTTTAACAGTTGGATGGAGTCAGTGGCACAGTTGAAATAAAATGATCAGGTAGCTACAGCCCAGGATGGCGTTGAGGGATCGTAGCCCATCAGGAACACTGTTGTTCTCTGAGGAGGGTTATCCCTGCAAGGGCAGCATTCTGTCCTGCCTGTATGCATCCTGAGTAACTCTGAAGTTGTGCTTAACTTGTATGGTATAACAGCTGATTTAGAGTTTGTACTTTCCTATGATATTATTGTTCAAGTTGTTTAATGAAGAGTAGCTAAAATCTAAACACTTCTTTTAGTGAGAAATTGCTTTAATGAACATCTGAAAAACAAGCTTTTTGTTTGTGCTTTCTTCTGTCACCTCTCCTGCTTTGTAATGATTTTGAAGGACTGAAATGTACAGACTTCTAGCCTCTGGAAGATTACTTTAAGGGCTTTCTGTCTGACAAGAAGTAAAGGCCACTGACCCATAGCAGTCCAACTTTCTCTTTTTTCCCCTTTTCAAAGGAAGCAGTTTACTCTTCATAGCTGCAGCAGGCTTTTTTTACTTCAGCACTGACCTTTCTCTCTTACTGTAAACTATAGTGTAAATATTGCCCACGTAAGTGAGGCATAGGTTACTATGCTGGAGGCAGTCTCTGATGTTTCCTATGGGCCTAACTTCACTACTTTTAAAGGCAGCATTTTTTTTTTAAGAAAGCTGATTTCCAGCTTATTTTCTCTGAGTTTACATTAGTGGTTTTTAGCAACCCTTTAACCTGAGTGTTTAAACAGGGAGCAAAGATAAGAGTGACCCAAGGGCTTTTTGTAGGTGTGGAGAATGCTTTAAAGTTGACTCTGTTTTGCATCAAAACTCAGTAAGTTAAATAGTTGTTTTGTCTGGAATTGGAGAACTTCTGGTGTAGTAGAATGTTGGGTGGATTTTATCCTGGGAATAGTACTCTGGTGCTAGGTTTCTTTCTAGATTGGAAAAAGCAAGGAGAAAGAGTGAAACATGGCCGTGATGTTCTGCAAGATGGTTGTGTAGGAGCTCTGTGAGCCAACAAAGGATGCCTTTGCCCTCTGTGCTGAAGCAGCTGAATGACTGCAGGTAGTGCTGGCTTTCCCACCTGCAACTAGATAAAAAGTACTGTAGGGTCCAAACAGCAATTAACTAAGCCAAAATAACTGTATTAACTGGGTCAGTACTTACATCAGTTCTTGGCGTGAAAGGGATCATATCCTGGTGCCATACTGCTTGTGTTACGTAGTGTAGTAAAATTGAACCTTCTTTTCTTTGTGAATAGAAGGTAAAACCTGTTGTTGCATGCAAGTAATCAAGTTTTGATTAGCTGAATAAATCATCATCTGTTGTTGGATTGAGGTATGTGGGTGTGGAGCAGCATAAAGTTATTTTGCCTGATTGCTACCTGGGGGGTTCTAAGGCAACTACTGGCATTCAGAGATGCTGATGCTTAAATACAGTGCAGTTAACTTCTAGCTGCAGGTTGTCACAAAATGCCTGCTGCCAGGCTGCCACACCCTGTTTCCCTCACTCCACATTGCAAAATAACTGAGAAACGTTTCAAAATAGAAATGCTTGTAGAGTTAAAAGAAGGAAATGTGCCTGTCCTAGAGGCAGCATCATGCAAGAGGTGCCTGTTGTGTGCTCTCCTTGATTCTGTTGGACAGAGTAAGCAGTGACGAGGTGTGACATGCTGGAGGTGTGGACTAGCTAGCTGGCTCAAGGGTAAGGACTCTGTCAGAAAGTTTCTTCCCTGAAGTTTTGTTAGCAGGACTGTGCACTGACTTCTGTAAGATAAATTTAACCTGTTATAAATGTATAATGTCCTCTCTTGAAGCATTGTGTCATAGTGGGGCACAACTCTAAAATTTTACTGTGGTATCTAAACAGTAGTTTAGTATCTACTTAGTTTCATATGACAGGTTGGTTTTTTCCCCCCCCAAGAAGTTGGGCCATGCCATCTTGTCCTGGCTGTATTTGTCAAATCTGTAGACCACAACTGCTCTCACTGGTAATTAGGGAAGACATTTAATGTCTTTGGTGCTCTATCTGTGGAAAGAAAAATGACCTGTGCATAGGGGATCTATTGTAACCTTTTAGTTCTGTTTTAAGTCCTTGTAGCCGAGTCAAGAGTGTCAGAACTGCTTTTATACAAGGGTGTATCTATATACATTACAGTACAAGGTTTTACATGTTATATGCCAAATCTGCCTTTTTTCTTCCCTGCTGTTGTTCATCTGTGCTGAGAAATAAGCTGGGTCTGTTCAGCCTGGAGAAAAGAAGGCTTAGGGGGGACCTAATTAGTGTTTATAAATATCTTAGACTTGGGATGCAGGGGGAATTGGCCAGCCCGTTTTCAGTGGTCTGTGGGGACAGGACTAGGGGCAATGGCTGTAAGCTGGAGCATAGGAAGTTCTGCACCAACATGCGGAAGAACTTTTTCACAGTGAGGGTGACGGAGCAGTGGAATAGGCTGCCCAGGGAGGTGGTGGAGTCTCCTTCTCTGGAGATATTCAAGTCTCGTCTGGATGCCTATCTGTGTAATGTGAGATAGGGAGCCTGCTTTGGCAGGGGGGTTGGACCCAATGATCTCTTGAGGTCCCTTCCAACCCCTAAGATTCTGTGATTCTGTGATTCTGTGAAATTGATTACACTTCTTGAAAAATAGTGCTGTTTCACACTAGCTACCCTCAAGATAGCAGTTTTTCATCTGTTAATGCTGTAAAGCCATGCCTGCAAACTGTTACTTCTTTGGTGGAATATACAACCAGTCCTGATGGGAAGATACAAATTTTTTTAGAGCCTTGAAGGAAGGGGGTGGGAGGATTGATTTCTGCATAGCATAAGGAGTGACTTCACACACTCACACGTACAACTGCCAAAATAGTTTTCTTGAACTTAAGCAAACCCACTTGAGAGTAATGGTTGGCAAGCTTATGCAGCAGCCATCAGTTCCCTGCCACCAGTGGTGGATTTTGTATTTGCTGTATTTCTGCAATTGCATCCAGGCTGGATCTGCTATTTGAGTAGCCTTTCTTTAGACACAGTTTTGTAAGTTACAGTTCAATTTCTTGCTGTATTTCAAGTGTCAGTCCTTACCCCTTCCCCTCCGATGTGTGGTCTCAGTTTCTCAGGATTTGGAGACCTGGGCTTAGGAAGACTTGCCAGTTCTTTGGAAAAAGAAAAAAACCTTTCCCTTCCTCTAGATCATGAGAGCCACACATCTGTGTCCTTTTTCACTTGTCATTTCCTGATATCCTGGTAATTTTTTATTACCCTGAGCCTGTTTCTGCCAAGTGTAACAGGAGGATATAGTTTGCAAAGATAATGCTGTCCTTGAAAGCTTGTCAAGGCTCCAGTCACTGAAGGAGCCGAACAGGTAGCTACTGTTAAATAAACATAAAGATTTTCACATACAGATCTGCCTGAAAACTTGCTATCTGTGCATCAGAAGACACAATGATGAGCAAAGGAGAAGAAACCTTTTTTGTAAGCCATGTAATGAGAGTAGAAATTGCAGGAGTACTGTGTAAAGTGCAGCATGTACCTAGAATCTGTTATAGGCAGTCGTGATCCATATATGTATGTTACTTGTGAGGGTGCTGAAGACCTGCAGGAAATAGATGTACTTTTCAAATTAAGGGATCTCCAGAGATCATTGCAGAATGGGAAAGTGTGTTTCTGCTCAGACAGAAATGGTTATACTTTGCATAGGAGCTCCATGAGCAAGAACTTGCTTGAAAACCTTGGGAAAACTGTGCCAGAGAACAAGGAGGATGTCAAATTAAAAATAAAGCAGAAATTTCCTAGTTGAGTTCTTCCAAGTCAGGGGCATGGCTTGGACTATGCCATTACTGGTTTCTCAGTTTTCCTGCATTTATGCACAGTGTATGAGAAATGCATTTTGTGTCTTGAATTAGAACTTGAAAAAATGAGTTCCGTTGTGTGAGATTTGTGTCTAGTAAACCACTAGCTGTGAGACTACTGAATCACTATAGCATTCGAAATCCTATTTTATCACATATAAATGTAAGTTTGGATTGCAATTGGTTTGTGTATATATCGTGCCTGTTGGAAATACGGAGAATTTACATTTGGGTTTGTTGTTTTTTCCTTCCTTCAAGCTTACAGAAAAGCCAACAACAAAAAGTAGACTACGTAAAAGGGAAACTTAGAGGTAATTTGAAGATGTTTAGTTTGTTGTTTGGTTTTGGTCTGGGACTACTAGTAAGTGCTGTTATGATAAACAGTTATTCTAAAACAATTTTCTCATCTCTGGCTGCTGTTTCTAGGGGAGGAGGATATCACAGAATCATAGAATCTTTAACATTGGAAAAGACCTCTGAGATCGATCATCAAGTCCAACTGTCAGTCCAATACCACCATGCCAACTAAACCATGTCCTGGAGTGCCATATCTACATGCTGTTTGGATACTTCCCAGGGATGGTGACTTCACCAACTCTCTGGGCAGGCTGTTCCAATGCCTGACTATCCTTTCAGTGAATAAATTTTTCGAATATCCAATGTACACCTTTCCTAAGGCAACTTGAGACCATTTCCTCTTGTCCTATTGCTAGTTACTTAGGAGAAGTGACCAACTCGCACATCACTACAACCTCCTTTCAGGTAGTTGTGCAAAGTGCTAAGGTCTTCTCCCTCAGCCTCTTCTTCTCCAGGCTAAACACCCCCAGCTCCCTCAACCGCTCCTCAGAATACCTGTGCTCCAGACCCTTTACTAGCTTCGTTGCCCTTGTCTGGACATGCTCCAGCACTTAAATGTCCTTCTTGTAGTTAGGGGCCCAACACTGAACACAGCACCCAAGGTGTGGACACAGGAAGAGGTGTGGATGTAGAAAAAGGTGTGGAAAGAAAATGTTGTTCCAGCATATTTTGTTTCTTCCTGATGTTGTCAAACTTTAAATACTGCTTATGATTTTACTGAGCTAGCTCAAGGTACTGCAGCAGGTGTGCTTGAGGCCTTCTTACTGTGGTGACCAGGACAGGTGAGGTTGCTGTAATGTGTGTCATACCTGAAATGGAGTTCCTACAGCATTCACCACAGCTTGTAGTTCTGGTCAGGAAGGTGCTGGCACATGAAATCTGCTCTTCAGAAGACGAGACGCTCAGGTTTGCATAATTCTCAGTTTGAAGTCTGTCTGGAAGAGTAACGCTATAGTAGATGGTCCATATTAGAAATCTTAAAGTAAATCACCTTGGAGCCTTAATTTGGCAGGATTTTCAGAGATGGCAAAGGACATATCTAAATATGGATTTGCCAGAAAGTTGATAGCCTCTGTATCCAGACCCCAGGCTGAAGTAAACCTGCTTGAAGAACTGAGATCCAGTAAATGTCAACAGGGACAAAATCACAGTTGAGT
This sequence comes from Gallinula chloropus, assembly GCF_964237585.1. Classification (NCBI taxonomy): domain Eukaryota; kingdom Metazoa; phylum Chordata; class Aves; order Gruiformes; family Rallidae; genus Gallinula; species Gallinula chloropus. The sequence goes on along the minus strand of NC_140088.1, from coordinate 19,015,436 downwards.
TCTCCTTTCCTTATTTCTTCTCCCTATTCTCTCTTAGGAACTGTTCTGGCTCAAAATACATCTCAAAAAAGGAAGTTTTCCAGAGGCAATCATTTGGTCTGGGGAATGTAAATGCACTGCACAATTTTGAAAATATGTTAGCTTTTGGGGAGAGAAACAGCAAAAACCATAACGTGAAGCATTGGGCGCCTCTTTGCAGATGTGTGTGATTACCACGTGCTCCCAAGCAGCAGCTTGGCTTGCTGGTTAGCACATAGAATATTGGTAAAACGTTACTTCAGCCTTCTTGCTTTGGTGATGGTCTAGGAATTTGCTCCTGAGGTGTTTGTTTTGCTGCTTTTGTTTAAAGTCTGGGCTGTGGTACTGCATCATACCTTGTGGTCACTGAGTTACTTAAGCTGACATCACTGTGCCTCAACATGTAACACAGGGTTTCCCTTTGAAATTGTGTGAAGAATTGCAGGGGTCTTGGATGTCTTGGTTGAGGGTTTTCCATTGCGGGTGGTCGGCAGCTACTTCAGGGTAATTTATCACCTGTTTTCCAGGTTTTTCCAAAAAGTAATGGCTCCCCCCAGGCAGACCTTGGTTATTCTTCAGAAAGAGTGGTAGTTGAATATGGGATTTTGGTGATACATCCTGCCTTATACTTTATCTTCCTAACTGAAAACTACTGGTGTAAATAAAGAAAAGCATGTAGGAACTGCAGGACGTTGCTTTTTGACAATGTTAAATCAAGTGAGAGTTACTGCAGCTGTGGTTTAAGACAGTTTATATGCATTCTGCTAAGCAATGGAAGAAGGCTTTGCTACAACTGCACTTAGTTTTTTAACCCTGGAAGATTCCTTCCAAATTAATACCGAAGCTGTTTGTCCCTATTGAAGTATAGGGGTTTTTTGTCTGTACTTCAGTTGTCCCTGACCTTGTCCTGACTTTATAAAACTGCACAGCTTGGAGTATTGATATGCCATATGGCTACATAAAAAGACTGACTGTCACTCTGATCTGCAGATCTGTCACATCTCAAAACCTGAGAGTTGTAAATGCATCTTGTACGTTTGGTGTAGGAGTAGGAAATATCTAAAGACCCCACAGGTTATGGAGCTGGCCTCTTTTTCTGGTGTCCTCCCATCAGTGGTCTGTGCATGCGCATGTTCACATCGCGCTGTACACACCTTCTTGCAGTTACCAGCGTGCTTTTCCTGCAGTGATTGGTTTTCTGAAGAGTTCAGCATCCTGTGATGTGCTCCATCATGGCATGTGCTAATTTGAAAAAGCAAAAGGGAGAGAAAAAAGTCTAACCACACATCTCGTTGAATTATTTTTTTTTTACTTTGGGAATTGCTTTGATCTAAGCTGGTGATACCACAAGACTTAACTGGTGTTTGCCTTGAGCATCGTGGTGGGAGCATCTGCATCAGTCTAGCTTAAGGCAGTGTTCTGTACTTACCGTGAAGAGCTGCTGTGCAGTGAAGTAAAAAATGTGAAGCACTTGAGATCATAATGAGATTCTGTAATCATTTGTTTAACACATTTTGATGCTGTAGCTAATATTTAGTATTATATGAAATAACTGTGCTGGTACTATGACATAAATGTAGTTTACATCCTGAAGAGCTGTATAATGGATGATGGAGAGAAGTATAGCAAGAGATGCAATTCATATAATTCATGTTCTTTTTGCACCCAATTTTACATAAAATGTACTTAATAAAGGGAGTACTAGTTATAGCATTTGCTTTTTGAGTTTGATGTTTACAGCCTGAAAAATACTTTAATGAAGTTCTTGTGTTGTTCTCATAAAGATGCTAACTTGCTTGACATGTCTGTAGTCCTCCTCTCCTCCAGATGTTGCCTTACTCTTTGTACACTTGTGTTTGCCCAAGTTTGCTTCCAGATCCCAAATTCTGTGAACTTGCTGCCACATTCATTACCTCTGTCCCTTGGGGTCGTCACTGTTTGGCTTCTCTGAGCAAGCAAGAGAAACTTGGTGGTACACAAAATGTAGACATTTGCTGCTATTTAGTATCTGTGGACTCAGCATGGTGTACAGCTACGGGTTGGGTAGCTGTGGTTGGACAACCAGTCCAACTTGACTTTTGCTTCCAAGAGTCATTTGTCACATGAGGACCTGTCTAGGTGTCTGACTGCTGGAATTTTGCTGGGGGCAATGACATTTACAATAGGCTTCCATGCAAAGAGGAGATAGTTGCTCTTGAGTTTCTTGTGAAGTATGTCCTCTATTTTAATATTTTTTCTTCAGTGTTTCTAAGTTGGTCAAATTCACTTGGGTCTTTAAGGGATAGGTAGAAGTACCTGGTTGTCCAATTTACAAGCTTGTAACTCCAAAGCATTGAGAAATTTAAATTTGTTTGGAAAGGCCATTTGACTTGTTTTAAGTTTCAGTCATTCTGATAATTGTACAAACTGGGAAAAAGTCAGCCCAAGCAAGTGAAATCGAAGTAGTATGGCAGTGGAAAGCAGGCAACAGGGCGCTTGGAAGCCATGGTCATTAGTACCACCAGTGCTGCCTAGGGTACCTAAACCTGTACTGCTACAAAAGTATCAGCTCTAACTTTTGTAAATTGTTTCCTTCACCTTTACACTCTTCTGTTTGTCTCCTCTCCCAGCCAAAGCCAAGTCCAAATGCGGTGCCACGTTCTTCCCCTGTGCTAGCGGGATCCACTGCATCATCGGTCGCTTCCGGTGCAACGGCTTTGAGGACTGTCCCGACGGCAGCGATGAGGAAAACTGCAGTAAGTGTGAGCCTGCTTGCAAGTGAGGGCACTTCTTTTTCTTTCAACTAATTAATACTTGTTAGAAAGGAAGCATTCGTTAGCCTTTAGTTTCTGAGTCAAATAGCTCCCACCCGTTTACAACACAGACGATCCTTGTGTTCTCACTTTTTAAATGCTAATCTCTCTTTTCCTTTACTGGGCTTTCTGGGTTGGTTGTTGTGGGGGGTTTTTTAAGGTCCAACTCAGTCTTGGTTTGTATATAATGCCTCTGTGATACTTCAAGCCCCTTTTCAGCGTTGAAAGGAGACTTAAACTGCATGTTTGCTTTGGACAGGTTCTCTGTACTTAAATGTAAATAAAATTGGGCAAATATTAATTGTGACTCCAAATTGTTTAGCTTTTTTTTGTGATTAAAGAATATGACATGTTTGTTCATCAGCACATGTAGATTTCATTGTTTATACGTGTTCTCAAACAACAAAAATGCAAATAAAAGGATGTTTACTGAAACAGGTTCTGGGAAGGAGAAGGATGTTCTCAAAGTTAGATAAGCCTGCCAGTGCACACGCTTGAGCGGCTGCTCAGCATTTTGCAGGGACCTTGCAGCAGAGAGACTATCTGAAGTACTACTTGACTTGAACTAAACACCCTGTGTGTGGCTGCACAGATCTGTTTGCATCTGTAGGTCTAGCAGGGGTCTATCAGAGCATAAGGGAAAGTTACATTCGATCCCACAGCTCTGTTGCTATCATCAGGAGCTGGTAAAAGCATGGGGTCTGTAGGCGGAAGCTTGGAGCATATACTTGCTCATTGTCTTGTTGGAGCACTGAGTTTTACCTCTTAATGACTTCTAAAGGTCAGGAGGAGGACAACAGACACTAGTTTTCAAGATAATAAAAAGGGTGTTCTTTAGAGTGATCCATCACTGTTTGTTTCTGGGAGGATTTGCCTTTGTTGTTGTGCCCTTTACCCAGCATGAATGTCTCTTGAGGTCCCATCTGTTGTGGGCTAAAGCAACTGGTTTGGGCCGGGGAGGACTGTGATACAGACAGCACCTCTGCAGAGCAAGTGAAGCTAGGGAAAGACTTTGGGTTATGCTTTTATAAGTGAACTAGAAAGAAGTTGAGGCCGTAGAGTGACAAGTGGCAGGTCTCAGCTGAAAACACACCAGCTCCTGGAGCTAGTTATGAATGACGTAATTTCTCATGAGCTTCCAGTATGTAGCTCCAATGGGACCTTCCTGCTGCTGATAACATCCAGCTAATTCCCCTGTCTCTCCATGCTATTTAAGCACACACTTGGTATTTTCTGCATATCCAAGTATCTGGTCACTGTTTTGCTTATATAGAGGAACAACACTGTAGGCCCTTAAAGTAACCTGGAAAATCAATATGCTATGCAAGTGTGAAGCAATTTCAGACCAAAGATTTACCATGTTTGTTAAAGGTGCTTTTAAGGAGCTGGTGGAGTTGTTGTGGTTTAATAATAATAATGCAAGAATATACAAAACAAGTGATGCTCAGCACAGTTGCTCCCCACACCACCTGCTGACTGATGCCCACCTTGTTCCCAAACCACAGCCCTCCCTGGCAAAGTCATCCCCAGTTTATATATGGAGCATAACATTACATGATACAGAGCTTTGGCTAGCTGGGCTCAGCCATCCTGGCTGTGCCCCCTCCAGCTCCTTGGACACCTCCTGGGGAAGGCTGGTGTCTCCTCACTAGCAGGACCTGGGACGCTGAAATGTGTTCAGCATTGTATACACTTAACCAACAATTAGACATTAGTGTGTTATCAACATTATTTTCATACTAAATCCAAAACACAGCACTGGACCAGCTATGAGGAAAAAAATTAACTTATACCAGCCAAAACCAGGACTGGATTGTTTATTATATGTACTGCAGGTTATAGGCGTGGCAGGTTTTAAAGTTTTATGGGTTTTTTAAAGATTTTTTTAAAAAGCAGCCCTCAAGAATAAAAAATAAGAAGCCAGTAAGTATTTGGGAACTGTAATCCCCTTTGTTATTATGGCAGAGAAACACTTTGAAGCAGACAAGGCATCTAAGCAGCTTTTTTTAAGGTTTTCAATTGAAAAGCTGTGTTCTGTTTCAGTTGCCTTGTTACCAAAATCTGACAGGAGTTCAGAGAAGAGTGACAAAAATGATTAAGGGACAGAGAGGGTGATTTGAAGGAGATGTTAAAGACTTCTAAATTATGCATATGTCAGCTAAGCTATTACTATGTTGGGAGATATGGCTATATATGCTGTATGTGAATGGTGCAAACAGTTTTCAAGGAGGGTTTGTCTAGTTATGTATACTGGGCTTGTAGCTAAGAGCAGACTACTGAAATTAGAAAAAAATAAGATGAGTATCAAGGAAACTTCATTGGCAGTGAGGTGCATTGAAGCTCTGAACCTGCTAAAAGTACTGAAAACTGCAATGCTTGAAGTTTTAAATGAAACTGGACGGAGCATCTTACAGTATACTTGGGAGGTTTGCAGTGGGGTGAGGAGGCTGCTCCACCAAAAAGAATCTCCTTAAATACTATTCTGTTTTGGCCCAGTGTTGCACACAGAGCATTATGTGAAAAGATTTTCTGGGAGCTGCTGTAATGCACATATTCAACCCCTTAAAACTACTGAGAAGCTGAGAAATGTCAGCATTGCATTGTATCAGTTCAAAATTGTGAGGAGAATGGGGAGGGTGGAAAAAGGCAGGAGAAGCAGAGGTAGATAAACTGCTGCCTGGCATTTCTCAACCAGGGTTGTTGGCTTATAATATGAAACTTTAGTTGAACTGAGTTTGTTGTAATGGGAAGCAAGTCAGTGGTCATGGTAGGCAGTCCTACCCTCCATATGTCTTCAGTGTGAGCAAATGCTGAGCACGGGACAGTGATCATGCTAGGGGCTGTCATGAAAGGGAACAGAAGGCTTATCTCAACTGGGAGTGGACTAAATCTCTGCTAATTGTAATGAATCCTGTGTGAATTAGAAATTTCAGCGCTCTCTGTTTAGAGAGACAAGGTTGGTTTGCTTGCCAAGTTACTCCCACATATTCAGTGAATTGACCTGTTGTGGTTGCTTAATGGCTGTTTCACTGCCTGGGTAAGGGATTTCTAACGAAAGATCTCACTTTCTCTTTTGCAGCAGCAAATCCCTTGCTTTGCTCTACTGCCCGATTCCACTGTAAAAATGGTCTCTGCATTGATAAAAGTTTTGTGTGTGACAGTCAAAATAACTGTCAAGACAACAGTGATGAAGAAAGCTGCGAAAGCCCTCAAGGTAGGCAGAGGGGTTGTATTCTGTTCCGCGGTATTACACCAACTGCAACTAATGCAGCACAGGCTGCAGAACAGAGGAGACAATTCTGTTGGGTTGCTCTGTGTTGGCTGGAGCTGTGGTTTCCCAACTCTACAGGCAGAGTGAAATGTGTACAGTGTGTGTGCATACACTTCATTTTCAGCACTCAGAAGAGTGGTCTCTTTTCCTGATGAGTAAAAACGCACTTTTGGAGGAAGTGCAGATGATCTGTGATCCAGGGCTCACTGAAGTTGCTGGGAATCCATTTAATGACTTCTGTGACAGACGAATTGGACCCAGAGGGATCGATAATAAAACTTCAGAGTAGTTCAGTGGTCTATTTACCAGACGTGAGTAAATCTGTGTAGCTTAAAGCTTTAGATCCTTCTTGCTCAGTTGCTTTCTCTAAGGAATGTTTCGCTGATGACAACTCTACAGTGAAAGAATTTATTCCTACCCCTCCTTGTTTCCTGTGTTTAGAGAAAAATATAAGGATAGGGAAGAAAATGGTTTGAAAATTGTTGTATATTGAGGGTTGTGAGAATCTCCAAACACAGCCTGTGATATTTTTTCCTTTTACTTATGCTGTACTGTAAGTCTACATCCAGTGCTCCCCAACCTTGTCTTCTGTAACTCAGTACCATAATATTTTATAAAATGTGAAGTACATATGAATGAACTTTGGTTAACAAATAATGTGTTTGGGTACCAGCTGCTAACAAATTTCATGTCTGAGTAACTACTGAGAGATCAGAGTAGGCAAAAAATGGGAGCTGCTGGATATTTGCAGGGGAGATATGAGTGATGTGGTTGGTCCTATAGAAAGCAGAACAGATGAAGAGACAGAAAGGAGGGTGTGAAGGAAGAAGAAATCAGGGAAGTTGAAGAATTACTTTGGCATCTAGCTGCACTGATGATTTAGTCTCTTGCAGAAGAGAAAATAATTCTGAGCTTAACATGATGATATGTGTTCTCAATAGCTCACAGGGAAAGAGGGAAAACACTCCAGCAGTGCCAACTAAACAGGCTATATAACAGTGGTATGTGACAATCTCTTCTGTGCCATTCCTCTGCATAACCTGTGCATTGTTTCCTTTGGCTCCATGTGAGGGCTGAAAGGGGTAATCTTGGCAACTTGCTTGTTGGGTGACATTTCGGCCTGGGAACAGAGGTCTGCTCAGATCAGTGCTTTGGAGAAGGGGGTGGGGGGGGTGTCCTTGTTTCCCCTACCCTCTGTCTGCGTGAGGAGGAACTAGTGAGGCACTAGCACGTGTGTATTGCTGCTGCAGCAGTGCTGCTGCCCCTCTGCTGAAGGCTGAATTGTTTTTTACTACAGGCCTAAGGCAGCCTAATAAGATTAATGTGTGTGGCAAGGTTTCTTGTTGGGTTTGGAGTTTTTTTGGCTTTTGATGCTTAAAGCAGCAGTTGTCTTTTCCAAGGTTGGGATGACTGCTTCCTCTGCAGATTAATTGGCTGGATTGCCTCCAGGTTGTTTGTTGTCATGACAATCTGCTTTTGGAAGTGTCTGTCAGGCTCAGGAGAAGAAAAGAGCTGTATTCCATGGTTACTTTTGTCTTTATCTTTGGCCCTTCTGGAAATGTCAGATTAGTAAGAGGGTTAAGTAAAGTAATTCTCTCTGATTCTATGCATGAAAGAGCCCCAAACAAGGAAGAAGGAACTCTCTTTTTCTCATTAGGACCAGAGCAGTGAAGGATTTGGGCTTTTTAATAGTAATTTTAAAAATAAAACCCAAAACCAACACCACCAAAAAATAAAAGCACCCAAAAATCTCCAAACAAACCCCAAAACATCCAAGTACAGGGTTGGGAATGAGAAGTTCCTGAAGTAAGTTCTGGTTTTGGGAGTATATGTGATTGCCTGTGCCCTTTGGCAGCTCAGAGCCTTCCTGAATTGCCATTTCGCTGTCTGTAAGTGGGCAACGCTCATGTACCTGTCTTTCAAAGTGAGGATTAAACAGTATAATGTGCTTAACTTCCCATCTGAATGTAAATGATGATTCCCTCAGGAGCTTGCAGCTATGGGTATGTCTGTCCTGGCTTCCAAATACACAAACTACTTTGTGTTAATTGAGAATTAGAGGCTACTGTGGACAGTCTTTCATTTCTCACAGTTCTTTCACAGCAGATCCAATTACTGTAATTACAATGAGTTTCATGTTAACACAGTACCCAAGAATCCTGGTCTTTACCCAGAGCGCTTCAGTTCTAGTTCTTAGGGACAAAGCAAAGCAAATCCATAGGGTATTATAAAATCAAAATAGAAGGTTTTCTTCCCGCTAGCTATGTTATGTTCAAAGTGGTGGCTTTAGTTCAGTGTAATTGAATGTAGTTTGACATACAAGATTGCCCTTGTGTGCTATTTTTCTATCTAAAAATGCGTTGATTTAGCAACTGCTAAGCCTCTGAACTGCTGTATGATAGTGTCATTATCACCATTTAACAGTCAGGGAAGAGGGGGCATAGATAGGCTAAATGAAATGCTCCCAGAGTGACATCCTGCCTGGTAGAAGTAGAGCTTTAGCTGTGCTCGTCTGCTTCAGGGGAATGTTGGGAGGTTTAATCAATGTTTGCAAACTGTTTTGAGATACTATGACAACATGTGGAATAGAAGTGTGAAATATTAATTGGTACTTTGCTCTCCTTCTGCTCCTGGGTATACTGACAAGCTTTTTTTAAAATTAACACCTCTTCCTACTCCTCCATGAACTTCAAAGGCCTCCTTCACCCTGCTGTCATTTTGGGAAAGCTCCAGTAGGATATGGGTTCGGTTTATGTCAGATACTCCTCCCTGCATAAAGATCTTTTCAGTCAGAGGGGTCACTCTGCAGGCTAGGAAAGCAGGAATGTGACCCCTTGCTGAAAAACATACTAACCCAGCTTTGACATGGGACACTTCAAAACGTGCCATCCTTGATGAATAATAGCTTTGCTACCACGCTGCATTTTGTCATGTGCCTGAAGCCGTGGTTTATAAAGATTAATTTCCGTCATAGGGTGTGTGTGGGTTCATTTGAGGGGAGGGAGGTAGAGGCCCCAGGATTTAGCTGTGAAAATGGGAACGGGGTCAAACTTTTGAGAACAAGTTCCTGCCTCCTTTCTCCTTACCACTTGTAACTGAGTGGTGCATATCTTACAAAGGTTTGTATGTCATGGGGGAAGTGTCAGTTTAAAAACCTTAACTGTACTAACTTAGAAGCAAGTCAAATAATTCTGCTCTAATTGCTGACAGTAATCATTTGTAGTTCTTGTAGATGCCATGGTAAACTTCAGAGCTGTTTGTGTAATCCTACCCTAGCTATATTTTGGTCATGTCCAGCATTGCAGGAGTATGGCCAGACATTTCCCTTAGTCTAGAATGCAGTGTATTCATCAAAGAATGTGCCTGAGTGTTGAGTTTGGATGGAGGATATAATTTCTTGGATTATCCATGAGTCATATGTATAAATTGGTTTTTTTTAGGGTGTTACTCTAGTTTTAACGCTTGCAGCTATTGGAAATTTCTGCTCCAGGTCTATATTTAATAGGTTTTAATCCAAGAAAGTTCATCATACCTCATACATTTTTTTTTTTCCTCTCATTACTTTAAGAACTCTCCCTATGCCTCAACTGAGCTGTCAGTACTCATCATTCACGGCAGCTACTCTAGGTGTACTCCTTGGGCCGCCTGTTGCTGGGGAGATTTGCTGCTCTGTGACAGCCATCCACTCAACTGGAAGGGAATTCCTTCTCTTTAGTATCTTCAAACAACCATGTTAATAATTGCTTTTTATCTAAGTGTATCTTCACACTACCTCTTCCTTTAGTTTCCCTTCCATTTTGTACTTTTAGTCTAGAAAGCTTTAACACCAGCAAAAGCGTACTGGATATTTTAATTCAATCTCCCTTCCGGGTCACTTCTTTTCTTTCCTTCTAAGTTTGCTAAATACCTTTATTAGCTTTAATCCTGTTGCCTAGGAAAGGGTATTTTATTGGTGTGAGTCTATATTCATTCTGGTGCTGTAGAGAGAGCTTCTTGGCTTCAGTAATGTTCCTACAATTCCAGCTCTGCAGTTGTTAGTAAACAGTACTGTTGTGGTCAAGTTCCAAACCAAATGTTTTGCAAATGTCCTGAAGTTGATTCCTGCCCCGTGTTTCTGCAGTGTATTTGATAATGCCCACTGTTGCACATGTGGATACTTTTTTTTAGCATATTTTTTTCTTTGAATTTCTGTTAGGATTTTTATTTATCACAATATTCTGAAACAGCTTGAGAAGCATATACAGACTTAGAAGAAGTTGTCAAAGTAGCTGTTCTTTCTTCTGTATCATGTATAAATTGCTTGTGTAAAAATTGGCAGCATATTAAAAATGAAAAATTTGACCCTGTGTCAAACAAGTGGAAAGTAGTTCAAAAGGTTGACTTAATAAAATTAATTTTTAAGTGATCATATAAATTCTGTGCTGATAATTTATGTAGATTGCTATGGTCCGTTGGTGGTGTTTACACAATTAGATTGCAAAGCAAAGTGGGTTTGAGAACTGCCAGACAAGTGGAACAGACATACTCTAAATTTCAGTGAATACCACAAAACCTAATTTATGAAACACAAATAGCTCCCAGAACATCCGACTCCGTATGGAGCTTGAACCAGCCCTTTGCACGTTGCACATGGAAATTTTGAAATTCCCAAATGCTGTGGTATCACTTACACGTCCCAAAGCTTTGTAGTCTGATCCTGGCTGCATACATTTCCTTTTATTGAGTCTCTCTCTGACTCATTATTGACTCAGTCTGCAAACTGATGCTCAACTTGCAATTATTGTGCATCAGCTTAGCCCAGATTCAGTCTTCAGCAGGAATTTAATACTTGGAGGCAGACTAAATTGAAGCAGAATTTTAAGGATACAAATAAAATGCCACTGAACGTTTTATTAAATGAAGGCTTTGCCTGAGTGAAATTAGCTCTCCAATATCCCTGTTCCATAACACATAGTATATGGAAATGTTTTTGTCAGCTGTGAATTCCTTCTTTCCTCTGTTCCTTCATCCCCTGATTGAGCCCAGCCTTCTTCCTCTTCCCCGTTTTCTCTCCTCATAAGATTGATTGAGAGGGATCTTGTCCAAAAAATCAATCTACCTGCATGGAGACTAAAGGGTAAGGTGAGCCACAGTAGGCAGATGTTTCTATTTCTTGGTACTGGTATTTCATGACCGATGAGCTCATCTGTGCACTTATTTTAACAGCATGCTGCCTCCCAGGCCAGTCTGTCTGTAAAATGAATTATTGATAACTTTGAACAGCAGATAACAGCAGATGTGTTATTGTAGATGGTCCCAGACTCATTCCAGGAGCATGGTAATTCCTGAATGGGACTGAGAAAGGAATTCTTACTGCACTGTGTGTGGAGGCTTTGCAATTAAAGTGATATAAAATAGATGTGGAGACCTCAGAGTGAGGTCAATGCAGCTGCTATGCGTGGATTTGAGTTGCTGCATCTCACAGCTCCCTCAGCTTGTGAAGATGCCGGGGTTTTGTTGCAGAGCAGGTGCATGTACCTGAGGAAGCACTGTTTCACAGATCAGCACGTTGCTTCTGCAGGCACGTTGGTCTACTGCTTTGGCAGAGTAATAATAGACATGCTGCCAAAATGTTGGGATACCAGACAAGCAGCTGTAAGGTGGCAATAGACAAGCAATGGCTTCAGCTCTTCAGGTGGACAACAAACTTCAAAGGGTGTTTGTGTATCTGGAGGGTGTCAATGCTCTTCACCTGGTCTCCTGTTCACCCACTTCTGATAGCTTGAAGCTCAAAGCAGTTACCCACAGATGATGACTTGGCTAGTATAAAAACCAATTTTCATTATGGAGCTCAAATCTTAGAGAAGGTGTTGTATCACTGGGGGCTCACCATGTTTGTCAACAGCTCTAGCAGGGGAAAAAAAAAGGAAGGAAAAAAAAGACTCTCTGGCAGCAATGACCTTGCTGTGAAAGAAATTCCTTGAAGACAGCAAGGATGGGAAGAAGTGACTGCGTCTCCAGCGCGTATTATGCCTGTTCTGTAGACAGGCATACTTCAGGGTGCTGATAGTCACCCTCCCTCAAGGCACAGCTTACTCCCATGATGGAATTGCCATTTTTATAGGAGTGCCTTATGGGACTCTTGACTTAATCCCATGATCTATATTTTGGGGGGAAGATTTGGGGCTGACTGTACAGTTCTCATGCTGGTTACAAAACCAGCATGTGCAGGTAGTAACCATTTAGCAGCTACTTTCCTTCCAGCCAGTGGCTGATGAGTGGAGCTGGGAATGGGGACTGTCCATGGCATGGGGTTTTTCTTCCTGACCTGTGCAGAAGTGAAATACGAGCCTTTGACAGTTGCGTCCAGATATTTTTACCTTCACTTAGTGGCATTTATGCCTAATTAACAGCTCCAGAAAAAGGTGATGACATAAATACGCAGTTTCTTCGCCTGTGCTTCAAAACCTCAAAACCAGGTGATAAAAAAGAAGACAAGTTTAAAATAAAGGACATTCTTCTTCCCCATTGTTCTTGAAGCTGATTAAATTCTCTCTTGAGCTCTCATTAGTAAAAAAATAATTACTTTCAAGTACGTTTTCCACAAGATTTTAACAGCATGTAGGTTTTTGAAATATACTATATGTATTTGCCAGTGATGCCGTGTCCTGGCTGCTGAATCACATTAACTTTTCATAGATGTCAATGTCATGTAGTTGCTGCTGGACTGCAGGTACCAGCCCCTTGTCTTTCTGTTGTCAGTAGAGGGAATCTAAGTAAGTCCCGGGGTTAATCTTTGACTTGCTGTAAAACAAAATCAATTCCAGGTAAAGTGACCAAGTGCTTTTTCTACAGTAATTGTAGAAAAGGATTATAGCATTTGTATTCAAAATAAAACTTAAATTTTTGTTAGGACAATTTCAGTACTGGGACAACCTGGGTTTTTTGGGGTTTTTTTGGTTGCAAAAGTGTAGTTGTCATAAAAAATGCTTGTCAGGGAGGAGCCACAGCAAAGGTTTCCTGGGTTAAGGGCTGAAGAGGGTGTTTTCTCCCCTTGCAGCTGTCAGCAGTAAACTTGGAAGATGTGACTCCTAAAATGTCAGGCTGCAACTCTGTCCCCAGCTGAAACTAGTTTTGCACATGGTTAAAATCTGCATCTTTTCACAACTTCAGTGGTATCTGGGAAGAATTTGAGACATGAAAACTCTGTCAAAGTTTGTACGTGTGTTCTTACTCAAATGTAAAGCCACAAGCAAAGCCAGCACAAACAGGTGTAAAAGTGTCTCTGTTCAGATGTTCTAGCAGTTTAATACATAATCAATTATGTAATTGACCTAAAGCAGCATCTTGTCAGTGTAGGCAGTCCCCTGGAGCAGGGTTACCAAGGTCTGTTGAAAAGTTTTACTGACATCTGCAGCAACTCCAGGTCAGCCAGATGTGCGTCTGGCTAGAAAGTGTGCTGGTGCAATGCACTTGACTCGTTGGAAGGAGAGCAGCTAGAAATGCAGAACTGTCCTCAGAAATGTAGGCAACCCTATGTGTGTGGGACCTCGATAGGTCTGGGCAGTTTGTGTGTTATTTTGAGAAATCCTTGCTTAGAATAATTTTGTTGTTTGGTTGGTTTGGGGTTTTGCGTGGGTGGGGGGTTTTAAATTTTATTTGGGTTTTCTCTCTAAGTGGTTTCACTGTGATGGCATGGCTACAATTTTACTCTGCCTTACAGAAAATCTGATATTATATCATCTTATAGGAAAAATAAGAGTATGGAAAACTGAATTTGGGGGATACCTCACAGCCGAGCTGGTACTAACCTCAAATAGTGTTTGCCAGACCTCAGTGTGTCTCGGTGCCGGCTCCTTCCAAATGTTCCCAACCCAGGTCAGTGGGAGCATTAACTCTGCAGCTGAAGCAAATGGCATTTGTTTCTTTATTGCAGGTCACGCTTAAGTTCCTATGCCAGTGTGCTGTGCTCATTGTGGACCGTAAATTGTTTCAGTGTTATTTTTAACAGGAACAAGTTGCCAGCCAGGGTTCCACAGAAAAGTATTTCATACTGCCTAGTCTAAAACAAGCAAATGAAACTTGGTAAGTAAATGGATTACCACAAAAAAAGAAAATTTCTTGCCAGGCTTTAGATTAAGCTGAGATTCATCCTCAGCCAAGCACTTCAGTACCTGCAAATATATGAAGGATGAGGCTTTTGAATTCTAGCTTTCCTTTTTTGCTTGCTCTTGCATTAAAACTTGTATCCCATGGTCTGATCAAGCTTCCCCAGAAAGCTGAGCACCACTGAAGATTTTCTTCTGCCTGCTGAAAATCATGAAGTGGTGAGAGACAGCAGGCTGTTCCCCAAGCCTGCCAAACTAACTCATGCTCTCATCTCACATTACCAGATATTCTGTGCTAATTTGCTGTAAAGGATTGTGTTAAATATCCATATTTATGAGGGACATTAAAAACATAAAACAATTATATGGTTTTCAATTATATAAACATCAACATGCAATGGGAATTAGAAGCTGAATAATTAATTTTCAGTTTATTTGTAGTATAGAGTCTATGCAAACAGTAAAACCTGGAGAAGCAGGGGGCGGAGTATGGAGGTTACAGGGACATAAAGTGCCATAAAATATCCAACTATCAGATGTTGAAGCAGGTATTGGCTGTTAAGGGAGGTAACAAACTGGTTAGTGGGAAGCCTTGGATGCAGAAGTCTGGTTCATACCTGTGCCCTGTCCGTTAAGTAGCGTTTCCACTACTGTGGCTGAAGGTGGGGACAACGGGGGTGCCGATCCATGTGTCCTGAGCCACAGAGGTGGCAGCAGCTAAAGCTGCCTGATGCTTCCAGCTGTTGGTGTGGTGAGCATGGGCGTTTTTGGCTAATGTCTGTCATATGCCTGATCTCTGTTGTACAGATGAAGAATATGCAAATTCAGAACTTTAAAGGCTTTATGAGTGTTTATTAAGTAGTCTGAAGAAAATATCATGAATAATTTCTGAATATTATCTCCTACTTGAAGTACACCAACCAGTCACTGTGGGGTCTGGGCATTGGTGCTGCATCACATCCTCTGAGGCATCAAAGTAGAAGATTCAAGCTTTCATTTATTCTAATGGCATTATTACACCACAGTAAATGCAGTGATTACCAACTAGTTGTTAAGTGGAAGTAATTTTGAGAATCTGGTGTTTTTGTTAAGAGGTTGGGAAATGTGTTACACTAAATGTGTTGCAGTAAAACCTGTGGGAATTAAAAGCTGGCTCGTTCCATTTGTTCAGTCGCTTATTCTTAGACTGTCATTTCTCTTTGCCTCCTACATACTGAAGAGCTTGTAAACACCAACCTCATTTAGTGCTAGCTATCCAGGAAAATGCTGTTTCACTTTTTTGAGACAAATTTTCCCGTGGCAAGTGGTACTCGTGATTTACCCTCTACAGAGAAAACTTACAACTGTCCTCCTGTAGAGCAAGTTCTGGAGCTGAGTGTTTTCTGAATGAAACCTTGAACTATTGCTTCAGTTAACTTTGAATGCTGTGGTGGCTGGAGCCTTCTGACTGGTTTGCAAGGAGGTGGTTTTGACTTGGCTTGAGGAAGAAGTATTATTATGTGCAATGAAATGGGAGCTCTGCAAGGTGTTTGTAAGAACTCATAGCTGTAAGAATATTGCATGGGAAAGAATGTCCTTACGGTAAGTAACTAACTTGCTGTCAAATTTAATTTTCTTTTTTCACACTCCAGAAGCAGAAAACAATAAGCATGTGACTTCAGGAAAGCAGTGCTATGGGGGAAGTTATATCCTTGTTCATTAAGTGGATGACTGTCATTAACCAGGAGAAAGTGGATGAGAAGACAGTATGTTCTGTTCAAAAGCTAACAAATTCCAGGCTGATTTTTTTGTGGGGTTTTGGTGTTTGGTTTTTTTGAGACATTGTGACAGAGAGCAGAGCCTGGCTTGCAACTAGGGGATGGAGATAATACATAAGGGCTTAAACTATGTTGCTACTTAATTTTTTTTTTCTTCTAAATTTTGTTTTATGAAAGGGTTGCTTGGCCAGTCTTGTCATTTGCTATTGTGTGGGAGCCAGATTGTATTATTAAGACTGAGACAGTGGTAACCTTCTGCTCTTATGCACACATAATCAGCTTTGTGATGAATCAGCTGCCAAGGTTTACATTCCAGCACCCAAATTCTTGCTCTTTCCATTGAGCTCGCAAACAAATATGATTGAATCACTGTTTGCTGAAGCCACTGTCGGTCTCTCCCTTGTTTTCCAGACTGCCTTTTCCACCACCTCTTGATATATAAATCCCAGAGTGGATGATTAGCTGGCAGACATGTGAGATCAGATTCTACTCATGACTAATAATTGCAAGAAAATATCCAGAGAGTACCTTCCCTGGCCAAGCTGGGTGTAATTCAAGATTCCATATGTGAAGGAGCGCAAGCTGGAGGTGCCTGAAGAAACATGCAGGAGTATTGCGAGGTTGCGTATTGGAGAGAGATCACAGAGCAATGCCTTAGCAAGCTGTATGGCCCATCTCAGGTAGAAACCAAGCAACATGGAAAAATGCTGTGAAATGAGTTAACCTTTGAGTAATTAATTTCCCAGGAAGGTACAGGAATGCTTCTGGTCTGTGCCTTTCCTATCAGTAATGTGATCAGTCTTTCCAGAAAGCCTAGTGTAAATACAGAGCAGAGAAAGTACACTGAACCTGTTCCTGTGCTCTTACCTTCAGTGTTTCACCCTCACCATATTTTCTACTTTCATTTGTTGGAAAAATTCTTCAAGCAATTTATTAAGTTTTTGTTTGTAAATAAATTAAATCTAATTTGTGCTTTCACCTGATTTCTATTTTTGTTGGGGTTTCTGTTTGGTTTGGTTTTTTTAATTGGTGCCTTTGCTGTAATCCATCAGGGGCTTTTCCTCACTTGTTCCTGTTGTTCATTTGCTTTCTGGTTTCTTTCTTCAGTTTTTGTATCGTGTTCTTTATTCACATGTTTGGTTTTGGCTTTTCTAGAGGTATCAGACAAGAGGAACTATACCTTAAGCCATATTCAGATTTCATTCCACTACCTCCACTTAAAAAGCTTACAAGTTTTGTGTTGCCCTATTCAGGCAAATCTTTCCACATCAATCATTGTTCTCATATTTTAGTGCTATCCTGGAGGGGCAGGACGTGGTCCAGTGGTCTTAAAGCACACACAAACAAAACCCCTCTAAAACCCACATGCAGGAGACATCATACATCTTGAGAAGACTGGGTGCGCCTTCCTTTCTATTCCATCCAGTTGTCTGAGATGGAGCACACCTCTCCTCTCCAATACATTACCAATTGGCAGTATTCATAGGAAATGTGTGTTTCTTGATTACAATTTCACTAGAGATTTAATATTACAAGTTTAATGCTTTTTGCAAGTCAGAGTCAGGTGAGAAAAGGAGTCAATTTCTGCTTGGGTTGTGCTAAAGCTTGTTAGAGCTGGTATTTCCACCTATTTTACCACATGATTTGTACTGGCTTTGTTTTATGGCCTTCATTTACAGTTTATGTTGTGAGTTTCTCTGGCACTGCTAGCAGTACCCTGCCTGTGGTTTGCTTAGGTGGGAGTAATCTCCTGATGCTTTTGACATGAGGTGTGTGTGTTGGCTGCAGCATGTCCCCGTGGGACACCAGAACCAAGCCCTCTCAGTGGAAGGGAGGGGGTGTCTTGAAAGAAGTTACTGCATTAAACATCTGCTGGAGGATGAAGTTTCCACAGGAACTGGGTTAATAGTCTACTTCTGGACTCTAAGCTGGGAGAAACCATTTGGTCCACCCCCTGCCATGCACAGCACAGGGCAGCGAATGCCGCATTGCAGCAGTTGGTGTGCAGAGCACAAATTGGTGTGCCCGCTCAAATTGGAGGGTTGGTGGGTGGAAAGGAAGGCTTTGCATCCTTGTTGAGGGCAGGCTGCCATCAGCAGTTGTCTCGAAGCATTCCTCTCTGCTGCAAGATCTGTGAATGGTGCTTCAGAGAAGAATTCTCCCCCTGGGGTTTTTGAGCTTTTTCAACCACAAGTTTTTGTCATTTGCAACAGGGTGGAGTTCTCTGCAGTGCTCTTCCCCAAGTTTTTAAGTTGTGGGAGCTGACTGATGGGGTGGAGTGGGAAATAGACTTTTCAATACCTTCTTTTCCAGGTGCCACAGGGCTGACTCTCTGAAATTGTTAAGCTACTCTTACAGCAGCTGCCTCTGGAATTGCATTCACAACATATGCTGTCTCTTCTCCCAGTAGTTAGAAGGGGCTTCTCTAGCTTTTACCTTTTTCTCTCTTTCCCATACCTTTCTTCTACGCGAAGTAGTGAGAGTGACAGGGAAATGAAGAGGGTGCTGCACACCTCTGCCCCCTTCACATTGAGAAAGGAGTGTGTCTTGCTTTGGTATACTACAGCTATGTCCCAAGAAAGCCATGAACTATGATAGTAGACTTTTTTCCAAAAGTGTCTGTTCAGATACATAAATAAAGTCAACTTTTAGTAAATTCTGTGCTCTTAGGCATATTTTAAAAGATCATCCTTTTTATAGAAAGTCAGGTTTTTTTTAAAATGAGATAAATATTGAAATACCAAAGAAGACAATGCAAGCAAACTTTTCTCTGCATGCAAGAGCACCAACTTATGCATGTATCACAGGTTTATGAGGAGAGGCTGAAGTCTCTTGGGTTGTTAAGCCTGGGGAAAAGGAGGCTGAGGGGAGACTTTATTGCCATCTATGGCTTCCTGACGAGAGGGACTGAAGGGGCAGGCACTGATCTCTCTTTGGTGACCAGTGATAGAACCTGAGGGAACGGCATGAAGCTGTGACGGGAGGTTTAGGCTGGATCTTAGGAAGAGGCTCTTTGCTGAGAGGATGGTCGGACACTGGAACAGGCTCCCCAGGGAAGTGGTCACAGCACAGAGCTTGACTGAGTTCAAGGAGCATCTGGAGACAGTGCCATCAGTCACATGCTCAGACTTGGCTGACCCTGTGTGGAAACAGTTGGACTTGATGATCCTTATGGGCCCCATCCAACTCAGGATTTTCTATGATCACACAGACTTTGTGATCTTGAGGCTGAAAAGATTATCTCCATTGCTTGACAACTCGGTTTGTCCAGTGCAGCACTGCTCAGTTGTACTTTGTACAGTGGGTTTCAAGGGCTCGGGTCATGAGGATTTTGTTACCATTCCTGAGCAATTATTGAACCTGCAGTTATTACAACAGGTTTTCCTGTTCAAACTTCAGTTCTGCTCTAAAATCAAGTAAAACTCTCCAAGTGTTAAATTCCCTGTGTGGTTTCTAGGCCTCTACAAGCCTGCAGTGCAGGTCACTTATTGTGAGTTTTAACTTTCCTTTCTGTTTTGCATGCAGGAAAGCCTTTGTAGTTCTTCGATTTCCCAAACAGGGGAGTGTGTGTATTTCAGCTCTCGGGGGTGAAAGCTGATGTTGACATTGGAGAGCTCTGGCCTGCACTGGACTGCTGCTGCTTCTCCTTCTGTGAGCCATACAGTGAATGTCCATCCTGCAGTTAGCGAACACTCCATCCTGTCTGCATTTTTAATAAAGATCTCGTGGAGCAGTTGCTGAGCCTTGCAAGAAGATTCTTCTCTTGCAAGAAGATTCTGCTTGTCCTGATGTAGGATTGTATAGTGCTGAGCTTGTCTTCTGACTTTGTACTTTACCAGTGTTTACATCAAGCTGAATTTGGACCCGTTCTGTCATTAGGAACTTACTAAACTGCTGCTCTGTGGCTTCATTCTTAAATACTGACCTTCTGTCAACAGTCTGTGTGTGGTTCAGCCTGCCCTGATCTCTTTCTGTCCTCTGCATTTTATCTGTTGCAGGTTCCTCCCTCCCCACCTCAAGTCATGTGTGCAGAGGTACTTCATTTCAAAGGAGTACAGGTGTTATGACTTTATTATATTGTTTGAGCTTTTTTTGGATCTCTGGAACTCAAAACAACAATCATATAAGGATTCTCTTTCATTTTTCTTGAGACTGGTTTTTCTCTCCATGGTTGGAAGGGAATGAGGTTGTTTCTCACTGAATCAGTGACTGGTAAATCACATCAGTCCAGCTGAATTTATTACCTATTTCTCTTTTTGCTGGGTCTCAATTTCTAAACACTCCTCCTGCCCTAGATAGTTTACATTTAAAGTTTCAGGCTGAAAGTGTTTCTTATGAGCCTGGGGGGAAAAGCTTGAGGGTTTTGCTTGTCTCTTGGGCAGCATCTGGTTCCTGGAGGCCAGTGTGGAGATGCCCTGAGGAGCAGGGTCTAGGCCCTTGTCCCCAGCCTGGCCCATCAGCAGGGGAGAAACTGGGTCCGATGCCTGGATGCTGTGGGTGAAAGGCAGCTCTGCTGCAGCCACAGCAAGTGCTTGACAGCATCTGTTTTCTTAGGCCCTTTTCAAGCTGCATGAAAATTATATCAGGAAGCAGAAACATGTTTAACTTGCCAAGTATTGTGTGAGAAGTTCATAAAACAGACCTGGTTAGGAGGAGACGTTCCTTGGGACAGTAGAAAGAGGAAAGTAGCTGTTGTGTATTTTTTTTACTGCTTTGAAACAGGACCTCTCATAGCTTACCATGTACTTAAATCTATCTGCTTATTGACTTGTTGGTTTTCATTTCAAACCTGGCTGTAACTAATGTAAATTTATTAGCATGAGGGTAGAGAAATGGGGTAATACAGCTTGAATGACCTTGTTCTTCAGAGCTTTCTCTGGCAGCTCCTTTTGCAGAGCAATTTATGTGCAGCTCCGAAGTATTTATCCTGCTTAAGAACAATGTTAAGTATCTTAATTAGCTTGGAAAAGGTTTTGTGCTTTAATATATTTTAAAGATGTTTTCCATGGTGAGACTTCAAAGCAGTGCTCCTCTGTGCAAGCAGCCTGTCACATTCTCCAGAGCTCTGTAAGCTGCCCGCTGACATCTTTTTTGTTTCAGGACATCTCATCAGATGAGATGAGGTTTTGCAGATAGACCCACAAGCCAGGTTTGAAGGTGTTGAGAAGTGGTGATGCCCCATTGCCAAGCCTTTGCAGGAAGAGGGAGTGAAGAAGGCTTGAAGGAAGGCACATATGCTTTACTGGCTTGGAGCAGGTTGATGGACTGCATGTGTCACCCTTTACGTGGCTTGAAGAAGCACAGCAGCACAAGTCCCATCAGAGCTCAACTGGGGGTGCTGTGCCAGTGCCCTTCATCCCTCAGTTCTCTGCACTGCTTTGCTTCATCTTCTGTTCATCTGGCATGTTTCTGTTCATTAAAATCCATTGCTAGAAGAATCTGCCAGAACATCAGGCAGAAACATCTGCATCTCTCAGTGTGTAGCATCAGAATCTGTCAGAGGAAGTTCAGCGAGGTGACAAGGAGATCTATTTTGGCAGAAATAGTGACATCTGTGAGAGTCCCCTTCTTTTCTTCTTCTCCCACCCCAGTATCTCTTTAAACTTCCATTTCTTGCTGCTGCCTGTTAAGAGTTATTTTCACTCTACTGTTCATTCCTCCATGGCATCACAGATAGTCGGTATTGGAAGGGACCTCTGGAGATCATCTAGTCCAACCCCCCTGCTAAAGCAGGATCACCTAGCACAGGTGTCCAGGTGGGTTTTGAATGTCTTCAGAGAAGGAGACGCTACAACCTCTCTGGGCAGCCTGTGCCAGTGCTTGGATACCCTCACAGTAAAGAAGGTTTTCCTCATGTTCAGACAGAACTTCTTGTGTTACATTTTGTGCCCATAGCCCCTTGTCCTGTCCCTGGGCACCACTGAGAAGAGTCTGGCCCCATCCTCTCAAATGATCCTCATCTTGTGCTCACTCACTGGTAGCTGTACCAGTCCCCTGGCTGGGGCACCCTTCCCTGTGGCAGTTTTCCACCTCTGTTGGTCAATGGCCTGCAGGTAAAACACTGTTTGTTCTGCTGGTGGAGAAGCAATAGTGGGAAAAGTGGAGAAGTCCACGTACGTGGGAGATGTGGCCATTTACCACTGTGCAGTCTAAGGGGAGGAGGGAGGGGCTGTTCTGTGATAGGCAGGTGTGAGTGAGGGATGCCTGCAAGGTGCAAGTGGATGAATTTTCAGAAGAGAGTGTCAACCTGTCTTTTTGCTCTTGATTTTATGCTGCATCTTAGCCAGATGTTCTGTCAGCCCTGGAGAAAACTGCTACCTTTTTGTGTTTGATGTGCTTAGCTCTGGTTACGTACTGTTACGAGCATTCCTCACAAGGATGAAACTCCTGCCTGTTACTTAGAAGCATTTACTATCATAAATTACAGTGCCACCTCTGCTTTGCCCAAGTGTGCTTTAAAGGAAGTGTGGGTTTGGTTCATTGCAGGAGAGCTGTCACCACAGGAGTTCTTAGTGTTCCTCAGGACAGAGTAAACTTCCCACTCTACAGAGTTCATACAGCCTATCACTACATCTTTCTGCCACATTTCATATAAATATACATTTTAAAAATGCTTCATGTAGGCTTCCAGAGCTCAGGTTGTTCAGTCTGTGTTGCTAGGTGCATCTTACCTCCAGTTCTGCCTTGGAAACTAGTAAAAAACGAATGAATTGCAGATCTTACTTAGAGGAGACAAGTTCAGAGAAGTCTAGAAGGCACAGTGGGAGTCCTAAGAGCTTACACAGAGAAACTGCTTTGTTCTTTGTGAACGCTTAGAGATGTGGTGGTGGTTGTTCTGGTTTTAGGTACCTTTCCAGAGGAATTGCATTGAGGGCAGTGGGGCACAGGCTAAGGCAAATTGTAATTTGAGTCCTGTGGAAAAAATGCCAAGTAAACTGCAGATCAGGTATTGAAACTTGAAATACAGGACTGTATTTCAGTTGGGACTTTGTGATTTTTGTTCTGAGATGAAGCCTTGAATTTTGCATAATCTTCTAGCACTCTGGTGTGGTGGTGTTCCTGATAAAAGGGGTCATTTGATTTGCTGAATTTCTGCTGTTTGCAATAGCTTTTCTTCCTCCCTTTCTTCCCCTCTTTACACTGTCACAGGCATCCTGGGAAACTCATTCACCCTAATCCTGTATTTGACTCACGAGACCCAGTGACCTAATAGCTTGAGAATAAATTGCTGTAGCAATTGCATTCATAAATATCATCAACAGCTTTCTTAAAGCGGTGTTTAATTACTTGAGACAAAGCTTTCAAAACATGAAAACAGCTTAAAAATAATTATTTGGCTAAAGCAATAAAGTTCTGTGGATATGTCTCGTTTTTCACAATCCTTTATTTTTTTTCCCTTTTTAGAAAATGGACAAGAAGCCTGTATTAAAAAGCAATTAAATCTGCAACCCAAGCAAGACAGAGAAAATTCAAAATTTAATGCTAATGCAGTTTTTTCATTTTGCAGATGATTGTTGCCCACTCACATACACACAAGTATGCATATCATTTGCCTTGACAAAGAGCTGACTGTTAACTTTGAAATTCTTGGTTTCCAGGAGTTAATCTCACAATCTCATTATGTAAATGTGGTTTTTTTTAACTTGAGCAGTTGCTGTGAGATTAAGTGTCTGTCTAGGGTACTGCATGGGACCCATCCTGCAAAACCTAGGCAGAGCTATCTGTTCTGTTGAAAGAGAGTCATGTTGCTTTGATTTATAATTAATCTTTAAGACTCTAAAACATCTTGACAGTATAAAACAAACAAATCTGACTGTTTGACACTGGTTGCCAGATGAGACAGTGGCCCACATTGCATTGTCTGCGTCTTGCTGAGACTTGGTGGATTACTGCTGTGTAATTACTGGTTTTCCTAAGGAAAAGATGTGTGTTGTGTGAAGCTGTGCCTCTGTTGAAAATCTGTAGAGAGGAATATGCTGTAAGAACAAGTGCTTCTGGCTATCTTGTTAAAATAAAAATAAAATATATTGGATCACCAATTCTGTCTAGCACAACACAGGATGTGTGTTTGGAGTGGTGGTATTTGACAAAACCATATTCCTGTTGCTTCTGGAGGCCTGATAGATTTGTTGTTGATTACATGTCTTAACCAGCATGAGGGAAAGGAGAAGATCCCATGGAGCACCCCAACTCCTGAAGCTGTCCTGGCTGGAGGGCAGCTTTGGGACTTATCATGTCAGGTAGTTCACCTACCAAAAAAGTAGAAGAGAAGCCTCCATAAAATCTGTATTGTGGGTGGTAGTTGTGTACAGGCAGGAGCTGGTGGAGATGTCCCAGATCTGGGGGTTCATTTACCTAGTGTGCAACACACCAGTACACGCACAGGGCAGAGGTATTTCACTCCATAGTACTGCAGATATGGGTGTCTGTCCCAAGACAGCACACCAAAGCTTCAAACCAATACATATTTAGGCACTTAACATATTCATGTTTCTATTCTGTATGTATTATTTATGATTATATGATTGGTTGAAATACCTTCATTCTTTCTTTTGAGTCAATGGTGTAATTATGGTGGGTAGTCCATAGGATCTCCCCCATTGGAATAACCTTTTCCCTGGTTTTTAACTCCTTGGGCAGTGTTCAGCGGTTCTTCAAGGTTTGTTGGTCAGACTGACAGTGTTTCAGTTACGCCTCTACGTCCTGACAATCACATACATTGTTTAGATAAGCATTAACCAGCACGGGGTAGGGCTGTACAATGGGCATCTTCAGCAGCAATAGTCTTGGTTCAAATTACACTCTGCGTTTCGTTTTGCTGTAAGAAGGACAGGTGATGGGCATGGGAGGGTTTATTTGCACGGACAGAACTGACTTCTGTGAAGCTGCCATGCACAGTACATGGTGCCAAAATTACCTTTTGTGAATGCTGTCAAATTTGTTTTGAAATAATGTACACAAACTTGTCCCCTCCGGTGAACATGAATTCCTTCTAGCTTTTCTTGGTGGGGAAGGGGATTGAACAGGAGATGATTGAAGATCATACCTAAAAGTGCATTAGTTATTGTGTCTTTAAGCTTAAAAGGTTGCAAGTATTAGTCCATGAATTCTGACTTTAAAGCTTGCAATGGTTGATGTGCTCTTTTACCAATCTTGTTCTTTTTGGAAAAAAGAAAAAAAAAAACACTTCTGAGGATAGAGGTGAGGTTCCCCTGTTGAATAGATAAGTTTATCAAGAACATGGAGAATAGAGCTGCTTAGCACCGCTCAACTTTGAGTTCGATTGTTGCAGAATATTCAGTAAGCAATGTGTGTTTCTAGAGGTGAGTCTAGACTTTTTTTTTTTAATATGGAAATATGTCACTTTCATGTGGCTTTAAGCTTAGGGTGAAAAGCAGTAACTTGGTGATTATTTAATAGAAGCTCTGCAGTGTCTTTACAGCACAGTCTGGCATGAACACTACCCTGGTAGTCCAATGGTACAGTGAATACTTTTACTAATACTTCACCCTCCTTTATCCTCACACCAATAAGGTAAATGAGTTGCATTTTCTTGTCGTAGTCTTTGTGACCAGATACTGATGAAGATACTGCTTAATTCTCAAGAAGCAAATTCTCACAGGCATCTTACCAACTGTCATCTTACTCTCAGGGGAGACTTGCTAGCTACAGCTAGAGTGTTTGGTTGGTGGTAATGCCTTCCACCTTCTGCAATGGGCATGACTGTGCATTCCAAGCATCAGCAGATCCAGAGAATCATTGCTGGTGATACAGTTTCATTTTTCATGATCTGATTGATGTAGTTGCAGCTCACCACTGAGAGTTTTAAACTTTTTTTTTTCCTCTTGGTCCAATACAGACTTTGCTTGGAAAGCAGAAAAAATGTTTGGAACAGTTCTTGTTGTGCCCCAGAGCCGTGGATGTGATTGTTTCATCATATTTTTATGACTTGAATATGGGCCATTTCAGACACTTTCATGTATAAAATTTCAGCTAGATCTTTCTCAAGACGAACCTTTAAAATTAGAAACTTCATAGCTGAATGTCAGAATTGTGTATAATTTGCTATGACAACCACCACATGGCCTCTGTCAGAGAAAAGTGAAATGTCTTGAGCTGTTACTGAGTAAGTTTGTGTCAGTTTCAACAGCTTCTGTGCTCTCCTAGTGTAGATAAAGGAGTCAGCTCTAGGTTGTGTTGCAGCAGAGCTGTTCTGCTGTGTTATAGTCACCCTCATGCAATTATCAACCTTTTCATATGTTTGTGCCGTGCCAGGATTATGCTCGTTCTATTTGTAGTTTCTGTTTAACGGTATCATGTAAATGCTGAGTTTGGTTTGTGTTCAAAATTATTATAGCAAAGGGAAGATAATTTTTCTCTGAGCTGCATATAGAAAGCTCTGGAATAACAAGTTTGATTTCCTATCAGAGTAACTTGTCATCGCCTCTGTCACTCCAGAGGATAATATTTTTTCCCTTCTGGTTCCCATTAATGTAATTAGATGCATTCAGAGCATTCTGTCTGTCTATGAACATGTAGTCATGTGATTGATTCTTGCATGCCACGTAGAAACTTTTTTCAAAAGAAAAAACGTATTTTACCTGAGTTTTTAGACCAGCTATGCAAATGGAGCCCTTGAGATGCGCTGTGGCACGCAGCTTGAGTGCTGGTCTTTCAAATTCCAGTCATCTGCACTTCCGTGTCGTGCACCTCCATAACTGGCAGGTACTTTATCTGTTGGTCCCCCTGCTCCAGTGGTCAGTTGTTGGAAGCAGTGGCTGCTGAAATGGAGAACAGGACGTCTTTCTGTATCACAGATTTTTTTTTTATTGATCAGGATTTAGTGGGAGGCTGACTTGCCTTTATGAATGGATTGCTTGTGTCAAGGAAACCTGCTGACCAAGGATTTTTTTAGACATTGTTAATGATCCAGAGAATGTACTGTCAAATACTTTCAGCCTTTTTTTTGTTTGTTTGGGTTTTTTGGCATCACATCAGGTTAATGTTTCCCTTGTTGTGTCTGCTTTCTTTGGCACTATCAATTCTTTGCATACTTTGAGATAACTGTCCATTAAACCCTGTGACTCTGATTATTTCTGTACCTTCTGTTTCTTTTGCTCCCTGATGGAAGGGGATAATACTGCTTCTGAACTACAGTAGAATTTCTAAAAGTAGCCGCTAATAGCTGTAAAAATAAGAAAATCTAATCCAGCCATAGAAACAAACCCTGTTTTTCAGCCCCAAAGAATTAAACTGTATGCCCATGGATAAGGCATGGATGATCAATACTGTCACCCTTCAAACTGCCTTGTGCCAGGGTATAGGATTGGTCTGAGACTGCGAATCATTAATTCTGGGGGTTGTTGTATTCACCAGTGGTGTGGGCTTGACCAATGTTTTTGTTGACAGTCACAACACTGAGTTTAGGTCAGCTGAAGGAGGACAGATCATGCCTGTCACACAGTAACTTACTTGTTTTTAATAAGTTTCATATCCTAAACTAGCACTTTGCATAATGTGGCTCAGGTATTTTTGATTTCAGGTTACAGTCTGTGGCTCTGGAACTTCAGCGGCTCGACAGTGCACCTAATCTAGGAAGGGTATTGAAGCCCCACAGGTGAGCAGATGTTCACTGGAAGCTTCACTATCCTGATTTGTCAACTGGAGAGTTAGGGAGTGATCAGCAGAACCTGCTCACCCTTTAATAGTCCCTGTATGGACAGTGCTGAAGTCCAGTGGAGAGGCTGACAGTAGATGTTGTGGCCTGAAGGAAGTCATGCCACCGATGACTGAGTCACTCTTCTGCTGTGCAAGTAAATAATGATGAAAGGAATTTTATCAGTTGTCATTTGTTTTGGGGTTGGGTTTTTTTTGCTCACATGGATGACAAATTTATCCATTTGTCTCTCTTGAGAAGACAAAGGGCTTGGGTGGCTTTTTCTGCGACTTGGCTTATATTTCTAATGAGCCTCAGTATGTTATCCTCTGCTTCCATTTAAGTCTTTGTGAATCTGTGGGGTTGTTCTTTTTCATTAAGCTTGGTGTGTATTAGACAGATTTCAATTCTTTGAAAGACTGCCTTTATTAATCAAATCCGTAACTCATCAGTCAGAGAAACATACCTGTTAAATAATGCAGTTAGTTAAGAGTGAGCTAAACTTACACTCATTCAGGGCAGCTCTTCTTGAAAGTTAGTGATAAAGATAGATAGAATTTTTAGCTGTAAATGAGTGATGAAGGCCAAAACATGAATTAAACATGAGGCATCATGCAGAGAAGGCACTGAGTTTTTTTCATTTGGTAAAATGGCTTTTGTTTTATTATAGGGGTAAGGGAGGATTTTCACTGTTACTAATTAACAGCAGGAAGAAGCATCTGGTGTTCTACAGAGGATTTGTGCTTGTAAAGTAATTTCTTTGTTAGCATCTTCATAATGATCATGTTCCCATGGTTTGTGTCCATGCCAAATTCTGTTCCCCTGAAGTTACAATGTACAAGCCTCTTTGAGTTTGGGGCATGGTGGAGGTACTAGGGATAAGAGGCTCATTGTTTCTTGATTGTGTGAGGATCTAAAGCTGTCCCTCCTACCTCAACTCAACGAAGCACAGCTCTTGTTTAATAATTGTTTCTAATCTGTATGTAAGAAGACACTGTTTCATTTTGGCATTTCCAAAAGTTGTTAAAGTCTGAAGGGATAGTTCTAAATAAATAAATAAAATTAAAAATTTTAAATTCTCTTCTGATGACAGTTCTGATTTTATATGTTTCTGTACATACTGAAAAGAATTAATTGAAAAACACATACTGTAAAATATTATGTGGGGTATGCAGTTCACTGATGTGAAGTCTGTATTCAGTGCTACCCATTAAGCTGCTTCTGTTCAGTTTCCTGAGATAACGAAGTGAAACAGTCTTCAAAATAACCAAATTTAAAAGGTATCAATATTTTTTTCATGTAAAAATGTGGTGGAAATACAGTCTGTACCACTTTAAATCATCAGTTCAACGAAGACACCAGTCAAGCTGAAAATCCAGCAAATTGGGGTCATCAACAGTCATTCCCATTGTGTGAGGTGAAAACAACACTGCCTTAAAGAGTATGATTTTTCAAATGGAAGAGGCCAAGTGAAAAGAATAGAGGCTGGAACAATTGTTAAAATTTATAGTAGTCAATGAAAAATAAAGCCGTTATCTGTTACTGCATTTCCTCACAGTGGACACACTTTGAAATGATTATGATTTGCCACAGAGGTAGGTAGTATGTAGCTCTGTGATACTAAGCTAAGCAAAAAAAAAAAAGGGGCAATGCAGTAATCAGCTCCAAGGAGAAGATCTGATGCTGGCAGTAACAGCATTTTTTCACTTACCTTGTTGGGTGCTGGTAGATGGCATCCTGAGTTCCTCTAGGTTGTGTGGTCTTGGAACTGCCCTTTTGGTCAAAAAAAAAATAGTATATTGTTGAAAAGTTTTGTACCAAGAGAAGATTTTGGGACTTGCATGGATTAGATTTGTTTCGTGCCTGTAGAGGGGTGGGGGGAGGCAGAAACAGTGGCAGGGGAAGGAGGGGGAATAATTTAAAAATTCACAAATGCCAGATCTTGCATTGTTTTCTTTTTAAGTAGATCTGTGGTGCATGTCATTACCCACTTATTTTCATTTTCTTTTAACCGAATTAGAAGCAGCCCTCACACTAGCAGTCCCTGTTCTTTGAGGGAAAATGTGCTAAGAGGAAGGATCTTGATGGTACCCCCCTAGCAATCACTTCTCTCCTGGACCAGGTGAATTTTATACACAGTATAGAGAATAACTGGTTGAATTTTTTTCTTTTTTTTTTTTTTTTTCTGAAATTAAATATTGATCATTTTAAGATAAAAACACGTATTGGGCATGGCAAAATGGAGCCTGGAGCTGAAGGAAAATGGATCTATGCAGTTTTGTGTGTGTGAAGACATGCTTGGTAATGCATTGCTACTGGCATGGTAAGCTAAACTCAACCATACATATATATATATACACACACACACACATATACCTTGCCTTAAATATTCAGTTGATAGTTCTTGGATCACTTGATCACAGTAGGAGGGGAAGAGACTGTTTCCCTTCCATTATCTAAATTAATTTTTGCCAACGGATATCTGTTCTCATCCTCATGTCCCGACTGGAAAGTATTAGCTGATCTGTAGTCTACAAGATTGGTATCACATTCATATGAAGGCTGTCTTATTTCAACAGCATAGTATGTTAATAAACTTACATTTGCATACATCCAAACAATGAAATGTCCCTGTTATTTCAAGCTTTGGCAAGTGCTTGAAGTTCAGTGCTAATACTGAAGAATAAAACTGTTACCAAGTACTGATCCATGTGTCAGTATTTGTTGTGAGAACTTGTCAACCAGTCTTGAGATTTTTTTTGTTGTTTAGGAAAAAAGAAAAAAAGAAAAAAAAAGAAAAAAAAGAAAGGAATGCCTAAGTAGTTTAAATTGCTCTGTGGATGTTGCTGAGATGAATTCTCCAAGCCTAGTTGCCCTAGGGGAATCAATGTGAGGATTGTCAAAATGTAAGGAACTGATCTAAGTATAACATATTCTATCTTAAATGGGTAGTAAATCATCTGGTATTGTAGTAATTGATCTGGTGTAAATGAGATTAAAATCAATACCAGATTAGGGCCTGTGATCGGTGTGGGTATGTCTTCAGGGGCTCATGGCTGATTCTGCTGTGCAAACTCCTTTCTTTGTTCTTTCCCATATTTGCTACCATGGTTTTCATCCATGCCTGCATTTGCAAGCTCTCATGACCTAGAGTACTATGTAGTACAATTGAAGAGCTCTCCTTGGGGAAGAGCATTTCAAAACTGTCTGCTAGTCTCTGTTCAGAAAGTTAAACCTGAAACCAGAACAGGTGGTGAAAAATTTATATTTATTAAGAAGTAGATGCTACAAAACTCAAATCTTCCTGCCTAATATTGGTGTAATTGGCTTATATTCTTACTGTTCTTTCTCAAGTCCCAATTCTGTCTGATTTTCTCATAGGCTTACTTTATTGTTCTGTGTTCCTTGCATTCAGGTTGCAGTACAGCTGGCTGACAGATGAGAGGGAATTGCATTTGGGTTTCTTTGAAGGAACTATATTAATTAAAATGCCTCCCTCTGGGCTTACAGTTTGCTGCAAGTAGCACATATGGTTAGCTTTTTAGACACCAACAGGAATACAAACTTAATATTATTTTAGCTTAAATGCTGTATGATTTAAGATGCACAGTATAACCCCAAGGCAGAACGGTAAACCTGGACACACAAGTCTAGGTATCCCACAGAAGAGTATTTTTTTGTTGATGGGAAAACACTATGTATTAACTAGAAGGGGAGAAAGTTGTTTGTTTGTTTTGTTAAATTAGCGAAGTGGGTTAACTGTTTGACCAGAGCAATTAAACGTGAAAATTAATCCAGTCTTGACCGACATTCATCAAGTATAAATAAACAGGGCAGATGAAGTTGGGCTGTTGGGCTTCAGATTAAGGGAAACTTCCCTTATTTAAAAAAGTAATGCAATGTCTTTTTTTTTTTTTTTATTTCACTGAAGACTTTACTAAAAACACAGTGCAGTATAAATGATCATCAAACAAGGATGTGCAGTGCATTAAATGAAATGCTTTACATCCAGTTAGCAGTGAAACAGCAAGCAACAAGTAAGCAAGTGAATAATTATGTTTAGAGTTTCACCAAAGAAACTATGCTAAAAACAAAGTCAGAAAGATATTTTGATGCTAATTGTTCCCCCCCTAATTTGGAACTACACCGATGATAATGGTGTAGTTCCAAATGAAGTGAGAAATAAGAATGAGAAAGATGCATGTTTGAAAGATATATGCCATTGAGGTGTGGAAAGTAGTTGGTCAAAAAAATAGACCTAGTTTAATGGAGTTGAAGTGTTCTGTCTCTGTTTCCATTTGGGAAGGGCAAAGCAGTTTGGCTTTGGTTTCACCCCTTTATCTGATTTGGGATACTGAAGCAGGAGTTCTTTTACCAAAGATTCCAAAAGTGGAGGACTCACCTGCATAAAGAGGATTAAATTCCACCAGAAATGCAGCATTTCACTTAACTCAGAAAGATCCAGGATAAGCTGCTTTTCCCTTTCATCCATTATAACAGTTAAAAGCCTGTCCAAGAGTATGGAGCATGTTGCTGCCCTCATCCCAAGGTGAGTAAAACAAAAATGCCTTTAGAGAGAACATTTAAACTATACAGCTAAAGGCTATTCGGGTGGAAACACTTATGTTTGGGTTTGGGTTTTTTTCCCCATTGTAGGGGAGAATTTGAGAGTCCTTGGGCTGTATTAAGGTGAAGAGACGAAGGATGTTTCAAAAATGGCACTAGAGGAGGCAGCTCTGTATTCCATTCTCCTCCTTAAATATGGCTTGTGTATTTATATATTGTACAGTATAGAAAAGTGTAAGTCCTCGGAGAAGAGATCAGAAGTGCCATTTCCTGCTTCCCAAGTGAACTCTGTAATTGCTAAGCCACAGCCTACAGCCTTGTAGATTCAGTAACTGGGGAAATAACACAGATTTGGCCTGCCTTGACCAGGTAAGGTAAGGACATGCATAGTATTTGTTCTACACAATGAGTGTCAAGTTTGGAGTCTCTGTGTAAGATGCAGCATTGACAAGAGGGTGTGCAGCACAGAAATTGTTGTTTTCCCCTTCATCTCTACATATTCTATTACTTAATACTAGTTTAATTATTTTCCTGGGTATGGTCCCTTGCCACTCATCCTTAAAGCAACATGGTTTTATTCCCAAGGGCAGAAAACCTTTCCTTTACTGAAATTTAGCAAGTCACTTTCAAAATTTCTCTGAGTCTGCAAACCTGATTTATTGGTTAATCCCCACAGAGGATGTGCAAAGTGTCATGTGTTATACATTCTATGAGTTCTTTGTCTAGACAGAGTATTAGACTAGGGTTATAAAGATACTTTGGAACATCTGCAATTTTTAAATGCAAGAAGACTGTATTACTAAGTATCTTCTCAGCTGCCAGTTGCTTTTCACTGAATACTTATGTTTTTTTAATAAATCCGAATGCCTGCAGTTACTTCCTACTAAACAGTTTTGGCCTGTGTTCAGCTACTCAATTATCATTAAGCAAGTAATTGCTTTCATTACTTGGGGTTTGCCCAGAACCAGAATCTGACCTGTAGCCTTTTGAGATTATCGGTCCAAAATCTTAGTGCAGAAACAGAATGAAGAAGTACACGGGTTTTTCCTTCATGGAGGACTGGAAATCGGTGAGGTGGGTTTCAGATTGTTGACAACTAGCCTAGAAGTCCCTTTAGGGCATACCTCAGGAGGGAACAGAACTTAATGTCATTGTGTTGGGTATCAAGCATGTCATCATTCTTGGTCTCTTCCAAACTCTTGATGTGGAGAGGAAGCTTTGCAGAGTCTCTGCACAAGGTGACAACCCTCATTCTCAGTGTTTGATGGGAAACACTTTGTACCAATGCTGTGTGGCCTAAAGGGCTCTTCTGTCACTTAGCCACCTCCACTCTCAGTTCTGCCTCAGAAGTGTTTCCTAGGGTTCTTCCTTCCTTTCCCCTTTCCTGTACTGCCTCTGAGAGCTCTGACCATTTCACTTGAAGTGACCTGAACCCTTACTCCTGTACCAAGGTGCCTGAGTGATGAGTCAGAGGAGAAGAATACCAATCAAACCTGAAGGTGTTTAGGGACTTCTGACATCAAGTCCACTCTTACTGAGCTGACAAAGTTAAGACTGAGTAGGCCATTTCCCTATAACGGTCCAATTCTTTTCTTTTCATCAATGTTCAGCTGCCACAGACTTCAGGTGTGTTTGGGTTAAACTTGTTAAACCAGTACTTCTTTGAGCACTGCGTTACTGAGAATGCTGTTTATGCTGTGCCATAAGGGATGAATTCCTATGTCCAGCATCTTGGCAGACTGAGGATTTTCCATTAGACTGAAGTCATTCTGTTAACCTTCACTGATTTCAAGGGGAAACAGGCTCATTTTAAACCACAGCAGTAATTAAATCTGCATGCCTACTTGACCGATTTAATATTTAATTAAAGCAGAAATATTATGGTGGGGTAGTTGAGACAAATGACAGTAACCATTTGCAACACTGACATAATGTGATTTTTCTCTTTTATCCTTTCTCTTTCCTTTATAGATTTTGAAAATGTTTCTAAGTATAATATGTATGTATATGTGGAGAAATCTGTAGGAAATATGCACTCACCTGGAATGTTCTTAGCGGAAAATTTCCAAATTTTACATAAGAGCAGAAAATACTTCTCTCAGATGAAAGATGCAGAATTTCACACATAACCATTCATGTATTTTTGTGTTATCTCTGTAATACTGTTCCTAGCCATTAGTGGAATAAAAAAAAATCTTTTGTTAAATTTCATTAAAATTTTAGACTTGTTTACAAAGAGCTCTGCAATTTTGTGTAATTAGAAGTATTTAACTGTAGTCAGTTTGTGAAAGTATGCAAATAAATTTACATTTTGCTTCACTTTTTAAATTGGACATGGTAAACAAGTAGGTATTTTTTCCCCATTGAATTACAGATTATCTGTAAACCAGAAATCATTTCTCTCTGACAGTGTCCCAGTCTAGTTTGTTCGTCGTTAATAATACACGTGTGGCTCACAGGTTCAACAGCTCTTAGACTACTGAGGCAGAACAAATAGTGTATTCATTTGCTTTACTGGTAAGGGATCACTAATCCTAGATCTTTACAACACTTGCTGAAAGTGCTTTTTTGACATTCTTGGGCTCTTGACTTTCAATGCTTTTTCTTTTTAATTACCTTTTTAATTACTTCCCATCTACCCTGGGAACTGACTGCTGCCTCTTCACTCAGAGATTCTGAAATGAGGAATTCCTCTTGGCTATTAATTTTTACCTTCCCAATGATAGTTACTCTGGTGATCATGATGTAGATCTCCTGACTTGGTGAATGTCCCTTTCTATCTGTAGACATGGTCCAAGAGAGCTTTAACCCTGTGCCCTGTTGTACAGCTCTGTATTGCTCAAGCCTTTAGCACTGTTGTCTCATGGTCTTGTAAGCAGCTTCCAGTGCAGGTGATGGGGTTAAGTTTCTGGGGTCTGATTTTCATTGCAACAAGATTTTTAAACATTCTGCACATATTTCAGATGTAGTTGCTCTTACTAGTCTTCTTGAAACTCTTGTTCTTTGATGTTGTACTATACCTGAGGGGTTCCTTTTCAGCCTTTCGCTTTTTGAGGACACCAGTCTTCACTCTAAACAACTGGAAGAACAGTTAGCCATAATGTTTCCTTTCCTGGCAGGATAGTCTGCACTGTGTGTCTTTGGGACAAACTTATTGTGGATAGTTCTTTTTCTCTCATAGAGCAGCAGGAATTTTTGAAGAATTGATAAACTGAGTTCATTCAGTCTGTATAGTGATGTCTTGCTCACGTGGTGGTTGCTAAGTAAAAGCCAGCAAAGAAAATTGCTTCCTGAAGGAGTCTGACTCTCAACTGTCTGCCTTCTGGTGTTGCAGCTCGCTCTCTCTGGTTCTTGTGGTGAAGCCTTGAAATATTACAAGAGAAAATTTACCCATTGAGTTAGGAAAGTGGCTCTATAGACACTGTGGAGGAGTAAGGAACAAGTGTTCTGTTTGCAAACTTCTCTGATCCAGAAAATCTGGTGGCTGATTAGACATTTGCAAGATTTCTTGACAGATGAAAAAACTTGTCTCATTGAACCCAGCAAGATTGAAGCTTCTGAGTTAAGCTAGAAAAGGCGCGTGAAATACAGATGATTTGACTTTATTCTTGTTTTGGTTTAAACATCAATGAATTATTTTAATGGGCCAAAATATTATAAGGTACTATGGACGTGGGTTTAAATTAAAATAACCTCAATAGCTGATTGATTTATGTGGGACTTTTTGGTGTGGGGCTCTGAAATATTCTTTGATTTCCCAAGACAAAATACTGGTCCTGTTCAAATACCAGTTGCATTCTGGAAATTGCTGGGTCCCCCATCCTGGGCTTCTGCATCTTGTGTCTGCTGTCACAGTGTAGTGTTTGGATGCCTTTTAGTAGAAAGCAATCTTTTGCATCATCTTTCATAAAAGGCGTATCCCAAATCAATAAAACATCATGTGTACAATTGAAGTAGACTGCCTTAGCCAATGAGGAGACCCTGTTAAATGCTTGCTTATAGACTGGAAAGACTGACTTGTTGATTTAAAAGTTTGCTGTGCGCAGCATGTACTCCTGGGCAATTATTTATCTGGGCTAAGACAACATTTTTCAAGCAATTATTTTTCTAGGCCAAGTTAAAATTTGGCTTTCCTGTTTGATTCTTCCTCTTTCCCCACCTCTCAAGAGAATAAATGTTTGTTACTTTTTTCAAAATTCATTGTAGAACTGGACATCTGAAATCATTAGTCACCCTTGAAAGATCAGCTACCACGTTTGAACTACAGTCAGAGAAAATTCCAGGTTTGAGCTTGATCTAAGCTAACTGTGGCACTGATGGAGTACCCTGTGTCTCAGGGGACAACATGCTAATGTGCTGCCTGAGATGCCAAGTGGCAGCAGGCAGGTTGAATGTTCTTTGAAGAATATACAACTAACAAGCACATAGTAAATATGTATTAGGGCAACACTCTTTTATTTTAAATGATAAAATTTACAGTGGTTCTCTGTGCTAGTACTCTATGCTACGTTACTAAAAGCAATTAAAAGAACATTTTGGTGTACGGCACCATCTGAGGTACAAGCACCACACTTACAAGAATGACTTGGTTTGAAAAATTTTAATTTTCAATTAAGCTTGAAAGGACAAAGTGCAAAATTAACTAACTTGCAATTAATTTCAGTAGTAATTATGTAAAAATTTCCAGGCATATAGAAGATGAGAAGCGTGGCATAATTAGTTGTGGAGTTTTTTTACTGCTGTAATTACAATAATGAATATGCATGAGGTTGTTTGGGGAAGGTAAGCACAGCAAGCAATTCTATTTAATTAAACTTTTAGCTGGCTTAGTTATGGAGGCTGTTCTTTGTTTTCATCCCTTCAAAACTGCTGTAACACTCCCAAGCCTGGTTAGTTACACCCCAGAGAGAGTGAAAATTACTTTTCAGGATCTCTTGTGAGACCCCACTTGGAGTACTGTGTCCAGCTCTGGGGTCCCCAGTACAGGGCAGACCCAGAGCTGTTGAAGTGAATCCAGACGAGGACCATGAAGATGGTCGGGATCTGGAGCACCTCTCCTATGAAGACAGGCTGAGAGAGTTGGGCTTGTTCAGCCGGGAGATGAGAAGGCTCCAGGGAGACCAATTACAGCCTACAGGAAAGTGGGAGTGGGACTGTTCACCAGGAAGTGTAGTGAGAGGACAAGGGGGAATGGCTTCAAACTGAAAGAGGGGAGGTTTAGATTAGATAGCAGGAAGAAATTCTTTACTGTGAGGGCAGTGAGGCCCTGGCACAGGTTGCTCAGAGAGGCAGTGAAAGCCCCATCCCTGGAAGAGTACAAGGCCAGGCTGGATGGGGCTTTGGGCAACCTGGGCTACTGGAGGGTGTCCCTGCCCATGGCAGGGGGTTGGAACTAGGTCATCTTTGAGATGTCTTCCGACCCAAAGCGTTCTATGATAAGAGTACTGTAAAAGAAATAGTATAGTTACGTGCATCTGTACTATAAAGGAGTACTAGTAAATGGGGTTTTTTCTTCCTGTTTGAAATTAGGTAAACTCTTAACCTTCTTTTGTTTTAACAATGTTTTTAAAAATTTCTGCCTTTGTGTGTGTATGTGGAAACATGTCTCAGCTATTACAAAAGATGCTCCCTAGAAGATTTTCCCACATGGTACGGTTATTCCACAGCACATATTCTGTATGGTCACCCAGCTTTTGTTTAAGTATCGTCACAAAACATCACTTCATTTGTTTTATCTTAGAATCATAGAATGATCAGGGCTGGAAAGGACCTTAAAGATCATAACGTTCCAACCCCCTGCCATGGGCAGGGACACTTCTCACTACACCAGGCTGCTCAAGGCCCCACCCAACCTGGCCTTGAACACTTTCAAGTAGGAGGCATCCACCACTTCCCTAGGCAACCTGTTCCAGTGCCTCACCACCCTAATAGTGTAGAATTTCTTCCTAATATCTAAATCTAAACCTACCTCCTTCCTGTATATAACCATTTCCCCTTGTCCTGTCACTCCATGCCCTTCTAAGAAGTCCCTCCCCAGCTTGTAGGCTCCCTTCAGGTACTGGAAGGTCACTGAAAGATCTCCCTGGAGTCTTCTCCAGTCTTCTTTCTGTGAAGTGTATCATTACATTTGTCCTGCATCTGCTCCCTTTTACCCTTGTCCCCTTTAGTTCTGATTGGCCTACCAATCTAAAAATGAGTCACTGAGCTTAATTTTTATTACCCATACTTATTACAAATATTTCAATCACATACTTTCACAAGACTAAATAAATCCTACTTTTTTGTCTCTCTTGATAGTTAAGCCCCGTTTCTCCATTTATCATCTTTGTTTCTCATGCTGTACTCTCATCAACCTTATTCTGTCAATCTTCAAATAAGCTGGCCAAAATAGGAGGCCAGCGTTCAAATGTGGTTTCATTGAGGTTTTGTAGAATCATGCAACAATGTGTTATCCTTTGCTAGTGATAAGCCAGTTTTCTATTAACCTTCTTTACCACTGGTATGCATTAGAGCAAGATTCTGTCAATAAAAGCTCATTTTGATGTGACACATTAGCTAATTCAGTGCCTTTTAAACTATTCTTAGCTGTACTAATCATTATTTGCCTCCAGTCATTCTGTGCAGAATGTGAACTGTAAGTATGCTACAAAAAAATCTCTTTATTTGTCCTTGCATACAGTAATTATCTTGACATAGCAATTAATAATTATGATTCTTGCATCTTACTACAAATTTTAATTTTTTTTCTTGTATACATGCTTTTCATAGAAAGAATTGCACAGTTCAGTCACTCAGCCAGAGTCAAAGGGAAAGTGTTTCCACAGTCTCTGTGGAAACAAAAAGCAAGCCTACCTCTTCAGCAAGAAAACGATCTGGCACTCACGTTCATTAGGCTGCATTTGTCAGTGCTGAATAAACAACCTTTCATCAAGTGCAGCAATTTTCCTTGTTCTGTAATTAAAGATATTTTTTGCTTAATTTATTTATATGAAAACTTGCTGAAGTGAGACCAAAATTTTTATAATGCATATTTCAAAAAGGTTCTGGATAAAGGCCCAGGTACTGTAATATCTTGATTTACTGTCTGAAATCTTATGCTGGGTCTGTCTAAAGAGGAAAGCTATCCAAGTTTCCTTTACACATTAGAGGAGGAGATGAGCTGCTCCTTTCTTTATGAATGCAAGATTAGCTTTGAAGGCTTGTAAAATCTACAGATTTGTCAGTGAAGTATGAACTTCTACTGAACTTGGCAGTAGGATGGGATCATGCAATGATTGAGATAAAATTCTTTGAAAAAGAAATCTATCCTCATTGTTAGAGGATGGTTTTGGGGTGGGTGTTTTTCTGTTCATCTGAAGAAAGGCTTGGTGAAACTGATGCAGGTTTTTCAGCTCGCTTGGAGAAGTAACCCAAAGCCAGCATGTACAGTCAGGACTATCAGAGGCCTCAGGGTACCTCCAAGATGCATCCAGACCACTGTTAGCTCGAGGCAATATATTTTAGTGCTTCATTATCCTTCCCACTTGGGCAAGCTGCATCTAATACCAGAGCCTCACACATGGCATAGGAAGTTGATAGTAAGTTGTTGCATTGATTTGGGGGTAAGTGGTTCAGATTTAACCTGGCTAATACTTACTTAAATTTTGATGGAGTTTTGATATTTTGCAAAAAAAAATTGGGAAACTCTCATGAGGACATGAAGAGATGATAGTCCCTATGATAAAGCCTTCAGAGCAGGAAGGGTAACATGAATCCTAAAGGCGCAGAGCCATGTGGTGCTACTACCAGTCACTCAAAAGCAGCAGCTCTAATCAATTAGATGTATGAAATACAGCTGTGATCTCTCATGTTAGTTGTTTGGTATACTTCCCTGCAGGATTTTAAGTACTGATTTTATATTGTTAGAGCAGGAATTGTTTTGATTCTCTTTCATTTCAAACTTAACTATTTGAAAATATTAAAAGCTTCCTTGCAATGTTTTCTTCAGCCTAAACAACCCGATTCTTACAACCTTTCTTAGTAGGTAGTGTCTTATGGACATCTGCTAATTCATGTTCTTCACCATGCTCTGATTCATGTGTGGTGTCCTGAGCAGACACGTTGCTAGGGACAGGTACTACTGGGCTTGTGTTTTTCACTGCCAGTTAACAGCCTGTTCTGTGCTGACACCTGACTACACCTGATCCTGACCATCTCTGCTATTTTCTGGTCATTTTTAATTTTAATCTTGTCTAGCAGGATGCTTTTGTTGCCTAAGAGCAAGCTGAAAAAGAAAACTATTGTCTCTCTCATTCCTGGAGTTACTGAATAGTATCGGATTCCGAGCGGAGCCCTTTGGGGCTTCCTGAAAACCTTTCCATTTGGTAATGAACCACAGGCAGCCACAGCATTTCAGTGGTTTCCTCCCACTCCCTGTTTTCAGTGTCTCATTTTCTGATCAAGTGAGGTTATTTTTTTTTACCAGAGGAGGAAAAGCACAGGTTTATATTTTTCCTGGTGTTAATGCCTTCTAGATGCTCGTCAGTGTACACAAACGGGACATCAGCTTTCAAGTGCAGCTTTTTCCCCTGTTTTTCCTTTCTGCTTGAGTTGTCTTTTTTATTTATTTTTTTCCCTTCCCTTTGCTTGCTTGACTGTTGGGGTTTTGGGGTTTGGTTTTGTTTTAATTTGTCCACCCTTTCTCCAGCATTAGATACCCTGTGTCTCATGATCAGGAAGGCCAAACAGGGCTGTGCAGTAGCTACGTTCACAACCACTTGTTGCCATCTTTGCTGCTTTGGTTAATGCTTTATTTTTTTTTTTACAGTATTAAAGATTTAGAGTTTGATTTTCAAGCGAGTATGATGTTTGCTTTGACTTTCCTGAAGGTGTAACTTAGGCTACTGTTTGGCAAGACTTTTAGTTTGCACTGAGTTTACAGAACTGGTAGCCAGACAGAAACATTAGTTTGTATGTCAAACAATTGCAATGCAAAGTCAGGATAACATTAAGAAGCACAACATCTCATGATGGAACTTCACACAGGTGCTTTCTCCAATGGAACCAAGCACTGAGCTCCATCTTGGTTTGAATCTATCCAAGTCCTCTCAGTCGCTGTGGTCTTGCTGTCCTCTCCAGTCTTCCTTTGCTTCCTAGAGGCGGACAGGGCAGCCTCCAGTGCTGCTAGGATGTGCTTGCTAGGATGGATTTGTCACCTGTTTCCTCTGTTGCATCCTGGAAGCAGTCAGTGAAGGAGCATTGGGTAGGTGTGAAGGGATTAGGTCTCTGCTTTCTGGATTGATTCTTTTTTTACTCAAGATCACAACCTGCTAATAGTTTCGAAATCATTGGGATATTAGGATATTGTTTTGAACAAGTGAAGCTGTGTGGACTGTGTATCTTAAAATGTCTCTTCCTCTTCACAACTCTAGGGAAAAAAAAAAGGAATAATAATAATATCAATACATATAAAGTGCAGGGTGTGGAATTTGTGATGACTCTTTTTCAAAAAGCAGAGCCATTAAAATACACTCCTTGAATGATTAAACAGAATTTAAAAGCTGATTAAAACTTTACTTTACAGCGTATCAAAATCACACTTAAGCAGTATCCTTTGCAAAGTATAGCTGACTCTGCAGGCTATGTAAACCCTCCACCACATCTTTTCAAGCCTTGTTATGCTTTTTGTGCCATTTGTCTGTACCACTAAGGCAGAATTTAGGGAGAAGTTAATGTGCACATTCTAGCTAAACAGTATGTGTCTCTTCCCATCAGCCTCCAGAATAAATGCAGTTCATCTGTCCGTCCTGTCCAGCATCCCATGGTCCGCTTTTTCCAGAGATTCTATTGAAATAACATGCATTTTTGCAGGCATGTAGATCAGCCAAGATAAATTGGTTTTGCAGAGTGGTGGTATGTAGTTTCATAGTTGATAGATGATGAAACCACAAGCACTTCATTCACTGATTTTCATTTTAATTAGTTTACTTCTTGTTTGGAGTTGGGTGTTTTTTTTTTCCTCCAAGATATTAAAATGATTCCAAGCAGAGCATGTCATGGAAACTAGGATTGTAAACTCTCAGGGTCAGACTGGAATAGCAAAGGCAAAGCCACCTGTGGACTTTGACAAATCATTTTTTCTTCATACTTTAGACTTGACACTGCTTAAGACCTTTCAAAATCAATCAAGGTAGATCAATGGAGCATGCTTCTGTGCTAGCAGGGAGCTGATACAATGTTCAGGATCTTGCCTACCTCAGATCTCTGTTATTCCAATTAACCATTGCAGAAGACAGGATGGTGGGCTGACATGCAAATTGGCTAGTCTTCCCAAGGGTGTTTGGTAGCACATATACCTGTTATACCGTTAGTTAGTTACTCTAGACTTCTCATAACATTTTATGACAATTAAGGAAGTGAAGGTAAAGCTGAATTCTGCTTGGGTCTTCATGGTTGAATTTCATGTTTCTCTTAACTTTTCCACTACCTTGGAAGTTTTAACTTTAGAGAGTGCACAGTGCTGCTCATTAATTGCACACAGTGGACTACACGGCAACCGGAGACACAAAATCCAGACTTTTCCTGCAGTTGGGGAGTATTGTTTGTGATTTGAACAAGGTGAGACTGGAATATCTCTTGGGAGATGAGGGGGAAGGAGCAGGCTGTGGTACAACATCAATGGCTGTTACCTCCAATTTACGCACAGTACTTGCACGGGAGCTAGAGCCTGGGACACTGATAATTGTCACAGGCCTTGACAAGAGCACCAAGAGCAATTTTATGCAATGAAAACAATATTTTTTCTTTCTTTGAAGCATGTTCTTGCTTTATCCAATAAAGAGCTTTTTATTCTTGCTGATATTTGAGATCTTTGTTCTGCAGAACAGGTTTAATGTGGTGACTGGGAGGAGGACGATAGTAGTAGAAGGCCCTAGAACTTGTGGTGCATCACGTTCTTGCTGACAGGCATCTTCCTGTCATAAAATGCTATGTGTGTAGTAACTAACTTCCTGGCAGGCTCCTTGATGGTGACCTTCCATTTTCAAAGGAGAAAGAGGAGACAGACGGAAGTAACTGAACCCTCAATTTAGAGAGGAGGACTTTATTAGGAGAAAGTTCATCCTGTTTATGTTCTACCCCTGCTTTTGGGCATAGTTTCTGTAGTGTCTGTGAATTAATCACATTATACCACTAGCCTTTTGGTCTATCATGTGTCCAAGAAGTGCTGTTTAGATCAGTGTCAGAATGCTCCTGAATTGCGTTTCAGTAACACTTTAATTTCCTCCCTGGCTTTCATCCAGCTGCCAAGCCTGGACCTTTTGTTTCTGTGCTTGATGGCAGATTTTGGCTTTGCAGGTTTTTACATTGCTGCCAAGTTAATTTTAGAACTTTGGTTGCCATGGCTACTGCTAAGTATTTCTTAGTTGTCTACTTATTTGCTCAGTTTGCTGCTTGCTTTTTTTTTTTTTTGGCTTTTTCACTTTTTTTACATTTAAACTAC
The DNA here is from genome assembly GCF_964237585.1 of Gallinula chloropus. NCBI lineage: Eukaryota > Metazoa > Chordata > Aves > Gruiformes > Rallidae > Gallinula > Gallinula chloropus. The sequence continues at coordinate 18,971,810 of NC_140088.1, read as the reverse complement.
AATGTCTGAAGTGCACTGAATATTTATCCTTCCCCGCAGGAGATAAAAAAGAGGGCATGTGAGAGGTGAGGCTCTTGATCTTCAGTCTGATGACTCAGCTGCTCTTTCAGCAGCTGCAGAGATTTGAAAGCACTGCTCATGTAAACGTGGTCAGGATGAGGGATTTATGTCTGGGGAGGAAGGCACACATAACACTCATTCTGATACTCTGAATGAGATGTGCTGAGACCACTACTAATTCTGCTGACTAATAATGTATTGAGGTTTATCTGTGTCTTCCTGGCTAGTTGTATAGACTTATAAATATATAATGTTCCAAGACTTATGCTTAGCTTTAACTTCTTTGGATCAGTAGCCATTCTCTTGCTCGGAGCCTGTACAGTACATTGTGCAGAGAAATTCTATTAGTAGAGCATCACAGTGCTACATTAATACCAATAATGATTAAGTAAAAATATATGGATGGATAAGAAGTTGTCTATATCAAGATGTCCTACTCTACTCTGTCTGTTTAAACAATCTCTTCAGTCATCTGAAAAAAATAGGAAGACAAAGCACCCAGACTGATGATTAATATTTGAAACATGATTTTGAGGAAAATGTAGTCCTTGTCAGTGCAGAAGAGCTTGGAAGAATGTCCTGAGAGCTTGAGAACATGATTATTTAGGGTTTTTTAGGTGGGATAGCAGGGCAAGGAGTCAGGCAGAGGTGGAGAAAATAACCTGACAGGCAACTTCTGGAGCTTGGAATAGAATCATAGAATTCTAGAATCTCTTGAGTGATTGACTCCAACCACACAGCCTAACCCTGCCTAGTCCACTTCTAGACCATGTCCTCAAGCACAACATCTGTATGCCTTTTAAAATACCTCCAGGGATGGTGACTCCACCACTTCCCTGGGCAGCCTGTTCCCATACTTGACTAACCTTTCAGTAAAGAGATTCTTCCCGATATCTAACCTAAATCTCCCCTGGTGCAATTTGAAACCATTTCTTCTAGTCCTATCTCATGTTATCTGAGAGATGAGACTGACCCCCACTTCTCTACACCCTCCTTGCAGGTACTTGTAGAGACCAATAAGGTCTCCCCTCAGCCTTCTTTTCTTATGGCTAAAAAGCCCCAGTTCCCTCAGCCGCTCCTCACAGGACTTGTGCTCCAAACCCTTCATCAGCTTTGTTGCCATAGAGCCGCCCTCTGCTCCAGCTTCTTAGCTCGAGGGCTCTGCTGGCTGCTAGTAGTTCTGGTCCATGGGTATTAGTGACACTTGTGATTAGCATGGGGTGAAACACAGAATAACCTGGTGGCATTTTAAGCCAGGACATCTGTACAGATCGGTCTTGTCTGTATACGAGGCCATCACTGTTGTAGACGTACCTGGAAGGAGCTTGGGGTTTCATCCTGCTGCTTTCCCAGAAATCTTATCCACTTACCAAGTACCTGGTAAGCAAAGATGTAATCACATTGTATCATACTGTATTACTTTGGCCAGTTCCCATGATAAGGTCTGTTCAGTATGTGTAACAAGCCTATTAACAAATCTGTCCTGTGCCTGAAATAGACAAAGCCAGAACAGGGCAGGAATGCTCCTTTGAATGCAGTTGAAAACAAATCCTTGTCTTAAATGTCTAAGGGAAGTATGAAGCTGTTTGGGGAAGGGAGCAAATGGTAACGAAGTCAAGGTGCTGTGCTGTCAGGGAAAGATCATGTTTGTAGCCTGGAGAAGGGCAGTAGGGAATAAAGATAACTGGGCTAGCAAGCACAGCACTGGAGTAAAGAATACACAGAAAGTTCAGTGCACAAAATGTACATAAGACTTGTTTTAGTGGGACATAAAATCATCAAGCGTGGGGAATTTGAGAGCTTTTGGAGACTTATCTGGATGCCCTAGGAACTCCTAGCATAAAAAGTAAATAATCATAGAATCATAATGTGCAGAAGCTCTGCCTGTCTGTATTTGATTTTTGTTGTCTTTAACCTTCCAGGCTGCAGCTCTGCTCTTTAACCAGTTGGAATTTAAATGTGTTGTTACAGTAGTGTCTTTGTGACTTGTGCTCATTAAGGCTACAGATGTCTGCTCAGATTATGTATTTCAAAAGCTTTTTCTCTGATGAACTGTGAAAAGCCAGGTTTGAGCACGGGATTGTGAAAGATAATAGTCCCTCATCCCTTTGTCTGGCAGACTTAATGCAGTTGCTCTCTGAGTATAACCCCTTAATGTTTCCTTTATCAGTCTTTTCCTCAATTATTCACAAAGCTTTTTATACTCCAAAAATGTCTAATTTGCAAATTCAGCATTTCCCAGGTAATAAGGTTTAATGCAGTAATAGAAGTGGCATTGATAAACTGTTTATACGTGTTGTGATTAGAAAACAAATCTTCTTAAGGGTCGGGACACAAAAGAATAAATACTCTATGAATTTAAGCTAAATCAGTTTACCCATCTCACCTATTTTGTGAATTTACATTTAGTAGCAGAGCAGGCAGAAGTTTTTTAACCTGCTTGTGCCCATCTTTCCCTTCCACACCTGGCTCCCAGAAAAAACAGAACGTTACCCAGCAGTTACCAAGAAGTAACTTGTTTCAACATGGACAAATATATAGTAAAAAATGATGTAAAAAGTCTGGTTTATACAAAACTGTCTCATAGTTCTGCTACTTTTAGCTGTGCTGTAGAGCAGCTTTCTTGCTGGAACATTGTTTGGAAGATGGTTAAGAGCAGTTCATTTCTTCTCCTTAAATGGGAAGTGTCCTCTCAAGGGCTACAAGCCAAGCTGTGCTGATATGAGCAGGTAATGTCACTTCCATCTTTCGCTGGTTCGGAATCACTTTGCTAGAAAAGGGAAGTTAGATGCATGTTGGTCTTTCTTGGTTTAAACAACAATACGGCAGAGGTTGAATACCACTGGATTTCACTTGTGTGTTTTGCTGAGAGTCGTGTCATCTTGGCCTGGAAAACGCAGCTGTGAGAATAAGGTGGTTGTGCTGGTGGAAGAAGGCTTTGTTTCAATGATAGCTGAATCTTCCTAGGCAGAACTCCATCTGGGAGGTATGGTGCTCTCTCTGTCTTTTCTTGTAAAGATATAAAGGCTCTGCGTGCTTAGGGAGCTGGATTCTTTACATGGGGGGAGGGAGAGACTGTTTTTGCATTGCCCAGGGCACAAGAAACAACACTTGAGAGATAGAGCAGATTCTTTCCTCTTTACAGGATTTATGTCCTCTGTGCAGCTCTGTATTAGAGACAGGCAAGCTGGAACTAGTTGAGGCGATGTGGATACTAATTGTAATCCCAAAAGCAATACTGCTGTGTTGGCTGGTTCAAAAGCTGCACAGATAGCACTGCCAACAGCAGCGCCTTCATGGCTTCTGGCTCAGAGATTCTTCTCCCTAGTGACTAGCGATAGTACAGGAGGTAATAGTCTCAAGTGGCACCAGATCAGATAGTAGGAAAAATCTCTTCATTGAGAGAGTGGTGAAGCATTGGAACGGGCTGACCCAAGAGGTGGTGGAGTCGCTGTGGGGGTGTTTAAAAGTAGATGAAGTGCTTTGGGCCATGGTTTAGTGCTTTGGTGGTGTAGGGCTAACGGCTGGATTTGATGATCTTGAAGGCCTTTTCCGAGCTTGATGATTCTATCCCTAGAGACCAGTAGTCCCCAGTGTAAGCATGCCCTTAGATTGCTCTTGTTCTCAGAGATACAGTGAGCTAAATGGGAACAAAAGCAGCAGATCTAAAAGCCTGAAAAGGAAAAGAGAGTTACTGGTTGAGTTGCTAATGACGTTTCATTAGCCACAGTAATACCAAAGCTCTAAACTAGCATGTTAACTGCAAATTTACCTTAAAATCTCTGCAAGATCTGTGGGTGGTGGTTGTGTGAAAAGGATCATAAACCAGATAAAATAGATACTTTGTTTCAGGCTTTCCTAAAGCTATTCATCAGATCCCATCTGACTTTTGACAAAATATTTTTTCTTCAGCATTCTGGTTGATCTGTTTGGATTTATGGAAGCTTTTCCTGCAGGACCTAGGAGATGCTATCCTAAACAGATGGATAAAAGTCTTGAAAAGAAGCTGTTGTGTAATTCACTTCTTTCATTTTTCTTCCCTTTTAATAAGATGGAGATTATAAAGAGAAGGGACTGTGCTGCTGCCCAATGATCCCCCGGTAACTAATTAGGTCTCATCAGGCCTGCAAAGGCATCCTGCTCTCATTCTTATGCCAATGTGCTGTAACCAGTCAACCAGGTTGAATAGGAGTTTTAGTGGGATGTCATATTTACCTTCCTTGCACTGAGGAATTGCAGGTAGTGGTATTGATCTGTAGATCACTCCTCACAAATAAACTTGTTGATGATCTGCTTGTCACTACGTTCCCTATTCAGGCCCTTGTCTGTGATATGCGACACGAATTCATTTCTCAGCTGGTGAATTTAGGGAGTGTATTAAAGAAGCCACAGCAATGTGTGATGAGCTGTAATTACAATTACTAATGCATGCAAATCCCTTTCCTCCCTTCTGCTTTGATTTACGTTCTTCATGCAGACTTTGCTCACTTTGAGTGAGCAGAGACCCAGTGTTGACTGGTAAAAATGATTTCTGCGTTCTCTCCAGCACAGTTGTATGGCAAAATAAAATCAGTAAGGAGCCTTGCTGAGGTGTGATGGAAAGCATCAAGAAAACTGTGTGGCTTGCAGCTGGCCTGCATAGCTCTGTGGTTTCAGTGGCATCGTCAGTAAAACAGAATATTTAAGAGTGGCAGTTTTTGAGTAAATAGCAGGACCAAAAAGCCATTTTAGTTGATAAGTGGAAGATAGGAAGATTGTATGTTAAGATTTACTGTCCAAGCCTTCTGCAGTAGGAAATGAAGAATTTGGATGGATAGTCCTTATGTAATTGTGTGGATTTTAGAGGTCAAGGGGTTGCGTTTGTTTCAGCTTTTTATTCAACTCCTCGATTTTCTTGAGGTAGATGACTATCCTTTATCAGAATTTTTCTTTTTAGGCCATAAGGAGTTACAGCCTGCACAGAAATAGAAATTTTGCTAAATAAAAAACCCCCCAACTTTAGACTTTCACATCTCTTGCTGGTGTCCCACCTGCTAGGGTTTCATTGCTGGTTTTGCTATTGCAGCAGCCTTTCTACTTTTTAATTTTTTTCCTAGCAGGAGGTCTTGTCATCACAAACATCCAAATAATCACCCTTTAGTGAGCAGTTAAATATATTCACCACCACCACCCCTGCTCCCACTTACTTTGGGCTGTTAGATCCGGGAACATGGCATTTAGGAAACGGACTGCACTGCAAGTTATCCTTAAAAGTAAGGGTAAGGCCTTTCACATCTCTGATTCTAGTGCACGGCTCTGCCACCTACTACTGAGGTATCATGCTTATGCCTCAGAACTGGGTGTCTCACCTCTGGAAGCAAAACTTTGTGACCTATAGGTAGGGATGGGGGGGAGATTGTCCCATAAGAGTGCACATGCTTCCTCCTATGGTGTGTATTTTCCTCTTTCTCAGTTTGTCTCTCCCTAGTAGTTTATCTGCTGTCACTTATTCTGTGTGTGGATGGGCTTGAGTGGTAATCAGCCAATCTCTGACTTGCATGCCTATGGACATAAGCTAACTTTCCACAACCCAAAGAAAAAAGGAACATTTGCTCTTGTCACACAGTGTGTTAACAGAAAACGCAGCAGAGGTTAAGAGCCGTTCTGTACTGAAACATATCTCAGGCTTCCTTTTCCTTTTGTCTTGCAGAGGCAGGCAGTGGCCAAGATTACGTGACCTCAGAAAATCAGCTGCTTTACTACCCTAGCATTACCTACGCTATCATTGGTAGCTCTGTCATTTTCGTACTTGTGGTGGCCTTTCTTGCCCTAGTCCTGCATCACCAACGGAAGCGCAACAATCTCATGACCCTGCCGGTGCACCGATTGCAGCACCCTGTTCTGCTGTCGCGGTTGGTGGTCCTCGATCACCCACACCACTGCAGCGTCACCTACAACGTCAACAATGGGATCCAGTACATGTCCAACCAGTCCTACCACAGGCCAGTGGAACTGGACTCTCCACCATCCTATTCAGAGGCTGTGCTTGACCAAAGGTAGGTACAGGAGCTAATTCTGTGCTTGCCAAGGTTTCGTGCTGCTGGTTGCAGGTCTGTTAATCTGTTCTTCTGCTCACCCTTTATCCTTCTTGCTGCTTTAGACAGTGTTACAGTTGTATCACATGCGTAGGGCCAGATGTGAGTTCCTCTTATGTATGAAAAATTTTTGGTCCTCAGGTCCCCTTACTGTTACTAAAGCAACTTAAGACAAACTGAAGTCATGCTCTCTTAACATGTGTCATTGGTAGTAGAGATTTTGAGGACGGTAGGAGAATATAAAGATGATGATAGCCTGTGCTAGTCTGGAATCTAAACATGAAAACTGAATTTGGAGTTTTGCCAAAAAAACCAGCTAGGTTTTAGAAAATATTATTTATTTTAAAAAATTACTCTGGTCATATGTGATCAGAATATAAATGTAAGAGGTCTTCAATTCTTATGAAAAGAATCTGTATAGTCCCGCTGCTCTGCATAGAAGAACAGAACAGGGCTCTGAAATGCAAAGTGTTGTTCTCATTTCAAATAATTGAAAGTGCTTTGAAGTTTGGTGGGTGGGTGTTGTTCAGGGTATGATGTTTTTGTAATTATGACACTGGCTTTATTTGTAGACAATTAACCTTTGTTATAACTGCTGTTGTAAAGTCTTTGCAAACAAAACTCCTAGACTAACTTCTGTACATAAAAAGGGCATGGAACGACTCTAATGATCCAGATAGTCCACTGTCACCCTGTCAGTATTTTTAAGTACAAACCCTGGGATCTAAGAACAATAGTGTAAGTATTTACCTTCCTAATTTCTGCTGGATTTGGCAGCAGCTCTCTTGTCTGAATGTTGACATTCAGAACAATATTTAATTTAGTAGGGAGAAGTAAATGAGCAGATGTCCACATTGTAATCGCTTCTCACCTGAGCTGATACAAACCATCAGCAATTTCAGAGCTAATTGCATCCAGAATCTGTTAGCAATCTGCTAAACCCTTCAGTTCCTCTACTTGTTTACTGTCAAAACCACCTTCCTCTATGCCTACATAGCAGTTACTCTGCATGTGATATCATGGCAGCAATGGTGATTTGTTACATGGAGAATTGAGTTCTTTATTAGTAGACTGTAAGCCATTAATCTCAGTCACTTAAGGAGGTTTCCTTAGTGCTTTGTTGTGTTCACCTCCTCTTTGAGGGTAAGCTGAGATATGTTGGAAGTGCACACCCATGAAAACCGGAGTGTAGATTGTTAAGCAGAGTGTTACTAGTGATGTTGCATCTTGACCAGAAACCTTGGTGCCCAGTTGTGCCATGGATGCTTTGCAACAACCTCAGTCATGTAGGGATGTCTGTTTCAGATGATCTGATAGGTGTCATGGAAAAGCTAAGAAACAGTGTTTGTTATTTTCATACTTGGAAAACTACATACTTTCTCCTGTACAGCTGTTTTCAGTAACCTCTTACTGTGTTGTGTATCTTACAGCAGACCACCTTGGTTTGACCTGCCTCCACCACCTTACTGTTCTGAGTCTCCTAATCAGCCAGATCTTCCTCCTTACCGGTCTCGGACGGGAAGCTTGGTGAGCACAGACACCCCTGTGGCAGGAAGCCCTGTGGGCGCAGCTGGCAGCTGGACAAGAGACATCCATGACAGCATGGATGGACACAGAACTCTTCTTGAGAGGACAGTAGATCAAAGCGATTCTCTGATTTGCTGAGAGAAGCGTAACTGCTCCACTATTTGAGATTGACAGGAAGGTATTCACTCTTTCAAGTCTGTATGGGTTAATCTGCTGTAACTACTAAGTTTCAGAGGTACAAGTGCCTGAATGATGACTTGATTGGAATCCACACTAAGTTAATATTTGAATTCAGCATTTTGAGCTCATCAAAGACAGAGTCGAGAGAGTCAAACCTAAGAGTCACATCAGCTCTCCACAGCATTTCTGCGAGCAAGTTCCAGTTCAGATGAGTAAGAGAGATATCAGTGCTGTGTCAAAGAACTGATGTGATGTATTTCTTGGACTATTTACTGTATATGAACGCATATATGTGCATGTATAATATATACTGATGTTGCACACAAAAATATGCCAGAAGGACTCTGTTTTCATACTGTCCCCTGTCCTGTCAATATTCTTACTGCCTGGTGCCAGCTGGTGGTCACTGAAACATGAGAGGCAGTCTTACTACGTGGAGGTGTGGTGACCAATGCTAGCCCACTGGCAGGGCTGGAAGTGCAGAAAATGCCCTACTTGACCCTTCTCTTTGTGGCCTGGAACTTAATCACTGTGAATGTAATTTGCAAAGTTTGTGAGGATGCAACAACTCTCTAATTCAGCAAATGAGGTGGATTTTTTTTCCAGCTGCGAATATCTAGACCAAGTTTGCATGGGTTTTCTCAGGAACATCACAAATTGGCTTATCTGACAAACTTCAAAGCGAAGTCTGCAGTACAGAGGCACTGAAGCTTCTCAACAAACCAAACAAGGAAACAAACACCGAGCTGTTTCAGCTCAGTCTTGTAACATCAAAACCAGCCCCAGCAAATGCCCATCGTGGGAAGCTTTAACGTGAATGGCTTGTTTGTTACATTTGTACATTAACTGAAATTATATCTGGTCATATGCTGAAACGTGTTGGGCCCCGTCTACTGAGTGTATGTATACATCATGTTTGATACTCTCTGTGTGTACATAAGTAGTGTATTGCATAGGTTCGGTTCTGCTGCACCAGTAGAACTCTGCATTGTCAAAGTTTTACATACATTACTCTCATTGTTTTTTACAGTTTGCCATTGCTTGTGTTCATTTGACTGAAATTCTAACTTCTGCAAAAAAACCCAGAATTATTTGTGCCTGGTTTGTCCTGACTCATGCAGTGATCTCCTGTGAAGTGTCTTTCGGTGCAGTGTTGGATCAGCTGTGTAAAAGCATCTCAGAGGTAGAGGTATTCAGAGTGGCAAGAAGGAAAGTAAGGTGTGAATTCAGATGCCACTGCAGTGCTGTGCTTGGGCTCAGTGTGCAGAAAATGATGCAGTGTCTCCTTCTTGTCCAGAGGGAAACTGGCCTTGCAAAAATATTTGTATTTGCCCATCAGACATATTTCCCACTCCTTCCATGTAATGAACGGTGTCATTAAACAGACTTTGCTATTTAATGGAACTTAAGGAAGCTGGCTGCCCACACCTGCTTTCTTACTGCCCATCTTTCTAAGGTAATTTCTTTCAGCCCAAGGTTATATGCTCACAACCCAAGGATTTTTGAGCTTGAATGTAGGTAGGGCAACAGCTTGAGTTCATTCTCAGTTCTAACACATACACCCGAAACTTTAGTAGTATTTCTTTCATTTTCATCTCTGGAGTCTGTTGCCATCGTATGTAGGAGGTAGGGGCCAGCTGGATTTGCAAGCAGAGGTCATTCCAGGCCTGAGATGACATGGTGGGGAGCACTGGAGAATTCTGATGCTGGTGGGCTTGGCTGACTGTGGGGGCAGATTAGTGGCAGCCTTTCATTAGAAGCTTAGGCAGCTTGAAGTGTGTTGGTGAAGATGCCCCTAGGTCCTTGTAAAGCAACATACAAAATTGGGTCAGGTTTCATCCTTGCTCCGAGCTCAAGCAATGTAATTATGCTGTCCTTCACAAACCAGGACTTGGCTAATTAATGACTGACTTGATAGGCAGGCTGTTGTCATTGTCGCATAGCAGACAGTTATTCTTTATTTTACAGGTAGGTTAAACCTTGGGTATGTAGCTGAGTAACGGTGGGTGCAGGGGTGTCTCCTTTGAGCACTAGGCATGTTGTCCCTCTTGCCTCTCATCAAGGCCTCCATAAGAGAGCTACATAATGCTGTATCAGAATTAGCCTTAACATTCTTCCACTGCGGTTTTAAAAACATTATTTTGGACTTTAAAACTAGAAGAGTTTGCAGTAGTTTAATTAGGATTAGACATCTTCTTAATTAGGTTGCCTAAGGCTGTATTGTGCGTCCATACATGGCACGTAACCCTCATGCAAAGCCTTGCGCGGGGGGCTGCATTTCACCACACGTATTCTAGGTCACTGGGGTGTGTGCAAACCAAATATTGCTTGCATCTGAAAAACATTGCCTTGTATTGACAAGAAATAGGAGAAGTGTGGACATAGCCTTCTGTGTCAGTCACTGTCATATATGTATATATATATATGTTAAAAAAAGATACTCTTTCAGGTTGTATATATTCATGTAACTTTTGCATTAAGATAATCCAGTTGGACTTGACAAAAAACAAAAGCAAAAAAAAAAAAAACAGAAGGAAAAAACATTCTAAACGGTGTGATGTTTTCCCTTCCAGCTAAGGGTGTATTTATCTTTGGGTAGGCGTCTTTTTAGCTTTTGAAAACACAAGTTACAAAAGTAGATTGTGCCTTTCTGTGATTGAATGTTGATTTGGGAGGCTGCGTTTCTGCGTGCTGTTACGTATCATTGTCTAGAGATCCAAAAAGAGAAACTTGTCTTGTCTTCCTCTTGGTTGTTACTTATGGGGATCACTGAACTTTGAGGAGCACAGAAGTTCAGTATCTTGTTCCAAAAAGGCATGCTAAAACTTTGAGGATTTATCTTATGAAGCTTTAAGGCTTCATCTTACTCTGATTTCCTGGTTTATAGAACAAATTTGCCATCTGGTTTCTTTAGAAATTGCTGTAATATCACACAGAAGCTGTTTATAACCTGTCACTTGTAGTAGTGTTAATACAGCATTATACTGCATTATTCAGTGGAATCTTCGGGAGAGTGCGGTAGCAACAACCCCGCTGACGACATTAAATATTTCATTGAAAATCCTGCAGCTTGTGAGGCTGAAGTTAAATGTTCCTGAAATACCAGGGGGTAGGGTTTCTTTTCAGTAGCTGGTAAAATCGAAATCGATCGTTCTGTTGTTTGCAGTTGCTCTTAACCTTTTAGTTTGAGGTTAGTCCTCCGGGAGCTTTCCTTTATACTTAATATTTAAGCAAACGGATGTTATTACAAAGATCAGTTCTTACAACAGTAAAACAGATTTCAGCTTTCTTCCAGAGCCTAATTCTGATTCCACATCTGTATGGGATGATGACGTAGGTAACGAGCAGCACTGCTCAGCGCAGGTTGTGGTGTATGTAACTGACAGCGATTGAAGGAGTGACTGCTTGCTTGAGGCAGATGAAGGAGTGTGGATTAGACTGTAGGAAATAAAATTTGGATTATTAATGAATAAATTTGGGGAGTTTTGAATGTCTGTAACCTCTGCTGAAGCCTGTCGTGTATTCAAAATTAGGCCATTAGTGAATCTGCTTGATAATTATCTGAAGTTCCATGTAAGGCAAATTGCAATTTACCTCTCTGGTATTGTGCTAATGGAAAACTGGCAGCAATGTTTTCAAAAGAGCCTGTGAATAATTTTCTTGACTCTTTTTCTACAGTGACACAGATGACAACACTGACTGCATTGCGATTTTTTAAAGTAACTGCATTCCTTCTTCCTCTCCTTTTAAGTCAAATCAGTTTTATTTACACCACTTCACTTTGATACGGCTAATAGGGCCCTTGTGATAGATTTAGAAGCTGGGTGGAGGAAAGAGATGATGACTCTCATTTTAATTAATGCTGCAGCTTGTTAATCTTGTGTGCTTTACTTTTTAGACATCCTAGGAAAGACAAATGGTTCTGGTAGATAAGAAAAACTAATAACGATGAAAAGGATAGAGGGGCACTGCTTGTGAATTTAATTTTTAGTGAAGATTTAAAGTTGTATAAATGAAGGAAGAGTTCAATGCTGTATTCCTAATGAGGTGATCATATGGCAAGTACTGTTTTTAACTGTTGCTCATCAGGAGCTACTTTGCATATAATGCCTGGAACTAAACCGGTAAGACAAGTGCTCTTCTTCGCAGTTCACGCTAGATCTGAAATATTTTTTATTAACACAAGGCTGTATTGCCCCATGCACTAAAATATGTGACTGCAAAAAGAATTTAAACACTGTGCTGGATTCTGCCTGGAAGTATCCCAGTACAGGACTGTGGCCTTCATTTGTCTTTGTTTTTGTTTTTTTTTTTTTTTCCTGATTTGAGGGGTTTTGTCAGCTTGAAATGGAGAAGTTACAGAAGAGTTTTTAAGGGAGGTTGTCTGTTGAAACCCAGCCTTGTCTTAAACTTTTGTAAACTGGAAACCTTCAAAAATGTATTCTGTATTCCTGAATAAAGTTGATGTTTTAATACTGTTCACTAGTGAGAATGTCCCCTGCCTTGTGAAGTTTAGATTTATAGCCTCCTGCATGAGGCTTTTTGCATATTTTTTTTTTACATTCAATATTAAGTTTTGTTAAATTGTCATGGGTTTTAAACGTATTCCTAAAAGGAGGTAATACTTGAAGCACACATAGAATCACAGAAAGGTTTGGGTTGGAAGTGACCTCAAATATCACCTGGTTTCCACCTCTTGCCATGGGCAGGGATACCCTCCACTAGCCCAAAGCACCATCCAATCTGGCCTTGAACACTGCCAGGGATCCAGGGGCAGCCACAGCTTCTCTGAGAAACCTGTGCCAGGGCCTCGCCACCCTCATAGGGAAGAATTATGTCCTAATGTCTAATGTAAAACTCCCCTCTTTCAGCTTAAGGCTTGTCCTGTCACTCCATGCCCTTGTAACCAGCCCCTCTCCAGCTTTTCTGCAGCCCCTTTAGGTACTGGAAGGCTGCAATAAGGTCTTCCTGGAGCCTTCTCTTCTCCAGGCTGGACAACCCCAACTCTCTCAGACTGTCTGCATCGGAGAGGTGCTCCAGCCCTCTGATCATCTTCATGGCCCTCCTCTGGACTCGCTGCAATGAGTCTGTGTCCTTTATGTCGGTCCACGTCCTTATGTACATGCGTTTATAAAAATATGCTGAGTCATAAGTCTCCCTATTTACACAACTGAAAATCACTTAATTTCATAATTTCTTGTTCTCATTTTGCCATTCTGTTTGTACTATCAAAAGCGAGGCAGCAGAAACAGTCGTGTTTTGTTGTGGTCTGCTTTGTAGCAAAGCTCTAGCAGCTTCAGCAGAGATTGGTGCTCTGTGCTGATTGCTGCATATAAGTTTACTAGCAGAGCTAAGGGGGCCTTTAGCATGAGCTGCTACATCCCCCCTTTCTGCCTGCTGCTTTCCCACCACTCGTTCCCAGCACAAGCCCCTGTTTATCTCCATGTCCATGATCGATGTGCCAGCTGCATGAGCCGGATTCAAGTTGAGATTCACTGTGGAGGCCGTGTGCCCAGATGAAGCCCCCTGCCAGGGTTGCTTCCCCAGCAGATGCCTGATGCAGGTACCACCACGGTCACGGGGACCATCCAGACCCACTTCACATCTGGGTCATACTTGTCAAGGTACCTCATTGGAGACAGTCCTGGCACGCGAAGGACTGGAGTTGAGAAGTGCCCCTTCCGTTGCAGAGTTACTTTCCCAGACTAAGGAGAACGGGTGGAAATGTTATATCTGAGTATTTCAACTTCTGTAAGTATAGAGAGGTTGGCATATTTCACTGCAGTGACTCATCTCCTCTCGCTACCTTCACAAAGGAATGCCAGCTTTGTCATTAACCTGGTTAATTAAGTCACATACCCTCACCAAAATTCTCAGATGGGGATCTTTCTTTGATGCTGGCAAAGTGCCGCAAAATAAATAGCTCTGCATCCAGAATTCACAGCAGTGGCCCAAAGGAGATGGAGCTGTTGAGGCTGCCACAATGGGCTCACCACAGGGGAGGGAGTGGTGGGGTCTCAGATCCAGCTCATTCAGACATCTCCCAGCAAGACCCTAAGCTTGAGAAGTGTTGATTCAGAAGATATCCGCTTATGAAAATAAATACCATACTCTCCAGCTAAGCTCCCTGATTAATCATTTTTATTCTCTCTGCTTTAATTTATTTAAAGATCTTAATTTTTGCAACTTAAAAATTAATTATGTGGTTTATTTTAGCAGTGATTTGAGTGTGGCGTCATTTTTTTTTTCCTGATTTGTGAGCAGTTTCCTAATCATTCAGCTTCAGTTGCTTATTGGTGAGAGAACTAAGTAGCTTTTTGATTCTGGGGGAGCTGTAATCCAAAATTATGTGTTGTTATTAATTGACATCAAGGCATCCTGATATGGAATTTCACATATCTGTACAAGTACAGTGGGGGTTTTTTGGTGTTGCTTTTTATTAGTCACTCTCACCTAAGGTTAATTTCTACCAGTTTACCCTGAGGTAAAAAATTTCCTATCTTCTTACTTCATACCACAACCTGCAACTCCTTCAAATTTCTCAGCGTGAAAGTATGAAAGCCTTCATCTGTGTAAGAAGAGGTAGGAGCAAGAAGCTTGGCTTGACCCAAGTCAGTGTCAATTTGATTGCATGAATGAATTGTCCATTGCATAAGACATCATGCTCAGCTTATAAACTGGGGAAGAAGGAAGGAAGGGAAGGAGGGAGGGACATTTGAAATTTGTCTTCTCAAGTCACCATTACATGTGCTGGAGCCCTGCTGTTGTGGGGACAGCTGAAGTGGGGAATGAATTCCTCATCTTGCTTTGCTTGTGTGAGTGGCTTTTCCTTTCCACATTGAACTGCCTGTATCTCATTCCAGGAGTTTTGTCACTTTTACCCTTCTGACTCTCTTCCCCATCCCACTGAGGACAGTGGGTGAGCTGGTTGTCGGCTGGGGTTAAACCACGACTGTAAGCAATATTTAAGTGCTGCACAGTAAGTACATTTGCAGACTAAGGAGGAATGGTTGGTATCTGGCTGCTCTTTTGCTAGTTTCTGTTTACTCAAATACAATGCAAAGTCAAGAGCAAAAATTCTCCATGCATCTGTTGCTGTATTTATTGTTCTCCCTTGGCAGGATGTGCAGAGCAGAGGAGTTAGCAGATTCAATGAATTATCCAAACTGGATTTGGAAAGTGCTCAGCTTCAGAAATAACGGAGCTGGCTTAAATATCTGCTTTCAAGGTATTGTGTCAGATGTGCTGGCTAAGACCTGAATTAAACGAGGCAAAAATCATACCTGAGCAAAAAAGCAAAAAATCCAATAGCCCTGTGCATCTGAGCCATGTAGCAGACCTTCATTAGCAAGCCAGTCTCTAGGATCTGGCTGCTGGTCAGGGTTAGAAATTCCCGTGCCATCAGCCTGGATGGAGCTGGTGCTGATGCAGCACTCACAGTTGAATGCAACGTCTGTCAGGGTTTTGGTAGCAAGCAGTTGGTCTGCCTGGTGTCTGACACCTGAAATATGTGGAAATCATTGGAGACAGATTGTCACTTTCCTTCAGGAAGCGAGATAGGGGAATCCTCCAGCTGCTTTGCTGAAGTCATGCTTCTCAAGCAACTAACCACTTGTCACTCACCTCCTTCCGTTGCAGGGGTGGGAGGAAGATTTGCGCGGCATTTTACAGGGCAACACCTGAGGCAGGGAGAGACATCGGGATGAGTTTCAGGACTAACAGAGCCTGCATCCTCCAAGATCCAGCCCCCTGACCATGGGACAGTGCTATCTTATCCACCCATTTGTAATCTTTTAAAATTCATTCAATATACCACAAGATTTTTGCAGATTTGAGGAAAAGAAGTGGTAAGTTTGGACTTGCAGGTAACTGTTTCAAGTTCTCTTCTTTTTTGCAAAAATTTGGGCAGTAATCAAAAACCAGATACAAATATTTGTATTCCATATTTTCCCCCAATCTCTAGGTACTCACTTGATGTATTTATATTTGCAAACTTATTGAAACAGTTATTCTCATATAGCTAATTGCAGGAAGAACAACTCTGCTCTAGAACAAGTTTCCAGGCTGTAACTTAACCTGGAGCAGGCTATTTCTGTACTTTTCCACAAACTAACGAATACACAGACTGTGAGTGTCTCCCAAAAGGGAGCTGGTGTGTATTGGAAGTGGCTTGCCATGAATAGTGCTGGTGTAAAAAGGCAAACTGCAATTGCAGTGTGTGGAGTGATGGGACAGTCACAGACCTGTAAGAGCAACAAAATATGTTCTAAAGCAAGAAGTTCATGGGGTCAACAAAGAGGTAGAACGGTCAAACTGAGCAGGGATGTGACATTGCAAAGACTTTGGCAGAAACAGCTTGTTTACAGGTTCAGGATGTCAGCTAGGAACTAATGCTACACGATGTGTGACTGAATCTAAACGTAGATGATGACACACAATGCTCACAACACTCACCTGTAAAGCCAGGACATTCAACTCCAGGAAGTTACTTTGGACAGTGTCCTGATCCAAAGGGAGGGAGGGCTTACAGTCACAGACCTGCTGCTCTGAGGAGAACCGCTCGAGGGGGTCTCTGTCGGAGCCCCATTTATACCTTGTTTTGGATCTGAACTGTGGTTGTAGTTGCATAGAGTTCCCTTGAGTTGAGGGAGTTGAGTTGAGTGAACTTGTTGGCCAAGGTAGTCTCTGGTGGGGTCAGGTACTTGTCATACATTGTTGGGGTTGTGGGGACGGGGGGCAGTCTCTGTGTATGTGCCCAGCACCACACGTGCTTCCTGCCAAACCAGCCACCACACACCCCTGCTCCATGCTGTTGGACCTGCAGTGATGCAGGATGGGTTCTCCTGCCACAGGGGTGCAGGTCCTTACAGGAGGGGCTCTAGGAACAGTCTGTCAAGATGGAAGCACCAGCAGCTTTTGCTTTGTGAAATTGAGAGAGGATGGGGAGAAGGTGGGAGAAAGAAATGTCAGTCTGACCCTGAGCATATAGGTAGCCCAAAGTGATACAGGGAACTATAGAGAGAAGAAAGCAACCTGGCTGCCTTTTATGCTGGCATTTGAAAAATGAGCTCAAGATAGTGCTTTGAAGGGTGGTTTGGTAATATTATTTTTTTTTAAAAAAGGCCTTAATTTCCTTTCTTGATACTGGTATCAAGAATGAGATGACTAACGTGTAGGGGAGAAAGTGGTTTGAAATGATTTTGGGATTTTTCTTTTTTTTCTTCCTTTGAAAATTTAGGTGAAGTTAATTATGGAATGGCATCAGCGTCTGATCTGAAGCAGGTTCTTTCATCTCACCTCCTGCTTTTAAAATAGCTGCACTCTTATCTCTGCTTTGAGAAGGGGGTTGCGGGGGTGGGAGTGGGAGAGCACCCCAGTGTGCTCTCAGCCTGGTGGTTGCTGGATGAATGAAATGTTTTGTGAGATCCCAGGCCGTTAAAGACTGACAGTAAGAATTAGTAAGACTTCTGGAGCCAATTTCCAATGATGACAATGACTGGGGAAAAAAAAAAAAAAGCTGTGATCTACAAAAGGCAAGGAAAAAACATAAAAAAATTAATGACCCCAATTATTTTAATACTGCCCAAAATATGTTCTGTTTAAAAGAAAGTGGAAGCAAGCAGGAACTTGGAGATGTGATGGGTATTTCCTCTAATCCCCACTGACAGCCTCAGTCACACAAACACTGACATTAACCCTTCTCTTCATTAATTGTGCCTAAGTTGGGACTGTTAATCACAACTAAGAGCTTGTCGCTGTGCTGATAGCATTTTTGTATTAATCTGATAAAGCAAACAGAGCAACTCTGTTTGCAGCACACGCAGGTGCCTTATAGGTGGCTTTGAGTAAGGCGGGCTTTGAGCACATGCTTCAGGCTTTCAGGGGAAGGTGTGGTGAGACATGACAGAGGACTGAATGCGAAGTCTCAGGAGCGATGAGCCCTGGCTGGGAAGGAAGAGGAAGGCAGGGAGCAGGAGAGGTAATAGCATTCCTGCCTGCTAACTACATCAAGGCAGAAATTGCCTTCACCCTCGGGGTTTGGGTTTTTTGACTGGGGCATACATACCTCACCTGCGTGGTGAGATCCCAGCTAGCACAGAGCTGAAATCAATACTGGGTGGGTCTCCATTAAGCTGCTGTGTAAGGAGGCTCCTAATCCTTGTGCAGAGGTTAATGCTGCTGCATGGTACACCAGGCAGCACTGGTAGCTTCGGGGGTTATCCATTATTTCTCAGTGACACAGAACATGCCTGCACAGGCTTTCACATTCTTTTGCAGAAACGGGTACATATTTCAGTAGGAGCAGTCTGAGCTGAGCATCTGAGATCACCTCTAGCCAGTGGCTCATCTCTTGTCCTGCTGAGCTGTCCTGACTGGACTTTTGATGGTGGTTATCCTACTAGTAAATTAAAAAAGCTTTTTAAGGAATTAATCATTCCTAGGATTTCTATTTTTCAGGTACCCCATGTGAGGGGAGATCTGGGATTGCTAGTTATGCTCAAGATGAGGGCTTTGGGCTTCAGCCTTCTCCCAGTGACAGGATGGTAGCCCCAGGAATAAGTCTGTCTGAAAGCCTTTAAACCAAGTTACAGGATCCAAGCATCCCCTTAAACAGAAGCGATGCAGTTCATCTTTATCAAATGGACTGTGACAGGTCCGGAGGGGGGAAGGAGGAGGCAGAAATGAAGGGAGGGATAAGAACGTGAAATGTCATCTGGAAACAAGCTTGTGCTGTACTTTTTGGAGAGCGTCTGGCTTCACACTGTCAGCCAAGCTGGGGCCTATGAAGCATTCCTGAGGCTATGGGGGGGCTTTTCCCCGCCACTCTCAGCTACTGGGAAAACACCACCAAATATGTCTACCCTCATCTCTGTTCAGACTGAAAGTTTATTAAAATGCCCTGAAGAATTTCTTGTTTTATTTGTGAGAGTGGTTAGATCTCTTATGTCAGCTTCTTGTTACGTGTCCCTTTGGTGAAGGTCTGGTGCTTCCGTGCGTGCTCAGTCTGGGGACTGACTGCCTTCTGCCCTCACTTCCTCTGCAGCTTACGTGACTGCTTTACAGTGCCCTGCTGATGGATGATAATTCAAGCAGGGCAGCCTGTTTCAGCGATTAACAACTCTTCCAGTGAAGGATTTTTTTCCTAACATCCAATCTAAACCTCCTGTAGTGCAACTTGAGGCCATTTTGTCTCATCCTATCCCTTGTTACTCAGGAGAAGAGACCAACACCCACCTGGCTACAACCTCCTTTCAGGTAGCTGTAGGGAGTGGTAAGGTCATCCCTTGACCTCCTCTTCTTCAGGCTAAACAACCCTAGGTCCTTCAGCCGCTCCTCACAAGACCTGTTCTCTAGGACCTTCACCAGCTTTGTGGCCCTTCTTTGGACCCACTTCAGCACCTCAATGTCCTTCATGTAGCCTGGGGCCCAAAACTGAACACAGAACTTGAGATGTGGCCTCACCAGTGCCGAGTACAGGGGGACGATCACTTTCAAGTCCTTCTGGCCACACTGTTCCTGACACTATTTCTGTCATTTTTGTCCCATATCTTGCCAGCAGGTCTGTCTGCACTGCTGTGACTTGACCAACTGCATGGCTCTCTGCTCAGTCTCTTTAGGTGGCCAATGGGAAGAAGTGATCCCTCTTCTAAGGCCACAGGCTGGAGTAGTCTCTAGCAGTACACCAGCAATGGCTTGGTAAGGCAAGACATCCCCAGTGTCCACGGCACCACTTACTGGTCTCTAATGCAGTCATATTTTCAGTCAGCAGCCCATGCAGATTAGCAGTGCATTAGTTATGATGTGTTTGTGGTTTTCAAATGTCTTTTTTTTCCCCAGTCAGAAATGATAGCTTCGGTTGTAGTCTGGTGAGTCTAGGAGTCACAACTTAAAGAAGAACCTTTCAAATCCATGATCTAAACCAATAAAACATCTGGGATGGTTACTGCTGAATTAATGGCCCAGTGAAAGAACCAATCACTGTGTGACCCTTCATGCTTCAAGTCTGCCTGATCTCCTGCAGCCAAACTACTCTCATCACACAAAAATCAAATGTGATATAATCAAATGCAGTATAATAGTCTCCTTTTCCTTCTCCAGCTGGGCTTATTTTTCACCCTGTGTGCTACAGAACAACCAGGGCATACAGACATGAAGCTGAATTCATTGCTTTCCCTCTAGTTCAGCATGAAATTACTCAGACTTTTTCCTAGATCCATGAGTTGCAATCATGTCCCAACAACCTTGCACTCCCTAGTAGAGACATGAGAAATGATCCTTTGTCTTCTATGTGGCACTGGTGCTGCAGGTGACAAACACTTGCCTTTTTCTGCCTGCTTATTTTATGTCCCACATTTTTCTAGATAAGCTGTGTGGTGGCCATGGTTGGCCTAAGCAATCACTGCTGGATTTGACCCCAGTGAAGGCAGGGTAGACGGGGCTAGTGGTTATGGGGGGGGACTGGAGTTGTGGCCAGTAACACCACATCTCTCTGCTGAGAGCCATGCCCTCAGATAAAAAAACCCGTACCCATTGTGATTTAGCCTAGTGACTTAACAAACCATCTTTGAAATGCATGAAGCATTTAGTCCTCTTTAGTCTGCAAGTAAACTAGTGATTATCAGCTGAAGTTTAAAGAGAGGGAGAAAGTACCAAGAAATTGACCCTGGGGTGCTTTTAAACAAGCTTCTGAAAATTGCCAAAGAGCAGCACTTCATCATTTTCCAATTGAATAATGTTAGTTCCAATGCTTTTAATTTTTGAATGCTGAATGCCCTCCTAAATACACCCTGCCCCCCAAGTGAGACTGCTAATGAAACAAACAGATGGCGTTCTGAATAGAGTAAAAGGACATCATAAAGATGTGCTTTGAAATAGGCAGGCAGAGCAAATGACACAGGAGACTGGAGAAAAGAAAGTGATGGAAGACTGAGAACAAACCACCACAGTATTTGTGTTATTCACCAAATGGCCCAGCATGTGAGTAGAAAGGTGTTTAATTATCTTCCATAATCTGATACTTTACAAAAAAATAATCTATCCTGAAAACGTTGGGGGTAGTAGATAGGGAATTGTAGCCTTGTTTAAGCATGGGGGCCAGTGTGCATCTGTCTGTGCCTGTGCATCTCACTGCTGTCTCTGGGGCTGTGTGTATCAGCAATGACATTTGTTTGCTTTCTATTTTAAGCAATGCCTGGGAAAAAAAAAAAATATATATAACTTTTTTTTTGTTTGCCTCTTTCCCAAACTAATGCAATTTGAAATGCTGTGCCAGAGAGTCTGGAAGGCCTGAGGCAAAAGTCAAAACTGTGACCCTCTGAATATTAGACTGCATTGTGGCAAACTGAGTATCTTCTCCCTCAGTCAAGAAAGGAGCTGGGAAGGGGTGGCCCTTGGGCTGCCTGCTGCCTCATGCCCCTGTCTCTACTCCCTCTGCACCATCTCTGGGCTCCCTCATGCTCCGTGGCAGCAGGCTGGCTGATGCTCCAAGTTGGCCTTTCAGTGGGGCTTTCTCCCTGGGGATTACAGACTGCTTTACAAACACCTTGACTTCAGATTTATAAGATGCAAAAAATGTATTTATTTCAAGTCCAGTGTGAAAATGGGTAGTGGAATCTGCCCCAAGGTGGCAGCCTGAGGAAGAACCCTAAACTGATTTTTATTGTCGCTCTTCCCAAGGCTTCCACTGCTGGAGGAATGGAGCAACTCTCCTTATCACAGTTTAACCCAGCCAGCAGCTAGAACAACCCCACAGCCATTTGTTCACACAGCCCCTCCCTGTGGGATGGGAGAGAGAATAAACGACAACAGCAACAGAAGTAAAATTTGTGGGTTGTGATAAGGACAGTGAATAGGACGGAAAAGGAAGATGAGGATATACAAAACCAGTGATAAGCAGCACAATTTCTCACCACTTGAAACTGATGCTCAGCTAGTTCCCAAGCTGAACATGGCATGGAATATCCATTTGGTTCATTTGGGTCAATTCTCCTGGCTGTGTCCCCTCCCAGCTTCTTGGGTGCCCCATCTTCTCTTAACAGGGCAGCATAAGAAGCTGGAAAGCCCCAGACTGCTTGGCAACAATTAAAACCGCCCATGTCTTATCAGCACTGCTCTCATCCTCACTCCCAAACACAGCAGTACACCAGCTACAAGAAAGAAAATTAACTCTATCTGTGCTGAAACCAGGCCACCCCTTTATGTCCATTTTCTCTGTCCTAGTTTGTTGCAGCCTGCTACAACCCTACTTTGCTGGCCCCTGCCATGGCACTGAAAGTAGTTACCTAGCTGTTGAGCACTTGGGGAAGTTTTAAGTGATCCACTTAAAGTTGTCCCTGGGGGTGGGAAGAGGGGAGGTGACACCCTTGTTTCAAGCTCAGCTACCAAAGATGGAAGGAAAGGAATCAGTTTTGGAAGTACTTTTACCTATTGAGTAACCCCCTCCCTCATCTGTACTTGACTACCTGGAGATAAGAAGTAAATCAATATCCAAGACACACACCCCTCCAAAGCTTTGATGTTTCAGTGGTTGACATTCTGATGCTTCCAGTAAAAATTGTGTACTTCTGTTGGCCAAAGTCTCCACAGCAGCCTCATTAACACAGCCAAATGTTTCTCCCTTCTGACTTACTGAACTAGAAATCGGTTTTGTTTGCTTGGCTTTTGTTTGCTAAGATCAAAATACTTCCTTGTTTCTGCTGTGCCTGCAATTGCACCCTGAAAGGAGGAGGAAGGCAAAGCAGGCTTCAGTCCCTCCATAATCATCAAATGACACTTTTGCAGCCTTTGAGCATCATCTTGCACCTCCCCTTGCTGTACAGGAGGAACACCCTTCTCTCTGATCATTAAAGTTGTTAGGATTGTCTCTCCCAACCCATGGCAGAAACAAGTAGGAGCCATGGGTGCCCTGACGGCCCAGCTCACTGCTACTCAGTTTCATGCCAAAACAACTGTGGCAGCTGCTCAGTCTTGGAGAGAGACTTCAGTGTCACTTTGTGCTTTTTACTAGGTTTGGTGACTAATAAATACATAGCCTAAGCAAGAGTAGATTCCCTCGTGCAGACACGCCTCAGGTCTGTGTGCACACACCCACTGATGTCCCTCTGTAGAGAACTGAACCAACCCATCACCCAGTCCTGGCTTGAAATCCTTTTGCAGGCCTAGTATGCAGTCCCCTACAGAGAACTAGAGCTTTCCAGCTTCTGCGTAAGTGTCGCAGTTTTGCGTAGCTGTCCTGCCGAGATGGCTTCTGCAAGCAGCAGCTAGAAGCTCTCTGCAGGCCCCAGACTGTAAACATCGGCCATTTCAAGGCCAAAGTTGCTGCTGACCAGGGCCGAGCCAATTGGTGATGGTCACAGGGCCTCTGTGAATCACATATAGGAGAAAAAAAAAAACCTGCAGGCAGATGCATTTTGCCACCAGAGAAGGGAGTGAGAAGGTGTAACAAGCCATGTGGACATCAAGGCCAGGCCTGAAGGAGGGGTTGTAGGGAAGAATGAGGCTCTCTGGGTGCCGGAGAGAGAGATTCCCCAGCAGCCCGTGGAGAAGACCATGGTGGAGCAGGTGTCCTCTCGCAGCCCATGGATATGAACAGGGAGCAGAGACCTCTACGGCCTGTGAAAAGATTGATCCACACCACAGCAGGTTTGCCAGCGGGACTTGTGACTCAGTGGGGGACCAGGCCAGAGGAGTCTGGGCCTGAACGTCAGCACCCCATGGAAGGGACCCATGCTGAGGCCTGTGGTGAGGACATGACTCCCTGATAAAGAGGACTCACACTGGAGAAGTTTGTGGTTATGACTGTCTCGCATGGGTGGGACCCCACGGCACCGCAGGGGAAGGGGGTGTGTGTGGAATGCACCCCCCAGCTAAGAAGAAAGACAACTCGGGAGGAATGGATTGAAAACCCCCATTCCCTATTCCCTGCCCCTCCCCGCACCACAATAAGGAGGAAGAAGGGAGCGAATTTATGATTAAAGTCAAGTGTGCAAAGAAGGGAGGGGTTGGGGGGAAGTAGAAAGGTTAAGAACTGGAGGAGGAAAGCAGCTTGTGAGGAACCACTGGAACCCCACTCCCCATCCCTGCCCCTCCCTGCACTATGTTGTGGAGGGAAGAAGGGAGTAAAATTGTGATGAAGTTTACGTCTGCTAAGAAGGAAGGGGTGGGGGGAAGGTGCTTTAAGACCTGGCTGCGCTTCTCATTACCTGACTCTGGTTCACTGGGTGTGTAGTTGTAGTGGTAATAAATCACTTTTCTTTCTTTTATTCTGTGCTGAGTCTGTTTTGCCCGTTGCACTAATTGGAGAGTGATCCCTCTGTCCTTATCTTGAGTCCTAAGCCTCCCGATACATATTTTCTCACCTTTTCAGCTGAAAAGGGGAGTGAGCGAGTGGTTTTGGTGGGCATTTGGCCTCTAGCCAGGGCCAAACCACCACAGTAAGCTAGGAACAAATTGCAATCCTGCTTTTATCCTGGTGTACCTCACAGGCAGAGAGAGGTGAAACAGACTGAGTACCAGGCTTGCCGCATGAGTTGGGATGGGACCCAGGATCCTGGTTTGCTCTTCCAACAGGTGAGGTGTGGGCACTGGCATCAGCAAAAAGTGATGATGGTAGGGAATCTCCAAAAGCATCCAAGGGATTTGGAAACGCAACATGTCTTCCAAAATTCACTGCTTCACGCATGGTGAATACACCACTGGCACAGCTTTGTGTCAGTACAGGGTGCATAAAAACATAAACTGCCTCCAACAGGTTTGAGTACAAAAGGTGGGTTACCAAGTACTGGGCATAAGTAAATGTCTAGTCAAAAACCTGATAAACACGTGGTTGTTTTTCATTACACAGCATCAGCTCTTTGCTGATCTGTGCATTGTAAGATCAGTCCAGCTGGCAGTGACCTAGAGACCTGCTTTCAGAGTAGGAAATGTCTCTGTGTCTTACCCCAGCGCTCACAGCCTGCCCCGCACTGTCACAGGTGAGGCCTCCCAGGAGCCATTTATTAGTTCTAGCAGTAAGTGTTGCTACGGTTATTCAAGGAGCACAGTGATGTATAAAAGTGAATTTTGCTGTATTTTGGAGGACCATCAGGTCAGCAGCTCTGGGAGAGGTAAAACCTCAGGCTAATGTGATTTGAGACTCGTTTTATTACTTAGGTTTTCCTAAAGGTTTGTATGCAATGCAACAGCTTTTTAACATCAGGTTCCTAGGTTCTCCTAGGAAACCTGCTTTGGCAGTAGGGTTGGACTGGATGATCTCTGGAGGTCCCTTCCAACCCCTACAATTCTGTGAATCTGTGAATTGTTTTCAGCTCACCTCACTTAGGCAAACTTTTCTGTGGTCTTCCTGCAGAGCCAGGGCTGGACAGGACAGCTCCAGGATGGCAAAGACCTGCCCATTTTTCAAGAGTGCTCTCCGTGGTCTCTAACAGCATATACACCCTGTCCTGGACCATGGGTAAGAAGCAGCATCTGCAGTGCCCCAGAGGACAGTGGAGAACAGGGATTACAAACCTCTGTCAGCGAGATCACAGATCCCCAGGGAAACGTGAGTTTGCTTACCAAAGGTGGCAATGGTATATTGAAGTATAGCAGCTAGGTTAACTGGCAGACCTGTCTCCATCTACAGTGGGACTGGGATGGTACATATGTCAAGCTTACTCAGACAGTGGTGCCTTGTTCAAGCTGAGCTGAGAGGGGAGGCAGGGAGGGACCCCTACCTACTTCTGTGGCTTCTCAGATTCTTTGCCTGTGGAAAGTACTCCTTTCTCAGGGGTAGTAGTTATGCAGGGGATTTTAGCAGGACAGGATAGGATCACAGAATCATAGAATTCTTAAGGCTGTAAAAGACCTCATTAAGTCCAGCCGCTTGTCCAATACCACCATGTCAACTAAACCATGTCCTGCAGTGCCACATCTACACGATTTTTGAATACCCCCAGGGATGGTGACTCCACAACCTTTCTGGGCAGCCGGTTCCACTGCCTAACCACTCTTTCAGTGAAAAAAAATTCCTAATATACAATTTAAACCTCCCCTAATGCAACCTAAGATCATTTCCTCTTGTCCTAAATGGATGGAGCAGGGCAGGATGGCAGCAGCTAAAATAGGCCTTTTCCAAGGGACAGCAGGAGAGCAGATAGCACTGAGTCTACAGAAGGATGTTGAAGTGCCAGGGCTTCAGGGTGAAGGTTGCTGCACCTTTTCATTTCAGAGGACCCTCTCAAGCAGCCTCAGGAGCTGTGAGAGGGCACATGAAAGGAAATTGTAATGGCAGGTGGGAGAGGGTCCCTTGGTCTTCAACCACCTGGATGGGACAAGCAGTCAACTGAAAATTCACATCCAGGCTGTAGACTGCAAAAAATGTCATTGTGAAGAAGACATCAAGGCATGGGTTGGACTGCAAGACATGTCCTGTGCCAGCTGAGGTAAAGAGTCATCAAAAGCTGGGGGGCACCTGTCTCCTGCATCACCTGCCTGACTGACCTTCTGCAAGCTGTTGTATGGGGGCATCTCGCTTGTTTACTTCCCCTGTCCTGGTGTTATATGTGCTGTGGAGTCTTCTCCAGACATTAGTACTTAAGTTGCTGTCTTGCTGTCTTTTCCCTTACTTCATGGCTTTTGGTTTGTGGTGCGGACAAAGCAGAGGACATTCTCTAAAGAAACTTGTTCTAGCTCTGTGCAGTTCCTGGCCTGGACTGGTGAGATGCAGGAAACAGTTTGTGTATGAGAGAAGTAACGCAGGCATGGTAAGGAGATAGCCATTGGCCTTCACAAAGTGTTGTAATAAACTGGTGATGGAAAAAGGATAGAGGAAAAAAATAAATCAAAGAGTGTTTACATCAAAGGCGGAGAGAAGCTGCAGTTAACATGGTCAGATATGGGAAATTTGGAAGAGAAGAAGACTGATATCAGAATTTGCACTGCTGTCCTCCTGTCCAGACCCTATCAATCTTGCCAGGGAATTTGAGAGGCAAGAAAAGTCAAAGAGCAGCTGAGGGACTCTGAAATCAAAGGGCTTTGAAAGCTGGATCAGAGACTGGAGTGCAATTTTCCCATCTGCTTTGAATTTATTGTTGCTAATGAGGAAGCAGCCTCTGGTCTGAGTGAACACGCTGGTCCAGGGGGGTCACTTGGCATTTCCATCACATTCTGAAGAGGGTACTAAGGGGCTCTCTCCAAGTTAACCCTTTCACTGTCAAACATGTACAAATGAGCAGTTCAGAGGGAGGTGGCACAAAGAGGGAAATGTTGGCCCCTCTCTGACTGACAGAACATGCTCTTCAGGCTCCCAGATCAAAGGTCCTATTTGTCCATCTGACTGGTGTGAGCTCCCGCAGGCAGGGCTGGAAATCCCAGCATGGGTCCCTCCTGCTGATTGCTTCATTACAGCATGTTTTCCTTCTGCTTTGTTGCTGATGTTGGCTGTGGTCAGTCTTGTTCTGTGGGGCTGCGAGTCCAAGATTTGCAAGTACCTTTGCTCAGTAACACATAATTTATATACAAAGATGGAAGTGGGTGTTTTGAATGCTTATTTGTAACTAGGACCCATGTCCCTATTGGGTTGGATGCTGTCCCTGTCAGCAGAAGCTACCTCCCTCCTCCCCCGAGGGTCCATAGGCAACAGGGACCACACATTTGGGCGAAGGAACAGACAAGAAAATAAGCTGATGAGGCAGGAGTATTGGAATTAATTTGAGGCCTTTTTCAATCCGTGAGAGTATATCTTGAAATTGGTACCCTCGTTATTTTAAATACCAAACACCAACCTCCCCATCCCATATTTCCAAAACCTTTTCTTTTCCCTGCCCTTTCCTTCCCACTGCCCTAAATGCTGATGCCACTGCATTTGATTTTCTCTGACTTCTCCTGATAATGCTGAAGGCACAGCAGCCAGAGATTAAAGCCACAGGGATCTTCTCACTGAGGTTATGATCCCCAATTATTATTCCAGGCTGCTGCCTGTCTGCAAGGCAAGAGCAATAAGCTGAGACTTCCAGAGCTGCAAGTCTTCAGAGTGGGACAGACCGTGCAAGAGGATATGTTGACATAAAAGCCACATCCCTGACTCAATATTAAAGAACCTGCCCATGCAAGTCAAGGAGTCTCTGTTGCAACAGGGAGTGTCTCATGCTGCAAAGTTAGACTCTGTCTCATCTGAGCACTGTGGAGCTCAGCCAAGTTGGTTGCAAAAATCTGGTTCAGAGGTTGAGCTCAGAAAACTTGCAGAGCAGGTGAATGTGTGCTTGAGTGGGCTCATCTCCTGTGAACCCTTTTCTAGCAAAACACATCTAAACATAGCACACGGTGAGACAGGTTAGCCCCCCCCCCCCCCCCCCCCCCCCATTCAGAAGGGGACACAGTGCAGCCTTCACTTGGCATTTACAACTTGACTGCATCCTGCTTGACTGAGGTAAATGTCAGGTGGAAGGTGCTCACCTGCCTGTTGCCACTGGTTGAGGTACTGCAGGTGCGTGTGTTCTTGAGCGCTGGGAGCAGAAGGCACTAGTGAGGTGGCATGGCTCAGCTGAGATGTAGTGACATGTTAAATGGTGGCAGGCTGATCATGTGGCCAAACTCTTGACAGTTTCATGAGCTTAAAATTATAAAATGAAATTACTCTCTAAGGATTCGTTCTCAACCAGTTCAGACGAAGGCACGTGACAATGTTTCTACTCTGCCCTGTTCATCTTTCTGCTCCTCTGGAAGACTCTGACTTCCCTGAGATATTTCTTAGTTAGTTACCTCCTTGAATGTCGGGATATGTAGTTTTAGGGTGATCTGACTTCAGCAATGTTACTCTGGGTCTCTTAACAAAACTTCTGAGGCTAATTTGGTGGAATGTGATAATGTAGTAAATAGAAAAGGGTCTGGAATGGATGAAGGATGCTGTAGCCATTGATTAATGTGACATTGAGGATTATGTTTTCAACTAAAATGTTGTGAATAAAGAGACAGTGAATTTTCAAGGACATCTTATCTACTTGGGAGCATTCAAACCTGAAAATATACGTTGTCAGTAACATTGAAGGATTAAAGCTTATTGCACCAGAATCAGCACAAATTTTATTGTCAGCTGGTAGCTAGAGCACAAAGCCCTTATGTAGCAGTTAATTCTCTTTTTCGGAGGCCTTTGTGCTTGCAGCCTGCTAAATTGCAAATACTGGCTGATATTTGTCTGGTTAAAGCATTGTCTATTCTCAGACCTGCCCTTGGACCTGCTGCTTGGATGCCTACTGCTGTAGCTGGCCGGATCGCTGAACAACTCAAACCTGTACTGGGTGCATCCGCTTGCAGGGAATCCAGAGTTTTGGGGTTCAGGTCACGATTAGTAGATGAATATTTTAATACAAGCTGTTTTCTTAGGTGAACATAGGTATTAATCTTCTATTTCAAAGGTTTTGCCAAGTCTAATCCTGATTATGTTAGTTAGCAATCGGTTAACGTGTGCTGAAATAGGGTGGCAGCATAGGTCAATCTCAGCCTGCCGTTTCTCATCACTTGGCTGACTGGTGAACATCTTCAGTTGTGTTCCTTGCAAGGAGCTCAGTAAAAGTGAGTCTTTCCCTCCCCACTTCCTCTCTTTTTCTTTTTTCTTTTTTTTTTTTTTCTTTTTCCCTGTAATGCTCCTAGCACCAAATCCTAAAGGCAAGCTGTAGTCACTGGAGCAGTATCACACTGTCATTGCCTTCTTAACAGTGTCTGGCGGCTAGAGAGCCCTGGATGCCTGCAGTCATGTCTCAGGCGTGCTGAGCCAGGATTAACGCCAGAGAGCCACAGGGCCCTGTCCTAGCAGCAGACCTGCCCTTCAAACCATGCTCCAAACTGGACTGAGAGGTGCTAACAAGGCATGAAAAAGGGCTGGTGTGTCAGGGCTGGAGTCTGTGGCGATGGTTTGGGTTTAGTTTTATTTTGCAGAAGCTCGGTGGAGCTGTGCAGGAAGGCAATAGCTGCGTGTAGTGACGGGCATGCTAGAGACTAATCAGCTTTTTGGTGATGCATTTGGAGGGCTCCTGAGGGTTGTGAGGGGAGGGAGAGAGGCAGAAACACTGTCTGAGGGGCTGTTTTATAATTATAAAAGAGCTTATGATGTTTTCTTTGTAACTCAATGTACAGTAGATCTCAAGGGAATAGTAACAGATCCATAAACCTCTCTGTGGGCCAACCCGAATAAAGGTCAACAGCTGAATGTAACTAGTTCATTGCAGGTATCTCATTGTCAGATGTGGGATGTCCAAACATCATAAATGCTGTAATAAAAGTAGGTTAATAAGGCAATAAATGGCAATGATGAAGTCTCTGGTTGACTTCAGTTAAAAAAAAACAATTCTGCGTTTATATTTCTCTGAGGTTGGCTGGAGCTTTATTAGGCCCCTTCCCTGTCCCATGCATCTGCTTCATCTTGCGTTTATTTGAGCAGTACATCACTCTGCCCATGAGACATTGCTGGTACCTGCAGACCCTTCTAATGGCCTGCTGAGGCTATGCCGCCCTCCAGGACAAATTTACAGCAAATGACTGGAAACCAGGCAACTCTAACAAAAACAAACACCCGGGCCATCAGGGAGCTAACTGTGAAAATGAAATTCCTGTCAGTGAGTCCATCAGAATCATCCAGGCTTGATTCATTCAGAAGTGCCACATTTCCTTCCTCACTCTGCACAGGCATGTGCATCACACCGACACCAGGGAACGTAAATACATGAAATTTCTTTCCACCAAATTCATCTCCCCAGTCACAGATATATGAAAAAAGCAGCAAGGCTAAAGGATGAGATGCTGCTGGAGGGGGTGGGGAGGGAAGGGGATGTATCCAGGGGAACTGTCTCAGTATTTGCTGGTTTACATGGAAGGTCTGAAATTAAGATGAAGCAAAGGGGGTTCTTTCAAAACAAATGGAAGAGCTGCTCTTTCACTGCAGCCTCCATTCAGTGTTTCCTTCTGAAGCCTTTCATATGAATAAGGTAGAAGGACAAAGTCTTAAAGTGGGTCAGGTAGAGGTGAAGACTTGCTCTCAGCTATAAACCCCGGCAGGACATGATTCCTTTGAAGAGCATTGTAATAGTGATTCAGGTTTTAGTTCAGGAGTCCAACCCTGTTGTATTTTCAAAGCTGTCTGGCACTGTGCTCCTGAGGAACTGGAGAGAGTGATAAATTCTGCAAAACACTGTTTTCTTTGTAGGCAGCAGAAAATCATTTCAGCCTACGCTGTCACAGGGAACACAATACTCTGGCTTTGACATCTTTTTTCTTGGCAATATGCTCAGTGCACTTGTAAGTTCCTTTGCCTACACACTTCAAGAGACTTAATACAAAGTGAATCAGTTAATTAAACTATCTCCCCCAAAATAGGTGTTACCTAGCTTTCGACCTGCTAGGCAGAAGACAGAGGCAAGGTGAAATGCTCAAGCATTGTGGCAGAGACAAGCACAGAGCTCATAAATCTGCTTTTCCAGACCCCACTCTCACCCCCAACCAGGCTTTCTGCTCCCAGAGGTGACACCAAGGCCTCAAGTTGTTGATTTCTAAGTGAAACCAAGCTGTGGTCCAGTGTTGCACCAGTGCCTACTGTTAGACCAGCCCCATGCTAGCTGATACTCCTTCCCCAAAACCCTGCTAATGAGAATAAGCTGCTTGTACTTCAGAATAAGTACTGTTAGTGACCGGGATATTTATTTCATATGCAGTGATCATCCCCAAAGCTTTTTCCTCCTCTCTAGAGAATTACCAGTGAATTGAATTTCATCAACTGAAAATCGAGTTCATTTTCAGTTGCTAGCAGATTTCATAGCTCTCTTGATTGCTTCAACAGAGGCATTTAGATAGTACATGTAATTTTATTTTTTGAAAAAATTTTGGTACTTTTCATTTATTATCACTGAATTCTTCAAATAGGATGGTGTTCTTTCACTGCTAGAGTGCAGTCTGCTCTGGAGTGGAGAATGTCAGTGTGCATGATACAGAGTGATTTAAGAAAAAGAAAATGTAGAGGAAGAAGAAATTTTAACCATAAATGCCACAAAAATTATTTATCTTGGGGGAAATTATCCTGGGATCCCTTCTCATACTGCAGATTGGATGATTCCAGGGAGAAGGTTATCAGAAGTATATCAGAAGTATCTGAAGTTACAAAGAAAGTACTCCACTACTTTGAAAACTAGATGGTTTATCTGTGAGCTGTCACTGGTGACACAGCCCTCCCATTAAACTGCAGAGATCAGCCTTACTTATCTAGGAAAAGATAAAAACCATGGCTCCATCAAGCAACTAAAACCCTGAAATCTGGTCCTAAACCGTCTTGTTGATGCATTACAGCCAAGGGATAGGGTCCTAGTTCTTATCAACGAGAGTACTGGTGGCAGTGTCAGCCCTCCATATGGGGCTATGAAGACAGTGTGCACCTTGGTTAGATTTCTTGCTTAGCCCTTTGCCCTTCACCTTCCCTTTCCCCTTCTTTCCCCTTCTTTCCCCTTCCTCTTCCTCTTCCCTTCCTTCCCCTCTAATTTTTCTCTTTCCTGAGGACAAGACAAAGGTGTATCCAGCTTTTATTTACTTTCAAGGGTCTTTGCTTGATTGAGAACTGTTACCACACCAACAAGGGTCTCTTTGAACATGTCTATTTTAGTGCCCTTAGAGAGCTTCGAAGATAGCACCAAGAGGAGAAATGAGGTCACTGGAAAACAATGGGTGGAGACTGTAAATAAGATTGCTTACAGGGCTGATGTGGTAGATGAGACTGATAGTGACATTTGAAGTTTACCATCTGTGCCCAGGAAAACATCCTGATACACAGATGGCCAAGTACACTTTCACACGGTCCTTTTCAGAGTGGAAAATAAACCCTGTCTCTAAATGCACTTCTCATAACTTTCATTTGTGCTCTGCTCTCAGTCATGCTTTTCTCTTTCTTTGATTTTATTCTGATCTTCTGATCGTTTATTTGTCACCAGACAGATGTTTACAAAAGCTTATCAGCTGTCTGCCGTCATCCTGTTCAAACTTTTTAGATTATCCTTGATTTTCTGCCATCCTGGATGAGTAGAGCATGGAATAATACTGACTTCTAATAGTGGATTAAAAAATAATAATTCAAAAGTAAGGGTCAGGTCTCTGTGTGGGCATATAAATGAGATAAGTGTAGAAAGAGGATTGGGACTGAGGCACTGATGCCTAAATGCCACAAAGCACCAAGGAATCAAAATACTTTGGACAGTGCATAAGTTACTGAGTCTGGTTGTAAATCTCAGTGAACTTTTGTGTGGGCTGAGCCCTGCTGCTGTGTGGAGCAGTCAGCCCAGGGAGCCTTGCTAACTTGTATAGTGCTTTGTTTGGAAGTGGTGATGACATTTGCCTCAAGAGTCATTGATACAGAAATGGGAGTTTGGACACCCCTGGACCCACAGTTTACAGTTGTAAAGATGTCACCATTTCCAATTTGCCCGGCTCCCTGTCAGCACAAAGGCCAGGCATTGATATACTGCCTTTTTCTCAGTTAGGTTTCTTATCTCTTCCTTACAGCATGGTCCAGAGCATCAAAGCAAACTTGGTCTTTATTTTTTTGTAAGAAACGAAAAAGCCCACTGCAAGGTCCAGATTTTCAATGTGAAGTTTCTCTTGCATCTTATTTGCATGGCTGAGTTATAACCCTCTAAACTACAAACAGAAGCACTGGCAGACTCTAGCTAACAGCTCTAATGGATGCTATTATATTTCTGCTGCTAGTTGGCACTCAACCTTCACTATCTCATCAGCATAAAGGGATGCTGTCAACTTGAAAAATTGCATCTTCCTTAGAGGGGGAAAAAAAAAAGCCATACCTACTATTGTTCCAAACCAGCCTTTTCCAACAGCAGTAACCAGACGAGAGTGCGGATGAGAACAGGGTGTTATTTAACTGTCTCTGCTCCGTGTGTTTGTTTTGTGTGTTTGACAGCAGCTTGTGGCGTGTCAGTGTTGCTGGTGTGCATCAGCTCTTCCTCTCCCAGACTGGCACGTTGCTGCCTCCTGGGAGGTGGGGGTGCAGAGGGTCAGCAAGGAGAGGGGATGCTTTCATCCCAGGCTTTGTACTTGTAACAGCAGCAGCAAAAGTGAGGGACAAGAGACTTTTTTGCATATATGGAGAACAGAGATCGAATCTATAGGATGCCATTGTGCTTAGTGTGCTGTTTTCAATTGGTTTGTGCTGTGCTTGGGAAAGAAGGAACTCTGTCCCCCCCCATCTTACTTCCATCTCCAGAGATGCTTTTTTACACCTGCTATTTAAAGACAAATCTGTGCAAAACTTGCGTTGTCTGAGATGGGCCAGTTTGGAAACACGCCAAGCTGGCGGCGTCCCTTTCAATGCAACGCTGTGTTTTCCCTTGCGGGTGCCAAAGCTGTCCCCGGAGGAATCTGCATCCAACCTGGTGAGAAAAAAAAACACCCCCCCAAATCAAAAATCCCCAAATAAAGGACGGGGTCCTGCTTCTTTGTAGTTAAAATGACTGGCATGCTGCAGAGCTGTCTTGTACTGCCACCTCTGCCAGCCTCCCCTACAAAGTGCTCAGCTGCCTCAGCCCGCAGATATGTTTGTTAGCAGACGAGAGACCTTTCGCTAAGCAGGGCACGATATCGCTTTTCTGCTCTGCGGCTGAAGAAAAGGGGGTCTGCCGGGCCCAGGGCACGGCCCCGGGGGCACAGCCCGGCCGCGCTCCCTGCCCGGCCGCCGGCGGGGAGTAGCACTGGGAGACCACGCTCGCCATCTCCTGGGGAAAAAGGGCGTCTGCGCGCCCAGGAGAGGTTCAGCTATTTTTTATTTCACTTTTTTTTTTTTTTTTTTTTTTTCTTCTTTTCATTCTCCCTCTTCTTTCCCTGTGAAAGACCAAGATTGTAGGAGAAGGCTTAGGAAGCTTGCCGGCTTGCAGTGCTAGCTCTGACTCTGCTGTGGTCCCCTTTCTTCCTGTGAGGCTTGGTGAAATAAGGCAGTGAATTCATGTCATGGGGTTGTTACACAGTTGGGATGCTGTTATGTACCTTGTAGGAACTTCAGCAGCAGCAATGGCAGTGGCAAAACTCAGACACGTTCATAAACCTAGAAAAGAGGTTTATAGAGTGTTGGGCAGATGCAGGGACAGTCAGGGGCTTGCGTAGAGGCAAGGACTTAGTAGCAACTGCTGCACGTGCCCTGTGGAGTACAGGGACATTGCAAACGCTATATATAGTGGTGTGGTTTAACCCCAGTTGGCAAGTAAGCACCATGCAGCTGCTTGCTCATTCTCATCCTGCTGGGACAGGGGAGAGAATCTGAAGAGGGATATGGGGTGAGATACAGGCAGTTCAGTAGGGAAAGCAAAAGCTGCTCACACAAGCAAAGCAAGACAAGGAATTCATTCACCCCTTCTCATGGGCAGGCAGGACTTCAGTCATCCCCAGGAAAGCAGGGCTCCAGTACACATAACGGTGACTTGGGAAGACAAATGCCATCACTCTTAATGTCATGTCCCTTCCCTGCGTCCCTCTCCTGCCCCTCCTCCTTCTTCCTCCAGCTGTATATGCTGAGAATGATGTCATATGGCATAGGATATCCCTTTGGTCATTGGGGTCAGCTGTCCCAGCTGTGTTCCCTCCCAAGTCCTTGTGCATCCCCAACTTGCTTGATGGTAGGGTGAGGAGCAGAAAAGTCCTTGGTTCTGTGTCAGCACTGCTCAGCAGGGGTGAAAACATCCCTGTGTTATCAACACTGTTTCCAGCATAAATCCAAACCACAGCCCCATACCAGCTACTGTGAAGAAAATTAACTTCACCCTAGCTGAAACCAGCACACCTATTACTGCCTAGTCACAGTCCCACTAGAGATGTGCACTGATCTCTACAACTTTTCAAAGACTATAGACAGTGGTCTTGCAAAAATATGTCAGCTACTTCTCTTAACACCCTGGGGTGGATTCTGCCCAGATCCACAGATTTATGTGAGTTGAGCCCTTGTAAGAGGACACAGAGCAGCCCTCCTTCCACAAGTGGTGGATCAACACCGACGTCGTTGTAACTACCTGAGGCTGTGCATCTGGAGTCCAGCTGCATGAGTAAAGACAGAGGTAAAGACAGCCTTGAGAACATCTGCCTTGTCAACATTATTTGGAACTAGTTTCCCTACCCTGTTTAGCAATGGACCTATGCCTTCCCTGTGCTTTTGCTTGCTGCTTGTGTAGCTGAAGTATCTGCTCTTGCTCTTGACATCTTTGGCCATTTTGGTTCTAGCTGAGCCTCAGAATTTCTGACAGTAGCTTTGCATGCTGCAACAAGGTTCTTGTAGTCCTTGGTGGGCTTTAGGCACCTTCCCATAGCCAATATGTGTCTTTTTTTCATGTGTGTGTGATTAAGCATCAATCAACAGCTCATTGCTAAGCCTGGGTGTTATCATTCTTGTTATGCTGTCTTACTTTCCTTTTGTAGGGGATGGGCTGGTCTTGTGCTTCCAGGAGGCTGTTCTTGAGTAGCTCTCAGCAGTAACAAGTTCCTTTGCCTTCTGTGGATGCTTCCCACAGACTCTTGCAACTGGGCTCTGAGCATACTGAAGTTGGACCTTCTGAAATCCAGGGTCTTCGTCCTACTAGTGGTCCTCAATGTGCTTAGCAGGATCTTAAATTCCGGAGTGTTATGATCACTATATCCAAGGCTACCTCTGATACTTGTGTTGTAAAGTAAGTCTTCTCAGGTTGTAAGCAATCAATCTAGCAATGTGCTGTTCCTAGTCAGCATGTCCAGCATCTGCAGCAGGAAGCAGTCCTCTGCTTTTCCGGGAACCTGATGGTACCACTGTGCAGAAATAGATTGATTTAACAGTCAAGACTGATGGGGGGTGGGGGAGTGGGCAGAGAGCAGCAAGCTGAAAACACTAGAATAACATTGCTGGAAATACTGTTGTGGGTGAGGTTTAGTAGGTTGCACAGACCTGAGCTTAGGAAATTGTTCTTCCCCCACTGGGCTTGGGCTATGATGTCCTAACATCTGTTTTACACTGGGTGGTGCTGGTTCATTATAATCCCAGTAAGAAAGGCACTCTTTCAGTGAAGTATGCCGGTGGAATTTATTAGACCTAACACAGAAAGATGTTAAGAGTCTGACTGAGGTTATTCTGCAGACAAGGGGCTTGTGCAGAAAATCACCCACGTGAAGGCCAGCTCTCCTTGCAGCATCAGGCAGGGCAGCGCATCATTCAGCCTGGCCACACTCAGGTTAAATGCTATGATGTGGATCACTAGCTCTTTGACATACAACGGTCTTTTGGTCAGGATTGCTTCAAGCTCATAGAAACATTTAGGTGGGAAAAGACCTTTAACATTGAGTCAAAGATCTCCTGGAAGCATGACCTTGACCCATCTGCCTTTGGAGCCCATCTTACTTCAGACTTCCAACCCCACAAGGGGCAGAAGGAGGAATTACACATGCTTAGCCAGAGCAGGATCTTTGTCCCTTGTAATTGTCTTGGTCTCCTTGAGTCTCCAGCAAAGGAAGCAAATGAAAAGTAGCTGTGTATCTGAACAACCCCATCATATCTGCTTGTTGTAGGAAGGAGGGGGAGGGGTTAAGAGGTCCCTTCCAATACAAACCATGCCATGAATCAGGAATAGGAGAGTGACATGGATTTCTTTGTGTGGCTAAGCAAATGGAGATGGACAAGTATTTTCCTCCAGACAGTCCCATTGCCATTAACAGGAATGAGCATATCCCTCAGCTGCCATGCTCCACTCTAACTCCCAGAAGTCACATCCTGATAGAGAGGCCAGCAATGATTGTGGATGCATGGGCAGCTGCTCCTCCCCTGCTGACACACTGCAAATGTGTCATGGACAGCAACAGGGGCTTCCCTGTACCCAGTGGGGCTATAAACTGTGGAGCAGAGAGGAACAGACTGATTGTTCATGTTAAAAACTAGAAATTGGTGAAGAGTAGGTTTCTATAACACCGAGCTCTCAGTTATTACACCTTAGAGAGGTTAATGTCAGCATCAGCATCAGCAGTAAAGTGGCAAAATGAGTCTGTGCACAGAAAGTGCAGAGGGGATGGGAGCCTGAAGGGTATCAGGAGGTATAGCTTCTCTGTTTCTCGAAGTGACTACTTCAAGATACCAGTGGAAAAGGTTGGTGGAAGGTGAAGGGTGTACGTACACATCACAGGTTGTGGACTGAGTTCATAAAAATGACTCCCGGGAATTTCCCCCTCGATTGCGGAAAGGAAGTCAGCACTGA
The DNA here is from genome assembly GCF_964237585.1 of Gallinula chloropus. NCBI lineage: Eukaryota > Metazoa > Chordata > Aves > Gruiformes > Rallidae > Gallinula > Gallinula chloropus. Next base: position 18,933,748 of record NC_140088.1, on the reverse strand, counting down.
CCCTACAGCACTGAGAAATGATGAGGTGGATCCAGGAAGGATATAAAATAAGAATACACTAGGATGTTGAGAACAGAAAAGCAGGGCAATAAAAGTTTAAGAGACAACGATGTAAAGGAAAAAAAAAGTGAAGCAGATGAGTGCAAAAGACACCATACACGGCAGCGAATAAGAACATGGGGAAGGGACGGGGAGGCCAAAAAAGGCAAGAACAGGAAGAAAAGTTCCTGAGCGATATTAAACATTTTGGTGCCAGTCCAGTATTGATTCAAACATCATCCAAGATCAGGAATGGAGCATTTTCCAGGGCCAATTCTAAAACATGCAATTCTGTGAATCAAAGGAAGTTTACAGAACAGCAGAAAAATCTGCTCGAGCATGTCCAAAACTGTTCTGCCTCTGGAAAATTATCGCAGAGGGACAGCTGAAGCCCACATTACTGAAGATCAGCACCAAGTTAGTTTGCACTGCTGTGTTATTAAAAGTGAAGACTATTTTTAGGTTTAACTAACTTGAATGCATACTATCAATTTTCAGCAAAATTTCTTCTGGTTCAGAACTTTTTATGTGATAAAGGTAAGTCTGTTCTGCCAACATTACTAGCAAGGAGAGGACAAGGAACTTTTAAAAAAGCAGATGTAAGAATTGTCTCCAGGGACAAAACAAACAATTGTGTGCAGAGGTTATTTGATTTATCCTTTCTGAAAAGACTTTTTATTTTTAATTTTAAGTTGGAGGATTTATTTGGAAGAAAGAAGAATAGATCCCTACTTGTTCTCCCTAACCAACATAAATTTATTATTGCATAATCACAGTGTCTCTAGCAAATGGGAAATTGTTGTAAGGTGTGGAACTGAATTGCTTAATGCCTAAAGTTTCTTTCTTTTAAATTAGTTCCTCAGAGATGAGAATAAAAATAGTTTGGAAGACCTACCAGAGAAAGCAAAGACCTGTAGAGAGCCTCACTGTTGTGCTGGGGCACACACACAAAATCTAGAGCTCGCCTTGGACATCAAAGCAGCGCCAACAACACTCTGCCTTTGCAAAGTTGCCAAAGTCATGACTGGATGCCATGGTTTTGTTATTAAGTCATTGGTCTGACTGGCTGAGGGTCAGCAAGTTAGGTACTACTTTAAGTTCCCCGTCCCTGGAAACATTCAAGGTCAGGTTGGACAAGGCTCTGAGCAACATGATCCAGTTGAAGATGTCCCTGCCTCCTTCAGGAGGGTTGAACTAGGTGACCGCTAAAGGTCCCTTCCAAGCCAAACCATGCTATTGTTCTGTGAAGTTCGTTATGCAAAGCATGTTCAGAACGTAAGTGACATACCCTGCCATGTGCAGCCCTTGTGACCAACAGGCACTTCTCTGGAAGAAGAAGCTGGCACCATCTCCTATCAGGATACCTCCAGGCCGCTGGTCACATAGGACTGACCATCGAGCTTTATCCAGAGACACTCTAAATGGATAGACTGATCTTGTCTTGAGAAGATCCTGATGGATGCAGCACGCAAACATCCGCTACAGTAGTGCTGGAGTTCCTTTGCTAATTTTCCTCCTGGATGTGGGTAAGGGCTGTGGCATCTTCTCACAACTACTTATAAGAAGCCAATAAAAACAAGAACTCAACACAATCTTCTTTTATAAAAAAGCAGAAAATGTTGATTAAGAAGGGACAAAAAGTTCTGGGCAGCCACAAATCTGAATAAATAAGCATCAATTTTTATTGAATCATGAATAATTTAAGACTGGTACAATCATCAGCTTTATTCTCCATGACACAGGGGGTGGGGAAGGGGGGAGAAATGGTGAGGGTGAGAAAGGGGATGCATGATCTCAAACAGACCATTCACAAATTCCAATCCTAAATGAGAACTGAAAATTAAATAGGGAGAGGAGCAAATGGAAAACATCATAAACGTACACAAAATACTCAATTCCTAGTTTTTCTCTTTAAAAATGGCTAGAAAAAATTCATCAAAATGCAGCACTTTTAATCAAATATTTACACTTCTATGTTACAATGAAAAAATGTACATCTTATAGAACATATTTCATAAACTGTTCCACTGGAAACGACTAGATCAAAACAGCAACCTTCCATTTAATATCAACAAAGAAAGATTTTTTTTTTGCTTTGTTTTTGTATTGTTTTTTTCCTTGAAAGAAAATTGCCACATTTAGACAAGTTTTCATACACATAATATCGAAGTTAAGCATCAACAATGAAATAATCAGTTTGCTTCTTCCAAAATGTACAAAAAGGCTAACCAACCCCCTCCCTCCCTTTCCCCAAATAAACCACATCTCATTTATGGCCTGTATCATTCTTGGCAGTTCTGAAGGAAAGAAAATGTTTTCTACTTTCAATTTCTAACCCAACGTGAATGTTGCATAGAATCTTGCATTTCTTTCTTGTTGATTTTTTTTTAAACAAGCCAACTTTGTAAGGAAAAAAAAAGAAAAAAAATAGCATTTTGAAAAAGCCTTAAATGAGAACAAAGTCACTTAAAGAAAGACTTAATCTATGAAAAGTCTTGATAAAAACTACGACGTGCACAACAGGTAACCCTGCTTCCCGAAAATTCAGAAAAGACACTGAATATTGTGATGCATTGAATGACTAGCCTACTCAAAGTTGCCTTGCTCACTGTAATCCAAGCTAGTGTCAATAAAAAATAATAGATAACAGAAATTCCTACCTGAGCCTAAGCACAGGATTAAAAATGAGAAGAGAAAAAAATTACCCCGTTCCCCACAAACAAAACACCACTTGAAACATGTCTTATAGCACTCAGTTAAAGGGTAACTGAGACATTTTCTAGGATATTGAGTCCATTTAAAGCCCTAGCCCTGCAACTGGATTTTTTTTTTACAGGCACATGCTCTATCTGCATGGATTCAGTTGGGGGATTAGGTACCAAAATTCACAGTAGTAGCAGGTAAAAGTCAGTGCTGGGAAGCAGAATTGTCAAGACTACTGGGAAAAGTAACCTCTCTCAAACTCATCATCAGCATGCTATGTATTTGATTCCATACAGATTTATCCCATTTTTTACAGTACCAAGAACTGGATTAGGAATATAGGCTGAATAACCCTTGGTATTTCATTCAGTGAAATAATCAAATAGAGTTCATAAGGTTAAAACAGTAAAAACACCAAGCTCTTCCCCCCCATCATTAAAATATTTAAATTTTTCTTTTACAATATTTTTCTTTAAAAAAAAAAAGTCATCAGCACTTAAAAGTTGTAACAGGAGCAGATTCAAGACCAGCTCAGTAAGACAAAGTACAGTTATGTTACAGAAAGTCATGAGGTATAATAAAACGATCCTCTCAAGCTGAGTCACAGAAGCATGAACTTGTCTGTTGCATTACTTTAAACCCACAAGCTCTTAAAAAAGTGTTTGTAATAAATTTTCTTTCTGTACACTGAAAAACCAGCATATTCCTGTAATTCATTAATGACAGCATTTAGTGTAGTTGAAAAGCGGGTTTTTTTGCTTTTTTTTTCCTCCTGCATGGATAAAACAGCTCTTCAGTGATTTATTAGCTGCGGATTGATATGAACCTGAAAAGTTTTCTCATTTCCCTCCTTTTTCGTCACATTGAAACAAAGTCTAGTATCTCATACAAACAATATTCACAGCAATGATATTCCAAGAGATGACTTTAGCCCTGTTTCTTTAAATAAAATCCCATAATATACAGCACTGATTTAATTAAACACAATTAGTACAAAATAAGGCATTGCTTTAAAATTCAGCACCGAAAGATAGCTGGAAAGGCTAGTACAAATAATTTATCGAGGAGTGACGTTTTTGCTGAGGTACAGCTGACGTTGTGGTGATGGTGGTGTAAGCATTTGCTTCCATAGAAAGGAAAGCGCAATTCCCTGGGAGGTGTTCTTGTTCCCCAACAGAAGTACAAGCCTTAACACTGGTAGTGTAGGTGTGTGCGTTCAGAGAGGAGAAGAAATAAAAGCAGGTTCACAGCTCTGCCAAAACTCAAAAGCATGGCCCAGCTAAATTGAAAAGATGTGGTACCTTCCCTCCTTTTTTTTCCAGACCTGAATACTGCTGAAATACTTCAATTTCACCCGCCACCCCCGTCCCCCCGCCCCCCCACCCCCAATTAAAAAGAAAAGTCATGGAAGTAAATGTTGTCACCAGAGTAGCACTGGAACTGTCACAGAGCTGAGTTTTAATTAACCCATTTATGGTTGTGCTGATTGGAACAAAAACTCTGAACAAAACCCAAAGTTTTTAGAAAAACAGCTGTAACGTTTCATGGCAAGAATTAAAAACTGGAAGTCCAATTACTCCCTTTGCCGGGGTGTAGCTCACCTCCGTGTGCAGGGCTGGCAAGGCCTGAGCGCTGCCGAAGGCCCTTCGGAGCTGCAGGCCTACACGGGGCACAGACGGCCCGTTCGCTGGCTCCTGCAGAGGAGGGAAGCTCGCTCTCATCACTGTAAATAGATGGGGTGTAATGCCACTGAAGCCAACTGAGGTGGTTACATGGATGTGAGTGGGAAGAGAATAGGGCCCTGACTAGCAGCGGGCTAACCTGATCTCTCGCTTGTACTAAGGTTGATTGTTACACAGTGTTTGAAAAAACCTGATTTGTTCAGACTGTATATATATTTTTATATATTCCTATTTATATATATATCTTTATAAACACACAATGAAAGAAAGCCAAGGTCTCAGACTGGCAAGGAGAGCAGCGCTTTTTCTTTTTTTTTTTTTCTTTTCTCTTTTTTTAATATTTATTCAAACTTCCCTGTTTTGCAGCTTTGCCTTTATTGAGTATTATTACCAAGGCAAGCGATACTGTTATAGCACCAGAACTGTATGAAGCTGAGTTTAATCCACAAAGCTGATTGGTAAAAGTCCAGCCCTCACCTATATGTGTTTGGTCAGAAGCAGCATAGGCAAAAATTTCCTCTCCCCTCTCCTTCCGGACAGTACATGGCACAAAGTTGTGAAGTGTGTGTGTCCCTCTTCAACTTTTAGTAATTATCATCATTTTTAACATCTTCAGTATCTTAGGCATGAGAGCTTACAGCAACTAAACAGAAGAAAACAAAGGAATAGTGCAGTTCTCATCATCATCAAAAGAAAAACAATACAAAGGTTGCTTGGGTTGCCTGCACCCAGGCTCAAGACTGACTCCAAGTGTCTTGTTCTTGCAGCTCTAATACTGAGATCCCAGCCCAGGAACATGTTCTTTTCATCAGTCTGTCATCAGAGTTCTTGCCAAGTGGGAGAGCAATAATGGAAACAACCTATTTCTATCTGAGAAAAATCACAACGTCGACTCCAGAGACGAATCAAGGATGTCATCGTGATGGCTGTTGCTGTTAGAGTCGCTGTCGTAACTTTGAGGACTTGAGTAGTTGGCTGCTTCTTGTAGTCTCATTAGCATGTTCATCTGCAAAGGCACAGGAGCTCACAATTATTTCTATTCTGACATTAAAACAAAAAATAATAAACTCAACATGAAAGCTACAGTGGCATTCACTTTGCCAGTGGGTAACAAAGGAAACAAAGATACATCTGGGGTAATGAATACTGATTTTCTGAAAAGAGATATTAACTGCACAATATGTTATAGCAGCATAAAAGTTAGCCATGAAAAGTGTGCTTTTCCTGTAATGGTGAAAATTGTAAGTTTGAAGGCTAATGGACTAATGTCCACAGCCATGCTCAACAGGGTTCTGCAAGCATCTTACCCTTCTCCTCTTCTGACCCACAGAAATACAGACAGATCAGTCAAAAAGAGGCAAATCCAAATGTCCTGATATCTAGGTTTGCCTTTGTATGTAGATATGTGAGCTAGTAAAAGCTGTAATGCACATTCTATACTCCCAACTATGCAGAAAAATGTACACCTCAGGAGAACAGCTCCAAGGCATTCATAGTTTGCACAGCAGCTTCAATAACTCTATCCCATTGGAAGAAAATGTGTTTAGTGTGACTGTCAAACTCAATTTATACATTGTATACAAATATACATTATCATTTCCCTATATGCATGCACGGTATTCAATCAATTAGACACCAGTCACAGTGTCAAGAATACAGCTCTAAAAAAGCTGCATGAAGTAACAAGCCTATTTTGTGATTGTGGCAAAGTAGGACAAATACAATGGTTCTACTGTGCTATTCAAGTATATTTAACAAGATGACATCTTTAATTCCACAGTGTAGAAATTAAGTTTATTATTATTACACACATCCCCAGTTACTCCTTGTTTTGGGTTTGTGTGGCAAGGTTTTGGTAGCGGGATATTCAAAACATCCTCAACAAACAAATCTGGAAAGTGTCTGCTACTGTTTCTTGCAAAATTGTATGGGCTTTCTGTGTGAAGGCATTCCTTGAGCTGACTTGATGACTTCCCCTGAAACCCTGCCACCTCATTCTAAAGCTTTTAAACACTCCTCAGCTGTCCTTTACTTTTTTATTCCTGTTTCTAATTCCTAGAAACAAAGGAAACAAAGCAGTTCTGCTGTTTGAAAAAATGAGAGCTTACCAACGGGTCTCCTTCAGCATCACTCACTGGAACTTGTTTGCTGGTTGAGCCTTCGCGGGACATCGAGTAACCATCGAAGCCCACGTCTTCAGGCCGCAGCTGCAGCAGAGGAGGCCACTCGTGGTGCTGTGGGGTGGCTGCCCAGGGGTAGGTGTCCATTACCCATTTGGCAGGATCCTCCCAGGGAGCTCTCCTCCCATACAGCTGGAAAAGCGTAAAAACACGTAAAATATTCCTATTAGTAAAAACACATAAAATATTCCTACCATCGCGTTCAGTGCCTACCTAACCAAAACCAACATGCCTTGTGTCTTGGATTGCAGAAAACACTTGTAAGAAGGGCTGGACACACAAGTAAGATTTTCCTTACCTATATGACATACAAAGTTTATAGCTGTTTCTAATGGCAACCGAGTTGGAAGTAGGCGACCACCTCCTTTGAGGCTGCAGTGCCCGTTTCCTGGCATCAGTTGAAGAAAGGGAGACCTGAACATACCCTCACTTAATAAACTTAAATAAAGTCAACATACAGAAGTCAATATACATCAGCATTGACATCCTGATCGCATCAGCAGCTGCCTTATCTACATTTGCTGCTGTCACAAAACAGCCGTCAGCAGAATGTGTAGGAGGAAACGTGAAACCTGTCATCAGGCAATAATGGCAGATACCATCGCAAAAGGCTTTCAGGTCAGGGGAATTTCTTTCTACTCAACCAAAAAAAAGTGCCAGCAGGATTTAGCTATGGTCATGTTCCTATGTAAGCAAGGTCTATTTCAAAAATGTTTCCTGTGTTGAACAGACTGCGTTACGGAATGCCACCGTTCTCTTCCTGATATATTTGGTTTGCCTTAACTAGAGAATGCATTCCTTTCCATGCCACATGATTTTCCAAAGCATGTAATACAACTTCTAGTGATTTTTAAAAGTTTCCTTTTGCTTTATAATTTCAGCCTAAGCATCCTTCAGCAGCTGGAGTTTGTCACTTGAATTCAGAGATCCCTCCTGCACAGAGGGAAAAGCAGTGGTCTAGCAAAGAAATCTGTCAGCTCTCTGACAAATCCAAGTCTGTCTCACTTTCCTCATCACTATTTCTTCCTGGGTTTGGTTTTTTTTTTTTTTTTTTGCAAGAAAGAAGTACTGAATTGCTCTAAATACCACCATCTGCTTTATTCTGAAGCAGAATGAGAGAGTCCCAAACCCAGAGCAGAGGTGCCTGACAGATGGTGCCAGGCACGCTTGAACACAGACTGTCCCACCACCCAAATACTCTTCATCCTTGAAATATACTATGTTACTTTCCCAGCATAATGTCTTCAAGCTGTGGGAAACCTGTTCTCCTATTTTAATCTTGTTCTTGAATGTACAGCAACACACCAGTTGCTAAGTGGGGAGAAGTTAGTATTTTCACATGCTGCTGCTACCAAGAAGGTCTGTGTGGATCCAAACTCATTTCTGAAAATTAACTAGTAAGTAAAATTCCCATCTCAGTACATGAAATCAGCGCCTGTCTTCAGCAGATGACAGACTCAATGTCTAACTCACTATTCCCCTCCCACAGCAACCAGTTCTGTCCATCCCTTTCACCTGCACGTTTCCTAGATAGCAATTAAAGGGCACAAGAATCTAACAGGTTGCTTCACAAAGCATTGCGGAGAAATGACTGACATACAAGTGACAGTGACAGGAAGCTACAGGGACTTTGGGTCCTTTTTTTACTGGTGCTGTGTTCTGTATCGGTACACGAGGGGTTTATATAACCCTCTAATTACCGCTTTTTTGAAAAGCGGAAAAAACTCCAATGGGAACGATTGCTGTAAAGGATCCATTTGGCTCACTTGTCTTTGACCCAAAATAGTTCTCTAAATGAGAAACAGAAATATAAAAATAGTTCAGGTTAGATCCACAGAGATCAGAGTGGAATCTGCAGCCCACCCTTCCTTTCTGGCAGGCAGTTTCATGTGAGAAGATGGGTTCTTGGAGGAGCCTTTGTGGGTGTGGGGGACAGAAAATATCCCAAAATGAAACACATTTATAGCATCAGCTTGTTAATTAGCACAACTCTATCTGCTCTTCGAGTACTGAAGTCTTACTCTTATCGATCAGCTAAACAGAAATTATTTAAATAGAAATTATTTAATTAGTAGAAGCTGGGGAAATAGGACTGAAATGGCTAAAGAATCTAAAGCACAAAGTGAGAAAAGGAAATCCCTACACCTGGACCACAAGCCACTCAAGTAACCTTAAGAAAGATGCAGACATCAGGCAAAACGAACAAGCGAAAAGAATGTTTTAATTAATTGCTGTTCTTTCTCTTCATTTCCATTACTAATTTTTCAATGCTTTCTGTGAACACCGGTAATAGAGCTTCCGAATACCATACGAAGAACTCAAGCATCATCGTATCAGTTTTCTCCATTTCAGGAAGAAACAAAGTCACAGGCTCTCCTTTCCCTTGTTTTAAGTCAAAAAGACAATTGGCTCCCATTACCTTCCTGGACAGGAAGTTCTGTAAAACAGTTCTGTTCTATTTCTAGCAAAGCTCCTCCATGTGTTTTGTACTGTAGGACCGTCGTTTTCTTCACATCTAAGAAATCTACCAAATTGTCACAAAGAAAACGAGGTCTCCAAGCACTGACAATTTTCAAATGGCAATGGTTGTTTGCCAAAATAGCAAATGAAACCCAAGGTGGTTGTTAACTGGACAATGTAAAATCCCCACTTCCACCCCCACACCCCTCTCCTACCCCCTTATTTTTAGTCCATATTCAAGTCCTCAGCCTGGCGCACCCGCGCGATTTCTCTATTGTCTGCAGAATACTCTCATGTAGACAAGAGCTGAAACTAACACAGAAAGGGTATCCCTCGGAAAAGAAACCTCGCAAACAAGCAAATAAAACCAAAAAGCCCCATATTTCCCAGAAGAAATCTGTCATACTTTTTCTACATATCTGAACTGTAAGGCGACCTGACTAACACTGCAATGGTGAGTCCTCTGCGGTAGCAGAGTGGAGAGAACTAATTTTCACAAACATGAAGGAACCATTCTGCAACACAACTGCTTCTCTATGGAGCTCACACTCCATTCATGTTTCAGAAAGACTTTGGACACAGAGGCATGTGACTGAGAACCTATTACCTCTGGAATTAAAATTTTGCACCTATTAATTATTATAACTAATAACAAGCCATGTCCAAGACCAAGTAATATTTTAGCTTCCTCTTGAATGAACCGAATAGTTTGAACTTCTCATCTGTCATTGAATAACTCTTCCTGTTTCTTGACACCTATTTGCTCTTTTCTGAACCCTTATCATGCTTTTATTTTTCTAACAAGTCTTTTTAGATTGAGCAGCACTACTCTCTTCCTACCCATCAGATGTAATTATAGTGATCGCCTTGAAATGGCCTTTGTCCTCTTACCAAAACAGAAGCTCCCAATGCACTGACATACATTTCCTATTCTCCATCCACCTTTAGCTCTTTTTCAGTCTTCTAGACTCCCACTGTGATCAACCTTTTTCTTTCTGTATGTGTGATCTCACGTCCAGCTTTCATGCATGCAATGCACAGATTTTACTGGTAGTAGACTATGCTATCTCCAAAACCATCTTTCAAATTATGTGCTGTGTGCTTATGCTGTGAACAGAGAACCAGAGAATAAACCCCTCCTCCCCTTTTTTCCATGACAGCATGGCAAATCCATAGCAGTCCTCTGCTCAACCTTCCTTCTGATTCCAACAAGCTTTGTAGTCATACGGACGGCAAGAAATGGTGTGGCAGTGCTTACAACTATCCAGATTGCTAGAGTATGAATCAGTTACTAAGTACAGGCAAACAATGATGATTTCACTGTGGCCTCTGAAAGAATTACGAGGGAAACTAGTAAAAAATTCATCCCTTATCCTGAGAGGTAATCAAAATGTCACTGATACTGATCCTGTCACTCATTAATATGTTCCTCTCTATACACAGCTTTGCTCCTCCTCTGTTGAAAGATTTAATTTACACAGGAAAATCCTGCATAGCTAAGTTAATGACCACAAACATATTTTTTCAGATGCACAGGAGAATTTTAAGGTGTGTTTCTGGAACAGATTATTGAAAGATATTTGGGTGTCAAACTGCCCCCTCTGAAAACGTCAGTAGTTTGGCATTTAAACACTTTTCATAAAATCTAATCTGGACTTCTAGTGCTTCTACTCCATATTTCAAAATCATTTGAAGACAATAATTCTGCCTGAAATGAAGGACAATTTAGGTTACATTTTCAGACATGCAGGTATTCAGTGTGCAAAGTGGTACCTACAGCAAATGCTGCCATTATTCAGCATTGTTCAATGCCTTCTGAACAGACAACACTCAAGACCTATGACTTTTTGCTTTTCCCTGCTCACCTGTAACCCTTCTCTAACTGCCTCCAGAAGATATGGGATGATGGAGTAGTTCCACAAGTCAGTAAACCAAACTCGAGAGCCATCTACATCTATTGGGCAGGAGAGGAAGAGCCGTGGACCTGTAAAGGGAAATTCAGATATCACACTCAAATCATGATCAAGATATGCATCGAAATGGGATCAAAAAACAACTACCAGTTCTCTGGGGAAAGAAGCCAAGGATGAGAGAACATCACCAGCTATCTGGTGAAGTGCTCTTACTGAGTGCTGAAATTCCTCTGAATCAACGCGAGTAACTGTACCCTTCAAGGTGAAAACAATTACCCCGATTTCATGACACAGTTTGTATCCAGGAGTTAGAAAGAAGTCCTTTTTTACTTAGAAAAAAAAAAAAAGTTTAGAAACTTCTTGTACGGTTTTCCTGAGAGTACACCACCATCTAGAAGTAGGGGTTTAAAGAAATTACGTCACCTCAAAAAGCACAAGGAAATGTACACAGATGCACCTGATATACAAAGAAATAAAATAAATATATTTACATATGCCTAAGCATAGGGGCAGAGTACTTACCAATAGTAACATCAGAGGAGCTATGAGCCTCTAAGAATTTGTTCAGATGTTGCCAGACCTTGGGAATCCAATCAATAATTTTAACAAGCTCCGCATTTCTCATCCTGCCACTGATCTCTGTTTCAATTAGTTTTCTTCTCAAGAAACGGCCGAGAAAGCCTTTGACCGGCTCAGTGTGGTTAGCACATAGCACCCATCTGTGGCAGAACAGCAGAAATGTCCATTATTTCTCTTTCATGCTACTGAACATAACTACTCTGGCCTACATTTCCTCTTACTATTTCTAGATTATCATAATGATCAAAATGGGTTATCGCAGTTCCCAAAGTTTATTTTAGAATGATGCGTTCACTAGATGAAACAATTTCTGTTGTGCATTGTTTCAGCTTATTTTTCATTTAATATATATTACTTAAAATTTGGTAGTTGATCAAGTATCTTCAAGAATCCTCTGAAGGAGAAATTTTATGACCCATATTTATTTTAATAACAGCATCATAACAAAGCTGCACACGTTAGGGCAGCAACTAGTAGCAAATGGTATTTCTCTCCTGGTCTGCTGTTTCAGCTGATAATAACAATTTCAGATGACTCAGTAGCCATTACTCCATTGACAGCCTACAAACATAAATAAGAAACATGAATAAACAGTACCTGAAATTATGGTGAAGCTGAAGATTAGGTGTTGAGGAGGTGGCTTGGTTCATCGTGCCAATAATATATGGACTGTGAAAAAAACAAATAAAGCAAATCATACTTGCAAGTTTTGAAAAACAACTTTTTGGGAAGATCTCAACATTAAAAAAGGCTATTCAAACCTCTTTTGTCAAATCAGGTTTTTGTAGTTACTTATAACCAAATTCACTACTGAGAATCTGACTTCTGGGAACATCAAATTCTGAAAGCAGGAACTTTCACTAAAAATTTGGTTTCAGTATTGAAGATACTAAAGTGAAGTGAATGCAAATTACCCAAACACTTCCTTACTTTTTTATTACTGATTTCAGGTGACTTGATCATTTTATGAAGAGAAAAAAACCCTGAAGTGCTGTCCAAACTATGAATAGTCTGGCCACCTCAGTCTACTTTATCAAATTAATCTACAGTTCAGTTTTGTGATCACATTTTGCAACAATGGTTGTCTGTCTGCAGTAATGGAATGTGAAATGTGTTCTGGTATTATTTCTTTACCATTTGTGGTACTTGCAGTTTAGAAGTCCATTAAAGATCTCTCCTAGGGAGCTAACGTGATGCAAATTATCCAAAATGATTACAAGAGGCATATCCACGGCGTTATTTTCACTATTACACTGGTCTGCTAGGTTGGACAGGTACTGCCGGAGTTCCTGTAATGCATATGTAGCAGGGGAGAGAAGAGAAAAAAACTCAGCATTTTCCTTGAAAATCCAGTTAAAATAAATAAACTACTATCTTTGTAATGGTATCTAAAGCAGAAGATCCTTCCATCTTACAATTTTGGCATAAGAAAATAGAAGACTGTGGGTTTCTTTCTCTTTATAGGCTATGCTGAAGATTCTAAGACGCTATCAGAAATCCTGTGTGAGGTAAGTGACTAAAGGGGGTAAGATACTGTCCTTATCTGACACTTAAGAAGCCTGAAATGTATTTTCCTTTCTTTTCAGGAACTTGTTCAACACTCCGTACACCAAATCAAGCTTTGCATCCCAGCTAGGTTCATAATATCTCCTTGTAACTGCATGACTACTGAAATACAGCTGATAAATAAACTGCATTCATCTGAGATAAAACATTCCTTTGGCAGAGGCCACATTCGGACGCCTTCAGTAACACTGTGAAAGAAGGATAACCTTGTGGTGCTGTAGCTGGGTGACTGGGTGTGGTTGAAACGCTCTCAGCAGATTTAAAGCATTTATTTCATGTCTCAAATTATACCAGTGGCCTAGAACCACTATTTCAATCATCCCTTTCCTTCAGAGGAAATACATACAGTTGCTGAGGTTTGTTTGGGATTTTTTCTTTAATCCAGATGTTCACTGGAGGGTATAATTCAGCAAAACCAGCAGCACAAAAAAAAGCGGAGGCATGCCTTATCAGTGCAGGAATGTGTCTGGACAACAAACCCAGTATATGCAGATTACAATCACTGATTCTTGCAGCTGCAGAAACTCTGGACAGCTTAGAGATGCATTGGAGGGGTTTTGGGAAAATGGCCTTGTGCAGTAGGGACTGCTACAGTTGCTGGGAGTTTTATTCCGGTGTTTGACTTCCTCAGCAATTCTCAGGCTCCTAACCACCTGAAAATCATGACAGTGTATTTTAAATATCCACCTGGAAGCCTGCTATATTCCAGGCCCATGATCAGGTGAATCCGTAGTTCTGAAAAAGCGTAAATTATTCCCATCAGGGTTAACACAATGCTTTAAAAGGAAAGCTAAGTCTAAAATCGGCTTTTGGTGAACGAATACAGGAGAAGTCCCTCCTAACAGCATTAATTGTGCAAAGATGATTTCTGTTTTCTCACCTTACTGGATTTATGGTCCACATTGAAGGTTGCAATAATGCCATCGGCCAACTCCCTGCCCTCTCTAAGGACCATGTACTCAGACAGACGGTTTGCTAGGTACGTTTTGCCAGTGCCACTGGGGCCAGATAAAATAATCCGCCTGTGTTCCATCAGGAGAGAGACATAACGCTGCAGTATAGGCTTTGGGATCAGTGATTCAAACACCAGACCATCCAAACTGTTCTCACAGATACCTGCAACAGGAAGAAGATTTCTTATATAGTGTGATGCCAAATTTTTTACCCAAAATGCCTGCATTTTTAAAAGGTTGTGGAGTTTGTGTGTGTTCTTTGTTGTTTTTTTTTTTGTTTGGGTGGGTTTTTTTAACTAAGTAGCTGTAACACCGCAAAGCAATCCCGTTAGTGGAATCTGAATAAATCAAGATTAGTTGAAATGACTGTATAGTCAAAGCAGAAAACTGAAAAATGTGATTTTTATGAGTGGGGGCCAAGTAACAATAGGAGAAACCCCCAAATGACACTTTGGAACAGCAGATTTAGATTGGACCTGACCAAGCTGTTTTCCTTTTCAGAGACAAACCCCCTCCCCACCCTGGTATTCCCTGTGACCAAGAGGAACACATATAAAGGTTGTAAAACCAAGTGCAGAAGTGACCTGTGAGCTGAGCCTGGATCCTCCTTCAGCTCACCCAGTTTTCAACATACTTGGCTGCATCCTACAGTGTCTAAAGACCCCATGAAAGTTGCCACACTAAATGATTCCTTGCCACACTTTTCACACAGAAACGATGCATTTTTCAGTAATTCGCAATGCATAGTATTCATTCATCCAGAATTTACCTGTTTACTTTTGAATCACCAGGCACAAAAAACCCCTAGCTTTCATCAACTCCCCCTACTTTCCCAAACACTTGTAATTAAACTCCTTTGTATGCCGATTGCTATCTCTTCTAACATAAAACTCTTACTGATAAGCATTTACGCAATGTCAGCAGTCACTTTAGGCAGAATTGGCTCAGGGAAAACACAGAGCACTTCAAAACAAACAGCAGCCAGGGAAGCTGGCAGATCACACAGAGAAATGTTTGCACCTCGATGGTTACTGGGAATATTAAATATTTATATAAGCAGCTTTATATCTCAAAGGTACATGTAAGTGATTTTTCCATTAATTGATTAAATAATTTCTATTTTATTGAAAACTGTTATCACATATGAACCTTCAAAGTACAAGTCAAGCCAATGAAAGTTAAATATAAAATAGTGATTGCAGCTTTAGAGGTATAGCTAGTCCTTAAGCAGTATTTTGTATAGGATTATGCTACTGGACAATGCATTCTAAGTGAGCAGAATACCCTGTGTTCACATCAAGCTTCAGTGGCTCATCCTGCCCTCTGATTTCCCACCCAAGGTAATTGATTTTTTTCACCAATATTCAAAAATCAAAAGACTTTTAGACAAATGCCACAGCCAAACTTTGAAGCTGAGCTGCAGAGTGCTTGGCAAGGCTCCCAAACAACTATACTGCTGTACGCAGATCTGTGCTTGAGATGTCACTGGTGTAACTTTGAGCAAACTGATGTACATCCAAAATGCAGCAGATGAGGATTTTTTCCCTCTCAAACCCAGCTTCATAGTATAGTTTTCATATTAAGATGGTTCATATATAAACCAGAAGGGATTATATGCAAAAGAGAAGCATTAATTTCATATCAGTATGATACAATGCCACTGATGAGAGTTTTGAAAACATTACATTCTGAAAAAATCCAGAGTTCAAGGTGGCCGCGAATTCTGGGCCCCCCTCCTACCAGTAAGGAGGGACTGACTCTTCAGTGAGATAAATCAAGCAAGTGAAATCAAGAATTGTTTTACTCTGTGTGAAAGAGAATAACTACAGCTGTTACAAAGAGGTAATAAAATTCTGAGGCTTTCTTCATTTGGAAAGTGCTTTGTTGCTCAAACAACTCCACTAGATCCGTTATGGTCTGAGGTCTCCTCTGGGACAACTCCAGGCACCAGATCAATATATATGGAGAAAACAGCAATGTGTGTAATTATTCCTACTGATACAGGTTGAAAATTCATTGAATTTATAGGCTTAGCATACACTAAGTGCTGTCTTTTTCATTTGAAAATAGAAGGGCCAGTAAATAAAAAGCAGCGATGGGGAAAAAGAAACACAATAGAAAAGTTTCTACTCCTCTGAGATCCTTGACACAGCAAGCTTTGGTAAAACTGTAATTAGTGAGAACTGCAACAGACAGGGCAAGCGCAATTACCTTTGATGGTAACAGAAATAGTGTTGTTTTCTCCAACTAGATAGCCACAGGGCAACAGCTCAGGGGTCTCTGCACTATTTGTGCGCTTGATTTCGCCAATGCTGTAGCCCAGAACACTGTCTGAATTCAGACCCAGCTGGCTCACGGGATCCACGTGAATGATATACTCCTAGGGCGGAAAAGGGGCAGGAAAAGTTAGGCAGCTCTGAAGCCTCCATGACTTCTTCCCAGGCTATAACAGCGATAGTCTGAGCAAGTTAAATGTTGCTGGCACTATCAAAATCTAATAGGAGAATTCAAGCACACAGTAAATTGTACTCACTAACCTTAAACAGCCGTCTTACAACCCCATCCAGAACATCCCATTTGGTCTTGCCACTGACTCCAATGCAGCCTATGAGGAAGGTGCGAGGCCTCAAATCCTAAATGCACAGAGATGTGAATTTAAGATAATAAATAAAACCTAACTGTATCAAACAAGTCTGTCTGATGTAACTAAAATGCTGGCTTCCCCCCCTGCCCATTTTTTATCTTTTTTAATTATGGTGCATTTTTACCACTCTGTGGTGAATTCTAAATGACACATAAAATTCTTCTTTTCTACTGAACATCATGTACAGTGTTGGAGTCACAATCTAAAGGATATTTAAATGACACTGATGCTATGTCAAAAGCTATTTCTTAATCAATCCATGAACAATTAAAAAAGCCTCTGAGAGGATTACAGCTTAATAAAAAGACAGAAAGACTTAGAAAAATTCTAGGTGGAAAGGTTCACGGCATGTTCATTTTTCCACGCCAATCAAATATGTTGCATTTGCAAGGTTTATCCTATTTACTTCTAGAAGTGCTGCCATGGACATGACATGTAAATATATATATATATATACACACACATTATACACGGTTATATGTGTATATGTACAGTTTTAGAGAGAGAGGGGTTTTTATATATATGTGTATACAACAAATTGTCTGTTATGTTTGGTATATCACAGGACTCTAGTTGATAATTTTGTTTTTGATTTCTCAGGCATGTAAGAAAAGCAGGGTGCACCTCATCTTACTATTCTCCTGTAGCTGCACTCACTGTGCAACAGTCATTGAAGGAAAACTAAATTTCTATTGCAAGGCTTCAAGTTCAACTAAAACATAAGGAAGAATTTCCACGTGGCAACTGTACTGACCGTGAGCACGGTGGAATCCAACAGAATTAGCAACATGGGTTTATTTTTAATTTGCTTATCTGCGGCTGCAATTTATTAATGCAAAATTGGCATTTAATAGAAATATCTGTTGAGTCAATCTTATTTTTGGTTACACAAATTTTGTCCACCCAAGACATCAAATTACTTCCTAAATAGACTCTTACAGGTACTCGTAATGTGAGATAGCAACGTCAGTGCTCGGTAAAGATTGTGTAGTATGTTCATGCACACATTACACACATGAGGTGGCTGCAATTTTATACTATGTGAAATATATGTGGGAATATATGTGGGTACTTGGGATACTTTAAATAACTTGAGAATGGAGAACCTCTGAAAGATGTCATTCAAAATGGAAACCTTGCACCAGAGAGGGCAACTTGAACTAGAATGATAAGATCTCCCAGTCTGGATCTATTAAGTTCTTGCAGAATATTGGTTCACCTTCTATCTACACACTGTATCATTTCCATTATTAGTTAAAACTGTAAGGAAGTTTAATAGAAAGGCCCAAGAGCTTTGTGCAGCTTTTAACATCAGTCTTAAACCATCCCTAGGTGCAGGGTAGTGCTAACCTCCTGATGCTGAAAGAGCGGCCTGGTTTTCAGAGATGCTACTGAAAGGCATAAATTATAACATCAGCTACACCACTGACGAGTGGGTCTAGTCTAGCAATCTTGTGTTGCCAACATGCGTCACGGCCAGTGTTGATGGCACCAACATGAAACTGAAATGAAAAGCTATTGCAGATTAGGCCATGAGAGAACCTGAGCTGGAGGTGTGGGTTCTCAGCAGTTCCAAGGAAGTGTGAGGTAGCTGAGTGCCTTGGCTATCACTAGTGATGCACCAGTGAACTATTTTGCTGAGAAATAATTCTTCAAATAAAAGCCTCCAAAACAAATTGCATTTGAATTCTCTGCTCCATTCCAAAGCCACTTAAATTTCAAAGCTGGGGATGAATCACAACTCACCTCCTTCCATTTCATCTCATCCTGAAAGTTGACAATTATCTTGACATGCCTGCCTCCCTCCTTGCGGGCAGAGCCATCTCCAGTGTCATCTAACAGCATGTCTGTGGACAGAAAACATCAGCAGCTTCACAGCTGTAACACTGAAGACTATTCTGGTCTATTGTAGTCAAACACTGCACATCTGGGCTTTGCATGCCCAGAGGTAAAACGTAAGAACCAGATTTACGGACTCCCCTACCATCAGTACCACTCTTAACAAGTGAAGGTCATTGAAAATTATTAGTCAGTTACTCTGTATTTTCCTTCCTATAATATATCCCCTGGCAAATGTGCACCATTAAATGGCTTTAAACATGACTCTTTGCAGCTGAGGTCATAATTGGACAAATCCAATCTAGGGCGTAGCAGACCTATGACGCCATTTTAAAAGAAGGCTTCATGCCAGCTCCTGACATATTTCCACACCTCAACTGTTAATAATTTTTATGCTTTCATTTTTCCATGGCTAACCAAACCAAATCTTCCAAGTGCAGGATAAAACCTGCCCACTGCCTTTCTCATTAAACTCACCGAGACTGGTCGACTCCGTGAGGTTCAAGCTGTGTTGAGAGAGACCCACTGAATGTCTTGGAGAGGATGAAATGGAAACCTGAGACTGAGCCCTGCTACAGCTGCTGTGGTTTTCAGATTTCAGCCGATCATTTTCTGCTTTTAGTTTTTCAATCTCACTCTTGAAAAGACAGGTCAGGAGTTAGAAGGTCCAGTGAAAACAATACATTTAGGTGTGCAACACAAGTAACTAAAGAATAAATACTAGTTTAGCAGAAATGCCATTTTCATTATGGTTTATTTTATTTTAATAAATTAATGATTTTAATTATTACAATGTCCCTTCCACGAAACTTTTCAAAGTATCCTGGAAAACATAAATATGCAGGGATTGACTAAATGATGAAATGCAGCTACTTTAAGGCAGAGAGTAGGGGAACATTTTAAGAGGTTGTTGACAGTCAACAAATTGATCTCCTAGGGCTGAAACAGAGCTGCAGAGTTGAGGGCAGTGGAATTCACATGTTCAAGCTGACTTTTATTGAAGGTACAAGGTATAACACTGGCACAAAGCTAGACACAGCTTCAAGTAAGGATTCAGAAACTTCAGATTTACCTTGTTTGAGATCTTTATTGTGCAGCAGGTTGCACGAGCTTTAACATGTCAACATAGAATGTAATATTTGGGGTGGTTATTTCTTACCTGCATTCTGTTCATTGCCTCCCGAAGCTGGTCAAGCTGATGAGCAGAGCTAAGGGCTTCTAGACGAATATCAGTCAACTTCATCTCCTTGTCCCTTAGCTCATTTCGTAACTGCATGACTGTTTCAGCTTCACTGTCGGTGCATTCAGAAATGCTGGAGAAGGAACATTGAATGAGGCTCACTTGTTACTCTTCACATAGCACTTCTTCGGCATTTATTAGTAAAGGAGAAACAAAACCCTTTCCTTCTGCAGGAAGCAGGCAATAGTTTTGGCTTATTTGGTTAGTGATACCATAAATCAGATATTAAATAGATCATGGAAACATCAGAGACTAATGCAATAAATACGTCTGAGAGTTATTTTTCTTTAATCAGCATATGAAACAGGATCCTGGAAGTCACCTACTATTGGATAGCCTTCATTTTTTTCATGGTAGTTGCCATAAAGGAAAACTTCTAAAGCCAAAATCTAAATAAATTAAGGGGGTGCAGGCAGTAAGAGCAGTTGTTTGGAGATTGATGAGTTTACAGACAGATTTAAAGCTCACCAGGTGTGCACAGCTGGATTTCCCTGAACTGTTCTGCAGGGCTTTGGAACTCTACACCTATTCAAGCGCGATAAATTCCTGCTCACTTTAAAGCACTCATGCTTAAAAAATTTTTGGTGGCATTTTTCTTCCCTCCTCCCACAAAAAAGGGATTCTGGGTGAGTAACATTTCAGCACATTCATAAGTGTATCTCTGTAAAGATCAATGGCACAGCTGCATGCTGTGAGGGTGATTTCATTTAAAAAGTCTCTCCCTAAATCAGGTTAATGAGAGATGTTTTCCCCACCAAAAAGCCAATAAGCCAAAATACACAAGTTTTACTTGTGCTCTAACCTTTCCTCAGTTCCCATATTTACTCTC
Source organism: Gallinula chloropus (assembly GCF_964237585.1). Lineage (NCBI taxonomy): Eukaryota > Metazoa > Chordata > Aves > Gruiformes > Rallidae > Gallinula > Gallinula chloropus. The sequence goes on along the minus strand of NC_140088.1, from coordinate 18,913,121 downwards.
TTCTCATTTTTAGCCCTTTGGATTTCATGTCAAGAGGAGACCTATGCACACAGTGTTTTGACTGATGACAGAAGGGATCATCATTTGACAATTTTCTGGCCTTAGATTTCTAAAGCACAATTTGCTGTAGTCACCAGAAACTCACTGAGTCAGGCTCGAGAGACTGGAGAAGCTTTAAAAAACATAATCACAGGGGATTATCTTGTGTTACAAAAATTTCATCACTGCTATATGGCTAGAAACTATTGCTATTGTTTTCCCCTCTTCATGTGAAAACAAGTGATGCGCAAAACTTCAAGTTTGGGTACTTACTCACTTGCATTTGGTCTGAAATCAGGCTGGAAGCATTGCATGCCATCTGCAAGTTCGTAAGGCTGCAATGTTTCACTCCACTGCCTCTTACAACTTTCTGTATTTATTTATCCTATTCAAGTGATGAAGGTACTATAGTACTAACAGAAAAAAGTGTTTTACAAAGTTTTCCAAGTACATTCTAAAAGTGAGTTTAGACACAAACCAGTGCAGTAAGGCACTTTATTTCACAGATGGATAAAACAAAGCATCAAGATTGCCTGTGATCTCATGAACATCAAATGATGCTCAGAAGGCAGAAGCCCTGGCTTTAAAGGTGCATCTTATTCTCAAGCAGAAGGGTATGGTTCAGTCCTAGAGATGAGCCTATATGATAGCTTGCTACTACCCAAAGGACACATGGGACTCCTCTGTCCCAGCCTGCTCCCAGCCATGCTGCTGTCATGCCCCCATCCTTATGCCAGCTCTGGCACTCCTCAGAGCCTGATCAGACTCCTGCGCTGAGCCACCCTGGCAACCTGGGGAAGAAAAACCCATTCACACTTCTGTCAACTTATTTATGTGTTGTATCAGCTCATTAGAATTCCCTGGGATGCAGCAGAGCCAGTGCAAGGGAAGGACCCAGCACAGGTTGCTGGGAAGGTGTAGAAGAAAAGAGGAGCAGATCATCTCCATTCTTCAGGCATAAACTGTTAGATGACTTCAGCTGTATCACTAAACCATGCTGTTTGATTTCCAGTAAATCCTTCCTTTATCTGAATCTGTCAACTTAGGAACTCACCGCTGCTGATTAGTACAATATGTGCTATCTTTAGCCAGCAGAGAAAACAAAACCCCAGACTTGGCCTGGCTTGTTTCATTAACAGCAAGAGATCCAATTAATTCTGCACTCAAAGCCACCCTGGTTATCAACACTCAATATGTTCTGTGGAGAGAGCACCCCAATGAAATATTAAATTATGCTACAGTAAAGATGCAATGATTTTTTGCTTCCTGGACACTAAACACAAAGGTACAGCATTGGGGCTCAGTTTACCTATCTTTAATTCCCTGAATATACACATAAAAGTTTTCTGTCCTCTGCCTGTAACCTCCTTAGATTAGAGAGCATTCAAACTAGCAGGCAGTAGTTCCAAGTGTGATCTTTGCTCATTCTTTTGCCAGTCCGAGAGGGTTACAGATTTTACCCAAAACACTCAGCAAAACACAGCCCACCTCTGGGAGATAACATAAGTGGTGTTTGGGAGCAGGACTGGGTCACAGAGCAGCTCTGATCTACAGAACAATCCAGCTGTCAGACTCTCATAGTGCTTATGGAGATGTACACGTTGTTGAACAGAGGACCTAAAGGGGACAGGATGGCACAGGGTACATTTTGCCTCTGCTTGTTTCTGTGAAGTGCCCTAAAGATGTCCTGTAAAGCTAGCGTGGAAAACACTGCATCTCTCCCCAAAGCATATTTGTCTCAAATTGTGCCAGGGGAGGTTCAGATCAGATATTAGGAAAAATTTCTTCACCAAAAGAGTGGTGAAGCATTGGAACAGGCTGCCCAGGAGGTGGTGGAGTTGCCATGCCTGGGGGTGTTTCAAAAACTGGGTAGATGAGGCACCGTGAGAGATGTTTTTAGTGGTTATGATGTTGTAGGGCTAATGGTTGGACTTGAGGATCTTGAAGATCTTTTACAACCTTGATGATTTTATGATACTTACTTCTCCTCTACCAACACAGCAAGATGCTTTCCACTGCCATTTTCTACTTAATTTTTTTTTAAAAATCACTTACAGAGAGTTGGAGTGAGAAGCTCTCAGTAGTGGTGTCGAAACAGCAGAGTTATGGTGTGGCAGCTTTGGTGACGAAGGTAACGAAGAATCGGTCATCTCCTCAATATCAGAATGAGAAGATGCCGACTTAGGGGATTTCTTTTTACCGAAAGCTTGTTTGAAGGAGCTGCGTAACTGAAAAAAACAAGACCACAGCAGTAGGCACATCATTAAGAATGAAACCAGGCAAAACCAGCCACAGAGTAAAATCTCTAACATGCAAATTCTCCAAACAATACAGCCATTTTGAGTAAAAAAAAAAATAAAATTAAAAAGCTTTCTTTCCTTAACTATTTAATGAGATTAATAAGGTCAATAGGACTGGACATCAGTGCTTCCTGGTTTTTAAAGCAAATTCTGTTCAGTGCAACAAGCTTTACAGCGATGTTGTAGCAGCTTGCAGCTATAACGTAATGTGGCTCAGACAAGGTTAATGATGCTGAAACGGTTAGTCATGTAAATGAACAGGTTAGCTTTGTATGTCGTAGTTTAAAGTAGGTCTTCCTTACCTCATTGACCTGCCAGAAGAAGCACAAGCAAAAGGAAGTGGGGGAAGGAAAAAAGACATGTTTTAACAGATAAAGCCTGTGATAAGGAAAGCTTTGGGTTTCTAAGACAAACATGACCAATAATCAACAAAGACCAACAGTTACTTCAAAACCGGAACCCTGTATTTTCCAAAACCAGGTGTTTCAAACAGCATATGGTTATTTTTGCATTACTTTAGGGGGACACCAGACTCCAAATCTTTTAACTATTCAAATTATATTTGCTCCTTAGCTCAGGCAGAATGTTTGGGCTAAAAGCCAATTTAATATTGTGATTTTCCTTGCAGGAACAGGTATTTCACCAAGTGAAAAGACTGAATCTTGTCTATATTCCCTTCAACTAAAATAGCACTCTTTTTTTTTTTTTTTTTTTTTAAAATTCAGCTGCTATTTTCCAAACAACAAAAAGAATGAATACTCATGTGATAAAACTGATGTTATCTCAAAGTTACAGTTCAACTGTTAGTGCTCAAGAAGAGTTTGGACAATGCTCTTAGATATAAGGTACAACTTTTGGGCTGCCCTGTGTGGAAGTGGGGTTTACACTTGATGATCCTTGTGGGTCCCTTTCAATTCAGGATACTCTGTGAACACCATTCAACACCATGACAAATTACATGTTGTAAACAGGCTGACTTAATAAGAGCTTTAAGTTGTTTTTAAAGCAGACCAAGACTCCTGCAGTTAGAAATGTTGAAAACCTGGTGTTTCAGCTCTGAGTGGACAGCTGTGTATTTTCTATATATAAAACAAAAAGACCTCAGCTGAGAATCTCCTCAGTATTTAAGGAATAAACAATGTACACATCAGACTCAATATATTTTTATTATTTATTACTAATTTCTGATCTAAATTGTACTACAATGATGCATTCATTTTTAATAACAATATGAAAATATTGTCCTGATACTTCCTTAACCTTCTTTAAAAATAGTCACATGATGAATGGGAAGCATAGGCTGATGTAGGATAGCATCCACAAAGTTACAATAACAAAGAATAGAAGCTAAAGCAAAAATCTAAAAAGTGTTTAACTTATGTAAAGCTTAATGACTACAAAAGTTTGTATAACAAATGAAATCGCTAGTTTGTCTATAACTAATGTGTATGTAACCCAGCACAAGAACAATTTGGAGATGACTTTTTTTCCATTCAACCAAGTATTAAAGGGGCCGAGTGGAAATACTACTGTTACGAAGGAGCTGGCAAGATATAAAAATGAAATCATCGGGATAAGACAGAATAAAACCAAGAACCTGCTCAGGAAGCTATTCCTTACAGTTCAGGTGTTTCACAGACATGTCTGAGAAGATACTTTGCAAATACAAATTGAGCTCTTACCAGCTCAAACAGCATTTTGTATCTATAAAGATTCTTCCATAAGCTCAAAAGATCCAGGGGGAAGGAAGGGGTGGATTTAGTGGCTACAGTGAAGGATCTAGGGACTTCAGTCCAAACTACAGACAGGGTCACTAAGGCAATTATGGTCTAATTGAAAATGGGAGTTTAATGTAATGTACCTTTCCTCCAGTACAGGGTACCTTGTACACAGTACATGATGAGCAAAGAAGGAAAAATGGGAAATGACAGGTAAGTATTGCAAAATCTTGCAAAATAAATGTCCATCACAATACTTATTTTTTATTGGATTTCTTTTTGCTGTAGAACTCCACGGTTATGTTCACATCAGAGTTTAACATGTTTACTTAAAAGAAAGCCCTGCAAGCCAAAAAGAAAAAAATCCAAAGAGTAGTCTCTCATTGTGCACTTTTTAAATGACAGACGTCAAGTTTTCCCTAAGGGATTGGACATCATTTTACTTTTAGCCAGAATTGATCTTTGACAGCTATTCCTAATTTAAGAGTGGCCTTTTGGCTGTTAAGCTAAAATTCAATCCTAGGCAGAGTCAACACAAGCATATACATCACTTACGACTCAATTAAGCCTTCAAAAGAGAGTTTACACAGGATTTAAACAGCTCATAGCCCTTGTGCTGACCTGTTACATGACGGGAGGAAGGAGGAGCCAAGCAGCTAGATTTCACCCTGCATGTTCTGACAATTCTATATAAACCTCAAGCAATCTGTTAAAATACACTCACCCAATTCTTCCTTTTCTTTTTCTTTGAATCACTCTCAATGTTGCTTCCCACACTGGAGTGACTGGTAGCACTGTTAATACTGGAGACGCTATCTGAAGAGTGCTGCCTTCGGATCCGCAGGTCTGCGGGCTGAGCAGCTCCAGGTCCTGAATATGAATGGACACAGGGTCAAAATTATGCAAGAAATTTGGTAAAAGCATAAACTACTGGGATAAATAAGAGAAGTGAGATCAAGACAAGACTGCATTCAAGACTTTGTGTTGGAAATTACTGAAAATAAAGCCAAGTGCCTGGCAGCTCTGAAATGGGTAACTTTGCTTCACTACTGTTTCACACCCGTGTCTAGATGGGTGAAGCATGGTTGTAGTAAGTTCAGAGGGGTCACACTGAAGGTGGAAAAGCTTTGATAAAATGCTTTCTCATGCGTCTAATGCATCCATTTACTTAGGCAGAATTTATCGTGCTATTTACACAGGAACCCATTTTAAATCCCCATATGACACCAGAACAAGTAACTAAGAGCATGGTCACGAAGTAAAGCTGATCTCTGATGGTTACATCAGCTATTACCAAGAGGACTAGAGTCTCATAAGCACCAGACTGCTGCTAAATGCGGTGCTTGCTTCTTACCTTTGCAGTTGAGCTCTGGTGTGTTGATGACTCCATTGATGGCAGCTTGGGCAGCAGCATTTTGCTTCTTCAGTAGTTCTATAGTTTTCCTTAACTCATTCAGTTCGGAGTCCTTGAATATGAAAGAATTGGTGAGAGATCAGGAAACACAGATGGTATCTAACTGCTCAAAAGGAGCCACAGTTTGACCTGAGCATTGGTAGCTGATAGACAATTTATAGCATGTATATATATATATACACCCGTGCAAGGAAACAAAGATGGTTTGGTATACCTGGGGAAGCATGCCCTCGATAGGTTGCAAAATAGTTTGGTTATTATGATACAAAAAAACAAAGTACATGCTCTGTAACAAAGAAATCGCATGTATTCGAGTACACCATCCAAAAATCCACCCCTGCCTGTCATGCAAGGATTTTTCTTGGTGTTTCTCTTGAAAATACACGTGTGGATGTATCGGGAAGAAATTCATTAAAAAACTACCCAATACTGGAGGCTTGTGTCCAATGCAACAGTTTATAGGAATAACTTGATCGGTTGTCACAACATCACAGTGAGGAAAACCAATATTTTATACAAATTTTTTAATTTCATCTTATTCCATTGACACAATTGATGAAACCAGGACAAATGGTGCATGTGATTTCTTCTCTCCCTGCCAACTACAGAAGGAGCATGAGCAATAGCGCTGGAAACAGAAGTTAAGACTCCCCCAAACAACTTTTGAAGCTTGCCTTTTGTTCTGCTGTCATTGTCAGGCTCTGCAGTCTGATCGTCATGTTCCCCAGACTCTGCTCAAATGCTGCCACCAGGTGAGCCTGAAAGTTAAACCATATGTGAGTCATTTGTCCCCTCCCCTGAGAAAAAGAATATTTCTGCAGGTAGTTCAGTGGACCACCTTGTTTGTTGTGTAAAGGACACAGAGAAAATAACACTCATTGGAAAAGGTCATATGTGTAGAGCATGCATTAAGAAAATGTTTGCAAGCAAATTACCAGGAACAAGTTAATTGTGGAGAATTAGAAATGCCAAAGGTAACAGAACAATTTCAGGATTTTAGAAAATGACAGCCCTTTCATTTGGCAGGCTGAGACAGTTGTGCTTGTTCAGCCTGGAGAAGAGAAGGCTCTGGGGGGACCTTACAGCAGCCTTCCAGTACCTGAATGGGACCAACAGGAAAGCTGGGGAAGGTCTGTTTGTAGGGGCATGTAGCGATGGGACAAGGGGCATGGTTTTAATCTACAGCAGTGGAGGTTTAGATTAGACATTAGGAAGAAGTTCTTCACTCTGAGGGTGGTGAAACACTGGCACAGGTTGCCCAGAAAGGTGGTGGAGGCTCCATCCCTGGAGACATTCAAGGTCAGGCCTGATGTAGCTCTGAGCAAGCTGATCTCATTAAAGGTGTTCCTGCTTACTGCAGGGGGGTTGGACTAGATGGCTTTTAAAGGTCCCTTTCGCTGTAACTCATTCCATGATTCCTGTACAACTACCACTATCAGCACACTACAATAGGATGAAGTTTTAGGGTATAAACCATGCTTTAGAAAACACAAAGCTAGGAGTAACATTGTGACCTGACCCATCAGTGGGAGATGTCCTGAAAGTGGCTGCTCAGGCACCTGCTACATCTACTTCTTTGATACCATGATTTCAACAGTCAAGACAGTTATTTTAGACACAAACAGAGCAATAAAGTGGGTTTTCTTTCCAGTTTGGAATTCCATTTTCTTCTGCATTTCCCACATCCAGAATAAACCTGAGAGTAAAACCACTTTCTGGGTCCCCTTTGAAGAGACACATCTTGAACTAATCCAGTTCATGTACTTGTCTCAGCTGTTTAAAGCTGCTTAGATTTTCTGATAAATGGAAAACACATCTTGTCACTTTGTTGAAACAGAAAGATTTTTTTTTTCTTTTAATATCTTGAAGATTAAGTAACTACAGCTTTTCAGGGAACATTTAGGGAATACACCTTGTCACCTGAAAGTATTCCCAATAAGAAAAAGGCATGGAAAGATGTCCTTGGTTATCTATCCATGTCCCCAAGCTATTGCAAGCAATGGCATGCAAAGACCTCCTACCAAGAAATGTAGAGAGATTCTAAGCATCTTCTGCTGTTCACTTTGGAAAGCAGACTTAACCTTTGACTTTTTTATGTGGGGTGTTATTAGCATGTAAAAGGTCATTTAGCAATAGTTTTCAGCTACTTTCAAGTAGTGAACTTTTGCCATACAGCAATTCACAAAAAGTTTAAACCTTTTTTTCAGAGAGTACCAAAAGACCCAAAATGTCACTCAGAAGTTTTGGAAGGATAACCTAAAAGCTCAACTAAAACAGAAAACAGTAAACAAATGTTTAGGTAGGGGAAGGCCAGGCAGAAACTTCCTGCCAATGAAATTACTATTTTCCTTGGGGACATTTAAGGCCAAAAGACACTGAAAGTCACAGAAATGGAGAATCTCACTGTGGTACCCAACAAGACAAATGAAAGCCCAGTCAGTCAAATCGGTCCAGACATTTCTTCTTGTCAAAGGCAGCTAATGATGGAGACAGGACTACTGCAGCACTGCGGCTAGTACAGCTTTATCAGATGCTTTATCAGCTAAGATACCTGCAACTAACTCAAAGGCTTCTCCAATATTTGAGTGAACCTTGCTTGCAACTGAGATCCACTTGCTAAATATCACCCAAAACTCCCTGACACTTGCCAAATACCCTTTTTTTTTTTTTTTCCCCATGAAACACTGAGAACTAAGTGTCAGGACATCAGCAAAGAATCGAAAATGACTGAGAAGTAAAGGGAAGAAAAACTAGGTTGAGAAGGTGGAAAGAAGCTTGACAAAAGGGTACTATGTTTCTAGGACTATGATGACAGAAACATTTTATAGATATAGATGTATGTGTATTTATAGGTATACATATGTATATATGTATATTTACACACATCTATATGCAGTTGCATATGTAACTGAATGCAGGCATGAAATTCAATGTATATTTGTCTCACTAGCCATAATCATCTATATTAACCATAGCAAACACTATTCCATTTCTCTATTAAAAGTAATTCTGTACACACAAGGAAAACAGTGCCAAATCTTTCCAAGCGGAAAGGGCCATTCTCTCACCTAATATTTACAGAATAGCAAAACCTTTCACAGAGCTATTTCAGACTTATTAATCGTCAGCACACAGCTGACTTACCCTAAATAACTGTTCTCACGTTTGCAATGAAAACAAACATGAGCTGTACAATAACATCAGGATGTGCATCTCTCATTCCCATCAGCTCCTACGAAAATAAGCAGAGCTGAGACTGTGAGAAAATAGAAAGAAGTAATTTAAACCCTTATGCTACACATGTATGGAAATCTAAATATTTATTTTAAAAATGCAGACTGTAAAGCTTCTGTTGGGGAGGATGAACTGGGAACAACAAAACTGAAGATATTCATGAATCCTCAAAAATACTTTGCAAAACCAAAATATGCATGGACAAGTGGGACCACATGCATTAATAATGGAACACAAACACTTAATGCATTTGCATCAAAAGCTGTTGTGTCTATATAGGAAAATTCACAGGAAATTTAACAAATTAAATAAAAATATTTCTTTCTTTAAATAAATAGATGTATTTATTAGCTTCTGCAATTAAAATTCCCTAAGTTAAAAGCATTTTATTTAAAAAAAAAAACCCAAAACCTTGTGTAAAGGAAATGTCCATAAAGCACTGTCTGAACAAACAGCATTTATTAGTCTTAACTTTTTGGGGAACAGACCTGGCTCTTTACATAAAAAAAGAGTAGGTTCTCTGAAAAGAACTGGGTAGAGACTGAGATGTCTTACTAGAACAGTTACAGCAACACCTCTGCAGCAGGCTGTTGCTGATTTACGGACAAATAAAGGACAAGTCTAAGAAATGTAAAGAGCATGAATTTAAAAAACCCTACAAAATGTTCATGAAGTGAATGAAAAAATATTAGCAAAACTATAAATAATTTTCTGAGGGGTAAAAGCCCAGCCCTCACCCCTCTACCAGAAAACCCAAATGACTCCACAGGAAACAAAAACATACAGCATATGTAAAAACTATGCTCCACAAAGATAGTAGGATAAAACATTGCTCACACATAAATTCTCAGGCAAATTAATGGCAGTGGGGCAGGCACAGAGTAGCACATGCTACTCACTACGTTTGGAAATAGGCTACTAACTCTGGTGCTGAGTAACAGCCTACTGTATCTCAACACCATAGGAAGGAGAACACAACAAAACTAATTATTTAAGCACATGATAAAAAAACATGCAAGAGAATCTGTAAGAAAAGCTTCTAGATGAAAACTTGTGTGTACAGTCCCCTTTGTATTTGAAAGGCAAACATAAGAGTTAATTTTTGGAAGATCTGCAAGATTTAAAAAATTTTCCTCTGGGGGAAGTGACTGAGTGGTTACATGCAGTCAAAGCCCTTTTATTCAACTTAGCCATGTTCCCAGTTTTCCTTTTCCATTTTGCAAGCTGGATGAAGCCCTGCAATGCCTGCAGCAAATGCCACAGTAGATCTCCCCTTCAATCCATCCAGTGATAGGTGTTACCGCTCAGATGAAATCTGTCCTTTACTGCACCAAATTTTGTATCCCACCTATTCAGAGAGCTGATGGACAGGAGTGTTCTCTTCAGTAACACGTGTTCTGATGTTTGTTCATTCCCACAGACTGGCATGTCAGTACAATCTGGTTTGATGACTATTCATCTGTAGCTTATTTACTCTAGAATTGCTTATTTTTCTAGCAAGCTTCTGTTTTACAGATTTCTCCTGTCTGTGCCTATAGCACAGAACACACAAATAAACTTGCTCAGGGTCATACGTGGTGTTGCCTCAACACCTCCTGGCTTCCAAATTTTTTTTCTGACATTTCTTATTCATCAAATTCCTTGGAGGAAACAAGCAGAAGTATTGTCTACACTGCTAAAAATCAGGTAACTGTAAATTAGTTCTTAGAGCCCCTTACACCACTGTTACCTGTCATGCCCTTAGCCCATATCTTTATGCAATAGCAAAGTAGAATGTATTTCAAACCATGTTTCCACCATTTTTTACTCCTACTGATTAACACCTTCATCTGTATATATCTCATCCCACCCAAATGACAAAACCAGATGCTATTTATAAAAAAAAGACACTGCCTTCAATGATTTTCACAAAATCTGACAAGGGTTTACATAAAACCAAATGAGTATTTTAATTCAGTATTTAAAGAAAGGCATAAGAAGACACAGTAGGACAGAGGATGTTATTTTTGGAGAGGTCCTGCATGCCTGTAGTTATTTCTTCAAACACATAGGTAATGCGAACCAAATGTTTATACACATGAAATCTTTTTGTCACTTAGATAAACTGGTGTGGTAGTCGGTGCATTAAATCCGTTCCCTGCTAGTGTTTTTCTCAGAATTGTACTCACATTGGCAGTCAACTGAGTTGTCAGAGCTGACACTTTTTCTTGGGATGCATCCAATTCTCTTCGTAGCTTGCGAATCTGTATTTTAAAAGAGTATGTTACTGCACTGTAATATGGAGAAGTGAAATAGCAAGACATGAAATGCAGAGTGTCTCAGTTCTGCCTGTCAAATACGATTTGCTCTTACCTCTGACTGGCACTTCTCTTCAGGCTACAAAATAAAAGGAGAAGAATATACATGAGCACCTTACAACTTAACCAGCCTAACAAATTTATTAAATTTTTCAATTTTTTTTTCATTTCAAAACCTCTAATGTGAATGCCTTATTTTGAATTCCCACATCCACATTCAATCTAAAATAAGCTCCTAATTTATGTACTCATCAGGAAAAAGACAACATGCTGCTTTTACAGCACTTCTTCCTGCAGGAAGGAATTTGGGCTCCGCTTGTCAGCCTGATGACCAGCCTGAGTCTGAACCGTAGAAGGGTGAAGTCCTGGCTCCAGGCATAAGGCACTGCACTGAGGCTCTGATGAGCCAGGACTGTCACAGAACATGGCTGATCCTAGGCAATTCCCTTCCTCCCATGTTCAGCTCTCCATGGGATGGAGATCATGTTTTTGCATTCCAAAATTATGGGGTGGGGTGGGGGGAGGAATTGACTTCCACTAGGGTGCTGCCTAAACACCGTGGCGATGAAAAAATGAGGGCACACAGCTAAGTTATCTGAGGATGCCAAGTGGATTTCCTTGTGTTCTGCATGATAAAACTGTGGCTGTTATGGCTTGTTTCTAACCAAAGTTCTCTGCTTAAGGAGAAGTATATGGTAGTAAGTTACACACTCCACCATCCTTATGCAAACATGTTCACTACCAGTCACCATGAAAATTCCACCCATCAAGCCACACTATTAAGAGCTACTTGTGTTCAGGCAGAAAGCACATAAACCAGAATCTTAGGCAGCAGACTGTTGAGTTAGTCTCCCCATCGTTCTCAGGGCTATGAACAACAGCCCAGAGTAAAAGGTCCGTTTTCCATCCTTCCAACACATTATCTGCTTTGGCTTCATACGGACCTTGCTGGAGGCAAGGTCAATAATCAAAGGCACTATTTGCAATTTATTATCAAGGTCTTAAGGCCATGTTACCCATATAGCTTCCTAACAGTGAAACCTGCACGTGAAATAACAGTAACACTGCACTGGCTTGACAGACTTCAGAGACAGTTACACATGATCTGCCAAGCGCAAGTTCTTCCACATATTCTTGTATCACATGTGCTTGTTTCAGCCATGAATAGATGGCAAGCATGAAGCTGCATCATACTTGCATAAAAATTCAAAATTAAAGGTCTTCCTCAATTAACACATCTTAATGAAGTAATTATTACCCACTTTTTTTTCTTCTTTAAAGGGTAGTGCTTTAAGAAACCCCCAAAACTGTGATCGCAGCATGCCAGGAATACATGATCTCCTTTTAAACTAGCTAGTTTGGATATTACCAGCAGTGAAGCCACTGGGATTTTACCTTCAGTGCCAAATATTTCTGTACAGTCTTGTGTGGGCTGGAACCTACTGTGCCCCTGGGTCACTGCAGTTAACACCCCAATGAGCTAGCGAAAAGCTAGGCAAGACCAGGTCAGCGTGTTGCAACCTCACCTCTCTGTTACAACACAGGCATGGGCTTACTTGACAAGGCTTTTCCATGAAATATGTTTAAATGGAATATCCTTCATGAGGCTATCAGAAGAAAATAAGCACACACAGCACACATTTAAAGGACCTATATTTTCAAACTTCAGTAAATCTTATTTAAGGGTCAGGTAACTTAAATTAATACATGCTTCTGGAGAAAATATTGCCAGCATAGTGAACAAATGGCATCTTTAGCATTACTCAAATCTGTGCATTAAAAAAGTATTCAAATGTCATTAGTAGCAAATCATTAGTACAAGACTGGAATAACATTACTTAGCATGGTTTGGGGTGCTTTAGGTAACAAAGTTCAAATCTCCTCAGATCTATTGAGCTCCTTTGTGGCAAAGACTATTTAGCATGGTTGTAAAATGCTGATGTAAAATAAATCACCAAATTTTTTATTTCATTATACTCACTGTTGAGTAAATAGATGATGTACTGGACACCAAAGAGAGAGAAGAACCATGCACTGCAGAAAAGAAAATAAACAGACTGAATATAAACACAATAACCACATAGAGGAACTATCACAGATCATCCACTGAAAACTGACAGCCTACTGAAGAAATACTTCCATGAATTTCATCATCCATCATAAACTTAATTATGTTACTGTACCTATAATGTACAGTTTGAAGAATGCATTGCCAGGTGTGGTAAAGGCAAAGCTGTTTTAACAATTTGATAATACTTGTTTTGGGAGGAAGGAGGGGTGGTCAAGAAGATGAAAAATTGATGAAGGTCCCCTCCTCTTGAGAGCTTATCTTAAGACTCTTGCACAAGGATAAAAAGAGCAACAAACTAAGTGAAATGCAGGACAGATTACACAAGTAAATCTAACAGCTTCATCTTCAGTTTTAGATGAGATTGAGATGGGGTGGTGGTATTTTCTTTAAGCAGCTGACAAAGATGGAGATAAGTATATATTGAGAAGACTACGATATGTAACAAAATGCTCCAGAAGAAGATGTGGACACCCAGGGCAGAAACCATTGTATAATTTTGGGGCTCTGAGTTGTCCCCTGAATGCAGTTGTATCTTCCTTGTGCTGACTACAAAGGAGTCACATCATGGGCATCAGTGAGCTGAAGATCCCATATCCCTACAGGGATTTTTGGTCTATTTATTTAATAAGGTTGAGTTTCTTCTCACATAAAAAAAGTATCTATGTAAAAACATGGGTATAAAACCTTTTCTGGAAAAGAATCTGTTACAAGCAGGTTTTGCATTTAAATAGGCATTCAGTAAAAGACACACATACATGTTGATTCTTAAGGTTGTTACCACCACCCCAATGTTACAATTTATATATAACATCATGTTATTTTTTATTATGCTATTAAAAACCTACTTGAAACTAATCTTTCTGTTCCTGAAACATGCAAAATCACCCTTTTTTAATTTTATTTTTAGAAACAATATATATTTAACTGAAACTTTAATTCAAATTCCAGGTAACTTCATACAAATCATATGAAATTGTGTTAAATCACTTTTTCTTTCATCTAAATCCTCCAGCATGAAAAAAAGAATAAGCTTAGAAGAGCTGCCATTTTACCCTAATTACCTATTGCAACTCTACATTCATAATAAATGGGTTCTGCTTTCCCATTGACATTATATCCTAAGGCAAGGTTGGAAAGAGAAGTAAACAAAGTCTAAGTTGCCTTCTGGAGGAATTTAAGACAATTTTTAAAACCCACAAGAAAGTAGAAAAAACTCACACCCATTTGCTTTTACTGGTTAATCATATTTTCAATTAAAATGATTTTATGGTTAGATATTAAGGACTGTACTGCATTAAGAACATAAAAATAACTGGTATGATTCAGACTCGGGGTCTGTATAATCACGTGCTCCATCTCTGACTGCAACCACAGTGCATGTTTAGGGAAAAAAATGCAAGAATAAGGCAGATACAGTGATCTTTTCCCCAGGTACACCTCCTTATCTTCTGGGAATCATCAGAGACAGAAATTACTGAGATGGAAACTGCAGTCAGACCACAAGTTTTCAGTCACTGAGATCTCTCTATCATTAACTTGCTTCAAGTGCTTCTAAATCCACTGACACATTCTGTCTGTAGCTCTCCCTGTGCTTAGAAATACAATTCTTTGCAGCTGTTTCCATCCTGCTGCTGTATCAGCCAGTAAGTTCCTTGAGTGTCTCCAAATCCCTGGGATATGAGAAGAAATGGACAACCAACCTCTTAATAACACACTGAAATGTATATTACCGCTTCCTTTCAAATCATCATTTTTCCAAGCTGAAGATTCCTAATATATTTTAACTCCCTTCATATCATAGATAATAGGCAGTTGTGATCTCCTTGTCATTTTTCTTTTTAATTGCATTTTTTCCTTAGCACTGCTGTTTTCAAGACGGAAAGGCCAAAGCTCAAGCAGTATTGCACAAGGCCAGCAATGGACTCATACAGAGTATGTTTTCTGCTTTGCCTCTCGATATTCTTCCTTTGCGCAGCTTTTACTAGTAGAGATGTATTCATAAAAGCAACTGCACCAACTGGCCAGAGAAGAGACAGATCTCCTTGCAATGGCCTGGGACATACACATTTTTGACTTGGCATCAACTGAAATGTTTAAGTTCACATTGAGACTTCAAAGGAGGAAAGACGACTCAAAACGAAAAAGGGGAAGAACACATAACTTTGGGAATCATACTCCTGCCTCTGCCAATGCATACACCACCTCTGCATCGTTTGGTTGTGTATATAATTTGAGATTTCTAGTTTCAAGGACAACTAAGGAGTTAATATTTTTTGTGCAGTTTCGTTTTAAAGTATCTGCAGATGGCTACTTTAAGGCTATTTAATTAGGAGCCTGAAGGCAGTTACGCTCTTGATGTGATTCCTGTTTTTTTGCAGTTAACATGCATCTGCACGCAGGCTACAAACCCAAATTGTTTTGGAGCTATTATTTTAAAGCACTATAAATGCATATGCAAGCACGTATCATTTTTAATGTTAGAAAAGACATGGTCTAGCTGTGATCAACTGTCCAAAGAGGAGAAAGAACAACAGGTATTGCAGTCAGTAGTAGAAAGCTGAATAAAAATTTGTATCTCAACGACAATGAATTTAATTTCAACAGGCTGCCTGGAGAGGTGGTGGAGTCACTACCCCTGGAGGTGTTCAAAAAACCATGTAGATATGGCACCTCAGGGCATGGTTTAATTGACGTGGTGGTATTATACAGAGGGTTGGACTTGATGATCCTAGAGGTCTTTTCCAACCTTAAAGAATTTGTGATCCTATGATAATTCTTTTCTCTCTCTAGGCATCACAGCTCCTTGAGAAGACTGATGGCCAGGGAAGTGAAGCCACTGGATAGCCAAGGGACCATTTAATTTTTAGGCTGTTTTTTTCCCCCTGAAGTTCTGGATAGTTCAGAGGCTGCTCTTAATGGCATTTCTCCAGCTCTGAAACCCTTCTCTCAAAGTTATGTACTACAAGACCTAACATCTAGAACTACATGCTGTGAGAGAACATGACTGTACTTCATACTACGGAGACAAAAGAAAAGTCTTTTAAGGATAAATCTTGGCCCTCCTGAAGCTCATATGAAACAAATGTCTTGTAATCTTAGGTTTTAATAAATAATTAAGAAGTTGGTAAGATTTAAGACCTGGATTTATACTTCACTGACACTGGCTGATTGTATAAAATTAATTTGTCCATTAACCACAAATTTAATTTCTGTTACACTTTTTATCCATTCTCTCAAGGTGAAGGTGAATGATGTGTTCATACTTTTTGATCTACTCTCTGAGTTTGTGAAGGTGACTTAGATTCACAGGCTTGAAAGCACAAGACAACATATATGCGATATTCAGGACCAAGTTCTTAACTTACAACTTGTGAACTTTTCCCACTGCCTTCAAGTCCAGAATTTTGTAAGGTTTTATTAATTTTTATTTTTTTAAATGAATGAAAAGCACTTCTCAGAACATTTCCCTTAGCTCGTCCCTTTTTTAAAAATTGTTTCTAATGATTCATCCTCAAACACAAAATACTTACTAAATATTCTGCCAAACCAGCCTCTCTCCTTGACAATAATTTCTGAATTATAATAATATAATAGGTTAGCTTCCAACATGACAAAATACATTTGCTGGAATCTTAAGCATACTCGAAAGTCTAAAAGACCAAAGTTACAATGTTTTTGAGGAAGTTGTTCATAAAACCTGTAGCAGGTCTTTCAGTAAATTATCTAAGAAAAAGACAGATTCGGAGATTTAAATTCCTTCATAGACTGTATTAAGCAAGTCCTTAGTAAGAGCAAGACTGTTCATCTCAGAATGGAATTCAACTGATTACGTATTTGGCAATCTTTGATTGTTCCAGATGATCTAGGTTTCTGAGAGCATGGCACAAACAAAGGTTAATTCCTGCAATGTTATTCTAATGATTTTCAACCCCTAAAGAAGATCCTCAGCCACAGGCCTCTAGAACACAATCAAATTAAGACTGTTAGATCATCACTACTCCTGCTACAGCCATAATGCTGCTTGTTCAGTAGCAACCACCTAAATATTGATTTATAGGTAAATTAATTTTTCTTCTTATATTTACATGGGGTTCTTTTATCAAATTTGAAAAGACAACAAGGAATTAAAAAGAAGAGCCTAGATACTTTGAAGCTGTGTGATCTCAACCCGGGACATTCAGCAGAAATAAAGACAATTTAAATACAGATTAAATACTGGAAAAATTATCAGAGATAGAAACAACAGTCTAGCTAATATAAATTATTTATACTACAAACAGAATTATGGAGGCCCAGGTTCAGGAGAACAGCCCTATTTAAGCAAACATGTTAATATGCTAATGCTAAGCATTAATTAGAGTAATTTTGTTATCACTAAAAATGAAGAACAGGATCTGTTTAAACACAGATAGTCTAGATACAACACTTGAAGCTTTCCTCTGGCCAGAAGGATCATTAAATGAATATCATCAGAACAATGATCACCGGGACTAAATTTTTATCTAACAGCAAGAGAACTGTGCTCTGAAATCACCTTGATACTGAATGGAAAACCACCAAATTTATACTTGTTTTTTGTGAGAATGCTATTTTTCTGACCATCTCCAGCAGCATCGCAGGCTTTACTGACCTTCTTCAAAGCCATCACGGAAAGAGCCAGACCGGCTCATTGTTCTGCTTTTCTCATCCAGGGACATGGAGCTGTTCCTGAAGCGTGTATCACTGTAAGGGTCGTAAGGACCATCGGCATTGGAAAGGCTGTGGGTCCGGAGCATAGTTGGATTTGACAGGCTCATCTGGGCTGCAGTAGTTGGGCTTGCTATAAAGTGAAGAATAAACACCAATTTATTTCCGTGACCACAAATTTTCATACCTAATTTTTAGGCAACTACCAAAGCCCATTTTTTTCTTAAGACACAAATTCTGTATGTCATCCTCTCCAGGCTTCATTACTTTTTTTAATTCAATATATTAAAATTATAACAAGTATGCAAATCAAGCTAGTGAATAAGAAAACTCAAGTCAAGGAGGTCATTTGAACACTGGGTGATATGTCTGTGCTTCTACGGACCAGCTCAGTCAACTCACTAACACCTGCAGGCATGAACTAATTAACCTTCAATTAATTTGCAATAGTCCTTCCTCAGACTGAAATGCTTGAAGGAATTTAAACTAGTACTTCACCTATATAAAACAGGCCTTATGAACTATCTCCTTCAAATCCTTTAGGTTCTCAGAAAATTATGATTTTCTATGTATATAAGTGATATAATGTTAAGAGCTTTAATTTTAATTGTTGCTTTCCACTAGGAGGTCCTATGAATTATAAAATAGCAATTTTGCCTCAAAACCCAATGGTCCCACAGCCAGTCTTGAGACTACAAAAGTCTACTCAGGTTTCACAGTTTTTAAAAGAACTTTGTGCTAAAATTATACCTGTTATTTACTAAGAACTAGTTGATTTGTGGGGCGTGGGGTGTTTGTGGAGGGGGAGAAAAACAACAAAAGTATACAACTGGCAGGTTTCTCCTGGTGTGCCATCATTGCCTGTTTTTATATATACACCACCAACTGACATAGACTATTGCAGAAGATACAATAATTCCACTTAAAGGCACTCAACCTTCATATCAACATCTGCTATTAAACACAGCAGCCTCTTTTGACTCCAGTATTCCCGAGCTTTTAATAACACAGAAAAATATTTTTTATTTGGTTGGGGGTTCTTTGGGTTTTCTTTTTTTTTTTTTTTGCTAATTGCTTGTGGTCAAATAGCTTTTGAATCTTATGAAGGTAAATTATCTTCAATATTTACCATAGAGTCAACTTTTTTCTTTTTTTCCTTTTTTTTTTGGAGACCACTAAGGTACTTTCATGAACTTTCATGACAGTTTGATAGCTGCAGCCACATAATTTCACTGTGTGTATATTCAGCCAAAATTTTTAGTGTCAGTTTATGTAAAGCTGCTTATTTAATCTGGTTCTTTTCAGTGCACTCAAATTGAGGCTCTAAAATGTCACGGCCGCAACTCAAACCTGCATGAGAAAATAAGCGACCGCGTAAGCTGCTGCAGATTCACACAGCACACGGAGTTCACAAGTAAGGGCTTAACTATCTATTTTGCATATTATTTCTTTATCGTTCTAGAACAGATGGAGGGGCTTCTGAAAGTCAAAAAGAAACTGAAAACGTCAGCTTCGTATAATAGTTTCCAAATGCCACGTAACTTAAAGAAAATATATATAATGTTGGGATTAACTTACATACCTAAACAAATTGCAAAGACAGCTAAGCAATATGTAATCAGCACACCAGAGAGAAGCACTACTAGTACTTTAAATTCAGTTATTTCAACTGCTGATACGGTCAACTAAAATCTGCAATGCTTTATGGATCCTGTCAATCAAACTGCACTGTTTCCTTCATTTAAAAATTGTTTTAATAATGTAATTAAGTGACGGAATGGCACTCTTTTTGGCTTCTATCTATTATTTCAGACTGAACCTTATGCAATTTTCCTGAAAAACAGAAAGAGAAAATGCCTTCACCTGATGAGACTGGCACATATTGTTAACTAATATGCTTGGATTTCAAAACAATTTTTCTAAACAGGCAGGCAAAATCTTAAATCCTTTAAATACACCAGTGTATGATATTAACAAATAGTTCTACTGAATAGCTCAGAATTTATATTAAAGCATATCATAACTTCCAGAGAAGTTTTTTCAAAGGGTTACAGCAAGTATGGCACCTTTGGGCATAGAAGATAATAATGCTAATTAGTCACGCTCATTTCAGTGAAAGTGCTTCCTGAAGTTAAATGTGGGACTCAGAGCAGCTGAAAGAAATTATATTGTGTAATACGCTATTTTCAAGACACACAATATATATTGCTGTGAATATCCAAACAGATAATTATTCACCAAGCTGTGAGAAGTTAAATCTAGTTCCAGAGGGTGATGTTACACTGGATCCAGATGAAAATGGAGAATTGCCAGCAGTATCCTGAAGTCCTCCTGCTGAATGGGACCGTAGCCATTCTTTTGCATCTTCCTGATTACGGAGTTGGGAGGATGGAGTATACCTGCACAAAAAAAAAAAATTCCCAAAATGAGCTCTGAAATTTATTCAAAATTAAAAAAAAAAAACCTCAAAACCAACAACCAACCACCATGAAATATCACAAGACTTAGGATGGGGGGAGAGGGGAAGAAAGATGGAAGAACTCATGAAATTTAAGGACAAAAATTATATAAAGCCAATACAATTCTAGAGCTGCTCCAAGCTTTTCCAAATTAATTCCACTTTTGTTTGGGAACCTACCCTCAAAACCCAACTTTCCTATGGCTTTAGTAGCAACCAAACTAGTAGCAAACAAAAAGCTACAGAAGTCATATACTGTAGAATAAAATAGTGTGTTACGTATACATGATTGAAAAATAAAAGCATAACCTGGAGATCCTTTTCTTTCCTTTGGTTATGCCAAAATTCTATCACTTTAGTAATGTTGTGGTGTATCACTAAGCTTAGCTGGCTTTTTGTCATATTACAACAAAATTCCAGTCAGAAAAGCCATTATCAGATTTTTAAACAAGTTGTGACCCAATAATTCATATTCCAAAGACATTAGTGTAAAGTTCTGCGGAGGTGTATTCCAGTTAGTTCAAAACTAAATTAAATCATCATAAAGTAGACTCTGTTTCTGAACGCAAAGAAAACAACAGAAATGTTGTTATCAATGGCAAAACACCCGCTGGCTTCAGCTTAAGCAGTTTTAAATCTGCCTTTGTATACACCTGAAAAATAGGTATGTTACCAGAGGTGTTATGTGAAATCTGTGATGGGGTACAGGTATCAACAGAAGAGTATCATGGAAACACTACTCTCCTGATGGATTTCAGCATCTGTCTTATGCTATGCCATCTGCTTTTAAGAAATATTTATGAGTTACTAGTTCTCCTTCCAAAAACTAAACACTTGGAGCCCATTATTAGTTGATATTATCTATTTAATTAATTAGATTCCCTCCAACTAAATTATTTACAGTAAGATATCACCTATTAAGACTATTTTAAATCAGTGTGCAGTAATTTAGATTGCAAAAATGTAATCGGCTTTGAAAAAAACCCACATTCATTCCTCTGCTCAAGCAACAGTCCCTGACTACCTGCACCTATTAAACTTTGTGTGTATATATATATATATATATACATATATATGTATTAAAACTTTTTTATTAGGAAAGGGGCTTCATACAGTCATTTTCCTTTACCAGTCTGAGGATTTTTTAATTTTTCCAGCATTAATACCTACCTCTTCAGCACTCAAAAGTTTCAGTCTTAAAAAAGTCTTTTTCATTAGAGTCATACTTGATAAGCATGGGAACATTTTAAAAAAATGTGTTTTTAAGGAAGGCTTTAAGCACTTGGCTTCATGGGATAAAGCTGCTGTGAAGAACAATGTGTATAGCACAGAATAAATTGCATCTGCAATTTCAAGGATCCTAGAAGCTGCATTAAGCAATTCCAAAGCTGCAATTTTCTAAATTGTCTAAGATATCTTATGTAAATTCTGTAACACTTAAAGCATTTAATTAATACATCTAATGTTCATTATCTTGTTAGAATTGCTTGTATCAATGAAAAGAATCTTTTTTTTGGTGCAGTTTATTAATGTTCTAAAAATCATGACCTTACAGATAAACAAATGTATGAGAAGACAATTGCCAAAAGTTTGTTTGGAGATTTTTTTGTTCTTTTCTAGAAGAGTAGAAAATATGTCTAAAAAACCTCTAAATATTTAGGCTTTCTGAAGCTCTCTTTTTTTTTTTTTTTTAAGTTAACATATCCAAACTCATCCTAATAGGTTTGGCATAATACTGGAAATCTTTTCTATTTGTATATCAACACCAAGGTTCCTGGTATAAAAATGATTTCAAGTCATTCCATGTACTATCCAGAGAAGATGCAAAATTACTGTCGTCAAGTAAAGCCCAGTGATGGATTATGAGATGCTTTTCAGCAATTCAGCCAGCAAAAGCCACAGTTCTTGCTCAAGCAGAGAAGCGACTGGATGAAAAAAAGCACAGTGGTCAATGGCCTTCTTTAAGGATTAAAGAAACAGAGAATCAAAGAAAGGAACAATATTGTTGCCACCTCTTGCAAAGGCTGCGACCATCACCACCAGCCACAACAGAAACACAAACCAAACTCCAAAGCCACAACAAAAGCTGTTAAACCATGGGGAAACACCAATACCTGAGTCCCTTCTTAGGCAAAGTGTTCCTATCAAGATGTGGGTCGCTGCAGAAAAGTTAAAAGAAAAGAACTTCAGAGAAGAACAAAAGGGAAGGAATAAGATCAGGACGAAGAAGGACGTACAAACATCTGCACCACCTTTTCAGAGGAAAAGGTGCAAGGGCCTTCCTACAGAAACATGCAAAAACCTCCTTACCCAGGTGTGGATTTGCACAAACATGCATCTGGTACCATGCCAATGAATCTCATCTGTTCGCATCATGGTTTTGCTCTCTCTCCTACCCACAATGAACAAAAATAGCCCTTTAAACATCAAATGGATGCTTAAAAATATGTTTTTCAGCAGGCATGAGGCAGATTATTTGTAAAAACTGATGAGAGTCTTCAAGTCCAAACCACGTTTCCATCATCTCTTTCAATAGACACCATTTAGGGAATGCAGCTAATTGTTGTTACACAGCTGAAATGTATAGCAGAGCCCAGACTGTTTAAATTTCCAAATCTTGAATTAAATTACATCAGCAAAGTAAAATGAATCTATTAGCCATCCAAACCCCGAATATTTATGTTTTAACAACTTATGAACTTGTAACCAAGCAAAGTCTGTTAATTCAGTTTTAAAGAAAATATCCAAGTGCTTAAATTAATTAATTTAACGACAATCTTTATAGCTAATTACAGCGTGGGAGTGACTGAAATTACAGCAGCAAGCTAGATTGTTTAGATTTGGGTCATCTTTCCCAATGTTTGCATTCATTTTTAAAAGGACAGATATACCCAAGTCCCCGCAAAACACTCATGAGCCAAATTGCAATAAAAGACTGACGACACTGAATGACACGGGGACTTCACAACAAAAAGGACAGGCCTGGAAGGCAGTGGGGAAAGCAGCATGCCAGAGGAATGCTGAAATGCTAGTGAGAGTTTAGATTGGTAGAAAAAAAATGGCAAAATTTTTAAATTGCCTTTGACAAAGAAACGGGGGAGGAGGAAGAGGAAAGCACCCCCACAAAACAAAAGATGTTCCCGGTATCAAGAGCAACACCAAAAACATGCCAAGTCTGCCGTATGCCATTCTCCAGATTGATTTATGTACATCGATGAGGTGTTTGAGGGTACTCTCACTGGCATGTCTTTGTGTCAGTTCACACCTGAACAATGAACACAGCAGAGGACCCAACTGAGCACAGTCTGTCACAAAACAATTTGCTTCACTGAGATGGGCAACAAAACCTACAGCCTTGTGCATACTCCTGTCCTGAGACAGCATTACCTGTCCTGTCTCCTGGGCAAAGTATTTCGGCAGAATTTGGGGCTAGCAGCAGGGGAAGAAAGAGGGCTAGAAGAATCAGTCCAACGAGACAGGAAACAAGAGAAGGAATATTAGAATGAAAAAAGGAGAGAACAGAAAGGAGTTATAATAAAACACAAACAGAAACCCAAACTGTCAGAACATAATATTCAGTGGTAATTGCCTCCACTGAGATACGAAAATTTTGCTACCTGACTACACATAACACATTGGAGTAGAGCTGATTTCCAGTGCTTGCAGGCGTACTACTGCCTTCTACAAAAGGTCACTACGAAAGCATACACTGCAAGCCATTGCCTGGTTTATCCTGATGGGAGCTCAATGTGCCATTGACACAGTTCTGATGCTCACCAAGAAGTCCCATTCTCTCCTCCCTACTCAGCCTGTTCCTAGCTCCTACTCTGTGTCCACACAGATACCGATGAGTCTCAGCGGGTAAGGAGCTGGGGAACTGATCGGTCTGAAATACAATTCAAGCGGTCATTTTTCAGTTGGAGACATCTCCCCCTTGGGGTCCTGAAGCATTCACATGAATGCCTGTACTGAAACACTGTAGAGAACAGATGGAGATGGGACTGGGCAGCAGGTAAAGGCCAAGAAGGAGTTGAGTCATTAAGGAGACAGGGTCTTTGCTTTTCAGCATGACCTCCAGTTTAAAAGCTTACCAAATGTTACAAATAAGAAGTATGACAAGAGAAAGTAGGCTTCTCAAATCAAAATTATAATAACAATAGGGTTTTTTTTTGAATATCACTATCAGATCAAGAAATAGTACCTCTGTGGAAGGATAATGTATGATGCAGAATTCAAATATTAGGTCTGAGATGGTAGCAAGAAATGTTGTTACACTGGCTACCACAGCAAATTAAAAACCTCACTTGAACCCATCCTTTTGCTCTGAACTGGGCTCCTTGCCTGGAGCCTTTTTAAGTGCTACTAATACCTTTTGGCATTATCTTGTATGAAGCACAAACCAGATTGCATCTGCAGTGTTGGTTACTGCTACCAGGACTTCATTCACATTTGAGATACATATAAACATATGGAAAAGAGTGAAAAACCTACTAACCTTTCAGACAATGTAGTCTTAACACTGTTTGTTCGGACAAAGGGTGTGAGAGAATCATCTTTAGATCCTGGAATCAAGCCACTGGAGGAGTTATGGCTCAGCCCACCTCCACTGCTCAGAGAGATATCTATGGATTCACAGCTGGTATGAAGACTGCTGACGGACTGATATCCGATGCCATCCTTGCTAACGGCAGAAGAGCTACTTGCGTTGGTACCCCACGTTAAACTGTTGGAAGGAGCTGAATGTGCTGAACTGGGACTAGAAGCTAGTGGAGACTGGTTCAGATCTGTGTTTTTACTATATAGAGGACTGCTGCCCCCACTGCTGAGCATACCACTGCCAGACGGTGAATCGAGATTACCCTGCTGAGTCATAGTAGCGTGAGGATTGGAGATGACTACCGAATTTTTCATATTTTCAGCTGTTGTGATGGGAACTTGTTTACTAGGCTTGCCACCGAAAAGTCTGTAAAAAAAAAAACAGTGAAAAATACATAAAATGGAATATTAAATGCAGGAATTATATTTCATGCCTAAACCATGTATACTCTTAGCTTCAGAAAGCCAACATTAAGTCAATGATCCTAGCCTGGACATACACGACTATAAACTTATACACCTCCTTGTGTTCATGCCACCTTCAAAAGTCCAGAGACAACTATGATAGCTTCAAATCTATCTTAGGTGTTTCTTCTCTGAACCATCAGTAATACTTGCACAAAGGTAAATTACATGCATATCGTTTTATGCTCTTTATAGAAAAAGATTACCAAAGCAACACTGCATTGATTGATCCAAAGCATGTGATATAAGAGGCTGAAAGCTTGTTGTCCAGGTAATTTCTGTCCGAATCATCAAATGGTCTGCACAGAAGCAACATTTTCTGGGACGTAACAGGAAAAATATCTACTGATATCTATTGTAGGTTCATCTCACTTCAGGAACAAAGCTTGCTGGAAACTTTTTACCTGGTTTGGCACCTAGAACTGTCTCATTAAATGACAAGCTGAGTACAAGAGCTAGTGCAAAGCAGATCTAAAAGCATGACTGGAGGAGGATCTGCAGCTTCTTCAATTTGCATCACTTTTACCAAAGGTGTCTTTCTTAGAAGTAAATATGCCTATAAAATCAGATTATCATTCTAAAACTGATCCTCAAAATTATGAGGGAAGTGTAGCTTTTGACTCCAGCTTCAAACATTCTAGGGGATGTTTAGCCTGGAGAAGAGGAGGCTGAGGGGAGACCTTATCACCACCTACAACTACCTGAAAGGAAGTTGTAGAGAGGTGGGCGATGGTCTCTTCACCCAAGTAACAGGAGATAGGACAAGGGGAAATGGCACAAAGCTGCACCAGGGCAGGTTCAGATTAGATGTTAGAAAAAAATTGTTTACTGAAAGAGTTGTCAGAGCCTGGAACAGGCTGCCCAGGGAGGTGGTTGAGTCACTTTCCCTGGATGTGTTTAAAAAAAGGGTAGATCAGGTACTTAGGGATATGGTTTAGCATAGGACAGGAACAGTTGGACTTGATGATCTTAAAGGTCTTTTCCAACCTTGTGATTCTGTGATCCACACCAAAACATTGCTTCTGCTTTTGCCACTTAGCTCCTGTAGCAGCTCTTGGAACCTCAGTTTTCCTCACACATCTGGATTTGTTTTTTTTCTTATCAACAGTGTAGAGTACTGGGGATGAAATCTTTCCAAGTAAGCATCTATTGGGCCATAGTCCTCAGAAGAGAGGACTACAAGAGTTCCTAAAGACTTATGGGTGAGTATGCCCAAAGCAGAACTTTCTCTGCTTTTTAGTTTACTCGTGCTGTCCGTCAGACGCGTACACACTGAAGTCACTTGTGCAACACTTCCCAGAAACACGGGCTGTGTAATGGAACTGGTCACCCTACAGCACACAAGTCCAGTGATGCCCAGAAGCTGCACTTACTGCATGGATGCTACCTGAAGCACCAGAGTATCTGTGCTGGATCAGGCTAGGATGCCAATCTAAATCTGTCTCATAATCCAGCACTGCTCTGTGCCACGATCCTCTCAGCACCTCATGACATTCACAAACCAGAACAGTTCTGGAAAACATGGTTCACCTGCACACCACACCTCACTGGTTAGGAGATGCTGACCTAGACGAGACAGTTGGAATGTTAAAACCCATTCCTACCTGGATATAGAGACATTTAGAGTCTAGGGTTTATGTAGAGTTAAATGTTATTAGAGCGAGTATGGAAAAAAACGTCAAACCATACTGCAGTGATACTTGGCCTCCAGCAGCAATACCAGCACTAGGTATTCCTGCTCCTATGTCACTGCATACCAACACTTCAGTTGTACTGGGGGAACTGTACTCTTAAGAAATAGGAACCTCGAGCTTAAAAACAAACCAACCCAACCAACCATAGAGCAGCTTTACAGCTGGTTTTAAGATATGCAGTCTGTTTCACAGCATCTCTGATGCAACTGAAAGAATGCTACACTGCAGCACAAATAGAAAATGTTGCTGCCAAAGACCACAACCTCGTAACACCTGCAGAAGAGGATGTTGTCTGGAGGGCATTCCTTTCAGGCCAGAGAAAAAAGCAAGACAGTCACGTCAATACAGCCATTAACTCTGGAAGGACAATGCCCTGCAAGGAAGGACATCTTACTCATATCACTGATATATCTGAGCTGGCTCTTGGGTCATGGTTGCCTCCCAGCAGCAGAAAAGTGGTTTATTATATACTGCAAAGTATGAAGGCTCAATTTAATAATACAATATTTCAAAATAAACTACGGCTTCACTTAAGGCACATATTGGACATCTAACACTGGAGCTAAAGGGAATACTGAGAGAATAGAGACAGTTACGGTTCTCATTGCAGAATTATAAAATTTCACTGTTTAGAACAGGACAGAAGTCACGTATGTTTACAGACTTGCAGGTAAATCTGTATCATTACAAAGGTATGGATTGTAATTTATTGTATAATATTAAAAAATACCAAGAGAAAATATGCAAAAAACAAGGTGTGCAACGCAGCTGACTATGAAAATCAAACTAGAAAACTTTGTCATTGTCATTCTAGATATCAGCAATAAGCAGGTGAGACCAAATTCACCCCTGACGTGTTTCAATACATGACTGTTTAGACAGGCTGGTGAAAATTCAAGAATGAAACTGTAAATCAAAATGAGGGAATAGTTAAACTGAGCCTCTGTATCTTCTCTTTGAGGTTCCATGTATTGCTAATGCAGCATTTCAACTACATTGCTAGCAATGTGGCTTTCTAGTAATAACAAAAAAATTGCAATCAAATTTCAACCTTAATGTGCCTGAGGCTTTCAACACTGAAAAACTGCATTTCTCTTGTGGTATGCAACAGAAACAAAAGGTCTATTACAGGTTTTCTTTTTAAGTAGTCATTGATGAAAATTAAATGTTCTAAAGGATGTGACTTATCTAATGATAATCACTATTAAAATAGATGAAATATCTTGAATTGTCCTCACATAGACTTTTCAAATAAAAACACCCATCTAAAATGAAACAGCTTACAAATCTTTACAGTATTAGCTTAAGCTGCCATCACAGCCATTATGCTTGCACTGGTGCTTCAGATGGAATGTGGCTTTCTCACATCACTGGAAGCAGGATGATGTAGCATAATTGTATGGGCATTATGGGTGTCAAGACAAAATGAAATGCAGAACACCGCAACTTGAAACAGACAAGCTAGTCAATGTCAAATTAAATTGAAAAATAATATTATTGGAAGCTTCCACCAATATCAAGGCCTTGATGCACACTGCATCAACAAATTAATTCCTGAACAGCTCAATACTAATGTTAAAAGCATGTGTAGGGCAGAGGTGGAAAAATAGAAGACATAAGATTTTTTTGTTTAAAAAAAATATTATTAAAATAAGAAAATTCAACCCAGCTTAGACAGTAACTTTACTTTTTATCTTTCTTCACAATCCAATGATGTGCTGTTACGAGTTTTGCAACACACTGGCCTAATCCACAAAACTGAAAGATTGGTTTGGGCTAGGAGTGTGAATCTACATATGGCAGGTCGAAATACACATCTGTCCTAATGAAAATGTGAAATAACTCTCCTATTGTCAATTTATCATTTGATCCACCATTGGAGTATTTTCAGGTTCATTGCATATGCACTGGTGCAAGAACTCTTCAGTAACCTTCAGGTAAGAAAACTCTTATTCTGGTGATATCTGCATGGATAAAGCCTTCAGGTATGTTTTTGACAGCAGCGACTCATATCACATTGCCAACCTTTCTGCCAGACAGCTGTTTTTTTCCCAAATGTTAAATTTTTGCTGCTGTTGCATGATGGACTGAGTATTTACAGTGCTGGCCAATGTGAAATTAAATGTAAGTACAAAGACCTTGACGCAGGACACTAAAAGTAAGTCCTCCACAAAATACAGCCAGGCCTGGCTTGAAGAGTCCTGATCATTCAGCTCCGACTAACATCATCGCACAACCAACGAATTTATTGCCTACCTGCGCAAAGTGGGAGAGGCCACATCGGGGTACTTGGCTCCTTGCTGGTGAGTACTTTGAGCTCCGCTAGTAGTCTGTGATGCAGGGTTCACTTTAACAGAATTACATGAGGCCACGCTTTCGTTGTCAGACGAAATCCCTTTCTCTTTATCAGTCTGATTGACTAATCCTGGCAGAGAGTTTCCAAGGATTACCTTGGTAGGCTCTCTCATTTTAGGGACAGGCAACCCAGCTGACTTGCTGCTTATGTTGGAATCTATGCTACTTGTGCTAGATCTATTCCCAGCTCCACTTCTGCTGCTGGATTTACTGGGCCGGGGTAAGCTACGATATTGAAGATTAGTTCGGGCACTAAGTGCTAAGTAGCCATCATCCTGGTTCTGTGAGCCATCGACACTAGTCTTCCGACCAGTGGTCCTACCCATGAGTCCAGATGACTTTGGGATTTTTCCCAGGGTAGCCGATCTACTGGTGATAGTCGCCCCACTGGCAGTGATTATAGTCATGCCTATGGCTGAACCGCTCTGTTTCTTAAATCCAAATGTATTAGCATTAGCAGCAGTTGTTCTAGAGTTACTTGTGGGAAGCTTTTTGGATTCATCACCACTGCTGCGTCCTGCATCTGATGGGGAACGTTTAACATGTCCAGCTTTAGGAGATAGTCTACCCTTTTCTGATACCTTGGCGTCATCAGTTTTCCCTACAAAAATAGAAAAAGAATTCTAATATTTAATGACTTGAAAACATCAAGCAAATGATGAAACTCAAAGCAGCATGAAAAGCAAAAGCGTGTTAGCCACCAGAGTGTGGTTAAAAATCATGATCTAGTCTGCACTGAACTTACATGCCACTCTAGTGAGTTATACATGCAGACTTGCCAGAGAAAGTATGTGGTGTGTTTGCCCTTGAGAATATGAAAAGCCGAACAGTCTTATGTAATAGTGACAGATAAGAAAAAAAAAATGTTTCCCCTCTTTAGCTGCCACAGATTGATTTTTTTTTTATCATTAGACAGAAGCAGTGTTAGGCCATTAGTGCGATTTTCCTAAAAGGCATTGTTCAAGAAATTATCTAAATCCAACTTTTACATGTACAATTTTGTACATGATCAAGTAAAAGGAGAGGCATTAACTTATATTACTTGATTAGGCAAATTCAATCAATTTTCATTCACACATCTGCAAGTGCTAGATCACTAATACATTTATAAGAAAATCCAGAATTAAGTAGTGTTTAGTATAAATGAACATGCTGGTTTAGAATGGGGAAAAAATTATCTCCTCAACCACATATACTGTATATTCTTAAAGTTAACTGTGATTTCAAAAACTGAAATTCTATTACTTATTCGTCATATGGCAATACTGTGCTCAATAAATAAC
Organism: Gallinula chloropus; assembly: GCF_964237585.1. Classification (NCBI taxonomy): domain Eukaryota; kingdom Metazoa; phylum Chordata; class Aves; order Gruiformes; family Rallidae; genus Gallinula; species Gallinula chloropus. The sequence continues at coordinate 18,882,511 of NC_140088.1, read as the reverse complement.
TTGTCTTTGGACTAAAGTTGTAACAAAAACAACTTTCATGGTGCATTAATCCAAAATACATGTTTTCAAACAAACAGAAATAGAAACGTGGACATACGAGATGCTGTATAGGTTAAAACAATTCCTAAAAATAAAGACAGGATTACCTGAAGATCAGGTTCTGCCTCTGGAAAGTATTTAAACTGTTTTCATACTGAATACACTTTTTGGCTTGTTTATTTCTTACACCTTTTCTCACCTGTTCCAGGTGTCTTTAATGTGCCTGAGGTGGTTGAAGGTTTAGTCCTTGGTGTGGTAATGCCAACCTGAGCTGACATGCCCCGTCGCCAGGAGCCCGTCTGTGAAATAACAGTGTTCTTCCTACCAGAAGTGCTTTTATCAGATTCATCTGACACATCAGAGGGATTCCGCCTCCATTTAGATCCTGGCTCCATTTTTATGCCGCTATCGGATCCTCCATCTGATTTCTTGACTTCATCACTGGACCACAAGGAATTCCGTTCAACCTGGGAATGCTTTTCTGCATCAGTCTAGGACAGATAAGGAATTGTAATACAACATTCAGAGCAAGCCTTTCTTTTAAGAAGCTTCATAAATGAGAACCATCGATCTGATTAATAAACTCACCAGTCATCTTTAAGTACCAACAAACATAACATGTCATTGATAAAGAAATATCACAGCAAGAAATGGACCCAGCAATGACTTTGTAAAAATACATTAGAGAATAATAAAAAAAAAGTAACAACCATGTCCCTTAGAATAAAGCAAGGAAGGGAAAAAAAAAAAAGGAAAAGAAAAAGGGAAAAAAAGCACTCGATTTATAAAGGACGAATTCAGCTCCATGACATTTATAATCCTCCATCTCAAATTTCTGATGAACCCTTTTACTGCAATGCCAAAAAAACATTTCAAACCTGTGCAGCCAGCTTTCCTTTGTTCTTGCTGCCTTCCTATCTCTTGTCTGGCAATCTCATCTCCAGAGCATGAGAAGGCAGCTTTCTGAACAGATCTGAAGCTGTGGAATGCTGTTCATCCTAATGTAACATATTAGGAGGACACCCAAGAACTGATGAAAAATGAATCCCCAACAGTTTTCTAACAATACTCAAACCTAACTTTAAATGAACAAATTACACCAGTTTTCAATTTATATTCAAGTTCTACAAATGTTTTTTTCACACATCCTTTGGACAGACTGACGGTACTACCAGCCTTCTATGGAGAATTTTGCAGATAGATGTCAAATATAAAATATTTTCATTAGCTAGCCATTGCCAAGTTATCAGAAACACTTAAATTAAACCAACTAGGTATATAATATAGTCCCCATACACTAGCATTTTCTATTGCTAATGATTCCTTTTGCAGAATTCTACTTCTATCAAATGCGGTTGATTAATTTGGGCAAATTTAATAACACCACAACTACTATTTTGTGATCAGGCACAAATGAGAAATGTTCACATTTGACCTTGATCCAGATAAAAAAATTCACCGTTGAAGTGTTCAACCAGCACTGTATCAAGAAAGAGACTGCCAGTTCAACACTTGATCACAAGTTGGTGAATTTTGGCAGGGTGTTCACTGCCATCTCTTCCCTGCAGCCTCAGAAGACCAATGTGCTTAGTACTGTGCAGTAGTCAAAAGGTAGCATTACTTAAAAGGAAATTATTTTCAATACCCCAAAGCGTTATAAAGCCCACAACTTTTTACTGCCTTTGGAAAACCAGGAAAGCACAACACAGGAAAGGATGCATGATAATTTACCATGCTTTCAGCAAAATGTCATATTTGTTTTGAAGTACCTAAAGCATGTTTCCAGCCTGACTTTTCTTATCAGATCCCACTATCAATATTCAAGAATGCAGGGGGGCTGTGATTTAATTTCCTTTGCTTTTTACTGTAATTATATATGTACATTTTTTTTAAAAAAGCATGAAAAACTCGTCTAAGCACTCAGTGCGTGAAAGCTGACACCACACTTCATAATGGTCTTCCTTCAGTCATATGAAATAGTTTGGGCCCAGGTTGTTTGTACACTGAGCCATTAGACTAACAAGCATTTGCTGAATTACAGATTTAGATATTATTTCCTGGTTGTATTTCCCTCATGCTATGCAAATGTCACTTCCCTGCCTCTCCATTCAGAGACAGCAACTCAGCACAGGCTTGAACGAAACACTTTTCTCTTTCTAACTTCCTTATTTTGTATGGCTGCAAGGTTTGGGAAGGGCTACCTTTCTATTTATCACCATTGGTAGGTGGGTAGTATGTTTTTATGTCCTCTTCTTCTCTAACATCATCATTTCACACAGATGTCTCCTAAGTTTACAGATCTTGGAAGAGAGCACAGGCAAAAAGTAACAAATAATCACCCAACAAAACCACCTCAGGGGCATCCTTCACACACTCTGATTAGTACCTTGCTTCAAGTACCTCCTCTGGAATTGCTTTTTTACACCATTAGCATTCAAGAGCAAGAAATACAGCTACTTGCTGGTAAAAGGTTTATTCTAGTTTTAACTGACCATGAAATGTTCCTGTACTTTCTGCTTGCCCCCTTTCCATCTATAAGAATAGTCCAGTCTCAACACAGAGAACAGCGCTACAAGAAGTCCTCTATGTTTGCTCTTTTCAACTTCATTCCACTACTACACCCACAGCCCAACCTTTTCCATAGCCTTTGAAATGCTGCACCCTTGAAGCCCTCTGGCCAGAGGTGTTCCTATTTAATGGTAAACACTGGGAACAGCCCAGAAACATGACTAAGGAATCCAAACCAAAACATGGTGAAACCTGGCTCTGGGATTGCAGCTGAAACTCCACCCCCCTGAAAGGCCTGGAGTGGGTGAAAGTGGAAATACTGTTTGCTGGAGGTCATGGCAAGACATAGTGAGCACAATCCGGAGCAAAGCTGGGAGTAGTGGTAACCATCGGGATTTCTCAACTTAGTCCTGCAGTTTTGTAAACCTATTCATGAAGCAGTGAACAGACAAAACCCATCTTCACTCCAATGAAAATGAAAAGTTCAAAGATGCTGCTGTTTTCCATGTAAAGGAATTGTTTCCTTTCTGTCTTCAGGGTTTTTTTAGTATTACATACAAGAGCAAGTTTACTCCTTGATCTCTTCCCTCTCTTCCATCGCTTCCACCTTATTGAAGTAAGTTATTTTCAAATTCCCAGCAGGTCTTTAATATTAAAATTATGTACATGGAATGACTTCTAAAGCATGTCATACTCAGTGCTGTGTCAAAAGGTAACTTAGATAAGTCTGTGTAATAGAAAACAAAAACATTAGGGTCCTAAAAGTGGTTTAGCTACATTAAGTGATTAGGTAATTGGCATCATCAAAGGAAGATACAGTAACATAGTAAGGTAAATTCTGGTTCTGATCACTGGCTCTTGCAGAACCAACTTGAGGACGTCTTCATAACATTGTTTACAAAACTGGGCTACAACTATAAGAGTATATGGAGATGGAGTTAATATTATATTTAAGTCCTGCTACTCAAAGATTAAGAAACTACCGCTTCTGAAATATGGAGTGCTCAGCAGCTCTGAAAATCAATTGCTTAGCAGACACTTTTATTTTCTATTGCAACCATGTCTTATTCCTTTGCAGAGTTCTCAGTAAGTTACTGATTTTATCAGCAGACACTGACATGTTAGGGCTCTCTCCCCCCTTTGATGTTGCTGTATGATTTGTCTGGACTCCCAGCTGCAGATGTATTAGCTTCAAGCTCCCTCTTTAATTATCTGAAATCCAACCTCTGCACCACCTCAAAAAGACATGGCAGAATCACAGCAGCTTTAAAGTTAAGTGCCTACTATTAGGAGAACCAAAGCAGTAGATATCCTGAGAAGAAAAGTCCACATCCTTGTGCAGATGTGTGAGTGACCACAAAGGGGAATGCAAACCTGGGCACGGGCCATCATAGAGCACTCCAAGACAGACAGAAAAGGTATTTATATAGCACTTGCTGTTTCATTAGCTATGAGGACTACTTTGGGTACCAAAAAAATCAACCCTGCAAGCTACACAGCTCCATCACTCCAAGCTATTTTCGTTCCCTTGGTTGACAAGATGAGAATATTCTGTTTGCATGAAACCAAAAGTATTTTACGGCTAATAATGTGCAGATAACAGTAACACCTAGAATAAACAGTCAGCCATGAAAATGGAGGAGAGAAGCAGGTCATAGGTAAAAATCAAAAAACTGCAAAACCGACTCGTGCGTCTTAGCTTCCTCTTCTACTGACTGTGCTCTACCGTCCACACAAGATTCAGCTGCTTTTCTTCTGGCATATGTCTGCACTCTCTTGGATGCTGCGAGAGTTGTGGAGGAGGAAGAGGAGTTTGTCAACACAGATTTTGATCTCTCAGAGGTGTTTCCAAGAATCCAATCCATCAGAAGATAGAAGTCAAATTGGTTTCTATTTTTTTTCCCTTAGGTTAATGTTCAGTCACGTCTCCCTTTTTCTTCCTTTTTTAAAACAGTATGACAATGTTGAGACAGTAACAACTGTCAAAAATACTTCTAGGTGTTGGTGTTATTCTCCGTTAAGTACTGAAAAACATGTCTGATAGACCCAAACCCCTCTCAACTTGTACTAGACTTGTACTAGCAGTTTCGAGCACACATGCAGTCGCTGATACACAACCAGAGGCTACAGGCTACATGGAAAGCTTTAACGTAGGCTCAAATATGCACATCGTGGCAAGGGAACAAAGACTAACACATGCTTGCACCACAGTCCTATAGGCAGAGTAACACTTCACAGCAACCACACATCTACGTTAAAACTGGTATTAAAAACAGATTTAGAGGAAAGTGGTTAAAAGGACTGGAGAAGAGTAAAAGAGGAAAGAAACAGAGGAGAAGGTCATACCTACGCCCCTCTCCTCTACCTGCCACAATGCCAAGTCACTGCATCCTGGCTGCTTTGACACACAACACCCCAGTCCCTTGAGCAGGTGGGCGTACAAAGAACAAAGCTGGACTTCTTAGTCCCACGCTTTTCCAAACAGCATTCTATACAACTGGGAAGGGGGAAAAAGCTGTTTATATTACTGCAAATCACTGTAGTACGCAGTCTAATTGATGAATGAAAAATTGTTGGATACTTTCACTAGTTTGACCCTCTTTGGATGTGTGATATCTTGAGCACAAAATGAATACATAGGTTGCCAAAGGATGTAAAATTTATCCTCCTATGAAATGCTGCCAAAAATAGAAAGCCTGTAGTAACACGCAGCACTGAAAGTTTAAACAATCTATTTCATTTGCCTACCATTCTTACACTTCCGATGGAAGTGTAGCTATTCTTTAAACCTTCATGTTGACTTAATTAAATTCTATTACGAAGAAACATAGTGCCTGTTCTAGAACTACAAAAACCCCCCAATTTACTGATGCATGTTCTCTGTAGAGCAGTGCTGCTAGAAATGCAGAACCCGTCTGTTGCCACACCAGCACATCTGAGACGCCATGGATTCCACAAATAGAGGAAATACTCATAAATGCCATGTAGGATAAGGTGGTTACTATTGCTTGACCTCGCCGCTGAGTGATACCATCCGTGGTGAAGGCTGTGTGCACGCCCAAGTTCATTCAATTTAAAACATTTATAACTATTACACAGAGAAAATAATAAATACCAGTATTGCTTGTCTAAACAAAAATTCTTACCTGTGCATCTAAGTTTTTGCGGGAGGAGGCAGGTGTGTTGGCATAGGAGCTGATAGAGGAGCTAGTGTTAATGTCATCAGTACTGAGATTATCTATGGTGTCACTGATCCCACTGCTGACAGAGCTGCTGTCATCCCAGCTGGAGAAAAAGGTAGAAAACAAAGGTCAAAAGACAAAATATCATTCAAAAGTTGAGGTATTGTTCGTGTAAGCCTCATCCTACTTGCAGCTGTGAAATAAAAATGATATGCTTGTTTCCCTAACTTATCTTCATTGCACTTCAAGTCTGAATTCACACAGATCATTGACTAGAGGGTTGCCATGAAGCCTAATGCATCACTAAGCCAGTAGCACCGATGATGCAATGTTTGTCCAAGTAAATAAACTTCCAAGCATTTCAAAATTTATGCCTGCAGTCTAGGAGCAGGGGAAGGAGGTGGTAGAATGACATCTCTGGGCAGGCATAGCAGTGATTTGCTAAGCCATAATGCAGAGATGGAATATAAATGCAAGGAAAAAATTCACCCTGAAGAAAACTTTTGTGCCTTATTGTTATGGTACAAAAATTGACCTGGGCAACAACCTGAATCTGTCGTTGATGCTATCACCATACCTTTAGTAACTGAAATTCTAGCTGTTCAGATGGCACATAACACCACCCCTCCCCGTCCCCCCCCCCACCCCTCCCCCGCCATCCCCTGGCTCTACCACACATCCTTTTCATCCTTTAACAGACTACCTTCTTCAAGTATATAGTAGCATCAACATTTGCTGGTAAATCAGAAATGTGTAACTGGAAGTTTAAGACACAGAAAGCACCAACAAAAAATGTCCATGCCTGAAGCAATTTAAGTGTTAGAGCAGAATCAAAATGATCTTAAAGTCAAGCCAGATGCTCCACTTCTAAAACACCCCTAAAAATAAGCTGGTTAAAGAAGTTTATAAACTGTCTTATAATTACTCCGTCTTCAAGAACAATAGAGTTGGGATTGAATAACTGTCCTGTAAGTAGTTCTGTGAAGATGTTTCAGTCCAGTGATAGGTAACTACTGCTGGAAATGCATAAATACATATTTGGCAGATCATTTCCAAAATCTAGTGGTAATAGCTCATCTCCTGGCAGTTCTCTTGCTATTTTATCACCACCGTCTCAGATTTTGGGAGCTCCAGACTCTTTTCCCTATTGCATTTATGCTTGCTTTACAAACTTACAACAAGGAGATTGCAGTGAGTTTTTTGACCACAGAATGGATGCCATTCACAAACTGATATACTGGATATTTAATATATGCATTTAAATTTGAATTGCACATTATGTAATTGAGTTGTGTAAAGAAAGGCAATCTATGCCTGGTTTCTGGAATTTCACTCACAGCTTCATCCTGACTTACTATATGACCTTTGGCAACTCATATCATTTTTCTTACTCCACATTACAAAGCTCATACCTGTATGGGTTTTAATAATGCTTTAATAAATTTTAATTGCTTTTTGCTTACTTGGGAATATTTTGTTCACCCCGTATCTACGTAAGGCTTTTCAGGGAATTGAGCATAGCTTAACCAGCAGCACAATTACTGAACCACGTGAACAGCAGTGGCCGCAGGGACACGCTCCTCTGGGTGCCTGCAGAAAGGGTTATTGCTCGCAGCTGCTCTTTGCTACCGCTTTGTTCCCAGCTACAGTCCCCATCAGTCTGCCAGCACTGGCATTTCTGTCAGGTGTCTGCCAGTTCTCGCAGTACCACTGTGGACAAGGCCAGTGGAAAAGTTCAGACCAACAGTCCAGCAGAAAAGTTCAGACCAACAGTTTCAAGCAGACAGATTAATTTTGCCTTCAGGAAATTTTAAAATGCTCAGCTATGCTGCTCTGCTGGCAGAGGGCAGCGAGAGACAGAGAACAAACACTGACCCATTTCACGGAGCCTTCAGGTGGCCCTTCATCTGGCATCCTTCCACTCATAGCAACATACTCCTGACAGTTCTGATTGACTCCCAGGAGTGCCACAGTTACAGACAAGGTCCTAGATTTGTAGAAAGACTTTCTGAACACTATTTGATAAATCCACAGGCGCTGCAGCCCTACTGATCAGAAGGAAATTCTGCAGTTTACAGTGTGGGTGATGCTACAATTTAAAGGAAAGGTATACATATTTTTTCTAGGTTTGCCTTCACCTGGATTTTTTAGAAGAGGAACCTGCTGTAATGCAAAATAGAAGTACATGTTAAAACAAAACTCCATACACGATGTGAGGCTCATCGAGTCTGAGAAAGCCAGCCAGGTAAACTCTACCCAACAGTTTCATTTCCTGTTGTTAGTTTCCAAAATCTTTCTCATCATAACGAAACGAAAAATGTATTGACCATACAAAGAAATCCACAGCATATAAGAGAGGGACGGGATACACACTACCTCCACATATCTTCTCTTGCAGTGCCTTGTATAGAAAAGTTGAAAATTTGGAAAAGAATTGAAAGACTTTTTTGAAGCACTTTTTTTAAATTACATTTTTAAAAATATTCTAGTGCAACAGACTGAAAGCTGCATTATTTCTAAATTTGACTTTTTAACAGCCGATAATTTACTTCTATTCCAAAAATACAAAAATGTTATAAAAATAACTGCATAAGGAATAAAAGAAAACATTCCAAAGTTTCATGTAGTAACTAACATATTTTCTATTTATGAACCTATAATAATATAATAATAATAAATAATATGAGCAACGCCACTGTTTTCCTTATTTAACAGCTGAATTTCCTTCTTACAGAAGTATGGCAATGGCCAAAAAAAGCCCCAACAAACCAATAATGAGCCATGTGACTCATAGCTCCATCTTGAATGTTCAGGAACATCACATTTCCAACCACTTGCCATTCTCCAACTATCACAGGCCACAGTTCATCAGCATCTAAGGAATGTGTCTAATGTTAATAAGTAGTTTTACTGGCATCAACCAGTCCTGTTGGCTTCAGCTGGGCAATTTAAGGCATTACAGAAATATTTAAGTGCCCTTCTGAATGGGGACACATGCCTCAGGACAAAGGTAGAAACATGCACCTGAATGCATTGATGGCTGTGGCTTCCCCTTAAATATATCCTTGGCTTTAAGCCTTTTATGTTCGGATGGAAACTATGAATGACTCAAACTCTGTACTTTTGGGTTTACTGAATTTAAATAGATGAGCCATTCTGAGGCCCAAAGATAAGATGTCTAGCATTTTGGCTGTCAGAAAGTAAGCAACACAGCTCTTGAAGGCATACTGATGACACCAAGCTATGATACTGATGCAACACAGCTGTTCTGATGAGAAGGTGTGGTGTTGGCTAAAACCAGACACCTCAGATTTCAGTTTATTTAAAAAACTCACTTCAGCAGGGAGGTGACAAGGGTCTGTCTCTGGCTAGAAGGACAACAAGGTGTGAAAGAAGATTAAAACAATCAATATCTTAAAAATAGAATAATATTCAAAGCTTATGCAAACAATTCTTGATGCTGTCTTTTTTGAGTAACGCTACAGATTAATGCAAGTGAGATGCATGTAGAATTCACTGAACTCCATAAATTAAGATGCCAATCCAAGCAACTTTACGACTGCACAACAAGTAATGGTAAAAAACGATGCAGTTAAAGCACCTGTATTGTTTAACCTCCTGTCAATGATCCATCACACTAAAAGTTCTTCACCCCAAGAAGCCCATCACACGGCATCTGGTCTCATATACAACAGCATGGGACACGCAACTTTGTATCCCTACCTGCATGTGGGTGAAGACTGCAGCATCTTAAGAGAAGAGCATCTGTCAACAAATGGACATATTTCTATTTCACATTGTTCTCGAAACAAACCCAAGCCCTCAGCAGAAATTAGTTCACTTTTACCTTGATTCAGTGCCTTGATGGTTAAAGTCTGCAAGGAAGCAGAATGGGGAATCTAAAAGCCTTCCTAATTAGTGTTCTTGGCTCCCAGAGCCATGATAACATCTTTGTAATTTAGCTGATGCAATTTATAATTTCTAATGTCAGCAAAAGTCTACTCAACCATAACCTGAAGCTGAAATGTTTGGGCTTTCCTTTCTCTATTTGATCAATGACCTGAAACTTTACTTTGATTACCAATTTTTTCTTAATTAAAAAAAAATTAAAAAATCCAAAAAGCTTATTATATAGGAAAGTTATACACACTTAAAAACCATTACCAGAATAATTTTTAAAAGTCCTAGAAAGCTGCCTCCTGCTCTATGAAACCAAGCACCCCAAGCACCCTCCTTCTCCCTCCCCATCTCAGCCTGCTCACCCAACACTACTAACAACGTTGCTACTATAGATTGGCCACATACGGCACCAGGTCAGCTACTCACAGCTCCTTTTTGAAACAGGTTTGCAAAGTGGTTAGGCTCAGACTTGTATTTTTCCACAGTCTATCAGCACTTTTCCATCTTGCATAATCATCATCCATGGAATTGGCTCCTCTTTGTCAACTTGGACAGCACCCGAAACCATCCTACAATCCTCAGGTCAGCCCCTCCTCCCCCACCCTGCAGAAACTGTCTCTGTTTGCAAGTCCAAAGCAAAGGAGTCATTAAAATCCTACTAAATAAAGCTATTGTTAAGGGTTGAAAATGCCCCCTTCTCTACATATGGGTGTGGATTTTAACTTTGCTGGATCCTCAGTCAAAACCAAAATTATAACGAGCTGCTGAAAAATACATTTGTCTAAGACAGGGCCTTGGGGCTCCACAATATTTCAAGTGGAAACATGGTAATTATGATCTTCTACCTAAAAATTTAACTACTTACGAGTTGATAAGAAAACAACACAAACGAGTCAAGGTGTAAAATGATTGAAACTTCATAGTAGCGTCAAAAGAATTAAAATGGAAAATAAAAAAGCCAGAAAAATTTACATATTCTATAAAGCAAGCTACTAAAAACAGTTTCCACTGTTTTCTTCTGGGATTTCCTACAATACTGACATCATCCTGTCAGAAATCCAAAAGCCATTAACAGATTCTTGCATGGTTTTCCTTTCAAATTGTTATGAAAGGTGACAAAAACTGTTTGCAAAAGAATGGACGGAACTCTACTTCAAGAGAAGTGAAGGTACTTAATGTATCTTACACGGCAATTAATCTCCCACCTCTTCAGGTGCTCTCACTAGACCCCAGGACAAGTATTTTAAAATAAACCACTTTGTTTCTGACTGAAGGCACAGCCCAGGGACAGCACTGATACCTTGAAACACTCCCTAAAGCCAAACCATGAAAACTGAAAATTTAACCAGGGAAAATCATCGCAGACCATTGCCAGCTGTTCATTCTGGAGCAAAATGTAATCCTTTTAGTGACAATTTTGTGCAGAGTTAAACTGCTGTTTAGTGTGCTGTGGCCTAATCAGCCCATTTTCATGTTTAGTGACTGCCAACAAGCTGAAATGCAGCCCTCTGTCAAACTCTGTTTAGAATTCATTCCAGGTTTCAGGATTTACATTTAAAACACCTATTTATAAAAGGCAACTCGCGAAAGAAAAATATAAATTAGCGTTGAAAAAGGTTGGGTAAGAAAAGGTTTATAGAAGCTAGAAAACTTCACATGCTCTTTTCATTTGATCTTTTTATATCGGTGCTAATAACCTTATAAAAATAGCACTAGATTTTATTTTGTCCCTTTAAAATCTGACCAGGAATTTGACCAAGCCCTAGTCAAACTTCAAGTAAACAGGGCTGAGCCCATAGGAGCTGCTAAACCCAGCTGATCTCAGGGGTTTCCCCATTTGAAGCACCCTAAAGCTTTACCAAAGCAAGCTGACTTTCAAATCCTTCATCATCTGCTCTAAGGCAGAAATTCCAATGGCAGCTTCTTCACCTGCATACATTTTGCTCAGTCCTTCCCTGTCCAGTCACTGAATGCAGCGGCCCTTGGAAGTGTATTCAGTTGCAAAATGCTTGACTGGTGGAACTTGTTTCTTGGCCATTGTTCACGACAATGGTTCCTCTGGCATTGCACAGCCTCGGGGGAAGGTGAGAAACCTTCCACTCAAGTGCTGGGGGGAACACTAACTCCCAGCTAGGTCTGAAAAATTTGTCATAAAAAGCTCCAACCAGCTACTAACCCTTTTTCTCCTGGACTCATGAGTCATAAACCATACTTCTGGGGTGTGTTCATGTCCCCTTTACCGTTCTGCCTGAGGATGGTGTGTATAAGCCATTTCATAGGCCAGCCCTACACTGGGTACACAGAGCATTCCTGTGGCCAGTAGTATCCTCACCTCCCAGCCTCGAAGGCCATGGGATTGATGTTTATCCCTCATCACTCCTGTGAGACTCCAGTGAAAGCTGGAAAGAAAATCAATGTCTTCCTATCACAGTAAGGTCAGTGTTAAATCTTTGTCGTTGCTGTGTTAAAAAATATTTTGTTTACAATGCCTTTTGTTTCCAAGACAGTAAGAAGTGCTGAGAAAGTCTTCTAGTCAAAGTGAGAAATCCTTGTTTATGTACAAAGCCTCTGGTGCACTCCAGAAGATAAATCCTTGTGAAGTGTATAGCCTGCACATTGGCAGCAATGGACTGAACAAGCCCACAGCTGCTTGGGGACGCTGCAATGGACATCTGGTTCCCTGCACTCCCTTGGAGTGAGGGAGTGGGGAGGTGTTTCTCTGGAGGAGATGGAGGTGTGGGTCACCAGGGCAATGTGCCTTCTCCTCCCTCTTGGCCAGGCCCCAGCCCAAATACCCACCCACCTTAAGCAGGCAGAGAGGTTAGAAAGTTATGATAACCAAACACCAGACTCTGCAGGTTTCTTTCCCTTGCCTTACTTACCAGTTTGTACTTTCTTTTTCTCCAAAAGGCAGTTACCTCCAGGATCACATCGGCTCCTTGTCCATAAGCACTATTTTAAGCTCCATCTTAAGAAGGGACGGCACTTATGGAAAACAGTGATACACACATCTCCTACCCCCACACTCCTGCAGCACCTGACAGTGCTGGTGGAGTTCAGCAGCTCACCAGCAGTTACTGGTACCTGACAGCCTCCTTCATCAAAGGCTCCAAAACATAATAAAAGCAGGCTTAAACACCAAGAAGAAAAATAACATTAACTAAATTATTATAGGGCCAGCATGACTAAAACGTGGAAGGAAAGGAACAGAGGGTCATATGGAAACAAACCTATGCAAGAGGCATTTCAGTTCCCTGCTGTTGAGTGGGCTTTCCACTCAGGACTGGACCCACCTGCTCTTGTGGCTGCTTGCCTCCTGGCCAGGGCCACTCGCCCAGTCATTCCCCACGTGTGCACAAATGGCCAACTGGGACCACTGGGCAGCCTTACCCAAGGATAGGCGGCTACTAAACACACCCAGAGAGCCAAAACATCCAGCAGCAGGTAGAATATGGTTCCTTCACTTCCCAGTCTTGTTTTAATCTATCCTGATGCTGCAACCCCACTAGTGACACCAATGCAAATCTTTTCAGGTCTGCAATCCCAAGCAAGAAACATCCAGGTACAAAATGAAGAAGTGATACACACACACACACACACACACACACACACACACAAAGACAAAGTCGTTCATTATCCAGAATACACTGCAAAGCTTCTACATAAATCGATAGAGGAAAAAAAAAAACTGGGCAGAGCAGAACACAGATTTCACCTGTGAGAACTGCTCCTCTCTCATGCAGCAGCATCAGCTGCAGCTACACACACGCAGACAAAGGTAATGCCTGTGTTTGCACGCTCTTCCCCATCAGGGAAAAAAAAAATAAAGATAAAAAAAGGAGAAAACCACACAAAATCTGTCTTTCTGGATGCAATACAGCCTGCTGACATAGGTCTTAAAGCTGAACTTGACAATGAGAAGTCTTCATTTGATCACAGGGCACAGTACTGTCCCTCAGGAAACTAAAGCACTGTCACTGCCAGGCCAGTGATTTATAGAAGACACATAAGCAAGCAAAATACTTTATTCTTAGCAAAATGGAGGTATGTGGAAGATGCCAGCTACAACCGAATCTCTTCTTTTCCTAGAAAAACTGCAACACCCCATGTAGTCCCAATAAATCATTTAAAATTAGCTATTCTTGAAAGGAACTGGAGAAAGGAAAAAGAGCTTCTAACCTTACTCAGACAAATCGGGAAGCCGACAGAAATTTGCACAGGAGTGAGAGTAAGAACTGCATATTGTGTGCTAAAAAAGCAAGTGCACCCTGGGCTGTGCTACATGGCCTCAAAGAGCCTCACACACGCCTTTGTTTCCCTGCAGAGTGAGCTCATTCCCACAGAGGTTCCTCTTTTGCACAGAAAGCAAACTTGCAGTGCTAAAACATAACAAAGCCCCACAGTTTTCTGAGGCTAAAAGCCGGTAACGCCAGTGGAAAGATAGCCGGGTAGATTGCAACCTCTGAGACGCTAACGATTAGTCAATAAATCGCACTGAATCCTGAAACTAAGGCCAGAAAAAGCAAATAGAGTAACAGCTATCAGCTCTCACATACAGAATTTCTTATTATGTTATGCAAATATTTGTAATCTACTGAAAATATATTGATTTCACACAGCAAACAGCGATTCCAACAAAATAGCCCAGGGAGAAAACTTCTCAGATTTACTCCATCATTTTGTGTTTGCTTTGCTGCCAGCATTAAAAAAGCTAAAAGTACTTACACAAAGGTTTACATGCTTTCAAAACTGCAGAAAATCTCTTACCTTGCAATATTCCCAGACCAAAGCACTTCTCCACCTTGTTGCCCATGAATTATTCCAGAAAAAGGGCTTAGATTTATTTTGCAGGTTGATACCTTCATTAGGCTACCATCCAACACCCCCCTAAATAAAACAGCTTATCACTCGACAGTCTAAGAAGAGGCTTGGAAAAAGTTGGAGCAAGGTTGTTTTCCAACAGAGCCCTCAGCATTCAGCAGCTATGAAAGACACTGGAAAGCGAAGCCTAGCTAGAAGGTGATCATCAGAAACTTCCCCTAGAAAGAAATCTGATCCCTCAACAAAATTAACCTCTGAAGTGCTGAAAAAGTGAGAGGTCAAGACTTTCTGCTGGGACTAGGTCATCTGTGAAAAGCTGTAACCTGATGGCAGTAAAGCAGGCAGACTGGGTGCCTCCAGATCACATACCGTATCGGATGAAGTAAAAGCTCATGTCAGCAACCCAGTACTTGAAGGTACTAAATGACAGTATTTGATCTCAGCTAAAATTCTACAGTCTGTAAAAGCATAATTCCCACCCTGCTTTTACAGATGGATTCAACAACGTGACTGCTGAAACAACAGTAGTTTTATGAGAATGCAGAAGGAGATATACCCCAAATGTTTTAATGTAAAATATTTGGAATACTGGTAAAATAAAGAATTATTTTTTGGAGGATAAAACCACATTTTCAATACAACTGGCACTGAAAATACTGATTTGTCCATATGAAACTGTACAAGATAGGTAAAATCCCTCTGAGTATGGATTAATCTTGATTTACAGTTGTAAAACAAGGGACTCATTTCTTCCCTTTATGTCACGTAGGATAGAGAGGTATTTATACTTATTTAGTTGATAAAAAAATCTGCTTATTAGAATTCAAACCCCTTATTTTAGCATAGTATAAATAAATCCTGACAGGATTCTTCCCGGATCTCTGCATTCTGCCATACATGCAGGATTGTTTTATTCTAACATGGGAAATTACACCACCAGCTCTGTTTAGCGTGGGTAGTGGTGCTCAGAGGCACTGCTTACCCTTATGCGTGAACACAGCTTGTAAACATTTGAAAACCTGTAAAACAGTGAGAACTGGAAAGCTGGTCACTTACAGCACACGTAGACTCATTGCTTGGATTCAGGGCAGTGGGGAACATTTTCAGACACACAGCAGAAAATTATACACATACCCTCACAAAAAAGAGAAATAGTAGAAATACAAGAGGAACAAAGATGATGCAAAAGAAATTTTCTACAGTGAGGGTAGTGGAACACTGGCAGAGGTTGCCCAGAAAAGTGGTAGATCACCCATCCCTAGAAACAGTCACAGTTAGGTTTGGACAAGGGCTCTGAGCAACCTGATCTAGTTGGAGATGTCCCTGCTCACTGCAAGGAGTTGGATTAGATGAGCTCTAAAAGTCCTTTTCAACCCAACCCATGCTATGATCATAAAACACAATGGTGTTGGATACCTGTGACTAGTGGGGTACATAAGGGAGCACTGTAGCTTCTCACAGAAGACTACTGTGAGATATCAGGGAGCCCACAGGTGGATGAAGAACCAAGGGTTAGGTTAAACATTGCTGCAAGCAAAATGGGGTCAGTGGGAGAAATGCTGTGAGTAGATATATGAGGAGGCTGGGGAGAAGGAGTTGGGATAGGGAAACCGAGGTTAGAGGTGAGGTCTGGATAGGTGGTCTGAGGCTGAGAAGAGACACCTATGAGATGTAAAGCCATGATGAGGAGGTAAGATGAACTTGACAAACAGTTGAAAGTCAGGGAACTGGACTGCATAACGGAAAAAAGCCAGATTATGAAAAAAAGTCTGAGTTCAAGAAATTAAGAGCATTTTTTAGTCTATATGCACAAGGAGAAGGGGTTCAATTCAAGACAGAGCCTACAGTTTTGTCATTTAAGGGGGACGCACACAAAACACTGACACTTGCTGTAGTTTATACAGTTACTAGCATTGACCAACACACTGACTTCCAGCCAAATGGGAATACCTAAATCCATTCCCTTTACTCCAGAAAGATTTGTTCACTAAGCATGAAATCACTCGGCTAACCCAACCAGGGTATATTTCTGTTGTCCAGGTTACTGTTGAAGGATCACATAATGAGAAGATGGGCAGCCTTTCAGGTGGAAGATGAGGAGAAATCAATATCATGCTGTCCTCTTAGCTGCACCTCAAGAAAACCATCAATCCCTTGGCCCAAAATCAAAGAGGAGAGGGAAGGAATAGTCAGAAGTCAACTACACCCATGTATTTATTAACTCTGTTCCGCTTGGGTACCATCTCTTAAATAAAATGCATCTTTTAGCACAAGGCTGTGTTTTTGGTTGAAAGAGTTAAGATGCAAGTATTCAAGGGTTATAAAATAAAGACTCTGTGGAGATACTCTGCTGCCAAAACCTTCAAATAAATGAGTCGCAGTCTGAGCTTGCCTCTCTATGCTGGAGTCTGTATTTTAGTGGCCACGGTGTTACTATAGCAACACAGCGAACTGGTAATTTAGAGGCTGGTGGATGTGACAACTTACAATTTAGAACAATGCTAATAATAAAAGCGGCTTGGGAAATGCATCATTAAACACAAATGTTTGTATTTTAAAATGAAAAAATGATGTTCATTCAATTCTTTCCTTTTTTTCCCCTCCCAGCTGGACGATTATCTCTACTAAGTTAGTCTACTGGTGAATAAAAGATGGAAACATGACTCTTCTGCTTTTTGGTATGTCTTCACCCTAGAGTGTAGTCAATGCACCCCCTTTGTGATGTGTATGTGTATAAATGCAAAGCTGCAGATGTCATTATCTCTGCTGAAGATCAGACAAGAATCACCTAGATTTATTTTTTTTTAAAAAGTATAATCCGTAATGAAAGTGAGGGTAAAGATGCTCATGGACTATTATTAATCCTCTCTTGACTCTGCTGAGTTTAACTAGTAACCTTTATTAACAAATCCTGTAAACTGCTTCTCGTTCATTACTTTAATCACAGAAGAGTGACTAGAGATAACTCAGATATTACAGATAATTAAAATAATCAAAACTGGAATAATGAAGCTTTCTTCTCCATCCTTCCTGTCTTCACCAAAACAGCTCCCACAAACGTGATGTTTCTTAATTATCTGCTCACAGAGTTGTACAGGGAATTAATGAATGACATGCAGCTAATGGTAAATAAGAACAGGCAGAAATATTCTAATTCCAAAAAGAATCTGAAATTTTAACTTAGGGGAAAAAAAGAGAACCTTAACATCCCTTCTGTTGAATTACCAGCTCCAAATAAAAAGAAAATCACAAGATTAAGGCACAGAGTAACTCTCTTTACACCAATGTACAAGCTCCATTGTCCTCCTCTTTCCTGGCAGCCCTTGCACTGCAAAGGAGGAGGGACTGTGCAACATAATACCCATAACACTAAATACAGAGGGATATTTCCAGATGAATTTTACATGTAACAATAATCATAGTTTTATGGGTCAGGAAGTTCAGAAGATTAGAGTGTTATGGCTGCAGTTTATAAAAGCATTTGTGTTAGAAGTTTCGCATAGCAATCGGGTGAGATAAGCTGTGAACAGCTTTACATTAAGTTCTTTTATGGTAGTTAAAGTTGGGGAGAAGTAAAGAGACCCCAGGTATTAATTTACCTAAGGAACAGCTGCTTAGTAAAGGCTGCAAAGTGTCCTAATACTCCGGGTCATAAAATCACTGCACCTCTAATCGCTTGTTCTTTCTCCCCACGCTCATGTGCTATTCCCATTAACCTTGGTAAGAATTGCGGTCATGGTCTGAACTGAGCTAAAACTGTAGGCAACAATAAAAAACTTATCAAAGAAATATGTGGTTTGATTCTTATTTGAAAAGGCCCAAAACCATAATTACAGGTTTGCTTTCTAGGCTTGAAGCATCAGAAAACCTGCTGCATTTCAAACTCTCCCCTAGAGAACAACGTAATGCCTGAAAATTGGGGGTTTACTGCACTATGTTAATTTTCTTTCTTATTTTTTTCTCATTAGATGAGATATATCAGTTAGGGAAACGTCTGTGTTTGATGACTGCAATGATTATAAAAGTAATGCAAGCAGCGGAGACGGGAAAGACACTGCGCTTTGTAAGCTGCTGTATCATGCACCGTACAAAGCATCTGCCACATTTCAGCTTGGAAGAGGGTCAGTCCACTACAGGTCAGTAAACTGATGTCCTAAACCAATTTTAACAGTGAATTTTTAGGAAGAAAGAAAAACTCTCCTAAAGAACACTAAGATTATTTAAATTAGGGGGAAAAAATCTCTGGTGAGACTCAAACATGCTTTTGAACACTCTTCTATCCTATTAACTTGAGCACATGAAACAACATATACGTAAGTACTTATATGTTGTATGCACTTATATATGCTTAAATATATGCACGAGAAAACAAAAGTAGGAACACAGCAGCACTGCTGCACCATTTCAACTACGATGCATCGCACTATAGGACTAAAATTTTATGTATTGATCTAAACAACTCATAGTTTGTGTTAAAGTAAAAAGTTTAAAAAAAAACCCCAAGCAACCAAACAAAACCCAACTTTTTGTACTCATATGTAATTGTCAATCCTGGGAAGATATTTCTAATTAAATCCAGAGGAACACTGGAAGCAAGATAAACCCACAGTACGAGAAATGGTACCAAATAGACCTTGGCTGCTACAACCCTGCAAAGCTGTGGTTTGCAGTGTGGTTCCACAGGCGCTTGGGAGCCACAAGAAATGGGTCTGGATAAACATCCATTTGTTAATTCCCCTCATTTTGTTGAATGAAAGAGGCACTAAGTTTGCAGGCTGATGAGGGATATATGCTATGAAATACTCTACTTCACATTCCTAAACCTCAAGGGTAAGAATCCTCTCTTGCCTTAAAGAGTTCCCTGAAGGCAGACACATACTACTGTGGTGCTGTCTGCATTCATTTTTATTTATGTAAGTGAACACATTAAGTGTAGAATACATCGGGATCTTGTTAAAACTATTCATATACGGTACAAAAGTAAAAAGGAATCATCATGGCTACTGCATGGGTACGTAATGCATAGGAACAGCCCTGTCATACATTCAGGGAAAGATGGTCTCAAGGCAAGTATGGTGACACTTAAGTCAGTGGCAAAACTTCACATGACTTGAAGAGGAGGGATATTGCCCCTGAGAAGACTGCATACAAGGAAAAGCTAAATATAGGCTAAGATGAATGATTTGGAATAAGATTAATTATTATCGCACGGATAATGCACCATTAAAATAGCATGTGGTTGACTTAGCATCTGACACCTAGAAATTTCTTTTCAATTATCAACCATTAAAGAAAACTGTGGCTTCAACAAGGTGAAATTCATGCCTGAAGGAGAAAAGTCTATTTATATATGTGTAATATAAGATTTTAAAATGGGTTTATAAAATTTCACATTTCCTTAAAAGTTTATTTTTAAAATGCCAGTAGCCCACACAGAGCACTTGGTGGATACAAGTGTGAGGCAAACTTTTCCCCATACCACCCAAACTTCAAACATAAGCACATCAGAGTGAATAAACACAAATGGCTACTTTCTAGTGGCAGTGGAGAAAGAAGAAGGCAGGCAACTGGAGGTAATCCAATAAAAAAACAGGGGATGCTGAGCAGGGATGCAGCTCGCACGCTATTATCCAAGAGGAATTCCAAATGAATGCTGAATCCAGGGGTTATACTCGGATGATGCAAATATTTGTTTCTAAATTCCAGCACATTAACAAGTCTCAAACTCCTTGAGAGAGAAGTGTTATCAGTTTATTTACTATATACACACATATATGCTTTTCTATATATGTTTTCTATGTGATCTAATTTTTTCTAGCAATAGCAAATAATCAAAGCAAACAAAAATATATGTAACAGAGCAAACAGTTCATTAGCAAGAACAGTCTATACAAAATGGAAAACAAAACCTCTTAAAATGCAAAAGGTTAACGTAGTGAAACACAAGATTGAAATAGCATTCCCGTCGTTTTAAAAGCAGTTTTCTTTGCATCCTTCTCCAAACCATAAAAATCAGTCCACTTTCCAAAGAGCATAACGCTGCCAGTCACAAATTTTAATGCACATGTCATTGACCAAAGAGAAAAATTCACGTTTTCCAAACTAGCCCTCTGAATAGAATAAGAGTTTGCTCGTACATTGCTATATCAATGTAGAAGTAAACATTGTTTTCTGCAACCTTTTAAGATTTTATGCTTGATATCTACAATAGAAAAACAGTGCAGCTGGTACAATTGGTTCTAAGGGTTCTAAAAACATGCTTTGGGATGAATATATAACAGCTGTCCATATATGATTTACAGTTTGTTTTCTGAGCTTTCTAACATAATGGCTTTGTCAACAAGCAATATAATAGAGAACAGAAACATCAGACATGAAGAAGGTATACAAAGCCATAACCTAGGAGAAATGTTCTTTATGACCAATGAGGTGAAGAATTGCTTAGGAAGAGACAAAATTTGAATGGCAGGTTCTGTTTCAGCCACCAGGACCAGGGGACTGTATCAGAGGGCGCATTCAGGCCAGGCAGTGTAATACCTATATAACTACACTTAAATACTTCTGGTGCTGCTCTCCAAATAGTTGTACTATGGTTTTGAAAAGTTCTGTAAAACTTGGTTTACTGTCCCACACACGCCCAACAAACACTGAAACCATTACTGCTTAATCAACAGCAGTCATTAACTACCTCACTGCAGTCATTAACCATCTCATGACATCCACTGCTGCCAGCTATATATATCTGAGTCAAATCCGGTTCAGTTATGATCAATAGAGTTTACCAGTCTTAATTGCTTCAGCCTCCTCCTAATTAGATATATCTCTGCATTTACAGTTGTTTATTGTTGCTGTCGCTGTTGAAAAGCTAATACATCCCACTAGAAAAGTAAACTCATTTATCCTAATTAAAGTAGAACTATTAAATCAAGCTGGCATCATTATAGCTTGATCTTTAGCATTTGAAAATCCTCTGCATTACTGAGTCTATAAACATTCAAACCACATAAACACTTCAACTGAGTAATGAGTAAAGAACAAAGATGCAAACTCTCAACTTCAACAAAAACTAATTTTCCTTTATTTTGACTCCATCTGAGTTTTTATGATAAAACAAAGGAATCTGCTTCACCCATACAACACAAGCATGTTCCAAAGACTGCATCTGAGCCAAGAGACATGCCTCTTTCTCAGATTACCTTTCAGAATTGTTCCACTCTCTCAAACATGCTTTCCCATGTGAATGACTTTTTTCTTATTTTTACTGGTCTCTCAAATAGACTAAATTGCCATTCCCACACAGACTATTAACACAATATAGAATTTCAGGTATTTCTCCTCCTTGGCACTCTTATCTATGCCTGGTTAAGGAAATGCTAAGTTTCTTTAAATTTATAATATCCCTAACACAAAAGGTAACAATCAGGCCACTTGCCTATAAGACAGCAACTCATACTAGTTCATAGTTCTAAACAAAAGCCTTTTCTAGCTCTATAGTTCTCAGTTTTGTGAATAATGCCACCAACTCTTGCAACTCAATGTTTTTGTTAATTAAGCAATAAGAAACCCCCAGGTTTGTTATATAAAGCACTGAATTTAAACTAATATTTGAAAATTGTGGCTGATGAGAAGCACCTTCTCCATGAAACTCCTTAACTATCTCATAAGAACCTATGGCAATCGCAACTTGCACCCCATGTACCTTCACTCAGCCCTACACTCAGGTGTAGATCACCTGAGAATACTAATGGTCCTCCAGATTACAGTATTGCAGCCTACATTGCAAGTAGCTAAGGAGTCAACTTCATGGAAGCTTGGCTGGAGGAAATTTCAGCTGGTAGTGTTGCTCTGATCAAAAGGTCAACATTTTATCTGCGGTGTCAGTAAACTGAAAACCTACTTCATATTGCTCAAAATGTATTCACTTAAAACCATTCTTCTTGCAAATACAGAAAGCCTCTAAGGGTGAAACATTCTGCTTTTATTCCAGCAGGAGAAGATGACAATTAGGTTCTGTCATTTAGGTTCTGCAATGTACCAATTGGCTTTGCCATAGTTACCTGTGCTCCTCAACAGCCAGGGCTCTGCTAGCTCAATGCTACCTAAATCTCTGTCTGTTCACAATGCTCAGCAGAAGCTACCTCAGAATAATGATAGTGCCCATGTGCCTACTGGTGAGGGACATGAGGTCTCCTCCACATGGCAAGCTCAGAGCAGAGACTGAAACTAGTACAGGCCTGGGCAAATTCAGTTTGGAGTTTCCATTCCAGGGATGAAGGTCAGTGTAGACACAGTGGGCTACTGCAATTACAGTGCAGAAGAGCATGGAACATGGGAAGCAGAAGATCTGGAGAAGAAATAGCAAAGTTTACCAGGTACATAACCCAGCTGTTGTAACACCACTTCCTTTGGATCCTACCCAAGTGCTTGGCTGCGGCAGTGACAGCACAGTGTAAGGACTGCACACAATGGAGTGAGTGTGTGGCCTGGCACAGCCTGTTTGCATGCAACGCCCCCCAAACTTCTGCAGATGGGTGCATCACCCCCTCACTGCACCTGGCAGGCAGCAGCGTGGTGAGGGAACCAGAAGCTTCAGAACAGCTTTGCCCATACGAAGTGAACCTGAGTGAGCAGCACCTCTTCCTTCAAAATTATTAAATGCACTAATTTTTCTCTAGAAATCCTATGTTAACTATAAAAATCACACAGTGAGCTGCAATGGGATGTGGGAACACCAATGGACATGACAACTGAATATTGATGTGGTGAGCTATTGCATTTAACAGTTATTTTCTTGTGAAACTGAACTACTAATTCCAAACATCTGTGCCTTACAGGGCCCAGATTATCTGATACCTGAAAAATTAATCTGGTAGTAACTTGTAAATTATAGTCTTACAGTTTCCTAACCGGTAAATATTTCTATTATATACCTTATGAACTATGTTAAATATTTAGTCTGGAATGCCAAATTAACAACTGTTAGATCCTTTCCCAAGATACTATGGGTGTTTTATAGGGTGTCATTAATTTCTGCCACTAGGCACTCTCATCCTATGAGCAAAGTTCTACTCATCTAAGTTAGTGGGTCAGGAGGACAAGGAGGAACTTCCAAATACACATAATGAAATGAGAAATGCTAGTCATCCAGAAGATGTGTGGGAATGGAGGAAAGAGAAGAAAGCACAGCACAAGCTGCTCCTTCAGACCCAGTTCACCAAAAGCCCAGTCTTCCCAGTGGTCAGAAATAAGGCCACAAGTCAAAGCACTGATCTAATATAAACATGGCTCCAACCATCATGTTCAAACATTTTTCGAGGAGTAACTCTGCCCACACTATCTTATCTCTTCACAGAGCCTGGTCTCACCTCTCCTCTCCCGGCTGGCATAAAGTCACTGCAAAGCTGCTAAACTTTGTGCTCTGGTATAAAGGTACAGCAATATACACAAGCATGCAGCTGGTAATTATCCAACACGGGGTTAATGATTATCAAGCATCATCACATTATCATGTATTTGTGCACCAATTTCTTTCACTTTATTTTCATTTCAAATGCAAGGACAAATGTTGTCAGTGTCAGGTGATACTAATCCCCAGCTTCTTCCACGACCACCTCTGGCATGCCTGGTTACCTTCAGGGCCTACCGAGCTCCCCTGACTGTACAAGCGATTTACTTGCACTCAAAAAGTTGGCAATATTCATGAAGGTGGTGCATTGATTTACAAAAGAAAATGGCTACTGGCTATGTGCACACTGTAATTAACCTACATATCGTCTGTATGCAAATCTTGTTATTGAAAATAGTGACAATTAGCATAACAAGTGATTATTATTTATTGAGATGCAACTCGAGCAGGCGTCCTGCTGGGGTCCAACATCCTTCCCTTTATACAGCACCATCTTTTCTTGGTTTACACATTCTTCTCTCCTTGCTGATTAACAGCACAGAAAACAGGGAGACTCCCTTCTGTGCCTTTGTTTAAAGGGGGAAATCTCGTGTGTTTGATTGCCCTCAAGCATCTGATCCAGTTCAAAGCTCAGCAGAGCCCCTCCCATGGTGCTACACACCCCTCCCCCCCCCCCCCCCCCCCCCCCGAACTGCGGGCTGTTTAAATGAGCTGTTAATATATGCAACTTCACCTACTTTATCTCTCTCTAGTTCTGGACTGATAAAAAGTTAAAAGCAGCTAGGCTTCTGTCTTTTTTTTAAGGGGCAAAATGGGAAAGTTGAGAAAACAAAAGCTCAACAGTGCAAACATACTTTATTTAATGTCGTGTTACCCTCCTCATATCATACTTGAGAAAATTTAACCCTTAATCATTCCAGCCATGAAATGTCACAGAAAAGCACAATTTAATGCTTTTCTTTTTCTTTTTTTCTTTTATTTTTCTTGGTTTTTTCCTTTTCTTTTTTTTTTCTCCCAGTAGGTCTGAGCAAAGCTTTCTGGCTGGATTAAGTTTGCTAGCTGAGAGGTCTCTTTCCTCCCTCCACTCCCTACCCTTGCAGAAGTCCTGAGGTCCCAGGGTCTCTGCAGGACTCTAACCTTTCCTAGCAAAGAGCAAAAAACTTGCAAAATTCCTTGCCCAGTAATTCCTTCCCCAGCCCCAGCCCTGCTGCATGTTTGTTCTCTCTGAGGCTACACCATCTGCTTTCAGATGGCTATGTTACAGTAATGAAATAATTATCAGGGGGAATGATTTCAATTATTTATCATTTGTCCAAAATGGAGCTTGTTGGGCCTGAGATTTCCAAACTGCATGCCAACCTAAGGATGGACTTTGTTCTCAGTTAAAAATAGCACTATTTCTGAGTATCATTAGGAAAGATACATGATTTTACTATTAATTGTCCTGGAGAAACCTTGACTTGCAATGAAAATAAAAAATTATTATTGTTGCTCCCTGGACAGCAGGGGCAGTAAGCCTAAGAGCAAAGCTGGGACTGTATGCAGAAAATAAATGGGGAAAAAAGAAAAGGGAAAAGAAATTTAGAAGGAAACAGGGAACCGCTACACAAAAGCAACAAATACAAGAAGCCTGAAATGGCTGGGAACCGGAAAAAAATATGTGTGGGACAAACTGGAAGGGAAATATCAGCACTGAAATTGTCTGTAAATACATGTTTTGATATATTGTTTCAAGGCCAGGCTTAATGGGGCTTTGGACAATCTTGGCTACTGGTGGGTGTCCCTGCCCATGGCAGGGGGTTGGAGCTGGATGCGCTCAGAGGTCCCTTCCTATCCAAACTATTCTATGAACAGGACGCAGTTTTTTTCTTTCCTTTTTTATGATTTCTGTTTGGCTGCAGAGGTGGATCACTGCTCTACCATGATGATGGCTATTACTTGGGGAATCCCTGCTTGTGTGTCACTGCAGATGGGCTATGCATAACTTCCATTTTGCATAAATGCCATTTTTCATATGCAATATACGGTACAGGCCTGACTTGTTCCCTACCACTCGGTCTTTGAGATCCTGAGAACTTTGCAGGCTTACCTTTTATCCAACCATACCACCTTAAGACCACACTGGTGACACAAAAGCAGCTTAGAAGCAGTAACTGGAATTAAGTAGGAATTTGATTTTGTTAAAAAGAGGGTTCTAAGGCTCTCTCCGCGCCCCCCTGTCTCCCCACCACCCTCCTCAGCAAGTTTTAAATAAAACAAATTGCCAGTGCTGCTATTGCTACAGTCATGTTTTTGACATGGCCTGGATTTTTTAAATTATGAAATACCATTAACTATCCTGATGGTTTATTAAATAATGTAAATCTTCACAAGGTTAAGGAGACTCCTTTGGACTCTGTTAATTTTCATCATTAAATCATCCAGAGGGGATGTGGGAGTTTAAGGACTTCAACCTTAATTCTTTCCATCCCACTTCCGTGACCTGATAGTTCCACAATAGCCAAGAGTCTAATTAACACCTTTCAGTATCTTGTGTTGATATTCTTTCCAGCAAGTAATTTGGCAGGAGAGACAGAGATAAATATTCTTACTGAAATGACCTAAATAGAGGAGGCCAAAACTCAGATCCCTGTTCCAGTCAGGCATAGCAGAGACCTCAGCTTGGCTTTTTGCATTAGAACCTTAATCACCACATCACTACTCTGCCTATGGGAAACACAAGAACAGAACCCAAACCCTTATTTTCTGTTTTATTCCACTGCAATAATGAAATGAAAATAATTTTAAACCAGTGTCTCATCAATCTGTTCTATCTCAACATTAGCAGAACATGGCCATCTTGTTAAGGCTGAGCTGTGAAATGGTGTCACGCTTTGCTCTCAAAAACTTAACATTAACTAGTACTGATAAAGACAGCTCTAGTTCTGTGAATTCCTCTAGAATTAAGAAGTGGTTGTTGGATATCTTTGTTTAGAGACTTTAACAAAGTGTACTGCACAAAGGATGAAAGGATAAAAATTTTAAAAATAATTTAAAAAAAACCAAACAGAACCCAATCAGATTATTAGTTAGATTAACACAAGCATTCATATTTTGCATTGTAACAGGCACACCTAACCAACTACAAGGAAAGTCCTTGCCCTCAATATTAATAATGAAATGAACAAAGATTCATCTGGAAAGCCCCTCTTTGATTGTTCACACCACTTTGCCTATAATGTGTGATTGTGCTTTGGTTCATATAGACTTTTAAAAGCCCCAAAAGACAGACTTCTCAGAAACTAGTTTACAAGTCACTAAGTGCCAAAGAGGTTTTCCTTATAATCATTGTGTTTTCCTTGTATCCCTTGAATCCATTGTACTTAAGTTATAGCTACAATTCACTACAACTCCTGAAAATGTCCAAATAAAGTTTTGTTCTCCTCCCATGATCTCACCCAGCCTTGCTTAGCCAAGTCATAAGTTACCTTTGGCGCTCATTTTTTTCTTTCTAAAATAATCCACTGTTCCTAAATGATTTGATAACATATACATTGCCATAATAAACTTCACCATATCATCATGTATCATAAGCTCCCTCATTCCAGCAGTGTTAAAATCCTAAAGTGGAATCAGAGACCAATGCCATTAAGAGGAGAACTTTTAATATCCAAACACACAAAGTTGGGTTTCAGTAATTCATTGAGGACAAATGTAGGCATGATGAAAGCCCACCTCACCAATGAAAGCACAATGAATTGCTTGGAAAGGGATAAATGGCTGCAAGAGAAAACAATTTAGTAGCATAGAGGGGATGATGTAGGAAGGAAAAATAACTAGGTCAAGTATGACTGGAATTGTGGAGAGAGGGAAAACATATGGTATGACTCACAGGAAAGAATGATTATCAGTCACATGTTTAGCTCATTACAGCTAACGTAAGGTCAGCCCATAAAAACCCAAGAGAAGCAGACTGTCACTAAATCAAGAAATGGTCAGAAGCTATTTCATAAGGAGACCCAAAATCTAAGCCACTGTGTGGAAGGCACCTCTGTTTCTAGCTTCTGAACATTGGTGTTGGAGGCCAAATCACCAGCTTACCTTGACCAAAAGCCTGACCAATGATGAGTAACTTCATGTTGCCATATGGCATGCTTGCTTTCATATCTGTATTAAAATAACTATATAGATATTTTATATTAAAAAAAAATGGCTTAGGGGTTATCAATAGAAACCAACAAAGAATTTCAACAGAATTCAGAGCACAGGACTTGTATCCTGACTTCAGCTTGAAATAAAAATCTTATTTTAAAAAAATTGTCTTTTTTTCTGCATGAGTATTTAAGACATTAGATATTTATAAATGCAGATTTTTTTTTGCCACCACTTGATCCATTTCATGAGTCCTTTGGGTCAGAAATGCTCTCAAAGCACAAATAGAAAAATTCTTTATCCACATGGTCCCAAAATAGGGATTAAGCAGTGTAAGGTTTTCCTAAATGAATGTAACCTCTGTGAACTTCACTTAGCACAGGATAATCATTTCTCTTTCCCAGAGGCTCAGGTTGGTGATTCTTCCTTCTCCTTTTGCCTCTCCTTTTGTCCCATAGAGATATACAGCTGCCTACAAACGCATTTCTAACTATTTCCTGATAACAGTCTGTTCTTCCCTTTCTCATTCAAAACTGTTTCAGTTTTGCAAATGCAACATTATATTTCTGTCATCTCTGAAAATAAAAATGAAATTGTTGCATAAAAATGCAAACGAAACATAAAACTATGCATGTGTGTATCAGATAGTATCAAATAACATCAATAGTTTCAAAGAGATGTTTAAGGCATTAAGTCATGTTACGAAGACTACTTCTAGCTGCAAGTTTCATAACAAGAATAAATCAATCTTGACAATGAACATGAAAGAGGGAATAAAACCTTTTTGAACACTCAAGGTGGTTTGCTCATTTCCCCCAAACCAAAACGAATGAATTAGTTGATATATATGAAAATTAACTTAAACTACCAACATAATCAGAGAAGATAAACTTTAAAGTTAAAATTAGATTGAAAAGATAAAAATATTACTTGAGGCTGATGAGAGCACATGGTAACTCCACAGTAGCTGCTGAGCTGAGCCTTTGTCAGTTAAGAAACAACAACAACAAAAAAATCATACAGTTAAAAGGAGCTGACCTCAGCCCTTGGACTTTGCTCGGGCACTAATCACACTTCCAATGTTTAGCGCTGATCCTCTGGCTACTTATTGACAATATATACCTGGATACACATAAACATAGCCTCTAGCAATGTGGGAGTTACTCAGGCTCCCTGTGCTAAGTCTGCACACAGATTTCACACTGTTCCAATGCCACTTATGTCAAATTAATTAGTCACAAATTGCAGCAATCACTATTAATAAAATTAGATGGTTTATTTTTAGTGAGAATATATAAAACGTTTACTAATAAAAACAAATTACACACATTCTCATAATACTGCTGTAACAGCACAATGTAGCTCCAAGTGTTTCCACTGTAGAGCATGTAATTATTTATCCTGGCCAAGTGTATATTTAACTGTATATACTTGAGCAACTTAAGACCATCACGTGAAAGACTTAATGCCTGTTTATATAATAGCAGAGCATTTTTAAGCCCCACACAGCTGCGTTAACACCAGGACATTTAAGTCTCAGGATTTTGGGGCTCAGCTTTGAAAGATCAGGAGCAAAGTGGCTACTTGTTCTGTGGAGTCTCAACCTCACTGTGAATCATACTAGCTGTCATGAGAAGATCACAGCATCACCTCTTCATACTGCTAGAAAATCCCTATACCATGAGAAAGCAGAGGAATGGAGAAGAGTAGAATTGGATTTACAGATAAAAAGGGTATGGACTCACAGTATGGAATGGCTTGTTGGCCACCAAGGAAACTATGACACCAAGGAATAGCCTGATGTAAATGCAGTAGCTCCAAGAATCCCGGGGCAGCAAAAGGATAGTTACGTACCTTTGCCCTGCCACTCCCTCAGCACCCCAAACACAAAATGCAGCAGAGCTGCTCGCCAGAGCCAGACGGTCCTTCAGTGGGACAGATGGTCACTGTACACGCTCCATAGGTCCCAGATTCTGCACTTCTATCTGTGCAGACATACATGGGAAATGAGATTTTTCCCTTCTTCATGAACCCGGTTACAGATGGTAGATAAGGTCTGTGAGAGGAGGGAAGAGAGCATGTCTTTCTCAAGTGCCACGGAAACAGTGGACCTTCATTTTCTCTGAACGCATCTTCTGCCTCCATGGGTACTAGTCTGGAGACACTTACCTTTCTTTTGGAATCTGTCAGCCCAATCATATCCTTACTATGTTACCTTCTAATGCAGTAGTTATCATTCAGAACAGTTGAAGAAAAAGACCATTATAAAACACACAACATTTTAAATATCAGGGCAAGCTTGTGGATACCTTAACAGCTTCTCCTGCTACGCTGCAGATGTGAATGTGTGTTGGATGTACAGGGCTATGAGAACCACCCAACTTTAAACATAGCTGTCCAAATTAGGAGTCTCACTTCCCTGCACAGGTAAGGGATCCTTCAAAGTATCTGCATACCCTAAATTCCTGGGAGGCTTCTCACTGATGATACTGAACATGTCCCCTTACCCCATCTGCAATGCCATGGTTGAAAGCTCTTCACTGAAGGGAACAAAACTGGGAATAAATGACCAAATATTCAATACACATAATCAATAGAGTAAAGAAAAAGAAACAAAAATCCCCTGCAAAGCTCAGAAAGGCCTGTTGGAAGAAACATGCATCTGACATTTGGAGTCAGAATTTTGATATCACAACTCCAAAGCCCCAACAAACTATCTAAGAATGGCTAGCAAAGACCAAAGGAAGAATCTTTAAATTTTGGGGTAATGAGACATTTAGTAATGCATACAATGTTTTTTTTTTGGGGGGGGGGGGGAAGTAGTCTTGATATTTGCTTTACAGTCACAATGAGCAGCCCCAAACTGGGGATCCTTCTTTTGGAGTCAGACAGCTGTCTGCTATTAGTTTTATCTATTCAATCTCCAAATCCCAAACTCAGAGGTTACTAGTGTAGGTCAGTTGTGAGCCTATGTTGACTCTCCTCCCATTCGACATGGAAAACCAAATAACAAAGTCTGCACTATGTCAGCAAGCATTTCACATTCTTTGGTTTGTCATGCAAAGCACAAAGATCCTGCTACAGTTCAAAATGCTCTTTGTATCTACAATCTTGTTTACCCTTGGAATACAAGCTTAATTTCCCACATGCCTGAACTGTTTTAAAAGCCACTTCATGAAACTGAAAAGACAGCACTAATCTCTGACAAAGGAACCAGAAATACTGAGAGTTTCAGAAGAGCCTCCAAATCAGCAATGAGATCGACTTCATACTTACAGACATCAAGTGGGTGTGTATGAAAGGAAATGTAATGTCACATCAGGAAAATCTAGTTCCAGTGGTGTAGGATGATGGTGATTTTGCCATCCCTGGATACAAATTATACAGCTGCTTAAATTAGGAAGTTTTTCCCTATTTCCACAGAACCAGCATCTGCAATTCTGAAGAAGGCAACGTCCCTTCATCGGTATGCAGCAGCCTTCTCGGGGAAGTGACAAACTGCCCACAGTGGAACATGTGAGCAAAAAGAAAGTCCTAACAGCCACGAGGAGTTGCTCCTTTGAGGCACCTGCCACCTTCCATTAACTTTGTAGTGAACTTCAGCTCCTGACTATAAGCATTTTAAATAGATGCTAGAACAGATGTGGAAACAGCCCCTAAAATAGGAAGGAATGCAAAATCAGAATCACGGGATAAAAGCAGGGGGATGGCATGAAGAAAAAAGTTTCATTAAGAAATGCAGTTCCTGAAGCCTAGATCCAGACTGTAGCTTCAGTGGTTGCATCAAAGCAAAAAAGCAATTCTGAAGAAGGGCTTTAACACTACAGTCATAGTCACAGACACATAAAGATTGCCTAATCTAATAATTTTTGGAGGGACCAGTTTGCAGTTGTGAGGTGTTTTATTTGGTTGGTTTTTAGTGTTGCATGGTAGAACTGTACCTCCTCACTGG
The DNA here is from genome assembly GCF_964237585.1 of Gallinula chloropus. NCBI lineage: Eukaryota > Metazoa > Chordata > Aves > Gruiformes > Rallidae > Gallinula > Gallinula chloropus. The sequence goes on along the minus strand of NC_140088.1, from coordinate 18,850,572 downwards.
AAGAAATGATTGAAAAAGGTGGAGACGTGCTCTCAACTGCATTGTCAGCCCGCGGAGCTACTAAAACCTGTATTAGTTAAAAGAGAATAGGATAATTCTTGGCTTCTTGGATTCACACACATCTTAGCTGCAGTAAAATCTGGGTGGTTTGGGGTTTTTTGGGGGGCCATTGATATGTGGAAAATGGACCCTTCCATAGGAAAACAAATGAAGTTTTTAAAAAAGTGAGCTAACTCTAATAGACACAAAACTGCTTCAAGTACTACCCCCCCATGTCAATCGGACACCCACTGTTGCCACATGACAATCTAAAACCTAAACAAATAAGAATTTCTAAACAAATACAGCCACTGCTGATGGATGATCTACTTCTTTAAGTCATCCTCTCTCACTTTCTAGCCTTAAAGCAATCCCCAGCCTCACTAAGTTGTTGGAAGCAAACTCTTTGTTGACCATCATACAGTGAGTAAAGTAGACCAAGCCTGAGAAACACAGATAACTTTATAACATAATTCCATTCCATCATGATTCTCAAAACAGAACTGACACTATCACCAAATCCTACATAAGTACTTCCCAGAATGTTGTATACTTAATCCAGCATACCACATGTATATGCAAACATATGTACATGGAGAAAAGGGAAAAAAAACCAAACCAAAACAAACACCAAAATACAGTTTTAGTGTGCCCACTGTTGAATTCACATGCCACAAAGTTGAGAAGAACCAGGTTACTCAAGGGGGGGGGGGGGGGGGCGATTCTCACAAAGCTATTTCATCTCTGACCTCTTCCTTCTCATCTTCAAGGGAGATCTATAAAGCATCTTCAAAGAATAAACCAGAGTATTAAAATAATAACTCTGGTGGATATTAAAAACCATAGATTCAATAAAGAGACAGCCTTTACAGCCTGCAATAATTTGCTTTCTCTCCTCAGTTAACCCATCCATGTTACACAGGGCATAAATCATCCATCTCTTCTACAGCACATGAACATCATACTGTGCCTTTCCTTGCTAAAGTTTCCTCTGCTTCTTAAGTATTGTCTGTCTTTAAGAGTTAGTCTAAACTACTAATACATTCAGGTAAATTTAGAGCAACTGTTCTTAAAGTTGTATTTAGTAATGAAAATTCATGCTTCTGTTTTAGACCCAAAGAAAAGCCTGTGTGCCCAGAAGTTTGTTCTCTTTACCCCACTGAAACGGATCTGCCAAAAGACATTGCTTCCCTTGACTAACCCTCCTTTGTTTGAAAGTAGAATGTCTTTTTTCCTTTTGGTACTGCTAATTTCAGCCCTTGGGTACAGCTACTATACCTTTGCTTTCAACTACTATTTGTTGCTTAACTTCGCAATTACTTTATGTAACCTAAACCCATTTTGGATTATAGCTTGTAAAAAGATTCCTTGGGAAATAAAAGTATATGGTATTGTGATTTTAATCAGCAGATCCCAAGGCCATAAACTTCAAAGAATCTTTGCAATGTGAATTTCCCTGTTTCTGTGAGTCAGTTTTCAAGATAAATGTGGGATCTTTCAAAGAGAGAGAGATGGGTATCTGCAGGTACCAAGGTACGACTTGCATATTTAGAAATAGTAGTATTTTTTCTTAGTGATAAAATCCAAACAGATGGTCAAGAAGAGTAGATCATCTGTTTGGCATCAATAATCTCACCAGTACCATGGCTTTGCTGTAAGCAACTATACATGGGCATATATTTACACATTACAGTGACTCACAGTGCAGATACAGTGAGCAATTAATGCCCATGTCCAGGAACTTTACTTACTTTTTGATTTATTTTTAAATTATTTTCTAGAAAGCTTAATTAAACTTATTTAGTATAAACAGGATCCTTATATAGGGATGTTCCACTGTCCTAGCAAAGTATAAATGGGAAAATTAGAATCTATAACTTATTTTAATCATAACAACTGAATACAAGTACAATTGCCAGGGCTTTCTGGAAGTGAAGGAACTGTGAACTGATGGCATGCAATCTTCCTCATAGAGTGCTAACAGCCTGGCACCATCTTTCTGAGCTGAAACCTCCTGAGGTCTGTAGATGACTTCAGTGGATGTAGTTACTGCTTCTGACAGAAAGGACATCCTGCCTCTGCAAACCCATTCATATAATATACCAGATGAATCTCCCTGCAAGTTCATTTACTGTGAAACTCCACAAACACTTATGTCAACACCCCTGAGGGAGCATTACAGGAGCAGGAGATGCTGTGGAGGAAGGAGATGATGGGAATTCCACTGCCATTACAATGCAGGAATATCTATTTCTATGTATTTTTACAACAGTTGGGTCCACCTGAAGTTTAGGATATAACCCAGTCATGTTTTAACATTTTAGAACAAAATCTATCCAGTCAATGTGGCTATTTCAGAAACATTTTCTGTTTTCCCCCTTTTCTTATGCATTGTGCTATACTGCTAGAGTAGCAAAAACTATGATGACATGGGTAGTAATGGGTTAGTATTCCTAACAGATATTCTCTGTGAATGGAGGACTTATCTCCTCACTTGCAAACCCAGGACTGCCAGACACCTCCATTTAATTTTAGCTGCATTAAGTCAGTTAAGAGGAAAAACTGAAAAAAACCCCATGCTTAGGACTTAAAGATACCTTATCCTACTATAAAACTACATAAAGATCTCTTTAACAAAAAATATTTGGGGTTTTTTGTTGTTTTTTTTTAATATATTCTAGTATTTTCCCATTGTCTACAATAAAGTAGCACCTAAAAAGAAGAAAATCTGATGCAGTGACATCTCCCCTCCCTGCTTTTCAGAACAGGCCAGTGCTGCCCACAATGTGATGATTTGCTTCAACTTGCTACTCAGCTCTTCTGAAGCACAATCCAGGTTCCCGTGGTCATGAAGGCAGCCCAACAACCTCCCTCCAGTACTGAACACTAACTCATCTTTTTAGTAATCTCAGCACTGTAACAGGAGTCAAGCAAGTAAATCACAGTTAGTGAACTTAAACATACTCCAGTCAAAGGGTTTCACTCCACAGATGAATGTGAAGCATTGTTTACTACTTGAGCCAAGAGACATATAACCTTAATCTACTCCAAAAAAAATGCAAAGTAACAGCAAAATGCTACTATTCAGCTATATTTGAAAGCTGCAATTTTTACCATTTGTAGAAGTTAGTATAAAGCATAGCATCTGAAATTAGCTGCATTCACTGACATTCTTAGTACCGATATAGCCATGTTCTGCATGGAACATCCTCTGGCTTTCTGCTTAGTTTCTGATTCACTTCCAATTCTTCCTTCCGACCTTTCTCATCTCTTTGGGGTTTCCTCACATTCTCCTCTGGGATTATCAAAAATCTTGCCAAAGGCAGGAAATGCTACCGAATTGCTACTGACTGCCAGGAGTCGGATTCAGCCACAAGTAATTCTGAGAGTTAAACTGAATACGGTCCTGGTTTAACTGAAAAGCAACAAGAGTATGCCAAGACTGTGATTGTGGTCATCATCAGTCTGAACCATGATACACGAAAACTCGATGCTATTCATGCCCAACACCTGAGCTACATTGTACCTACAGTCTACCAATGCTGTAGCTGTTGGAAGTACCAAGACAATGTAATCTGCTCTCCAGGTCCTTACAGTTGAGATGCTGTGAAGACCCTTTTAATGCCTTGTACTCTTACGCAAATACATGTAATTCATGAAAACTCAAATTAAATTGTAAAAGGCAGGAATCCAAGTCAATCATGCTCAGAAGTTGATCTTTATGCACTTTGTTACTAAAGATTTTTTTGAAAAGAAGATAGCAAGACATGTCCCTAATAACAGCATTAAAGGTACACTTGACAAGTTCACATTCATTAATACAGTCTCCTATCCTATTCACAGGGATAAAGTTAGCACAGGTCTGAATTTACTTATCTAAATAATAGGTTATACAAGTAAGCAATTACAGAAAGATTAACTCAAATCTTGGGTTCAAATATCTTCCCGCTTATCTATATGTGCTCATAGATGCAAGTTACATATATTAAAGGGCAGAATTAAGTCTCAGATCAAGCAGCTGTGCCTGACAATGTGAAATCAACTTAAATAACCAGATGGTACACAGCAAGTCCATATACACATGAAGACAAAACCGTAGATAGCTAATTTGTGACCTCAAAAAAAAAATCACAAACTAAATAAAAAGGCCTTTTCTCATTAAAAATGCCTTTGTTCTATGCAAACACAAATTGAAGTGAATGAATAAGCTCAGCTGTGTTGTGCAATGATTCCATTAACCTTGCACTCAAGCATTAAATTAAATTGCCTTGTTTGGATTTCCCTGCTGCAGGGGAAAATGTACCTTATAAGGTCTGTGCTTTATGTTACCAGAGCCAACAAGTAAAAGCTTCACAACTAAACTCCTACAATTAATAACACAAGACTCTAAACCAAGCAGATTGCAAAAATTCCTCTGATAACGTTTTAATGATTAACCTGATCCTCAAAGGTTCATAGCCTTTCACACTCATTCTCCCACGCATTCAATTAACATCTGCTTTGAACAAATTAAATTTAATCTTCATATGTTTCCTAGGTGTGCTAATAAAGCAGAAGTCCTACTTGCCTCCATTCACAGAGTGAGGAAAGCGATTCATTACTGCACTGTTTCATTCAACTCCTTTTCCTTATGCCAGTTTTCACCCTGGAAAACTGCTGTTCAAACAAAGATTCATTTTTTTTATTTAAACTGCACCTCGTGATCACCCAGCAACCAAAGAGGAGCTATTTTTAAATCACTGCCCTATTGTCAGAAAACTGATCTCCTGCATCAGCTGAGCAGGCTTGCATCACTAACAGAAAATGACTAAATCAAAACAAAACATAATAATGTCAACAACTCTGGGACAGGGTAATTTTTCTGTGATCCTGTGTTGCAGCTAAATTGCCAGCCATACAGAGTCTTTATTATGTGTTAAATCTGTCCTCTCTGTGTGAGCTGGTAGAATGATTTTCAACGATGAAGCAACTGACATAAACTAGGGACTGCATTTCAGTGTGTCACACTCCATATTCAAACACACAAATGACATCTCTTCTTGAATGTATGTAACAGGTCCTCATGTGTGGTGTCTTTGGAGAAGGAAATGAAGAAATAAAATGTGAGAATAATCCACCTGCAGAGAAAAAGCATTGCAAGTGCAGAAAATATTGGACAGGGGAAAGAATCAATGACAAAACATGTATCACTTGCTCTCCAGAAGGCTATTATTTACACAATAATATAATTTATATTAGACCAATTCTATATTGTAAACAGCTCCTGTTAAATGTGGCAACATTCAGAAGATGCAACAACAGATGAGGATGACACTTGATTAGTCTTCAGTTGCATCACCAGGTGGCAATGCCTTCACCCAGAAGGCAGCCACAAGCAAGTGCTGTTGGCTTGAGTATGAGTTTCAAATTGCAAATTTCAGAAATAGATACGAGCTCCTGAAAGATCTAGGCGTATTTTACAACTGGCAGGCATATGTTGACTTTGTAATTGAAACCAAGCTGAGATTATCTAATAGGATTTTAGATCCTTTGTTGAGATTTACCATCCTGCTCTGTACCAGTGTCGTAAGACCACTAAAGCAAACTTAGCATGGCTTTCTTTGAAAAGAAGGCTGAATTCTTCATCACTTGTATTTCCTTAGTAATCCCACACATCACTATCAAGAAAGTATCCAGTCATATCACACTCAAGTACATTATGTCACAGGAAAGACTTATCAATAACAACAACAAAAAAAAAAAAAAAAAAAAAAAAAGAAAAAAGCTTTTCTTTCAGAGATTGGTTCAAACCTGTAACATGTTCTACACTTATGGAAGAAAAAGGTTCACTTATCAATGGTAACACTCATCAGGCTTTGGGTTTGGAAGGGGAGGAAGTTGTTGCAGGCTGATGCCATTAAAAGAGAATGTATTTAACCTGTTTGTCTCAACTCTAACAGAATATAAGTCTCATTACTGCCCATCTCCCTAGCTTCCTTTACGATCACACTCCCATAAATTATGAATTTTCAGTCCCCTAATTCTTAAATTTTGGCCTTGACTATTCAGACTGAATCACTGAACTTGGAAGAGGTGCAAGCAAGAAGAAAATTAGTTCTTTTTTTTTTTATCAAATGCTACTAAGCCAGAAGTTTTACATTTTACTGTGTTGCGTCCTGTGCAGAAAAATGCAGCTGACAAATTCAGCAAACTGGTCAGGAGACAAAGTCAGCAGTTATCCTGACACTCTGTGAACGTGTAACCTAAAATACTCAGTATCTGAATTCCCAAAGCTATTTAATCTTAGAGATCCAATATGTGTTGGACAGAGCATGACTCAAAGGCACCATTACATGTGAGCATTTTCTGGATTAGCCCTTACCTGTCAGCATCCCCGAGTCCCAGTGAAGTATTACGCTGCATCGTCTCCCGCACTGCAGCCATGCCATCGGGCAGCCGGTTCAGCCTTCGAGTGTAGAGGCCCAGACCACCATCGGTCATGTATCTTTAAAACAGCAAAACAAAACACCATGTTTAGTAAAACAATAAAACTTTTAGGCATTATTTGAGCTCCTATCTGCTGCATCTTTTTAACTGTATATTGCAATTCCTCACTTCTAAATTAAAAATATTACTCAGACTACGAAGCAAGGAAAACTTTATTAGATCAGAGATATAATTTGCCTCTCATTCTTCTCCATGGCGTCTTAAAGTCTCTCTCATCAATAAGAATTGAATTTCAACATAGCTGTGACAAAGGAGGAATGCTTAACTTTCATTAAGATGCCTAGGTGGAAGTAATTTAATATTTGTCAATGCTGTCATTAGTGATTTCTTCCTGTCCAAAAAAAATGCATGGTTTATAGCAACCTGAGCTATTTTGTGTGGGTGAAAACAACACAAGGGAAATCACAACACAAAAATCACACTGAATTTATCTGAGATTTTGCCAATGACCCCTGAACAATGAGTATCCCAAGATTTCTTGCAAGCAACTAAAACTTGCAGCATGAATGAAAAGGGTTTTTCCAACCTTGTATTGGCTCCAACATTGTACTTAGTCTGCAACTGTGATCTAGAGATATCTGCATTTAAAAAGCATTACTATTCTCAGACATTAAGAAGTGCCAGGGCTACATGTAATACTTCACAAATTATTAAGATAGCACAACTCTTACTTTCCAGTTTAGATAAATGCAAGATGAATCTTAAAGTGAACAGAGATGACACTTGCTGGACAAGAATAGACAGATGCTGTTGATCACCAGAACAATTCCTTACAGTAACATAGGCTGTGTTATCCATCAGTTTTACTGAAGTCTGTACCAATGCAGACAGCAGTAGGCATTGAATAATGTAAATTCAGGACATGGTGGTAATGAAAAAAATCATGTTAAAAACCATCCCGACTACCTGTCACTTTGGTTTAGGTTATGAATAAAATATTTTAGTATATTGATGCTCAAATTACAAAATTATTCCGGTTTCTTTAGTAGCTTCTCAACAAGCTGCCCAACATCAATACCTCAATAATGTTTTAAAGTTATTTGTGGCCTTTCACTTCCTTTCTGGAAGTATTCCTGATTACAGATACTTTTGAGCTAGCTTTAAATTAGAAAGGCAAGTCCCATTCGCTTCTTGAGATGATGGCATAGAGCAAGCTCTGTGCTCTTACCACCAGTTCGTCAGCCCAGGTACATCTACATGGGCAGCACCAGCAGCTGTTCAAACACACAGTAAAGATTTTCACACACACCTGCAATGAAACAACTCCAGCAAAACAGCCACTGCCTCTGCCACACCATTGACCACGTAATATACCTCACCGAGTTAGAAACTGATGGGATTGTATCTTCTTAATCCTTTAGCTACTCTTGGCGAATCGACAGCAGCTCACAGAATAGTAATACCCAGATACACAGGACGCCTTCCACTTGCTTAGCAAGGCACGGAACTTTTTCCCTACCAGCGAGATACCCTCATCCACAGCAGGAAAGGACAGATGCTCCGAGCTGCATCCAGCAATGCCTCTGCCGGCAAAACGCTACTGCAACAGATGTACTTCACCCAAGTCGAATTTGATTACTACATTTATAAAAATGGGGTGGTAAAGAGTCAGTCAGCCTCGCGCAATCTGCTGGTTAGCATTTCAGCTAGATGTATAAAGCTGTACAGGGCCTTCCCAGGAACAACCAAGTAGTCTCTCTGGGGAGTCCAACAAAGAGGTTGCTAAGCCTGTGAAGTCAGACACAAGAGTATTCTCCATTCAGCAAATCTGTGGGGACGCGATTCTCCAAACTCGTAAACAAAGACTGTAAAAATCATGAGGAGCAGTTGCACTGTAACTCATGTGGAATTCCCCTTAGGTCTGGCATTCTAACTTTTGTTTGACATAGTTTATAAATATTTTATCGTGCAAGAATGGTTTTTTCCTTAAGCTACTAAAAGAAAAAGGAAAGAAAAGTGGAGCTTAAGATCATTTTGTTATACAAACATGCAAACAGCATTTTGCAAAAACATCTAGTGTATATACTCTAACTGGTTTACTGCAGCTACTTGTCTGCACACGAAACACAATTGTGTATGAATAGCCGTTGTACACCGACTGGAAAATGCAGCTTTTGGCTTTGTTGTCAGACTGCTGGCATATAACTAGTCCTTTGATAAAGAAGATCAACAGCAGCTGAAATAGGTTGCTCTCCGTACTTATTACTGAGAATATGTGGAATGAATATATTACTCTAACGAGAGTTAGCCGTGCTGAAATCAAAGGAAAGTTTTTTTCACTAGCATCAACAGATTCCATCCTCTATGCAGAAGCTAGCAAGCTGAAAGATTACAGTAATTCTGCATTTGCATCAAACTGAAAACTGACAGTCAGGTTTTCACTGATTTCATGCACTCATAAATCTTGCATAAGTCAATGGACACTGCATGCCTTTGGCATCTTTGACAACGAGATTGTGAATTTTTCTAACCAAGACCCTGTAAAAAAGCACAGGCATAGATGACGACTTTTGCCTGCTATACCAACAGGACAAGTTTCTTACATGCCAGAACAACACAAGAGGTTTTTGATTTTGAAACAAGCTAGTGTAATCACAGATGGAAAGCTTTGTATCTTATTTTTATTGCATGCAATGTCCTCTGCCCAGAAATGTTTAATTCCTAAAAGATGGCAAAATCAATGACCTCTGAAGTCGTGCATGCAAAGGTGAGGGGAATGAAGGAGGAAAAATACTGGCTTCTAAATTATGTGGAGAAAAGAACATTTACATAATAACTTTAAAACAAATTAAAAAAACACTATCTATTAGTACAAAGGAGATTAAAAGTTACTGGTGCCACACACCTTCTGCCTTTGCTGTCTTTTCCTTCCTCTTCATCCCTTCAAACTTGGCTCTCAGAATCCGTCTTACCTTCATGAATGTAACATTATTATTGCTGCAGATTTTTGCTTTATGAGAAAGGGGAATATAATGAAGGTGTATTTTTCTAAAGATGGTCATAGAAAGTTTTACTCAGGGAGGAATGAAACCAGGAAATATCCTGCATGTGTATAGTTCTAAAAGTACTCAACACCACCTGAATTTATTGCCCATTATATATCCACGCAGTACTGAACATCACTATACTAGTCTTTCCTCTACAATGACCCGCTGCAGCCCAAACAATTGTAGGTGTCATTTTTTTGACTTTTCTTATTAAAAACCAAATTTGTACTAGAAACCTTGTATCGTAAGAACTTTGCAAGCGCATTCAGTGCAAAACCAAGCACTTTGAAGTGTTTTATTTCCTGCCCCAAAAGAAGATAAAGTTTAAACATATGATCTGAGGAAAAGTGTATTTCCCAGATTCTGTGCCTTTTATACAGATGGGTAAAGTCTACATGTTCAAACACTTTAACAGTGCAGATGCTTTAGGTACATCCCTAAGTGGGGAATAACTGCCTTTAATGTAATTAAATATAATAATACTGAATGGACAGTGATGATGTTGCTTAAAAGCACTTTCTAACATTTTCAGGAATTAATGCTTAATACTCATCTCTAGAGTGTCACCCTTTATCAGCAAGGAAACAAAATTAGCCAAGCTACTCTGAATATGAAAAGAGTCGGGTTAAACAAGAACAGTATTATGTACTTCTAACACACAACTGGAACTCACAGCTCACTTTCTAAGTGACACTTTTTCCTGTAAGAAAGTGGCTCCCTGCCCTCTATTACAGGCACAAAGTAATTTGCTTTGGAGTTCCCTGGACAACCTGAACCTTTAAATTTCTCTCTTCTTTAGCCAAATACACCCTTTCTGTGCCTCTGAAATTTTGAATGCTGTAATAAGTCCTTCCAAGTGCAATATTTTTAGGATACTTCTGATGCTGATGTGATTTATTTCCTTTTCCTGAAAGGCACACAGAGGGAACAGGAATGGCTTATGCCAGGGATCAGTAAAATCCAGCAGACTGAGTCACTTGCCTTCTGTCCACACTCTCTTCTTGCCCATGTATGCAGCCAGCCAGCAACACACCTACTTTTATGGTTTGAAAACTCTACCACTTCATATATATTCATTTCACTCTTTAATGTACAAATATGAATTTTCCAATTTAGAAAATAGATAGCCAAGGGACAAGCATTCTTTACCCAAGGATTGGGGAAAGAAGGAGCAGCAGGTAAGACAGCAGTGCATGACAGACTCGGCAAGCCTACCCTAATCTGCACAGCATCATGTGGCTCCAAAATCCCAAACCCACAAGCAATGTGCCCTGAAGCAGGGTCTGACTGGTTGCCTTCCACTTGGTGTTCTGGATTCATTAGTTTGGAAATACCTGCCCAGCTGCCTCCTTGCAAAAGATTTGCCCAACAAACCAAATGCTTGAAACTTGAAGAAACAAAAAGCTTGTAGGAGTTACAGGTTTTTGATTACCCTGTATATCAACATCCACTTTGACACAAAAGAGTGTTCTCTTTTAACTGCAGCAAGAACACTGTTATCCTTAATGGTGTCCTTTAAATATTTGTTTTCACTAGGCTTCATATGCCTCATCATTACAGTCAGTTAAGTGAGATCAAGAGGCTTAACAAGCTTTGAGTATCAAAGGAGGAGTCTAACTTTGCCAGCTGCTAAAAAACAGCAACAGAAAATTCTCCACTCCTGTTTCTGCAATACAATAAATATCATCAAAATGATCCTGTTATTGCAACCAGGAATATATTACAAGTCTGATTTAAAAACAAAATGCTAGCCTAATAGCAGGATGAGGATAACCCTAATTTTCTCAGTTTAGTAGGAATTTGGTCTGCATTTTCCATCACAACACTGGAATTAGACCATATGATCTTTTCCCATCTTTCCCTCCAGAAACTTTTCCATCTTTCCATCCGTTATTCTTGCCTGACCACTCTCCATTACAATGCCCACCACCCTGGCAGAGTACTCTATCTCTCTAACCAAAGGGTTGAGTATATACACTGTCTACAGGCCTGCAGCTCATTTAAAATCCATTCTTTGAGCTACATGAATTTCAACAAAGATATTCAGGAACAGGATTAGGTCCTGAGCTTTCGGACTGGGACTGTTAATACCATGCCCAAATCGCTAACATTAGAGCAAATATTACCTTTCAGGTTCATAGAAGCACAAACCTATTGCTCATTTCATTTAAAATTTAATTTTGTATTTAAGGCAGTCTGCCATTTATAAATTGATGGACTTCTAATAATCTGTAACAATTTCCAATCAGCAAACTAATGTGTGAACTACGAATTGTTTTGAAAACACTCAAACCCAAACATGGAGTAAACCCAGAAAAAAGAATAAATGACTTGCAGGCTCAAAAATATTTATCAGTGCTGGGAAGGAGAAGATACCTGATCCACTAACGAGTAAGACAGGAAATATGAGATTATGCAAAACTTAATAAGTATATTTTAGTTCCATAGTTTACTTGGAGAAAACTTGCACCTGTAAACCACTGACACATGAACAGTAGCTGCTTATTCACGCTGTCCAAATCAGTCTAGAAGAAAAACAAGTTCACCTCCATTAACTACTTAATGGGGAAAAAAAAAAAAGAAAAAAAGAAACCTGCAGAAAGAAGCATCTTATGTGAAATCAATACCTTTCTCTTTGGAGAAGACACAGGAGTTATTCAGCAGCCATCAGATAACAATGTGGGGGGGCTGCTGCCCAGGGCTAAATTTATTTCTACATGTCTTCTCAGCTGGGCCTCCCTTTCAAGAAGTCTTTGGGCTTGTTACTATATAGTTTGAATTTGCTAACAGAGGGAATTCCAAGGACAATACAGTCTGTAAAGAACTCAGGTTGCTGCTGCCACTATAGGTAAAATCTAATACATGCACTCACATGTGTTCCTTCCAGAATGATTGGTTTTCATTAAGCCCCCAAAGAAACTTAGTTCAATCTGGTGAGACCATCGAGCTAACCCTAAATTCTGTGATCTAGAGGCCTTGGCTTATAGCTGTGAGCATTGCCTACAAGCAAGAGTTAGGCCATAGCAGATGCTTAAGTCTGGGTTCTACAGCAAAGCCTCTCTAGCCAAAACCTATATCCAGCATGCCCAGATCAAAGGTGAGCATCAGAAAAAGCTAGTTAAAAAAAATTTACTTCTTTCTCTGAGAGGATTAAGATCCATGTTACTCATGCAATACATGAATTCTTCAGATAGCCAGACTAACCTAACACTAATGCCAGACTAGATGGTCTCTAGATGCTCTCTATCCATCCATCCATTCATCCATCCATCCGTCTTACTGGAGCTGGTCCAGTGGGCAAGCAAAGCCCAAATGATTCACTACACTGGAAGGTTCACCTGTAAGAAGGTGAGTAAATCACAGCCCAGCCATTAACGGCATCTAGAAGGATAAAGCCCTGGGGTTCCAGTTCCTAAATGGTTTATGAAATTTATCCAGTCATTCATTAACAAAAAGTGAATGACCTTACCCTGTGATAGGAAAACAGTGAAGAAATCTGTCAAAATGAGATAGACAAGACTGGAAAACACCCAAGAGAGTCCAACCCTTTCAGATGTGCAAATGCCACTCAGGACCCCAGTGAAACATGGGTGGAAACTTAAGAGAAGACAACAATCACAGCCACCAAGCACAGGCTGCCAGCCTGGAGCAAGCTGAATATCCATCAGGATTAGGCAGCTCCTCAGTGGGGTTTTGCATATACCAATTTTAGTTGAAACGCCCAAACCCTTTCTCAAAATCTATTTCAATGAAAACCAAAGAAACAAGCTATAGAATAAGTGATCCATTTTGCATTGTCCTCTTCTGTTAAGGAGACGAAATCCGTGTTACCAAAGCGCACTAATGAGGGCGTGCTGCTTCTCCACAGCTTCTCAGCAGGGTCAGCCACGGAGGAAGACTTACTCCACAGCAACTTTTAACTCAGTCATACCTACTTCTTCCCGGCAGATGATCCACATGGATAAAGTGCGTATGATTGCATCTCCCTCTACCGGCTAGCCCAGAGTGAGACTGCATCTTTTTGTCCTTCAGCAGCTGTCCTTTTGCTCGAATTACAAAAACCTGCTTGTTGGCACTGAAGCAGCAGCAGCTCAAACACTGTTGATGTGTTTGTTACCGAAACGAGCCCACAGGGGGTTAATGGCTATTAAACGGCATTTTGGTACTCATTAACAATACAAGTGAGCAAAAAATACAACAAACCACAACTTGGGAGTTCATTTTACAGATAAACACTACGTATGACCTAATGTGGCTCTTTTTATCAGTATACCAAACGAAAAAGCTTGATTCCAGCTGGTTTCTAAGGTTATGACTTAGGATGTCTTCCTACGCTGAATCCTACACTTCCAGAACAGTTCTGAGAGCGTGCTATCTGAGATAGCATTTGTGATAACTGATCACTCTTTTATTAATGAAGCTGGCAACAGAACTGTTCTTGAACTATTCTTGAAATATTTAATAATATTTAAAACAATATACATTAATACTACTAAATTGCATTCTAGTCATGTCTCCTGTAAAGATCTTTAAGTGCAGAACTGTAAACACTGCCATAATATTTTTATTTTCTTCTCACAGCACCAGAACAGCTATGACTAAATCCAAAAGCTTGTTCCGAACCAGTCTCAACACTATTTTCTAAGAAGTCAAAAATTAAGGTTCCAAATACCACTTCATGAAAGTAAAAATTCTGAATTTGCTAGCCTGACCCCTTTATTACTTGTGTTAATTATCTATTTACCATACATAGTTACTATTCTGCAATGTTGAAAAGATTGATATGTAAGGAGCCATTCCTAGCAAGACAGCTCAAATAAACATGCTGCTCAGAGAAGACAAACAAAATAAACCTCCTAATGATACTTAGTCATATTGAAGTGTTATAGCCATATAAGGAATGCGGTTTTACCCATCTACTGTATTTAGATGAAATCCCATTGCTAAAATCATGCCATTTAAAGTGCAATGTCCAGTCCAATGACCAAGGCAAAGCGTACAGAAAAAATACCATGGTAAAAAAATAGGTTGGAAAACTCTATTGCCAGCACTAAATCAATGCACAGGTTCTCATCCAGATCTTGATTAGCTCAGCCGCTCTTACTTCTAGCTACCCATGTGATACTTGGAGCAGCAACTGCCCCCGTTACTAACAGCTTAAAAGGAAATGGGTTCTCTTAACTATTATCACCAAGAACAAATTCTCACTGGTAGCAAACTGCATAGCCCTCCTTTCCTTTCTCTAAAACCTTAGCCCAAGTGAAGGGCTGTTTTGAAACATATAAGCCTGACACCTGAAAAAGATGTGTCACTGTCTGGCTGATAAATAAAATATCAAGCAACCAAGCCACAGGAATCCTACAAGTATCAGTCACACTGTTCAACATGCGACAAAATTAGTCCTCAATTTCAGGTCTTCATATTGACCTCTTCTTTGCCTTCTAATAGATGCAACTAATAATTTCAGTGTACAACAGAACACTATCTTAGTGATGGTTCCACAGCAGACAGGCTTCTGCACCACTAATGTGATTTATACCTAGGGCAGCACATGCTTTTGTGTGGGTTTGATTGACCTGAGCAGAAGCAGGGGGTAAAGTCTGATTCCCCAGCTCAGAGTGGTCTGCTCCCCCTTTCAGCATATTTCCATGGGTGTTCTCAGTTCACTTGCTTGTAGAAAGATCCTGGGGGAGCATAAAGGCTTGAACAAATAAGAAGGAAGCAGAATCCCATGAGCATCAAACACACCAACACATTAAAAGGTCGTGGTAATGGAGATCTGGAATGGGAAGGATTAAATAAATGGGGAGGCTAATAAAATGGTAAAAAATCTTTCCCCCGCAACAGCCACTGAAGTCACAGAAATAGAATCACAGAATCTTTAAAGTTGGAAAAGACCACTAAAATCATCAAGTCCAACCCTCTGTCCAATACCACCATGTCAACTAAACCATGTCCTGCAGTGCCACATCTACATATTGTTTGAACACCTCCAGGGATTGTGACTCCACTACTGCTCTAGGCAGCCTGTACCAATGCCTTATCACTCCTTCAGTTAAGAAAGTCTTCCTAATATCCAAATCCCCTGATGCAACTTGAGACCATTAGTTGTGGGAGGCTGCTGCAGGGAGAATTTTAGCATAGGGCCGTTGAACGTTGTATACAGGTCTAGCCCTTCTGTCCTCACCAAAAAGCTGAGGGACCAGTTCAGTGCTAGAAGGGGGAAGCGAGGATTTACCATTTTACTGAGTTGTTAAAACACATTACAGTAAGTAATGTGTTTGTCTCAAACAAATGAGCTGGGCACACCCTGAAGCCCAGCCTGGCATGCAGCAGACCCATGGACCACGCACAAGGCTGCTCACATCTGCCCTGCCTCCAAGTTCAGGCTTCGGGTTGGACAAACTGTCAAATTATCAAATCTACATTTTGTTGGAACAGCCATGCTTCTGCAAAAGATTGTTTTGACAGGCTGTGTTCACAGACCCAAAGCCATTTCCTGAAAGAAATTGTGGCCACTGCTAATCGGTATATCCACCTCTTAATTTTGCACAGAAAGCTGTACATTAAGGTAACAAAAACAGGGCAGAGAATTAATTAACTTAAAAGAAAATAATGATAAAAGGCGTTTCTGACCAACAGCTCTGCTGCTTCATTCCAAGGACAGATGAAAAGCAAATTAACTCTACACCTCATTAGAGAGAATTGAGGCACAAAAAGAGCTAGGAATGCCTATGTTAGTAGCTAAAAGGAGACTGAAGTGGACAAAACCTTTCAAACAATCTCAAAAAAGGCTATGAGACTCAACATCTCCACCTGGGACAACCTTTGGGGTGGACAGTTATGGGCTTTGATTTGCCACATCCTGATGAGGCTCTGAAGCTCTGAGCTCAGCCAGCTGCTGAAGGAGGTTAGGTGGGTGCTCACTCCCCACATTGCACAAATCTGAGTCCTGCTGCTTTATCATTCACCGATGTTTTAGCTCCCACAATAAGACAACTTCTTACCTTTGATCCACCACCTGGAGACTCTCTTAGTTTAAGAGATATTTTCTGGCCATTTGGAAAAGAATCTTTCTTTCTACCCCTACGAAAGCAATCCTGGTGTCTGCCAGAGTTCTGCTTGGGCAGACTTATTAAAGAAGGCCAAATGAAACTTCCCATGACCCAGTACATTTCAGAGAAAGCATCAGGATCACAAGGCTAAAATAGTTTATCTTGGCTATTGGATTTATTTTGGCTGTAACAAATATTTTGGCTTCCTTCCCTATCAGTTCGCCAATGAAAACACAGACCCAAGGTTCTGAGACTGCTGGATTGTAGCAATTCTGAAAAATGACAAAGTGAAACACACACCAGCTAATAAAGAGCTATTCATGCTATAAATGCCCTCTTGTGCTGCTTTCTGCATGCTGTAACTCAGCTTCTGGAAATATTGGGCCTGTTCACCCTAATATTGATCTCAAAGACTGGTCCTGCACCAAGTCACACGGATGCTTTCTTTACAAGCAACCTCTCCGATTTCTAAGCCATGCACTGTTCCTCTTCCACAAAAACAAAATGCTAGCCTATTTTTTTTATTATTGTGAATAAACCAACTTCAGGGAAGATAACTCATCCAGCAGTATTAGGTGTCAGTGAGATTCAACAAAGATAACACAGTCTTTTTTTTTTGCCCTTTTTTTTTTTTAAATCTCTTGCCATTGACACTGGGATTACATCCAATGCTGGCTTTGCAATTCGATACTACCATACTCCCTTCTTGGGGAATCAGCACACATGATTACATTCCACAGACCACGTAACCCTAGCACTGTGGAGCTGCTTCCAGGAGTGTTCCCTCCAAATGCTCACCAGTGCAGCAGTGAGAGGACCTCTAAACCGCCCAACTTCCAAACCTCATCCACAACCTGGAAATAGAGCTGGATCTTTCTGACGATGGATTGACCTACAATACAAATTCTGCCCTTGGAACTTAGTCAATGACTACAACAGTGCTATATAAATCAATCAACCAACTCACATTATTTAGTGAAATAGGCTTTTGTAGCTAAAGGCAAAAGATGTGGAAAAGAAAAAGACAGAACTCTTCTCGTCCTAAGAACTTTAAATTGAGATCTCATTTATCAATCTGTGGCTGGTTATACAAGTAAAATTGGACATTATCTCCCTCCTTTAAAAGCTACTGGTAAGGAAGAGTTGGGTACTCTGTTACAGGTGTCTGACACTCAAAGCTAGGAGTGAGCTGTTGTGGAGTATATGACACGTCAGCTAAATGTTGTTATATTCACCATTCTTGGCATTATTCTTGGTACATAACTCACTGCTTTGGTGACAGAGGTACCGGCTGGCTAAAACATTTTATTACATTATTAGTCTCTTAGATCCAGAATCTAAAGACCACTCATGAATTTTCAGACTATGGAGACTTCCTTATTTTTACCCTTCAGAATAATCGGATATGCACAGAAAAGGAAATGATACACAGAGATGAGTGAAGGCAGAGATTTCTCTGGAAACATCATCACTAAACTCAACAGCTTGCTTATTCTTTCTCTTTCCATTCTTTCCTTTTTCTCAAGCTGGAATCTGAACTGTAGATGCTGAGTGAAGACCTACATAGCCTTGGGCCCCCCTGGGATACAAGCAGCAGAAGGCTGAACTGACACCATCCTGCCAGGGACACTTCTCAGTTCATATTTTAGGTGTTTTATAGAAACCATGGTGCAGCTTAGAAATTACATTCCTCACTTCTAGACCAAAATTACAGCCAAAAGTTTGAATAGAAGTCATAGTCCAGAAGAAAAGCAATAACTGTTCCTAGAATAAACACTGCAAAACTCAAGTATAAGCTGATTTATTTGAGGAAAATAGAAGGTGCTTTTGTGATACAATGCATTATTAATGCAGAAACAGCTACTGGTGCTTTACCCGGAATGAAATTTTGTGCTGGTTTTTGCATCAGCTTCCCTACTATCTGCTTTTCCAACAAAGAATTACAAATAAAGTGTCTAACTTCAAAAAACTGGACAGTGTGAAAACACACAAATATTCAAAGCAGACAGAATTGATGGAGGTTTCCAGATCATGTAACTTAACTGCTTAAGTTAATGACAAAGCAGCAGATGGATTCCAGCTTTTTATTTCAGTAAGAGACACTAAAACTTCCAAAAAGCCCATGCTACAGGAAATGTAATTTAGAAAAAAAAAATACCGAAAAGCAAAGGATGTAAGACAGCCAGAGAGCAAAAAGGCTGTCACAAAAATATGCTATTTACATCTCAAAGATCAGCTTTAACATCAGTCTAATGCCAATGTACTTGAGCTAAGAAAAAATAAATGACTGCACTTTGTAGAAGGCATTGAAAACATTGAAGCAGTGAACAAATGATTTTTCCAGTCAAGGCAGAGGTAAAAAGTTGACATAAAACCTCATTAATAACGGTCTATCAGCTCGTATTTCTGCACACTAACCTGCTCTTTAGACTTGATTTTTCGTGTACAATTATTTTACCCTACGGAGAGATGTAAACTCATTTCCTTCCAGTGAGCTGTCCCCTAAAAGTTCAGGCAGCACAAAGATTCGGTGCAAGCACAGAAAACGCCTCGCTCTCTCCATCTTCTGGGCACAAGTGAGTGTTGCAGCATGGGTCTGGCTTGACCGCAATGAACCCTGACTCGGGAGAAAGCTTAAACACGAGGATGTTCACCCACAGGAGTATACTTTTAAGACTTAAAATCGTATGCTTAAATCCCACTGAATAAATTAACTGTGATAATGAGCTATCCCTTCAAATGCTTGTTAAAACCTGTAGAATCCCTTTGTGTGTTTTTTTCTTTCTCCAAATAACCCCAGGATACAGCACCATATAACACAGTGCAAGAATCACACAAAGTGCAGCATTTAAGAAGTTAAGGCACTTACCCACTCGTGATGTCATCAGCTCTGATATTCTTGCCCAGCACATCCCCATCACTCATATAGCCAGTCGCATCCATGGTGATGCCTTCCAGGTCGATTTCATCACTTCCCTTGTCAGAGATGTCCACATGGCAGATGCTGCTACCGCGGGACGCTAGTTGCCTCCGCAAAGGTGCCGAATACATGTAACGTCCCGACTCCGTGTTGATGAAGCGGCTGGCATTCCCTCGCGGAGGATACCCATTTCCCATCGATGGAGCATCACCTGCCTGCAGGCGGGGGCTGGACTGCCCCAGTCTCCATGATAAGGGGGTGGGTCGTCCCGTCAAGCTGAGGATGCTGCGGCCACTTATCTCGGTAGTGACATTGGTGTCAAATGTCGTTTCCAATGTGCTGGAAAAAAACCCCAAATACATTCGATTAAATGTAGACTGTTACATGGAACCTTAAAAATGGGACTGCTACACTGGGAGTTTTCATGTGACACATACAGACTGCAAGGCCCTTCATCCTGAACACTCGCAGCTTAGCTGTGGCTAATTTAGTTGCAGCTAATCCATAGCTGCCAACTTCTTTTTACCCACATGATCTCCCCTTTTCCTTTCCTCCCCAGCTAAAGTAGCATTATTTCCTTTTTTCATTGCAGATATTTGTTAAAATAATCAACACTCTACTTTTCACAGTATAATGTTACATATACGCCACAACAGTCTATGTATCCTCCGGTGTAAATCATTATAAGATCTTCTGTTAATTGAAATTTGAAAAGAAAAACAGCATTGGGAGTTCGTCTTCACAAGCTCTGTCTGAGTTTTAGATAGAAAGTCAAAATGCAAAGTGTTCCTCCCAGTGAACTTACTTCAGGCTGGAGCCCATAAGCACGGAGCACTACGCAGGACCCCGACCTCATTAGGGGCCAAACAATTTACTTCTCCCAAGTCTCCTGTTCAATGCTGAAAAGTTCCGAGTCACAGAATGTTTAAATGTGGTAACAATCTTTGTTTAATTAGAGCACAATTTAGCTACTGCTCAAGATTTCTAAATGCTGCTTTACAAAGAAAAAAGCAGGTATATATATGGATGACTAATAACATTAGAAAAATTTGTTTGTCCAAAGACTGGTCAGGAATTCAAGTTATGCACCTGATAAAGTAGGTCAAGCACAGTTCACCTGCTTATTTAAACACAATATTAGACTTGGGGGAGAGAAGTATAATGCACTGAAATTGCTGAAGTGTAAGATGAAGAAACATTTTAAACTGTAGCCTGTATTCAAACATCACCTAACATATATAACAAGCACCGATTAATCACCTTTGATTCTATATACAACACACCACCACCAATTACTTACCATGAATCTCAATAAACACTGAACCATGTTCAGAATCTGTGCTTTACAGACAAAAAGTAAGACATCAGTACCTTCCGCTGTCAGTATTAATAATTTTTCAATGCAACCCAGCCAGATCTAAGATATGTAAGGTAGGAGCACAATGATTTCCACTTTCTTATAAACAAAGCCATGCTATTACCTGTGAGTGACCTGGGTTCCCCGCAAACTGGACATTGTTTCCTCCAAGTTCTGTCGAAGATCGGCAATGTTTTTCACAGTTCGTAACCGCCGAGTTTCTGGGTCCTCTCCTACAGGGAAAATAAACCATCAGAAAGGCTTCAGCAGGAAACGCCACAGAACTGAGCCATTACCTCTGCCTGAATCGGCCTCAAATGTGTTTTTTCCAACTTTCTGTTATTTAACGCTCTAAACTGATTACGATGCAGAACCATATCCCTATGGCAGGCACTTGCTGCTGCTGCAGCCAGACTGAGAACGAGCTCCGTGCTGCTGACTTCATTTAACAGGCTGCCTTTGCACCAGATGTTCCTCTATTGTCATTTCCCCATATGACCCAATTTAAATCCTGGTTAACTTTCAACCTCATTAGAAGATATACTCCATCAATATCACCCTTTCTATCTCATATATTGACACAATTAACATCAACCCGACGCAGCCAATTTCTCTAATGCTGTATTTTTACTAGGCCTTCTTTTTCCTAGTTTAAATAGATTTTGGTGTACAACAGCAGCTTTCCAGAAAACTATTGGGTACTCCATGCTGAATGACATAGAAAATAGCATACACCTACTGACTGGGTGCTCCATGCTGAATGACATAGAAAATAGCAAAGGTTTTTGCTTGTGCAGAGCACAACACAGTTATCACTACTTAAACATGCTTCGTGACATAAAGTTGTGGGGCAGCATTTAGAAATCCTGTTCTTTAAATGCTCTGTTCAAAAATATGTTGATATCCTGAACTTTAAAAGTAGAGCTTCTATGCATTAAAAAAGCACTCCTAGTGCCTCAGCACAATTGATTTTTTATAAAATTAATAATTTAATTAGTATCTCAGCATGATTTTCTTACTTGCTCCTAGCTGTCAATTAAGAAATGCTTTTGTTGCTAACTCAGCTGTGCTTTACATAGTTAAACCTTCTAAGTGGTTGAAGAGAAATTAATTTCTAGTAGTGCCAACATCCTCTCTGTAAGCTGAATGCTGTAACAGAAAACCTCCAAAAAGCTGTCACAAAACTTGTGTTGGGCACAGAAGGAAATTATTTCATTCTAGAGGGTTACAGCTTATGACTGAAGAAAATAGCACAGCAAATTTAAAACTTTTCAAGTTTTGTATCTGCCTTGTGTGCACAAGAGGTGCATTGTTAAGCTGCAGGATACTGGTTGACTGCAACAAGATTGCTAATTTAGATGGCTATGTATATATCACACAAATCAGATGCATTAAGGACCAGATAAATAAGCTGCTGTTGGAACTTTCCACATTCTTTGCTTTAAACTTTCTGTGTCTGAAAGATGCCAAGTCAGTGGAATGGAAAAACAAACCACATATCTCGCCTGTAAAGCACAGTAGCACAAGCTACTCACCAAAGCACTGGAGCCCTGGCTACAGGGGAACTGCCTAGGGAAGGGAAGATGGACTTTAATGCTTATGCAGTCATTAGCCATCCTGAGACAAACAATAATGGCTCAGGTAGTGCCCATGTTAACAATTTTTTTTTAATGGGTCTCTACTCCCTGGGAAATAATCTCCCTGAGATACAATTCACTTAGGCCAAATGGTCAAACAACTATGATCCAGCTGGATTGGAAAGAGCTGCAGAACAAGACCAATTCCTTGAGCCAACGCATCTCTGGGACAGAAAACATTTTCTACACTCATGGATCTACAAATTTTTAGAGTAAAGAACATAAAATATTTATAGGTCTTTAGCCTAACTGAGGTTACAGTGGTCTTTTACAGATCACTTCTTTCATAGATGTGAAGGCAAATAGTAGATAACTTTTTAAAGAGAATACACATGAGACTAGGTAAACCAGTTTCTACTGAGATCACTGTAATGCCTAAACGGATACAAAAGTTTTATTTAAATGCCATTCACTTGTTTAAATTATACTTAAAAGAAATACACTGGATGGTGCCACTAGAACTTAATTATTAAATCACTTAGTCCTTCATGAGTAGGCAGTATCATTAATCCAGTCAGCTTCCAGTTTTCCCTACCTATACTCTCTTTTGATTTTATGTGTGCCTTCAAGCTAAAAGCATCAATAGCTGCTACACAGGGAGAAAAGAAATCTTCCCCTTGTTTCTTCCAAACTATTTGGGTTGAGGGACCATTTTTTTTTCTTTTCTTTTTTTGCCTTAAGGCCCCTTTTACAGACCGCTGCTCACTGTGGGGTTTGGCTGCACACAGCTGGGCTTTGCATCTCCATTGTTTGAGGTTAGCAGCTGCCTTTCACTTCTGGATCCCAAAACTTACATATTCCACTTGAATAACATGCTTGTATTTACATAACATCTCTCATTAAAGACTAAAAGACACTTTGTGATCTACAAACAGTTCTCAGTTTGCAGACTGAAATGTGTCTAGGCTAGACACTACCATGGTTAAGAGGTAATACTGAAAACGCCTAAGTGGCTGGACACTGCGTTTCTTACTTTGAACTGGCTCTCCTGTTTAAATACAAACACAAAAATGTTTTCAAGGATTCTCTCTCTTGTACCACTTATTTACCTTTTAAATATTTAATCCATATATATATATACATAAATATATATACACACACATATATCTCCACAGATAAATCATCCACACAGATACACTCATTTATGAATTCCTGCAGCCCTTTTCCCCACCAATGGCTCTGCCTCTTGCCTTTGCCATCAGCATATGTGCACACCGGTATAGACACAACACTGACAGAATATGCAACACAGCATGAAATTAATCCAGTTGTGAAACTTTTAACTGTGTGATTTTCTGTTAGACAATCAATATCAAAAGTCACACTGACATGGAAGACACCAAGACTAAGCAGATGAAAAAACCTGAGATATTCTACTGATGAAATACACTGCAACAGTATGCGATAAGTAAAGTTAGGTCTTTAGTGGAAGATGGTTGCTAAAAACTGCTTTGTTATGTTGATAAGCTTAAAAATTATTGCTAATTATCATACACTTCTTATGTTAGCAGGAATTCTAGATAAACATATTAAGCACTTTCCAACATAGACTGCTGTTATTGTAATCACAATCAGTTGCTGCTTCTGTATGCTGGACACAGAAAACTTTAGTTGGATTTTGGTCTTCTATTGCTGCAAAGACCACTTCTCAAACTGATCAGATTCCTGTGAGCGAATGCCGAAATTCCTCCAAACCTATAAACTAACTAAAACATCAAAGAAATTAACGCCTTCTGTAAGCTCTGAAGCAAAGTTTTAAAAAGTAAAAAATAAATATCAAGTGTTAGGGAGTACTTGGGATCCTTATAAGACTCTAATCCTAAAAGGTGCTGCATATCTTCTAGAAAAACATGAAGCACCCAGAATTCCTACTGATTTCAAGAAATTTGTGGGGCACGCCACTGTGCAGAACTTGAGCATCTGGTCTTCAGACTACTGACACACAGTTTCTATTGCCGAAGAGATGAAAGAAATATCATAACTAGTAAGAAATAAAGATTTAGAGTTTAAATAAAATTAAATCAAATACAATCTCCCCCTAAAGAGGGAACTCCTAACTTCAGACTTGGGTTACCCCATTCTTATTTAACCAGACCATGGTCAGTAAATGTCGTGTTGCATGACGTACCTGAGAGGTCTTCGAGAGCAGGCTGTCCAGTTTTGACATAAAGAGCAGAATCCATGCTGACCCCTCCTGTGCTTGCCTCAGCTGTTACGTTCCCTTCATTGTCTGTCTGCGATCTGGAAGGCAAAACAAAACAGAGATGTGCAGTCACTCTCCATCAGAAGTGTCTCAAGTATAACAACTAGACAACTGCACCTGCCATCAGCTGCTCTGTCCCTCTCTCCAAAACAGACTGCAGACTGATTTTACATAATTCATTAGTCCCATGTTGAACTATGTCCTAGAAATGGAAACAAGCACTCAGCTGTAAAAAATAAAATATTCATAGTCAAAGATAGGCTTGACAGCTCTTCAGTCAGGGTCTTAAGGCACCTGGATTTCTTAAAATCCAAAATGTAATTATCAACAATGCCAGTTGTTGTGGCTAATCTGATCCTCTCTAACAAAGCCTGTATTACACAAATGTAAAGCAGGTAGGGTATGATGGTGTGGTACACTCCTGCTAATTTCTTCAATAACTAGCAATGTCACTCACTTGTACTCTAGAATCAATGACTGGGTAAAATGAACTTCAAACTCCAATTTATTGTCAGTATCTGCCAAGAGATCAAAGGCAAAAATGCATATAGCAGAAGTGAAAAATATCAGGGAAGGGTGACAGACATAACCAAAGGATATGAACAGCACCCCTGTGAGTAAAAATGAAACAGGCTAGGACACCTTAGCCTAGAAAAGACACATCTTCAGGGAGGGAAGGATATGACAGAGGTTTCAACTCATCAACGGCAAGAAAATTGTGAAGACAGAACAACCGCTTGCATTCTCTTCCTATGAAAGAATCAAGCTGTGGCACCAAGCAGTGTCAAAGGAAATGAAGAGATGGCTGTCAAAATCTAAAATCCCACCATCTGACTCAGGAATTTCTCATGTCATGGTCAGCCTGGGGAGCACATCCCTGGGAAGTTTGGTTATTGATTTCCCTCTACATATCCTCTATTGCCATTGTCAAGCCGAAGATGTTGGACTAGATGGAGGTTAATTGTAACTCCATATAGCTGCTCTTATACTTAGCTAATTCAGGGTTAATACACAGAACAACAGACATTGTGCCTGGCCTTGCCTATTCTAAGGGATATTTATTTTGTCGGTTGTGGGTTTTCTTTAGGATTTCCCATTACTGTTTATAGTGAGGCAGCTCCACCATTGCAGTAAGACACGCTGAAGAGAACAAGTGTAGCTATGTCATAAACTGGCACTGCTAAGACTTTTAAAGCCATAAGGCATGAAACAAACCTAATCCACATGGTACAAAAAAGACAAGAGCTGTAGCTGGTGAAGATGTTAGCAATCTCATATTAACTGTCAGTAGGGTCAGATATTACAATAATTTGCCCTTCTATCTATCACAGTTTCTTATACATCTCAGTCAGATGGCCTTCACCAACAATTATTGTGCAAATGTATAAACTCTTGACTCTTTTAAAGCAATAAACTTGTATGTGATGTGGCATTCATCTCGCTGCCTCACTCCCCTGAAAGCATCTAAACCAAACCTTCCCCCAGAAGTGTTATGTTCAAAACAGTCCACTGGAGAAGTTCATCATACCTGTACATGAAGGGAGCTACTGTGGCGGTGTTCGGGTGACTGTATTGCTGTTGGGGATGAGGTAGCTGAACACTCACAGTATTGCTCCCTGTGGTGTGTGTTGTCGCAGTGGGTCCGTTGACAGCTTGGCTGCTGCTGCTGCTGTTGAGACCTCCTACACCTTTTCCTTCAGAAGAGGCTAGGCTGGACGAGGAGCTGGAATGCCTGCTGTCCAGCTGGGACTTCTGATGAGAGAGACCTGAGCTGGTTTTCCCGCTGCGGCTTCTCTCACCTTCCTTTGTAGGAACGAGGGCACTTGAGGATTTCCCTGTGGTGTTTTTCATTCCTGGTTTTGGTATTCCACTGTGTGAAGGAGCAGAGGCCTCCTTCTTGGCACTATTCAGCTTTCCTCCTTTAGGGATAAAGCTTGCGATCTTGGAGGACTTTTTTGGCATCTCTGTTGTTGCTAATGCTGTCTGTTCTTCTTTTGGTTCCTCTTTCACATCCAGCTTTTCCGTGATAGATGTTCTCTTTGCAATGTCTTTATTTTTATCCTTTTCCTTCTCTTTCTGTTTCTCTTTATCCTTCTCATTACCCTTTGGAGAACTTTTCTTGTTAGTTAGCGCCCGACTAAAAGTCCTTTGTGCAATTCCCTTGAGTGCAATTTTGGGACTACTGGACACTGATCCCGGATTGTTCACATTCTGATTCGTGGCATCAATTTCTTCGCTCTCCTCAAAGCTGAGAAGCATCTCTAGCTTTTCACAACTGTTGTCCCGAGAGCCAGGACACTCAAGTGTTGTCCCTCCTGCTTTGGAGCCTCCTTTGCTATTGAAGAGTTTCAATTTTTCAAGCATGGATTTTTGACCGTTAGGAGTTGTTTTGGCGATTTCCAACGGCGGCTTTGGAGGCTCCGATACGGGCTGCTTTACGGATAACATGGAAGACGTAGCTGTGTGCTTAGCACTAAGGGACTTACTGCGCCATGGTTTAATAGCAGAGCTGGGCTGAGGGATAGCTGATGAGTTATTGCAACTAACAGTACTGCTGCAGCTTTGAACTGAGGATGAGACATTTTCATTCATTCCTGTGGGCTGGGAGGCTGTACTGTCTGCAGGCTCTGGAAAATACCCAAAAAACAACCCAAAAAAGCCAACACAGTAGTACCTGATATTAGCCTGAGACTCCTCCTATAATGAAACATTAGGAACTTTAATAAGATTAAAAAGATAAACACATATCATTATTTTCAACATCAGTATCACTTAAAGAAAATAAAAGCCAGTTTTCTTTTCCTACCCAGCAGAACAGCAACGAGCTCCTACTATGTAATTTACATTTCCTTGCTGTTTCACCAAAAAAAAAAGTAAATAAAAAAATCTCCTCCAATTCAAACCAAAATGTGTTTTCCAATATATTCTCTCTTATTAAGTTCATAATACTTTTTCATTAGGAAAAACACAGTGCTATTTTCTAACTAAGGCTTCCTTCTACTTTTGGCATGATGTTTGCTGTCCAAGTTCAATTCTTAGAAAAACCTCAAACATATAAATAAAATGCAAGAGTAAGGAAAAAATTAAAACCAAAGTTCTTTCAGTTGTTGGGGAGAGGGGATGAGATCTTCATATGCAAAAGATAGAAGAAAACTCCACATACAAAAATAAAACCAACTGTGTCCTTATGCAATGAACCTAAATTAAGTATTACCGCATATCTTAATCCAGCTGTAAGAGAAACTAGTGGCAGTAACAGCACTCCTCCCTCCAAGAAAACTAATCTTTTATTTACTTAGTTCCTTTCAATGTTATTTGTTCTTGTAAAGAAATTAGTTTAAAGCTTAAAGAGAGCTTGAAAAATCACACTCACCTACCAGTGGCCGCTTCTCCTCTGAAGTTTCTCTTTGCAGAGTTTCCTTTCTGGAGACGTTACTCTCTCAATTATCACAAATATGTTTTCTGTTAAACTGCTCATGTTTCCAATTAACTTTTGTCATCTACGTCTGTTCGCCTGCCCAGCAGCCTGCTGGGGATTAACGGCTCTTACCTATATTTCCCTGCCTTCTAGCAATAAAGTAAACTGTGTGTAGAGCTGCATTTTTTTAATTCAAAAATACACAGCGGTTGAGAGCGTGCGTTTTCAGCAGCAGGAGCAGCTCTCTGAATTCAGCCCTGTAAATCATGAGCTGCTGCAGCCACACAGGGACTGTTTTACTTCACTTTCAGCTGCTCAGTGAAGATACGGCTCTGTTAACCTCCCTCCCCTGATCCAAACCAGATCTACTAA
This sequence comes from Gallinula chloropus, assembly GCF_964237585.1. Lineage (NCBI taxonomy): Eukaryota > Metazoa > Chordata > Aves > Gruiformes > Rallidae > Gallinula > Gallinula chloropus. The sequence goes on along the minus strand of NC_140088.1, from coordinate 18,822,098 downwards.
AGATTTAAAGCACATACATCTTCCTGACTTCGCGTGGAATCAGGTTTCTATGAGTATTAGAGAATCCTTAACAATAAACTCAGTCATTTCACGTAGTTATGGATGAAGTGGGATAGCAGGAATCAACGATACTTTTAAAAACATTACCAAAGCCAGAAGATTTCCAGGACTCTGTTATTAAGCAATAACTATTATATCGGCTGTTTTTGCTAGTCCTGTTCCTACAGCAAACTACCTACATGAATGTGGGAGGAAGCAAGAGCCAGATTGCAGACACAGAGAGGAATTGCACTTCTTTTAAGCTAGCGCTGACTTCTAGGGCGTTACTCCTGTTTTCCTCCAGTAGGGAAGGAAAATCCAGCCACGGTAATGTCCCAAACAGTGATGTCACTTGGTCCTCTGGTTGCTCTGCTCAAACTGCCAAATTCAATCTGATGGTTTAAGGAGCATAAGAAGTGGTAGTGTAGGAGTCGCAGTGACTCCCATCGCAAGGGGGAGCAGCGACCCACCACCACAGCACTGCCCACAGACACGAGCGAGGAAGGAAGGTCACAACTACTTCAGAAGCTGTCAGAAACATTACTCCTGCTTTCAAAGGCTGTGCACCATCGCTTTTGCCTTCATGACTCTTACACTGTTGCTTTGTTATTAATTTTATTTCCTGAAGTCCTCCTACCCATCAAAATCTACTTTCCATTGCAACACTGCTCCACGCTCCTTTTGTAAAGTCAGAACCAGCGAGCCTTTGTCTCAAGCCTGCCTTCCACAGAAGTTGCCCAAGAAATAACATGAAAGCTTCATGAAACTCCCAGTTGTGCCTCCTTTACAATGAAATTTGTTTAGTGTCTTTAAAAAAACCCCACAACTACCCATCTAGGTATCCGTATACTTCCACAGAAACTGGAGATTCACAGTACTTCCAACACTAAGTTGCTAATCCAAATGTATTCTGATCTATACTAAAACCCATAAAAATAAATAAAATCTCAGCACAAAGAGTACCCATGCCCATAAATCATCAGAGCTGCCTATGATTCATGAATATGCCTAGGATGAATTTACAGCTAGTTCCAAGGATGAACCTAAATGTCCTAATCAATACAGGCTAGGAACCTTTTACTTTCTCAGGAAAACTGAGTTGCAAGGAGTAACAGGACTGGGACAGAATAAGGGTGACAAATTGAGAATTACTGGCACAGGAATTATCTGCAAAGTAGTGCTTGTTGCTTTTCATACATGCAGAAAATGCAGTGTGAGGTGGGGTAAAGATGGCAGCACACACAGGTAGTACAGTGTCTGCAGCAACACAACCCCAGTTTGGGGTGAAACTCATTTAGTTACAGTACTCAGACCATTGAAAAAACTTGGAAAAGAAATCTGTGTTCCTCTCAAAAAGGTTTTTAACAACAGTTTGAAAAAAACATACAGAAAACATGTATTGGTATGAACAAACTCATCCTGAGCTGCAACCTCTGGGCTGAGGCACGTGTCTGACATCAGTCACCCCAGCACAAGACTGTGGTCCATAATCCAGCTGCACACCCAGACTCCATCTCAAACACCAAGCTATCTGTAACATGCTGCCAGTCAGCTGTGGGAGCAGAAACTGGAGGCAACCCACATCAAACCAGGATTCCTATGAGGTCTACAACGTTGTCCTGGAAGTGAACGGATGGTGTTGATTCATTTGGGACATCAACTTCATCCTAACAGCCCAGGTGAGTGCTCCAGCTCATGAAACTTTTGGGAATAGGCTTTGCTTGGATCAAGTGAAATAGCTTTTTAAATCAAATATCAAAAGCATTTCTCAAAATGTATTTCCTCCCCCAAATCCAGAACTTCTCAATTTCTCTTTTCACTGATTTTTTTCAGGTTTTGTTTGTTTGTTTGTGGGGGTTTTAAAATTCTGTTTGGTCACTGACCAAAATACACTTTTTTTTGTTTGTTTTTAAACACAGCATTTGCTTTGTCCCCAACTCCCCCACATACACCCTCCTATTTGGAACTTAAATGTGCTTCTGCTGCCAGTGGCGTAGGCTGAGTACAACACAACCCTATTTACAAAGTTGCCCTTCAATTATACACATGGCAGAAAAATCAGAATTAGAACAATAGTATGACTAACATTTAAAAAGAAAATGAATATATGGGGGTGTTAAAGTAGTTTTCAGAGTCTACCTAATGTTTTCCCGGAAGTAAATTTTATGAATGTTGGATGCTGTGCATCTGGCATCAGTGAAAATATTTAGAAACTCTTAAATATTTATGTTAAACTTTGGGAAAACAAAGAAGATATTTTCGTACACAAGTACAGTGGGCTCTGATTCATACTCAAGTCCAATACAGTGAAACTGGTAATTCAAAGTCCTCAGTTTTTGTTACATAGCACCATGCAAAGTTAATGCAAGAAATAAATGTTTCACCATAAAACACACTCATGAAAATAGCCTCAGCTTAAGAAAACTTCAGTCTTTTTAAGATTCTCCATTCCTTTCTCACAAACCAATCTGCTGGCTCTTTTACTCCTCAGACCAGTTTTGGTAAACGAAAGGGGTTCTGCTGCCAGAATGCAGATTCAAATGCTAGGTTTCCTAATGAAGCAGTAACATCAATACACGGATAACACATCAGCATGCAAAGGGGAAAGTTTTATTCAGCATAACAGGCCCTTCTTTCATGAGAAGGGGAGCAGGTTTCATGCATTCAATTAATAAGCTTATTATTTCCCATGTGTTCCTTTGTGAGGGAGATACTTCTTCAGCAACCTGCATTAACTAAAACTGACTATAAAAGAAATGTTTTCAAACCCAAGCTACAGTCTACAATAAATAACGATCGCTTTCCTCTTTTCAAAGTCAAATCTTGGCCTGAAATCTATTTTGTTCCTAGCATTCCTGTTAGAAAAGATGTTGGTGGTCTAGTTTCAATGCCAATACGCACTGTAGCATGGGTAAATGGTAAATCTGATTTCAGCTGCTCCTGCAAAGTCTTAACTGCATCTGCAAACCTACCCATTTGTGATGGGGAGAGAGGGAGGGGGAGAAAGGAAAAAAAAGTCTGAAGGCTTATGATTTAATTCTCCCACTGAAGTCTTTGAGAGCTTATATTATAATAAGGTCAGGAGAAAATATATGCAATTTCCCATGATTTGGCACATTCACTCCAAGCAAGTGGACTGAAAACTTTCAAAACCAATCGCTGTAAGCTTGAAAGGGAACAACAAGATGTTCTCATAAATTACTTCTCCTTAGGAGGGTCAAGAACTTAACAGCATTTTTAATCATTTTATGATGAACAAGCTGTCATTTTTTATTTCACAGCTATGGGAAAAAATAAGAAGTTCTCATGAAGAGAAATATCTTTTAGGCCAGCCCATAGATTAGATAACTGAGTTAAAAGCAAATCCACAACTAAATTCTAATTTAGGAAGTAAAGCAGATCTGCTCTATGACACTATAGTGCCTGAATTGCAGAACCCATTGTCGCAGTTTCATCGTTTCCCATCGAGAGGAGTAACTGATGAGTCTTCACATCCACTCACCACAAGACTCCCCTTCAAAGTATTACAAATAAAAGTGCTAGAGACAAAAGCTTTTTAGCTGAGCTATTCTCTTCTTCAGTAATGATTTATCATGCTCAGCAAACCCCTGAAGTATAGAAATGCCTGCATTTTTTGCCAGGAGCTGACTATAAAAATCACAATCTTTCCATAATCCAAACCATAAGCAGGTAGAGCGGAACGTTCCCAACAAGAGCAGCCTGGCACACAGCCCTTCCTCAAAATCAGCACAACTTTTCTGGCCCACGGAATATTTTATTTCCATTCCAAGACTGTTGACCGGAGAGAACTACAGCTGTGTGGAAGTGACTGGTTGGTTTACTGGTGCTGGGTGGGCAAGAGGCATGGCCTCCACCCATGAGATGGCTGAAGCTTTGTGTTCTCTTCTACTCTGGACCACAACAAAAAGCAACAAAAATGATTTCTTAAAGCAGAGACTGACAGATAGGGAAATTCTGAGAAAAGCCCAGATAGGAAATATTTTGTTGTGCTGGGGACAGAAACTTCATCAAGGTGAACAGAACTGGTTCCCTCAACTTCTGTCCACCAGCTTTCCCTTTAGTAATGATTCAATTTATCATAACACGAGACAAAAATTACCTTTACTCCTCAATGTTTTTGTCTCCTTCCATTGTATCTACTTCTTCAAGTTCAGTGTTGAAAACTCCACAGCACCAGTAAGAGTTTCAGATACTCCCAGAAATAGGCTGTACCTCTGAAAACCCATACCGAAGGCGGATTTGTCAGTAACTCAACTTCCACATTTCTGTAAAGTCCCCTTCGTTCACACAGAGCTCCAGCATATTGAAACAACAGTTCTGCTGTTGACTGCTTTATGTCGCCAAGCCTCAGCGTTTTTGCTGAGGTGAAGGGAAATAAAACTGGAGCGCAGGCAATCCTTTCCTCATTGTCTTGACATAACTGACTAACACACTTGAATTCATTGTTGTTTTTGTTTAGTTAGTGTAAAATTCAAAATGCTGTCCACATGACTGCCTAAGAAAGAGGTCGGAGGGCCCTCTATTGACCACATACTGGTTAGATGGTCATAAAAATAATGAAACAAAGTTTACTGTGCCATTCAAAACCAAGCTGTACTCTCTGTGTAGTACTGGATAAATACCATTCTTGCACATTTCTCTCCATTTTCTTCTCATTATTTGGACAATCAAATTCCCCAAGAGTTATTCAAAAGCATTAACAAATTCCATGCAAGCAGCTGCAATGGAGTCTTTCATTAGCTTTTATACACAGCTGGAGAGGACAACACGTACACTTAGCAGACTTGATCTGACATATCTCTCCTCTGGGTAGGTTATATGAAATACATCATATACACCTTAAGGGTCTGAGAACTGAGCTTTGGGAATACTGCCCATTGGCCTATTCTGATTACTAGTAGTAGACCAAGCGGGGCTTGAAATGACCATGGATGTAGAAACAGAGGCAGATTTTCAACAGAGAAGGGACAGGCAATAGGAGAAAATATCTAAGAAAATTCCTACCTATCAGTCAGTACATCAAACTAAACTACTTTTTAACTCAGAAACGTCTTACTTCACTAGTGAGAAGTCATACAACTGCTCAGCTGTACCCAGTAAAGTTGTGAATACCAATGCACTCTCAAACATGGCTATTCTATGTTTAAACAGAGGAGGCAAACTAAATTGTACAGAAATACCAACACTTTACTATCATCTGTATTTACACCTATATATGAACATGCAGAAATCTACTACATTCTTATATCAAACACAGTTGACAAACACATACTGCAATTTATACTGGGCTCATCTTAATTTCCTCTCTCTGGTCAATGAAACTACACTCCATAGTAGCAGATCTTTCCAACCAGGCCAACATACATCTAACGGTCTACTGTCCATTAGAAGTTCATTGGCCACTTCAGAGGTGTGGGCTGTTCTTTGGCACCAGTCACAGATTCTTTAGGTATATTTGGTTACAGATGAGGAGCAGGCAAAAGGCTCATTAGAGAAGCTAGGAGTGGAAGGGACCAGAGTGGCTCCACGATGCTCTTACTCAGGGACAGGAGGCTTCTACAGGTGTGATAGAAGCATGCAGTCTCTTACAGAAGTCTGGGATGTAGCACCACTGCTGTTTGCTTTCTTATGATTTAATAGTGAACTTTTGTTTCCATAGCTGCTGTTCTGGCACAATTCACCCAGCAATAAATTTACAAGAAATTGTAAATATTTATTTTAAAAGGAAACATATAGGAACTGTAAAGGCTGTGAAACACTGGGCCAGCTCTTCAGCTGGTATAAATTACCATGGCTCCACTGTTTCCAACGCAGCCATGTATATGTACGCTGGGCAAGAAACTGCTTCTCAAGGTTACACTTCAGAGCTCAGGATTTTTATCCTCATGAACTTCACAGATGAGGACATGTCATTGGCCAGCTTTTTTTTTCTCCTTTCCAAAAAACTTTATTTAAAAACATTTTTAGCTTGGTTTAGATTCCCCTAAAACTTATACCAACTATGGCAAATTTCTGTGGTCTTGTAAAGCTCTGCTTCAGCCATGATTAAGCCTTCAACTAGCCTTTGTTTAGGTAAAAGAGGACATATTTCTAAATGCTAAATTCAGCCAGTTGAACGGTTGTAAGATAAAGTTCAAATATGATTTACTGTATACAAATGTCTCATCATACAAACATGCCATACGGGTTGTTATATTCTGACAGTCTTTAAGCTATTCTATGGGCATCCACCCAACACTTAAGCTTCCTGCTATCTGTTGCATGAGCCAAAGCTATCATTCTACAAAATCACTTCCTATCTTTCTGACATCCACCCATTCATTGATAAGGAGAGAAGTTTTGCCATTTCAGGAGCTCCACACATTTATGCTAGTCTCCAGCGAAAACCTAGATCTTTCCACTGCTCCTAGTTTCAAAAGCTTTCCTCATACCACTGCCTCTCCCACTCTCTTCCAGCAGCCTTGCAGAGCTGGGCTCGGTGCTGGTCCATTGGCGCAGTTAAAACCGATTTCAGTAATGAGCTGGCAGTTTGTACAAAAAGGGTCAATGCCTTTTCAGTATCAACTGCAAGACATCACATGTGGTTTCCAGCTTGGTTTACAGAAAGCATCCACTCCCACTGTGTTCTCTGAAGGGCACCCTTTGTTACTTCAAGATAACTTTTGAACATGACAGTAACCCACCACGGGCACTGATGAACCTCAAAAGCTGCAGTTACTCAGTACGATGCCAATAAAAGAACTTTCCTCAATGCTTAAAACCCATGAAGTTGAACAGCACAGCCACCTGAAAGACCAAATCCAGAGGTCCTGCTTTTATTTTAACTCTTCTCATTCAGCCAAAACAATCCTGCCTGAAAAGTCTTGCCTGATTATAAAAGGGGACAACTCCTATTTTCAGGCCCAAGGAAATGGGTTCAAAAACACTGGAGTGTTGTTATTTTCCCCTACAGCTGGACAAAAATCTTGTAAGGTGGTTATGGGCCATAGATACAAATTGAGCTTGTATGACTCAGGGACAATAAAATTTGTTTATTTAAGGTTTTTTTTTTTCTTCAGGAAGACAATAGCCTTTTGAAATGAGCTCACATCAGCCCAGGCTGGTCATTAACATGCCCAGAACTGAAATAGAATCACAGAATCATAGAATTGTAGGGGTTGGAAAGGACCTCGAGAGATCATCGGGTCCAACCCCCCTGCCAAAGCAGCTCCCTAGGACATATCACTCAGATAGGCGTCCAGGCGGGTCTTGAATATCTCCAGAGATGGAGACTCCACCACCTCCCTGGGCAGCCTGTCCCAGGGCTCTGTCACGCTCACTGTGAAAAAGTTTTTCCACATGTTGGTGCGGAACTTCCTATGTTCCAACTTGCAGCCATTGCCCCTTGTCCTGTCCCCACAGACCACTGAAAAGGGGCTGGCTGATTCCCCCTGCATCCCCTGCTTCAGATAATCATAAACTTCATTAAGTCCCCCCTTAGTCTTCTCTTCTCAAGGCTGAACAGTCCCAATTTACTCAGCCTTTCCTCATAGGGGAGATGCTCACAACTTGATCACCGAATAAAAACCAATACTGGTTTTGTTTGCTTTAAATATAATGTTAAATATAATCATTAAATATCAAAAGTAATGTTTGGGTATTTTTTTTTCCTTTGGCCAGGGTAAGATGAGGCAGCTGTGAGCACTAGAGTAGACAGGGCACACATACAGCTTCTACTGGGAAGAGACTCCTCAGCAGACCCAGGGACCTTCCGCCAGCCCTGAGTCAAGCTGGCTCCACGCCATAGGAGCTGAATCCAACGTCTCAGCTCCTCTGCCTTAGCTGTCATGATAACTATCCCTGTACCTGCAGCCTTCGCTTTCACATTCAGGCTTCTATGCTGAACACTACTATAAATGGGTAAAAAAAATCATAATAAAGTTAACTCTGTAAAAGGAATTTCTATCATGCTTTACAAGTCTCAGAGCATTTTTTTCACCACTTTTTTTTGAAAAAATATATTATTATACTATTTTTTGGCACAAAGGCAAAAGCCTGGTTTTTTTCTCTGTTTATCATTATTAATTTATTTGGAGTGGAAAAACTGCATGAGGTTAAACAGAACATAAGGGTTCCAAGTGAGGATGCTTGTGCAACTTCACATCCCCAGCAGTCTTCTGAGCAACACACCTCCAGGAACCAGTACCGCCTGGATTCCCACACACTTATGAGTTGTGAAAATCTCATCACAGCTAAACAGATTTAGCTTTGAAGCATCGTTCCTACTAAAGCTACAAGAAGACATGCCATGCCCTCTTGAACTGCACTGATAAAAGCAGCTGCCTACAAAGCGCACACATTTTTAGCGCACAGTTGGCGTATGTAACCATACACCAGTAAGACTGACTTGCTCAACGGAGTGGAGGGTTACGTTTCCTTCCTAATATTTCACTTCCTTGGTAGTCATTCCTATTTTGATAGCACAAAATTTAAAAGTTATAGGAAAGAAATTCCTTAAGTGCCCTTCAAAATACCTTCATATCTCTTCCTATTTAACCAGCCCATACTTAATAAAAAGAAAATAATATATAAAGGGATCAAAGTGTGGTAATTTGATATGTGCCGGAGCTCATCCATACCTGGAAATTGACATGAAGAGCTAAAGGGTATAGCTGAGTCATCAGGATCTGGGTTCAGACCCCTCTCATCAAATACGTTTGCAAGAACACTGCTATCAAAACTGATGTTTATTTTATCTGAGTGGATGAAGCTGTATGCATCGTTTTCCTAATATTATTTAAGAAAAACACTGACATTATTAGCACTGCCTCCTTCAAAAATCTGAATAATAAACATTTCCTTTGACCTCATGTGGTACTGGTCAAAGTCTGGTCGAGATTTTTCTACTGACATTTCATTTAATTGAAATGTCAGTAGAAAAATGTCTTTCCCAAAAGACTTCTACTGCCCTCTGTAGGACTATTTTAAATAAAATATTAGGAACAAAGTAGAAGGAAAAACTAAAAAGAAAGCAACGCAAGCCCGTCACGTTACCATATTGCTTCAAAAACATACTAGAGATGACATATTAAGTTGACGTTTCAAACAGTGTTACAAGTTTAGAGATATTCCCATACACAGTTACCAGATCTTTGTGACCACAAAAGGAAAACTGGGTCCCTGAAGAGCAGTGAAGATAGAGGATATACAAGGGATTTCAGAGCAAGTCAAATACACCTGCCATTTTTCAGAACTGCAGACTGCTTTCAAAGCCTGTCTGGAAGGACCCTCAGTGCCTCAATTAGCAAAATGTTGGGAAAAAAAACATGAGAAAATTTACAGTATCAAAGTTTGTACTGAAGTCATATGTTTAATATTAAGTTTCATTCTTGTTACTACCTATGACACTGTTCAGCTCCTTGCCATGGACCAAAAAACAGAAAGAAAAAGATTTCTTTATTCTAAATTACACATGCAAATAAATTTTTGGCTATTTTTTTATTTGGTCATCAAATCACAGGTTTAGGAAGACATGGTAATGTGGAGCATAAAGATAACTAGTAACTAATAATTTACATACAGGCACAGAAACACAAAATTCATTTGCCTTTTTACATTCCTTGCAAGTGCTTTTTATGATTTAGATGGGTTCAATAGTGACCTTGGGAGGTGGCTGATGCTCTTCATGCTATAGTATGCTTGTGTTGTTAAAGGATATTAAAGGACAAGAAAGTAAACCAAAGGTATATTAACATACGCATGGACTAAATAACTCTTGACAATTCAGAATTGAATTAAAAGGCTCCAATTGCATGAAGGAATTACAATGACATAAAAAATTACGATCCTGACAGGCTCATTATTTCCCCACAATCTAAAAATGCAGGGAAAAAAACCCTGTAACAGCAATTTCACACATGAAAATACCCTGCCTAGAATGCTACTGCAATTATAAATGGTTGATCACTATGACAATAAATAAAAAAATGTACCATACCTTGCTACCATTTTATGATGTGAGGAAACAAAGCACTGAAATTCCTGTAAATCTGAAGGGAATTTTGCATATAAACTGTGGGGCCAACTCCAAAAAGCAAGTTAAACCTATCACACCCTAACCTCAAAGAAGGTGTCCACAGGACTGATCAAGATGTCTAAGTCATCCCTAATAGAGAAGAGAATAGAGACGGGGATGGGGGATTTCCTTCTCCACATCTGGAAACTGGTGTCAGACAGCATGCAAAGACTGAGAAATCAAAAGAAAATACTGCAGACAACACAAGAGCCTTGCATCTCTCCACGTGTGCTCCCTTGCTAAGGGCATGCATGCATCTCACAACAAATGTGTGTGCATCCAAGAATCTCTTATTTTCATGCAACAGTGCAATTGCTTTCGTTGTTACATAAATCCTTTCCCCAAGATTTCTAGAAAAAAGGTGGTCTCATAATTAATTGACTAATGGAATCTTTCCAAAAACTAGGTTATTTATCTTCCAGTAGCTAACTATTCCTCCATGCTCCACTTACTGTCCTTTTAATTTCTGATATATTCTGTTTCAATTAATGCACTTTCATTGCCAAAAGACACAGACGATTGACTAACAAGATAATTCGCATTTGGAGGGAAAGGCCACAGGTTCATAAAAGCTGAAAATTACAACTTACTTTGTAAGAAATTACTCAAATGTAATACACTGAGGGCTACCTTCTATCACAAAGCGACCACTCATGCCAAAACAGGCTGCCAACGCAGGCAGGTTTCTCTTTCTCCTATTTCCTTCTCCAAAAACACACAACAGAGGTAAGTACTGGGTAGAGAGATGAAAACTCACCAAAACTGGCACACAACACATAAGTCTCATTTCCTTAGGCAAAATACAGGATATGGGTCAGAAAACTTGAATTGTCTTACACTTCGACAATAAACTTTGTCTGGCAACTTTACAATTAACTTAAAATAAGCCAAAAATGTGTCAGACCAACTGCTTTTGTTTCTCATGGATGCAGACCAACTTTGTGTCATGATTATATTTTTAAGTAGAGTTCAACTTAAAGAAGCCCTTATTATTTTTTCTAAAGACTATATTTTATGACTAGAAATTTTGACCAGATCAAAATTCTAAGTATATAATGCAATTTATGTAGGCTGTTAACCTAAACCCCAAGCTTTTTTTCTTTCTGTCATTTGTGACATTCCTAGAAAGCAGAAGATCTTGTGTGCTTCTTCAGCAACTTCTTTATCTTTCTGAAGAGGTGGGTTGGAAACAGGGTTCATAGAACTGTCTGCCTAAAGCCAGCTGATACTTAAGTTAGTAGTTGACAAATGATTGTTGTAACTGTAAGTGTGAAGACTTCCCCCACTGCCTCTCCCAAAAAAAGCCAACATAGTTCAAGCTCTCTCTTCAATGCAGCCTAGCAGCAAACCATCTATAGGCAGGTAAGGATCATCATGACAAACAACATAAAAATCACGGGACACATCTCATACTGTGTCTCCCCAGCCCAGTAGTTAAGGGACACAAGCAAAAGACCAGAGTACTGACTAGGAGGAGACAGAGGGAGAGTGGGGAGATGGTATACAGGAAGACAAAGTTCTGTTCACCTGCTCATGCTTGTTCTTTTTAACTGCAAGCCAGGTCTACTTCAGATTTAGAGATGACTATTACATGCCGATGTTACAGTTAAATCATAACTGTTTCCACAGTGTACCATCTAGAACAGTAAGCATGGATTTACCAAGGTAGAAGGTTGCTAATTTATTAGCATGTTATACTAATATATTGTAATATAATAGTTATATTCTTCAGAGGTGAATTTAATTTTCTTCTACACAAAGTCTGGTCAGGGTGATTCAGAAGGTCCCTGGAGGATGCTGAGGACCCTCCATCACCAGCATCACAAGATGAGGTTTTGGGCTGTAATGGCCAGAAGGGATAACATTCCAAACTCTAATGACACACAGTGACAGGACAACAGTTTCTAGAGAAGGAAAAACATGATTTCTTGAAAAGAAACAAGCATGAGAACCACAAGCAAGTTGAACCAGACCAGTATTTTTCCCTCAAGCAAAATCCTCATTACTGTTAATAGAAGTTATGTACGGACAAGGAGCCTTGAGCCTAAAGGGTATGACTGCCAAGTCACTGCAAGATCACTGTACTGAAATCCGAAGCTGATCTATCTTCATCAGCGCAGTGACTTCATTAAAGACAGAGAATTAGCTGCCAGCCTACGCCAACAATTTGACCGTATCAAACTAGAGACTTGTCTGCTCAGTTCTCACCAGCAACATCCTCCAAAACGCCACCGGCAGATGCTGTGTTCAGAGCTACAAACTCAAGCTAATGAATGCTGTCAGATTACTAGTTTAGTGAATGGACACAAAGTCCGTAAATGTCATTCAAAAAAGCACCACTTCAGACAGAAGACAGTACTTGACCTTCCTGCTGCACTGCCATAGACGTTGTTCCACTGAAATATTTATAAAACTATAATGTGTTCCTGCCTTCAAGCCCTACACTGTATGATTCTTGAAATTAGATTTCAATCATGTACTTTTGTAACCTGAAGGATCTTCCACAATAGCAGAGGAAAGGAAAGAAATGGTACTATCTGACATATCAAAACACTGAAGAAATCTTTAATGGTCATTTTCCATTCCTGCAAAACTACTCATCAAAATGTCTTGTGTTTTGATTAATTCACTTCCCTTTATCTGCATTTGAAGCAAAATGAAAAAAGATGTTTCATCAGTGACAGTTTTTTCTTTAAGCTATTTTCTGCATGGAACTTCAGGACAGCAAGTCATGATTTCAGTTATATTAAACGAGGACCATTCCTTTTCCAAGAGAAGCCAGTTGATTTTTGGATTGTAGATGTCATGTTTACAATACACAGCTGTGACGTAGTCCTACAACTTCTGGAGCTTAATGAAAAAATAAATTTCCCTTGTACAAAGTCACTATTAAGAAAAAACTGAGGATGCCAAAATCTCAAGCGCTTACCTTTGTCACTGTTACTTGTCGGTGTTGGAGGGGGAAGTCCAGGCTTAGATTTGTCGTAATTGTTAAAGCTCTGGCTGCGTCGATTGTTGGCGCTAATGGAACCACGAGCTTTGGCCTCACTGCCTGCAGTGGACACCCTCGTGGTGGGGCCTGGAAGTCTGACAGAAGAATGACAATACCATTAAAATATATTTTTAAAGCATTCTGGGAACGAGACTATGGAATACCATGCATAAGCTGAAAAGAAAAGGATCAACACCACAAGACACTCGTAAGGGTCTTTGTTCTTTTAAAAGAACAAACAAAAAAACCCCATCCTAGATGAAAAACATACAGCAAACAAGCTGCAGTCCTAATTGTTTTACATCAGGGAAAAAACCCTGAACCAAAATTAATGGCCTGTTGACACAAATCTTGTGAATCAGAAATCGGTGCAAGTAAATTCAGTGGAGCAATACCACTGGTGCAAGTTAAGACCGAGACAGTACCATTCTTAAAACAGATTGCTGGACACTTTTATATGCTGGGCATGTAAGGACTACCCTTGTTTTGGAAAGAACAAGACAGAACTTGCTGTTTCCCTTGTAGAGAAGCACATCACAGCTCTGCACTGAAAGCCACAAAGCCCAGCAAAACTTTATAACATGGCTTAATTATTTGAACCTATACAAATCACACAAAGCTTAAGTGCCCCTTTTGAGGACAACCCTGTTATCAGTAAGCTGGTATAAGCTTCTGGTTTAAACTGGGTCAATCTCTTCCAGCATTTCCTTACCATAGCCTGTATTTACAAGATTTAGCTCTTTACCTAAGAAAAAAACCAAAAAAAACTTAGCTAGGGTACTGGAGTAAGCAGACAGGGAGGGATACTGCTTTCATGCTTTCCAAGCAAAAGAGGAGCAGGGAAGACTTTTTTAAAAAGTGTGACAGAATTAGGAACGCCACCAGAACAACATGTGTGCTTGAGTCCTTCAAAGTCAAAGCTCAGGCATAATGTTGCCATGGTGGCACTGTATTTTGTGCACTAATGAGCCTATACTTCTACATTCCCAAGAGGTGAAATATTAAAAACATAAAAGATTCTGTAGCTGCTCAAAATTCATACTGAAGAGAGTTAGTGAGACAGCTCACTGTTTTGAAAAGCAGGGACATCACATTGAAACCTAAAAGGTAGACCCAGTCCATGTCCCCCACAGTAGCACTGAGAAGGACAACTCTTTGCCATCCTTGTGTTTGCTGTATGGTAGAATCTCTTCAAAACTTTTTTTTTTTTTTTAAATATAAACCAGTAATTGTCTTAAATAACTTGTGCCAATACTAGGCTAAAATGAAGAAATCCATGTTTTCAGAGAGAACAGGGATGCATCCAACCAAATCACTGTTGTGCCTCTGGGAAGGAAGAGAAGCCAGGAAGTAGTATGACTATTTTCTAGATAAACTGACTTCTCCAAGGCCGGTAAAGAAATAGGAACTATGAAAAGAAACATGACTGGAAAGAGCAAAAATATCAGCTGCTGCATGCACATGCTTTCAAAGCTCAAAGAGGATAAGACATGAGGGCATCATTCAAAAACAAACCCAAAAATTAATTTACAAACTCAAACCACCACAGATCTGGCACAGCACATCATGGTTCTGAGGTTGACTTTGCTGAAGCCTTTTAGATGAATCCCTCGATTTATCCAGCCTTTTTCAACGCTGGGGGGTGCTAGAAAGTTGTACATACTCAGCATTGTAGCAAGGTGTAAATGGGAACACCCCAGAGATGCTTCATCCGCTGTAGAGGAGACTACACGGGAAGAAGCAGAGGCAAACCAGGGACGACTTGAGAACTTGGAAGTCACCACGACAAGAAAGTTCATTAGGCGTTTGTTTTGCTTAGCAGGAAACAAGGTAGGTTTCCTACAGGTAGTAAGGACACAAGATACCTCAGCTGAAAGTTTCTATAGGATGATAAAACATTGTGAGTACGGGCTAATCACCACAGGAAGGCTACTAGAGCCCCTAATAGTAGGAGGACAATTTTCTAGCAGGGCTTGGCAGGAGGGAAATGATAATGTTCTTGCACCAATGGGTGAGAAAAGGGCCCTCATGCATGCCTACACAGGTTTTGCCAATCTGTCACATTTAAAGTAAATAAAGCTACTCAAACCACGTGACCACTCAAGAGGCAACAAATTTTCGATTCAAATCAGTGATGTCACTGCCAACAAAAATGTACTGAGATTTAAGAAAAAAAAAGTGCTAAAAAGACTCTTGAAAAAGCTATCATTTCTCATAGATTTTTCTTCCCCCCCTGCAGTTTAACTGACTAATTTTTAAGCCCCTGCTTTTGGTGTCAGGCCAAGATATTTCACAGCAGGAAATCTAGGGTAGGAAAAAAATCAGTTCAGGGAGATGTTTCTAGGTTCCTGCTATCAGAGACATGTAGTCAGCTGGGAGAATACTCTCCAGTACTGCTCTTCAGCACCTTTTCTAGGCAAATATGAACTGTCAAGCCGTAATTATGATCAAGTGAGAATGTGAAAAGGAAACATGGGACATTTTAACAAGGGTTATACTGCAGACCTTCACTGTTATCATAAAAGAAAATGGGGAAAATAAACACAAATTATACAGCAGAATTAACAATGTATACAAACTTGCCAAGCTGAATAAAAATCGTAAGCAGTAGTTCACAAGCTTGGCAAAAAGGGTACAATACCAGTATATAAAAATTCCTGGTAAAACATTTAAATATATAACAGTAGTAAAAGGAAATATGATTAACAACCACATCAGTAACACAGCAAACCTTAGGATGACTGAGATGATATGGTCGTACAAGGTGGCATGCAAGTCATGTTGGGATTCAGGAAAAAAATAGACTGCAATACCTATCAATCATTTCCAAGGATACTGGATAGCTCAGCTTCAGAGCACTGGGGAGCTCAGATAGAGCCACACAGTGCTGTCTGGGCTCACGTGGTGCACGTGATGCTCTCTTTACTTGCGAAGACAGTAGCCTGACACTAATTTCAGTAATGTAAATGTAAATGTGGCTAATACAAATGTGTACAGTGGGGAAAGAACTCCCAGAACCATGTTTTGTTCTCAAAAGCAAAAGCTCTTAAGGACAAAAAAACCCCATATTATTTTCTTGCAGGCTAAAATGCATTCCACACCTTGGGGCGGGGGGGAATCCATTCTAACGCTCCAACGCTTCAGCTGTTTGCAATATGCCTAGTTACAAACTACTTCCAACAGGAACCCTAAACATGCATCCAGAAATATTGCAAAAGGAGTATTCATGCTTTGCAGAAGACAAAGAAGTTCTACCTAGAAGACTTTTTCTGACCAAGAGTGAATCGAATGATTTTGCTTTGAGATGAGTCCCTGGGAGATACGCTGTATGACAGGAAAGAAAAAGCGGAATATAACATTGAATAGAGAAACTTTTTCTTTTTAAGCCACTGAACTTAGTAAGTACTTTTAGGGAGGAGTTTTCATGAATTTCATAGGAAAGAAAGCTTCTTGCCTAAGTATAACTTTATCTCAATACTCCTGAAATTTTAAATGAATTCATTTTTATAGAGTAACAAACATGCACTTCTGCATACAAACCCCAAGTTAATGTTTCTTTTCTTTACCAAGCTTCTGTTATCTATTATTTGTATTTTTCTGCAGAATCTGAGCATTTTCACTAAGAAAACATGATGTGTAAGATGTTTGGATCTTAAGAACTTTTAGCACAATCCACATAATGGGCTGAAAATATTCAAAGAAATATTCCAACAGTTCCATGCATTTCTGCAAGTTTTTGACACGAGTCATAGAAATACATTCAAATATCTTTTTGTTTTGCAGTAATTATGCACTGTACAAGTTTATAGCTGCTGTAACAACACTACATTTTTCAATTAAATGAAAACATTGTTTCCACCCAAAATGAGCACGATGCATAAAGACATAACTAAAAACCAAATAAGCTCTCAGTAGCCTCACTTGGAAGGCCTTACTCAAACTGTTTATACCCCCCATAAAGCAGCACTTCAGCTAGTGTTTACCTTCATACGTGTTATTTTAACACAAATAAGCCTTAACTTGAGATATAGAACAAAAAAAAAGGGTCTTCATAATTATGCAAATATGGCTTCAGCCTTTAATCCTGTCCACTTCTTGCACCTAACCCCTCACTTTCTTAGCAGAGGAAGGGTTAGACAAACAGAAAGCTGTAAATGTGTCCACAGTGGTACTGCTTTCAGAAATTGCTTTTATTCTAACCCATAAAAAGCATCCCTAGGATGGCCAAAGTTACATTCTGTTTATCTGTATTCTGACCCAGGAACGCAAACAAACACCAAATGTGAAAATTATTTTTCATGTAAGCCAGCAGCACATTATTTTTGACCAGTCAGCCTGGATACCATTTCAATTGTCACCAGCAGCAATGAGCTCCATTTCTTTTACCAGTGTCACAGCCCATCACTTCTAAAGGGCTGAAATTCTTCTAGACTGAGAACTGAAGTTGGTTTTTACGTGTCCAAAGTACATATTCTGCAATGGCAATAACACATGTCCCTTGCGAGTAGAAAGAAACAAAAAGAACGCTGAGAAAAATGTCCTTATAAAACACTACAGTTACTTGGTCTAGCAGGTATTTTACTGAATTGAACTGCATATTTCCAGCACTGAGAACGTGTTTAAACACATCTCTTTTCAATTCCACAGGCATGAAGCCAATTGTTGCTCAGCATTCAATTCCCAACACACTCTTTACTCTAGAATAGAACTAAAGAAAGAAGTTTCTTTGGCTTTTGAAGACCTTAAACAAAAAATAAACCACACAATAACCATAAATCCACCAAATAAACAATGGGGGAAAAAACCCAAACAGCCAACATAAAGGAAATTTCCCCACCTGGACTGCATTTCTGGTTGTGCTTTGAACTGATGCTGCGCAGCTTGCGGGGGCTGTTGGCACGGAGTCTGGAGCAAAGCTGGAACCTGCTGCTGTGGTACCCCAACCTGGCACTGGGATGGAGGCCCTGCTTGCTGGGATATTGTGGGCGGTTGCTGGGATGAATGGATTTGCGGTTGCTGTTTCTGTGGCTGCTGTTGCTGTTGCTTGTATCGAGATAAACTGAAGAAAAGGCCCAAGATGGCCTTTAGATTCCCATTCCTGATTTCTGTAAGAGAATGTTCAGAAGTCTCTTGTCAGAGAGAAACAAGGACCAGTGGCTGACAACAGTGGGTCACATAACAGTCTGAACTCAGTTCCTTTAGGATATGACAGGCTTTCTGCACATCTAATCGGCATTACAGCTAATTACCAGTGAGCACCAACTACAGACAAGTAACTAGTTTCTCCCCTGCGGTGACCATGCGTTGTCTTCCATTTCTGCTACCGTCTGTGTGTTAACTCCTGTGTGCTTAAAAAGATGGTTCCTTTAACCCAAAATAACCATAACAGCCAAACCAAGAACCCCACAACAAGTCTATTAACAACAAGACCCTGTAAATGATTTCTCAGTCCTAAATTTGCACGAGAAGGAAAAAGTACTCAATTATCACACACTATAATTTCTGGGATATCAGACTAATAGTTTCCACTAAAAAAATCCGATGGAAGTTCTGCACTAGAAACCATGATTGCTGAGCGAAATAGGTGTATTTAAAAAGATAAGTAACAGTTTGATACAAACCAATAAAAAAATAGGATACCAAGGTACTTATAGATAGATGGTGAATGAATTCAACTCATAGAAGTCATCCTGTTCTATGCAATATCAAATGCAAAATTGTAAATCCATACAAGAATACAAAGATCAAGACTAGTACCAGACATGCAGTTAGCTGCATCATAATTAATATGCAGGGGCACCAATTCAGCCTTGCAAACAACCTTAATAACGTGCCATGACTTACTTATTTAGCATGTTTAATTTCCTAAATTAAAAATATGAATTTAGAAAAATGACATCAAACAGCCAAACACTACATAGACCACTTGAACTAACAAAATTTACTGCTGCCCTACATTTTTAAACCCCTCTGGATGGATTAGTGCAAGAGGGAAAGAAAGGACATGTGGTAAGACAGTGGCCAAGTATGAAAGTGAAAATCAGAATTTCAATTTCTGTTCCCAGTTCTGGCTGAAAGGTTGTTCTGACTTTGAAGTGGGCCATGCTCTACTCTTTATTCCCTTGCTTAGCCACATTTCTGCTCACATTGCTCATCTTTCCTGTGCAAAAAGCTTCTGTTCTTAACCCCAAACCAGCAAATCTCAGGTTTGTGGTTTACAAATTTTGCTCTCCTCTCCATACTAGCTTCTAGCTTTTGTCCCCCTGTCTACCTGTGCCTCAATCCACCTTTTCTTCCCAGACAATAGTCTAATTGACTTTCTTCCTTATCTTGTGGCCCAAGTCCATGTCCTCGACAAGTCCTTGACCTTATCCAAGTGGTCCTGGCCATCACCCAGACCCAGGAAAGTACTTTTCTTTCCTCTCCTGCTTCTTACTAGATTTCCTTGCCAATTTTTTTCCTCCGTGTAGTCTGGCCTTTCACCAGTGCTCTTTCTCATTGCTGCCCCCATTTCCTTATTTAAATGGTTATCAACCCCAGGGCCTTTGAGCAACCATTTTGCATCTTCCTTTTTATTTTTCCGCCCCCTGCCCCCAGCCAATTTTAGTCTCTACCTGGACAACGGTTTCCCAGGGAGTTCTGCCTGTTTCCCCTTTCCCAGTCCACTCCTGCTCCCATGTAGCATCCTAGCACAAAACAGTCTGCTGCTGCTGCCATCAGCATCAGGCAGGTTTCTCCTCTAATCTGCCTATGTTTAGTGCTGGAGGGCATGGATAGAAGCAGACAATAAAGTAAAACAGATACAAAAGACAGAAAAGCTCAGTAAAAAGGATCTCCTTATCTCCAGTAAAGAACTCAAACTACTCAAGGAAATGGTACAGCAAAGTAGTACTAAATCAAT
Source organism: Gallinula chloropus (assembly GCF_964237585.1). Lineage (NCBI taxonomy): Eukaryota > Metazoa > Chordata > Aves > Gruiformes > Rallidae > Gallinula > Gallinula chloropus. Next base: position 18,802,091 of record NC_140088.1, on the reverse strand, counting down.
GTCTGAAGTGCAACTAAACAGGCCCAGAGGCACTGGGAAGCACAAATGTGGGCCAGAAGAGAAAAGAAATTCCCAGCTGTCTGCATCTTTAGGGTTAGCAAACCTGTACTCAACTGGAATTTGGGACTTGATTTCAATGTGGAGAGGAGCAATTATAACATGAACCCCTGCAAAGAACCTGTTGCTTTCTATAGCTGTGTGTCTTCTGCTGCGTTTATGAAACAGCAACCTGCTTTTGGCATTTTGCTAAGGTGTTGAAATAAATAACAATCAAAAGAGGAAACACCTTTAATGTGTTTCAAAAGAAACAGTCTTTTTCCCTTAGGATTTTAAGCAAAATATTTTAAACAGGACTTTTAGAGGTAGTTCTGTTTCTCTTATCTTAAAGATAGACTGAAGTAATTCGCCTGGCAGTTTGCCCCTGTACTTTGGACAAAAAGAGTATTTCAAAGAGTACTTCAACCTTGCTGCGCTCTGCCCACCAGCACAGTCTCAGCTGCTTCCTGGTTTAAGTCTCCTCTGGTCCATGTCTCACCTCAAACACACGTCAACTTAAATGAGGACAGGCGTGTCACCCACACGTTTTAAATTTGGAGCCAAAACATGCCCATTTTGTATATTTGAAACTAAAACTCAAGATATTTGAAAGGAAGAATCCCCACAAATCCATCCTTTGGAAATTTCCACCCTGGAATATCTCCATTGCTCCTTGTTTCACCTACAGCTGGAACTTCCACCACTGTAGCTTGTCAATCATCCTTCTCTGTCTTCACAAAAACACACTGGATTCAGTGGAAGTTGAAAAACAAAAGAAAAAAACCCCAAACAGTTCAGGACAAGGAAAAGGTAAAGTTAGGAAAGGTCTGCTGGATAGATTACTGGAAAAATGTCATCATTTGACTCCTCTAACACTTCTGAATGAAATTTATATAAATCTTAAACTATTCATTATGTATGGAATAAAGATCAAAGCAATCCAATGAAGAAGAAAAATCATCTATTGGTGTTATTTAGTCAAGCTTGTTTGCACTTGAGTCTGTAAAGATTATTTTGTATCTGATTCCATAAAGCACATGGGAATTGAAAGTGCCAAAGGTTTGAATTTAAAGCACAATGTTGAGTGGTAGATGTACTCCAGTGAATCCAGGACACCTGACAAAGTACAGGCTCACTCAGCATGTAGGCTGATGGGGCTCTAACCTGGCTTTAGGGATACAAAGCTACCGAAACAGGTCCAGGACAAATGTTGGAGACTCTAATCTCTGCCCTCGAGGCAGGGAAATGCAATAGGGGAATTAATTCCTGCCACATACTCTAGGTCTGCAGGGAATTTTTTTATAATTATTAATTTGTTAGAAGACTGTACGTAATGGTACTCAGTGTTCCATCATCAAAACTGGGCAGCATGGTAAGTGCCCTGCTCAGGTATGTTCGTGTGCCTGCTGAAATCCATTTACCTACAGAAGTGTGGATGTTATTTCATAGGCAAAAGTCTAAGCAGGATCATGGTTGTTCCAAAGTCTAGCAAGACATTTTCTTTCATCACTTTATGGTTTCACAATTTGTTCAGCTAATCGTTATCCGGCTAATCTGTTACCCAGAAGAGGTGCAGCTGCTATCTGTGACATCGGTTGGAGTTTCTACTGCACATCTCTGTTTTCCATAACCTTCAAAATCTTGGCAGTGATGAGATATTGTGTGAAGGAGGACAAGCTTAGCTGGGCAGCTGCCATTCCAAGAGTCCAAAACACAGCTCAGCATGGAAACAAGGTTTAGAGTGTGGGTACAGAGAGACAGTTCAAACTGATGGACAATAAAAAACCGCACCAAGAAGGAAAAAATTTTCCAGCATCCCCTATAGTTTTCTTTAGTAACTACAAATGAAGATTTTAACATTTAAGAATCTTGGAGAAGGTAATGCCTCCTTGGCTCCACATTACTGGGGAAAGCCTATCTCTAGCACAGTCTAGTCATCATCAGTGACTGCAGATCCACAGTCTCTTCACTGAATGAATCCATAAAAATAGACTAAAGTGGCACACATGTATCTAAGTAGGATCTTTTTAATACTGGAAATATGTGACTCATAAAGTCCCAAATTATTTCAACATTTAGGAGTCATCCAAATTCCAGCTCTGAATCATTGACTTCGCTCCACACTAAAGCTGCACTATTGAAAAATACTCAAGCAGCCCAGGAGAGACCTCAATGTTTATTCCAATTTGGAAGCAATCACAATCCTGTACTTCCTCACAAATGAGGATCTGCAAGCGAAGTAAACAAAGTTATGCGCAGTTGACCTAGCAGGTCTTGGCAGCTCACGCAGAAACACTGGCCTGATTGGGTATGGCACTTCCGTTGAAACGATTCTCTTGTTCAGTTTCCCCCTCCTTCCTCAGCCCAGTTAAAGAGAGACCAAGAACAGAATTTACTGTTGAATTCAAGTCTTTCACCTTTATTTTATTCAAAAAATGTTCTTTCCCTCCCTAGCTGTCACTCTTTTCCTTCAGTATCAGTGGTGGAGCCAGTAAATGTTCTCACTCCTATGATGGCAGCAAACACTACCGGGCTTTTTTCAGTTTCCGTATGGATTTAACGTGTTAATTCCTCGACAGTGTGTAAAGAAAGGAAGAAATACAAAATCAGCAGAAGCCATGGGATAACCTAAATCCTACAGACTCTGAATTGTGATTTGATGGCAGAGCAAAGAACATGAATCGCATTGCTCCCTCCCTAGTGTGAACAACTCCGCACACCGAGAATCTTCCCATCAAATTATCACTGTTTTTCTTAGATTTTGCTGTGTATCAAGACAGGTAAATAATATGAACTTACTACATTTTTACAATATTTACATACCATGTCAAGATCAAAATTGACTTTAATAGCGACTTGGTTGCATTTTCTTCCTAACCATTTCCTGGTAAACAAACTTCCTGCTGTTAGGAGTTTTAACTCATACTTTCTTTTCTTAACACGAAAACCATTCTGATTTTAACCGAGCTATTAAGGCATATAATGAGGGAACTACTTGAGCTGACCACATCAAAGATTCTATTTGGAGGAAAATATTTATTATTCGTGTTCTAACCCAGCTTAAGGATACATGACAGAAAAAGACAGTTAACTTTCAGCCATCTCTTCTACTAGCTGTGGTAAGAGCAGGTTAGGATAATGTGTACTAAGTATCTGCAACTTTGCCTTCCACACTTACAAACCACCTCAAATGTAGCAAATTACATTTCAAATACACCCTTCCAAGTGGTTTGTAAGATCTCACAGACTAGGATGAGGTAAGGGGCCTCCTTCCTAAGACAGTCAAGAATTCTTTAAACTATTCTTCAAATTGTCAAAATGCAATTTTAAATTTTAATTTTATTAACAGTTTTTAAAAGGCTTAATTTTTTTAGTAATTTTAGGAAGCTTTTTATATTTTTGCAATATTTTTAGATATTTTGTACATATATAAAACTTGTGTACATGATGGTTTCACCATAAAGTTCAATGGTGATTATCTGGAATATATTTCATAAGCATAATTTATCATCAATAAGGTAATGTGTGTTCCAGATAAGACTGCAAATCATGATCATGAAGCGCATGGTGCTGGGTTCTGGATTTGTGAGTAACACAACGTTGACACTTGCACAGTGGCAAGGCCTTCTCTTCTTCTCACACTGCCTCAGAGCAGGGCATCAGCCCACCCCACCTACACATCCTTCCTTGCCTTCCTTGTTTGAGCTACAGGACTCCTTCAGAGGAAGAAAACACAGCGTTAAAAGGTAATTAAATCATTCACGCACTAGTAACATACATGCACAATTTGGTGATATAACCTACAAGTAAGTTTTCAAAGAGTCACCAGATCTAACTGAACACCTCACCTGATGCCACACGTCCAATTATTTGTTCTGTGAAGCTCTGAAGGAGATGTCATTTAACATAGTCAAAGTTTGCCTTAGCAGCTACCCATCACAACTGGTTTTCCAGTGGATTTAAATGAAAGTCTAAGTGAAAGCTGGTGCTGAGGATGACAAATCTGTTTGATCTCTTAATAAGACAGCAGTTAAACTGCTTCTGAGGCAAAAGGTACCATATATCCTGAGATGTATCATGCACTGGCATAAAGGAACATTGCAGAGTCAGGTTTGGGTTTTACAAAAATTCTGGTGCTCTTCAAAAGCAGAGTGATTAATCCATGGTCAAAGAATCATTTTCTTCTTGGTTTTCATTCAAAACATTTGTATTTTTTTGTTTTGTGCATTTGGAAACAAAGTAAAAATATCTTTCTTTAGAAAAGCAGAGCAAGCTGGATACCAAGAGAATAACTGAAAAATGAGGAAGTAAATTTCTCTCTCAAAAGGCAAACAATTGCCAGCCATTCACTTTAATTACATGTAAAATCTGCACTCTGATCAATGTGGTAATTACACAACTAAGATGAAAAATTTCTAGCTTTTAACAGAAAGAAACAATAAAGTGACTGAATTCTAATTTGGTCTCATTGATTATTTTTAGAAGTCAGACGTGTGGCGATTAAAAATGTATCTTTACCTACTTTCCATACTGAGGTGAGGAAAAAAAGGAACAAAGACTGTAAAAAGTTTAAATTATCCTTATTAATCTTCCATTGCACTCCATGCACTGGTTGCTGTCACAAGCAGTAATTCAGGCTCCCCATTTTAAATGAAATTTTTAACAGCCGATTGACTCACCTTCTGCTGACAGCCCCTGTATGTTAATCCCCTTAGCAGCCAGGAAACTCAGGCATGCATCTATGTTTTCAATCTGTTCGAGAACAAACAAACAAAAAAAAGAGAGAGACACAAAAAGAAAAAGCATTGTAATAATTGTTTACTTTCACCTCCAGCCACCCCTCATTGTGCTCAATCTTTGTATCTTTGTACGAAAGTCCCTTTGCTCATTAGGTGGGTAGCACAATATGAAACCTCCTGGGTTACTACCCTACTAATCTAACAGAGTATTACGTGGGTCGGGACTTTCTGTTATTTGTACTTGCATGAAGCAAGTTGTTTAACACTCTAGCCATGAAAGAAGATCCCTACACTAAAGGGTCAAGGATGTTATGCCAGGATTTTTAACCGACAAGAAGTATAACAAACACGAAACCGAAAATAAACACGGAGGCCACATTTGCTTGAGAAGGCAGATTGCCACTTGCTCTGAAGTTGACAGCTGGCAAAAGTTTCCAGCCACAAAAGCAGTCAAATATAAAAACCGTAACTAGAAACCTCAGCTGGTATCCAAAAAATTGTCACCCACGACATCCTCCGCGTGTCAGAAATGACAGGCAACTCGGGTCTCTTACTGTGGGGCGAATCCTGCCCTTCAGAGAGATGGTTCAACAGCATTAAACTGCACAGGATAAAATTAATGTTGACCAGGAGAGTCTTCTGCACAACAAGTCTGACTGTTGGCAACTACAGCTGCTATAGAGAGACTGCATTCAAACCCTGCCTAACACAAAGCGAACTCTGGCAGGTTGGATAAATTAGGCCTTTCCCGGCCCTGCCACCCCCCTCTCTTCCCCCCCCCACCTTCCCGTATCTCCTCATGACAATAGAGATCTTTTGGCAACTTCACACCTGGTTTCCTGCTAAGCTGCCACCAAAGCTCTGCTGCCATGTCTGGAAGATGCACAGAGATGCCAACCCTCCCCCAAGACCACAGCACTTCAATGTAAACGCCTATGCGTAGGCACCTCGAAAAGCTACAAGGAAATATCATGTGTTTCCTGTGTAATTATACAGAAGACTTTCAGGTAATATCTCTGATCAATTTTTGCTGTTATCATGGTAATCCATGAGTGATAAAATACAGTCTCCATGTTTGAACATCTTGCAAACAATAATAAATTAAGCCCCAAAACATTGCAACCAAACACTGCTTTCACTTTATACATAAGAAAATAGACATCAAGCTCCATGCTTGCTATCACCTAACTACTTTTCTCCTGCGAAGTTCAGAGACATCAAAGGGGAACATGAAAGATCCAGTTTCCCTGTCAGTTCCTGCTTGTCCTCAAAAAAACCACAGAAGTGGGGGCTGTGGGGCAGTCTGGAGGCTGTGCCCTCAACACCTGACCTATGCTTCTCGTCCTTCTCAAAGTAATTAAAAAGTACAAGGGAAGCTGTCAGAAGACCTATAGAGTCAATTGCTCTAAAGGTACTTCGTTATTTATTGTGTATACCAATAAAAACATGCTCTTCTATTGGGGGGGGGGCAAGTTGTTGAAGTTTTTATCAACCTCATTATACTTTTAGATACGCTGAAGTATATAGCACACTTTGACCATACTTCCAAATCCAGATAGATACCAAAAAAAATACATTTCATGTAAGGTTCAGACCTTGCAGCTGGTAGCAGGGTTCAGTTCAAAGATTCATCTATCCACAGTTCAATACAATATGACAGTCAATCTCTACCCATTTCCTTCTTCAGTGATCAACAATCCTTTCAAGTTTTCAACACAGCTTTTTATTGAGGTGATTTGGGACTTTGCCAGAAACCCAAAGCTTGCTTTTTTGAGAAAAACCACCACACAAAAATATTAATTCATTTCTACCCCATGTACTTAACAAGTCTTCATCATTATCACTACAAGGTCATTTCCAGTCTTCCACACCTGTGGGTAGATTTCTTGTCCCCTACTAAGGAGGATTACTTAGGTCAGTAAGCAAAGACAAGCAATATCTCCTCTCAAGTCCAGATCTGCAGGTGTAGACTCCAAGTAGCTCCGTCAGGCCTGCTCTGCTGCTCTTCCCAGATCCCTCATCTTTCCTCAAACTCTCCTTTAGGACAGACGGACCAAAGGATTAAGATTTACTTCTGGGTAGCCAGTTCCTCATCTGTGCCCTCATTCTTGGTGGGACATAGTAGATTGTATATAGATTATTATCTATGTATCTACATTATCTATATATATATCTATATCTATAGGGATACAGATGTAGATGTAGTATAGAACATTACAGACACAAGAAAATACCCTGTTTCAGCATTTAAAATTAGGCATAATGAATAAGAGACGCTTGCAAAAACAAACCTTTTACATTCAGAAAATAGAAATACTATGGGAAGATCATATGGGGATGCACGGGATCACACATACAAGGAATCCACTAAAAAAATACAACTTAAAAAGCCATCAATATACTGCTGACATTCATGGAGCATCATCTCTGATACTAACAATGTTACATGCCAGAGTGCCAGGAATGTGAGCAATTCATTGATTTTGAAGAAAAAATAGAATCTGAAGAGGAAAACAGGAAGAACTTTGGGGAAATTTAAGAAATTTAAGTAAAATGCAGGTCTAAGGTGAAAAAATTAAAATTTGTGTTGGTGGGAATTTAGGAGAGCATGATGGGCTGGTGGCCCACATACAAATGATTTGTGACAGCTACCTATCTGGTGGAAAAAAGACACACACTCACTTGGCACTCTGGGTCTCTGAAGAGGCAAAAGCCCTGAATCCTCAGCTAGGGATCTGTCTTCTACCACCACAAGGGGCAGAGAACGAGAACAGTGATGCTGGGATGTGTGAGGGATGCAATCACTGATTTTTTTCCTATCATAAAAACTGAAAGCTACTGAAATCTTCACATGTCAATCAGCTGAAGTTGTAAATACCACTTTGTGGCCAGTAACCTGAGTGAAGAACCCTAAACTCAGGTTATCACCTTAAAGCTTAGTCTATTGCATGAGAAATCACGTCACTTCTTTAAGGACAAGAATTTCCAACAGCATAACACCTAATGAATCTGACCGATAAAAGCTCCAAGGAAGGATTCTGTCTCTAGTCTCTGCTGTATTAATGTAGAACTAACTTTTAATAATCTGCGAGTATTGTTTCATGCAGAAAAGTGCTTAAAGGGTTAGAGACAGCAGCATGGTAGTGACACCATTTAGAAATGCGTACCTAGGACAAAAGTGAAATTCCTGGACAGATCACAGCTAAACAAAGACCATGGTGACTTCTGACATTAAGTACAGCTGCCTCCTTGATATGACAGCATTCAGCAGCAAATCATTACTGAGACCGCCCAGGCTCTCCCTTGGCTGAGTATGTGTACTACTGAAACCCTTAAAGCAGATGTGAAAAGACTGGATTTGCCAAAGGGGAGTGTATATATTTTCTTTTTAACTGTGAGCTACAATTGGTTTTTGGCTGACAATTGTCATTTGCTTCGCCAGCAACCTTTAACACAGCAGAAACAAAGGAAGAATGATGACAGTTGGATGTTCTCATCTGCCTACCCAAAACAGGGGAAAGCTATGCAAAAGGAGAAGGAAAACCAAGGACAGACACCTGCAGGGATTATTTCACTTGGCGCAGTACTGGAACCTCTAAACCTGAGCCTCACCTCGCTATACTTCCTGTCCAGAACCATCAAATGAACTTGCAATTTTGGATTGTTGCATATAAACTCTTTCACATATAATCAACCTTCAAAGAATATTATCAGTCCCTTGCTGAACACCAACCAAGGATTGATTGTGAGCCCACAACTGAGGGACTGCCTGCCTCTGGGGGCTCCTCCTCTTTCTTAGGACTACGAGATGATATGAAAAAAAATAAAAACCCATACAAATGAACTTCTGTTCAGACATAATATATCAAGTGTCACAGCTCCCATTCTCATATTCACAGAAGCAAAATGCATGTTTAAAGTCAGCTACCTGAAAACTTCCTCTTAACATCCATCTCTGCTACTGGGAAAGGTTTCCTTCTGTTCTCAGAAGTACCCAAAAAGCAATTACGCATTTCTAACATCAGTGGCCACCGGACACACACTAGTTTTTGCACTCAACATATAATAGCAGTTTCATTGTCTATTCTTGCCAGTGCTAGAAAGAAAAGGAGTCAGGAAACGGCCCAGCCTGGATGAGCAGAATAAGGCATGGAAAAAAAAAACCCCACAAAACAAATATCCCCATTCTGTAGCCTGTAAACAGAGACACAAAGGTGGGCACCAATATACATTGACTGTTAACTCTATCAAAAACCTGAGTATAGAAAGTGCCTACAGCCAAAACTGTCTGTCCAACTCTGCCAAATACACAGGGAAAATGATAACTAGTGCTGTGACAAATACAGATTTTTTTCCTCAAAAAAAAAAAAATTCCCACAATCCCACCAAAAACCAAAATCAAAATCAGAATTAAATTTACTGTAGGTTCCTTCACTTAGAAACCATGGAAAGTTTCTCATGTTGTGATGCAAGACCTCTGTGATAGACGCAGTATTTACAAGCTTATCCAGAAAACTCACTACTTATATTGAAACCAGTGCTTTACATTTCTCTTGAGGCTCCATGTTATGTCTAGTGCGCCAGGAGAAAATGAAGATTGATTGTAAAAGCTTTAAAAGTTTCACAAACCCTTGTGCAGTATTTCAGCTGACTCCACGTGCAATGTGGAAACAAGGAAAGAGCCCAACACAAGCTGTTTTCAGCAAGCTGTTTCTTAAGACCAACTCTATTCCTTGTCTGTACCTTCACATCAATCATTTACACTCAATGTTTTTATATCACAAAGTTTAGGTAGAGCCTTAAAATCTTAAGTCATTAGATAGAGAATACTCAAATCCCTGGAGATTTGGGAAGGGAGGGTTCTCCCTTCAAAAAATGTCTCATTTGCACTATTTCTTAAGCATAACAATATATATAAGAAATACCAAGGCAAAACTGCAAATTCCATTTTCCCCAGAAGGATATAAAATACTAACAATTATTCCTTTGTTTAAAATAAATCTTTGTTAGTAGTTATCCCAATAAAAAATATCTTTTTTTTAATTTTATTTTTTATTTTCAGTAAAGAAAATGTTTATATGCTGCTCCTGACTATTTGGATAAAAGTGTCACTCAAAAAGAAGTTTCAGGATTTTGACAAAACCTGGTTGAAATCTTAGAAATTACATAACAAACGTAACATAAGGGCAAGTGAGTTAATCCATATTCTGAAGTCAGGTTGTAACAGATCTAGCCACAGAAACAAAAACGTATTATATGTACCCTTTTTCACGTGTACACAAAGAGTTGACTCCATGTTACAATTGCATTATTTGGGGTTTTTAAAGAAAAGGACAGTCAGGGCAGTATCATAAGGCTGGAGAACTAGCCTAAGCCTCATCTCTTGCATACACTTTGCCATGATTCTGGGTAAAACCTCAGCTTTCCTGGGCCTCAGCTCTTCCCCTGGAAATATCAGGACAAATATTCAGCAGTCACTCGCAACATGCCTAATATAAACAGAAACGGGGGCAGTAAGGACCACAAAGAAAGCTGTGATTCATGATGGCCAAGATTTCTAATCACATCAAAGAACATCCAAAGGGCATTCTTGTATTGTGAATGGTTTCAGGCAATCCTGCATGATTCACACGGCTTGCCAAAGCTAATCTGGTCTGAGAGAGGCAGATGGAAGGGTTGTACACATTTTCCTAGTTTAATTTGAAAATCAGCTTTTCAGGGGGGGTTCAGGTTTATTTATTCAGAAGAGAAACTTTCCTATGGAGAAAAAAAGCAAAGGGCAATTTTTTGGAAAAATAGCCATGGAAATATTATCTTTGGATCAGCTTTGCAGGATCAGGCCTTAAATATATTTCAGAAGTTCAAGTAGATAATTTGCGTGTAATTTGAAATCTTGAGACATCCTAAATTATTAGTTAAGCAATAAGTTCAACTGTGCGAAACAAATATCAACAGAGTATCCCACCCTCTGGAGAATCATTAATTTTGGTTATAGATGAAACTATTTGGTGGTGTCAATAGACTAGATTTTAGCACATACCACATTAACTGTACATTACTGGCACTAAATCTTTGTTTATGTATTACTGAAGGCAGGAACAAATGGGGAGAAACTATGGCTGTGCTTGGCAAATACGTGAGGAGGAGGGCAGCAAGTCCATGAACGCTTCATTTCCACCTTCTGTGGTTGCTCACAGGAGACCCTGTAGTACCTGAGGCTTCCAAACTGAAAGTTAAGTTTCTAGTGCTGTGCAGCTGGGATTAAATGTAAAATACGATTGATAGTTAGTGAAGATGGGCTTGATCCCAAATAGCCTTGAATTCTACATTAAAAAATATTTTTAAAAGAGCATAAATGCTTGAAAGGAAGGACTAACACTAAACCCACTTGACGCAGTAATTGCTGGCTCTTGTACACTGTTGTATTTCCACTAATAGCAGCTCAAGTGTTGAAGGGTCTCTACATCATTAACTGGAATCTGCAGCAGGAATCTAGTACTTGTGTACAAAGAGCTACACAGAGCATTTTATCTCAAACAGAGCTTTTACCGCAGAAAAAAGTTTTGTATTAATATTGCTCGTTGCTATTAAATGATTAATTATAAAAATAAAATAACTTACGAATCAAAAATAATTTTAGGTAATGCAAGTAGATAACAAATTCTCAATTACTGTGAGTGGGATGACTACATCAGCTAACGATCTGGTTTTGTTTATTCAAATACAAGCAAACTGAAGAAGTCATAATCATAGAATCCTAGAAATGTTTGGGTTGGAAGGGACCTTAAAGCCCATGTCTGCTTTTAACACAGCGTCACAGAATGGTTCTAACCCCCTGCCATGGGCAGGGGCACCCTCTGCTAGGCTCAGGTTGCACAAAGCCCCATGCAACCTGGCCCTGAACACTGCCACGGATCCAGGGGCAGTCTCTGGAGAACCTGTGCCAGTGCCCCACAACCTACTCTTTCAGCTTAAAGCCATTCCCCCTTATCCTATCACTACACTCCCTGATGAACAGTAATGGTCACCTCACAGCTGTGTCATGTGAAGGAGCTTTTGGATTAAAGTCCTTGACAGTTGTTCCTTTCTAAAAAGGATACACAGGAAGGGAGATACCACCACAGGCCATTCCCAGACTTTCCTAGTGCCCTCCCCATCTCTGCTGATGTGCATACTTATGTCTCAAGGCCCGAGGGTCATGGCTTCACCTGTTCCCAACTGAATTATTTTGGCGGCTGGAGGGGCACTGACACATATGTGCTCCTTCCTTCCTTGCACCTAGATAACATCTCCTACTGAAATTCTCCTGCATTAGTACAGTATTATTATGTAAGATTAATCCTACATAAAAAGCAAAATAATTATTTATTAATTAGTTAAAATAACTCTTACCATGCAGTTACAGTGTATACTTAATGTCTAGAAATCAGATTTATGACCACACAGACAAAAGTTTATTTCTCTAGGGTGTATAATCCTTTGCAAAAGCTATGATCTGTATCAAGAGAGATGACCTTAGTACTATATATCCTGTAAAAAGAAACAAACACCTAGGCACCAGAAGAAATTCCCATAAACAACTTTAATTCTTGCATCATAAACCTGACAGAGAAATTTGTGATATTCATGTTTAATATATAGTTTCACTCTACTGTTTTTAAACAGTGCAGCAGACAGCAGGGTTTCTGTTGAATAATGATGCACAACTCAGAAAACAGAATTAAACTATATAAACATGAGCAGATATCTTTTGTTATCTGCCTAAGCCTTAAATTAGTACTACTGTGATTTTGCTGTCGTTTTGGAAGATAATGAGGTTTTCTTCACAGCCAGGGCTCAGAAAAAGAATTAATTAATTTCCCAGAGAGGAGAAGAATAATTGAATTTTTACTTACACCTGTCTTCAAATCAGCCTTACACGCTTAGCTAGAAAAGGCTCAAAGTTAACCCTGAACAAAAAACATAATTTATCCCTGTCAGACTCCAAAGTTTTTGCTCCTGGTACCCATTTCAAGACCAGCAGTGAAGTTATTACAATCCACTGCACCTAGTACGGCCTCACCAAAAATACAGCTTCATACATTGCATATGCCCTAACAAGCAAACATGGGAAGTAATAGACTCTCATTCATAATTTCCTATTTTTCTCCATTTACAAAAACCATAGCAAGGATCTACGTGTTTGAAAATACTGCATAAAAAGCATATTTAGGTAACAATTTTACATAAATAGGAGGATGGGGAAAAAAATTATTTTGCTAGACTTGGATGCAGGTATCAAACACAGAAGTGAAGGATACAGGTATTTCCACACATCTATGTGGAATGATGTGGCTCCTTAATGTGTTTGCTGTTGCATGTATTTAGTTCCCGGGGTGTGGGTGGGTGGGTAGAACTATAGGTATTCAAACAGTGATAGTTCAGTTTAACAGTGAAACAAATGATCATTCCACTCATCAGGACCACAAAGATGATCTCTTATGGGAATGATGGACTATCATCAGCAATGTCTCCAAAAGTTCCAGTATCTGCACCCAAAGGACAGAACAACGTGCACATACTGCCTTATCTCTGATCTCTGCACACAGATGAGTTTTGCAAGCTTTTTTCTCAAGAAGTTATGTAAATATCTGTTTAGTGACACTATCATGCCTTATGGCCAGGGGATATATAGATTGGTCTTAACCAACCTAGCTCTATATAACATGTTATTTTCTACAGCGGCTGGTGGTGGGGATGAGAAGGCAGCTTGTGTTTTTATTTAGACTGAAAGGTCTGCAACACAGAAACCTATGATCAAACCCTGCCTCTCTCACTGATAACAATCGACAAATTATAAGCACAACAGTATAACAGTCTGGATCTCAGGAAAAAAAAAGAGACAGTAAAATTAATCTTATCTAGGAGCAATTGTCATTATGAAGTGAGGAAGAGGGACATCTAAACACAAGGAACCTGGCAAATCACCTCTGTAGTAATCCATTCTGATCTGCATGACAACGCTTGTTCATGCACCATCAACAGAAACACAGGAGGCTTAGAGAAAATGCTTTAGACATTCCTAAACTCGGTATTTGGCCAAGTGCCTCCACAGGCAGTCAAAGGAGCTAAGCTGATGCCTGCCACTGACCAGTCTGGCATGGTTCTGCATAACGGCTTCCCCTCCAGTTAACCTTCAGCTGTGAGGAAACATACCACAGCTTAAGGCCAAAAGATACCCATTTGTTACTGTAGTAACATTAAAACAGATTAAATTTCTAAACATACACTGACAGTAAGATACAAACTCTGCAAGCAAAGCAAGGGCTTACCAAACAGTGGAAAAGTTCCCTTTACTATGTTGCTCAGAACAATCTGGGGTAGGATAACTTCAATATATATGGCTATATTTAACCGCTGGAATATGTTTCCAAAAATCTTATGCCAGGAATTTGCAGATGGGAAAAAAAAGAATGCTTGCAATGCTTTTGATCTTCCTGGCAGGGCTGCTCCCCTGAATTAGCAGGACATGCCCAGGCAGCAGAGTCCTCCTGGGCTTTGGGGAATGGACGGCTGATCAGCCAGACTTCAGTCCCACCAACCCCGAGTGCTTTGCAACAACAGCCTTGGAGATTTATTGCAGATAGCTATGGCACTGTTTAGACAACATCAGGTGTATAAGAATGCTCAAAGTATTAAGAGGAGCAGGTTAAAATGGGTGCCTTCTCTTGACAAGAGAAGATAGAATTATTTTCTACAAGATAAATGAAAGTAACTAAGAATATCTATTTACATATCAGCTCATCCACTCAGTGGATCTTACACGCACATAGCTAGCTGCTTAAGTGATGCAGATGGTTTCAGCTCATCTTATTCCTGCCAACCAACTCCCTAAGGTATACCCAGTTCTATCTTTTCAGTATGGGCTATGACACAACAGCATTCACATTTACTACCTCAATCCTTTGAGAAAAAGAACACAGAATTGTGTATAGCATGTGCCATGCACACAAACACTAATGAAGATTTCAACATCTCATGCTGTTTTCTCCAATTTAAAAAAAAAAATCATAGTAGAGGATGTAGCTGGTGGGGATCACACTGAGGAGGGAAGTAAACAACTCATTTTCAGAATACATTAAATCAGTTAAAGTTTAAAATAGTATTGCCACCACCTTGTAAGGTTTCCTTGCAAATGAAGTTGTCATATTGAAAACACCACTTTCAGCTCGACTTTAGTAAGGTCTTTGGGAAGAAATGCAGGCTCTGACCCATGTTGCACTACAAGATTCTTTACATTTACAATACAGAGTAGAAAGACTGAAGAGTATAATTTTATTAGTTCAGCTTGACATCTGCATC
The DNA here is from genome assembly GCF_964237585.1 of Gallinula chloropus. Classification (NCBI taxonomy): domain Eukaryota; kingdom Metazoa; phylum Chordata; class Aves; order Gruiformes; family Rallidae; genus Gallinula; species Gallinula chloropus. The sequence continues at coordinate 18,786,975 of NC_140088.1, read as the reverse complement.
AAAAAGGGATGATTTTTCAAAACTTCTGGTCAACACATGAAAAAATAAATACCTCCTCTTTGTTATTTGATAATGCAGATACTTATATACACAAAGTGATCGTCCTTAGAAATAATAAAACCCAGCCACAAACCCACATGAGAACCAGAGTTATTTCCTCCTCTATTTATGCAAAGGAACTGTGGTGTTGGTTCAGCCCACGTTCCTCTCTGTTGCTCAAAATTCTTGTCTTGGGTGTCCCACAACTTCCTCAGGCTTATGGAGAGATGAGAGTCTGCTTTATTTGTTTTCAGGTTCCCCCTTCCTGTTCTCTTTAGCACCAACAGCTTTGCTACTGCTCCACTCCTTCAAGGCTCCAGCAACAAGGGCATCAAGCTATCACTTCTCAGACTTTCACACCTAATGATTCAGTTCTTTCTGGAGTATCATAAACTGAGATTTTTATTTGTTTTTAATGTTGAACCTTGGAAAAAAAAATATACTTCATCTTTTCTCATGTTTTTTCTTAAATAGAGAGATGTGTCTTACCTCTTTCCACTGCCAGATTCAGTGTTTCTTACCTTGATGTTCAAGGTGGCATAGCCCCTCTACCCCTACTATAAGACACCTTGCTGCTACTTCTTCTACCCCTTGTGTTTCAACTGTTGGCCATGTCTGCCAGCACATCCCTTTTCTGGCAAACATCTCTCTTCTTTGTCTTGAAGCCTACATTTAAAAAATAAGCTTTCTCCCTCTCTCTCCTTGCTGTGCTATGCAAAATGGATATATTAATATACGAGATAGCAAAGCGCTCAGCTGCTGTGCTGTGCTACAGCCTTGCTGTGAACCTGCTTTCAAAAACTGTGAGCATTTTACATGGTGTATTTCCTCACAGATGCAACACAGCCCGTACAGAGCAAGCTTTCTACAGCCTCCCATTACAGGCTTGATCGCTGCAGGTAACCATGCACTCACGTACTCTATTTTTTTGTTTCCTTTCTCATTTTACAGTTATAAGTGATAGGGACCCTTTTACAATAGGTAATGTTTAGCACTCAGAGGTACTCACATCAGTTAGTATGATCAACACTAGCTAGAAGGGACTAGACAGAACCTCCCATACAGCCCAGGTGCTGCAGGATGCCAAATATGGAGCACTAATGTCATCCCCAGGAAGAGAGACATGTTTTTCTATAACCAAACAATATTAGCAGAGATAGTCCTCACATTTATTGACCTCAGTCTTTTTTTTCCAGAAGTGTGTAGGAGAGGAAGCCAGTCTTGTTTGACCCTTCTTTGCCCTGTTCTCAAGAACCATGCCAAGATTTTCTTATGCTTCATTATAAAAACCTAAATGCAGTTGTGGTGACAGTCTCAAAAATCTTCGTGGTCCTAGAGCCTACGCTCTGTATGACTACCTCCTCTATTAACCATGAGATATTGTGCATGCCAGCTGGAATTCATCACCACAATTACAGGCTTTGGAGCAATATCTACATTTCAAAAATATAGAGGTTTGAAAAAAAAAACAACCCCAAAAATGCAACCCTGAAACAGTTCTGATGCAGATGACAAGATATAGAATAGTCTATCATAGATTATAAAGAAGCCAGCCAACTGTTATCTGGAGCAAAGGAAGACAAGGATACTCCCCCACAGTAGAGAAACCCAGACAAGATGACTAGGGGGATAACTTCTCACCTAGATGTTTTTTCATGGACTTAGTGGGGGTCCTTGTCATGTCATCTCTGGCATTGGTGTGAGGTTGATAAGCACTGATGGTCCCAAATGGTTCTGCAGTACTAAACTGAATTTGACAAGGCTTATTAGCACTGGCTTTGAGCCTGACAGAGCCAAGCTGTCTCTAATGCTCAATTTGGGCAAATTTGTATGATGCTGTCCAACACTGTAGCAACGGGAATAGCAATGCAAAAAGACCTGATCTGGCTCTGTGTTGAGCTCTGCAAGGTTTGGCGGGCTTTACTGGCTCAGGAGAGTGCCACATGGAAGCAAATGTTCCTGCTTTCACACCCACTTTAGTCACCCTGGAACACACAGATTTGCTGTGGTAGTGATACATCTGGCTGGATGAGCTGGTCCTTCACAGTTCTCATGGTATCCGGCATCTTCGAATAAGGTAACTGCCCACAGGGGGAAAGATGATAGTAGAAGGCTTCCATCTAAGCTCTGCTGTATTTCTATTTAATGAGCAAAATTTTCATTCATGATGCTTTAAAAAAAAAAAAAATCTTTTTTTCCAAATCTACTCATCTGTGGTGCCCACCTTAAAGACACTACAAAATGTAGATACGGGCACCTCTAACTGAAAGATTAGTTCAAAAAAATAAGACTAGACATCACCTGATTGACTGTTTGAAATGAGTGGGCAGCCACGTCTCTGCCATCTCTCTGAACCAGAAGTATCAGACACAAAGACCAGTTCCCCCACTCTGGAGGATGCTGGTAAGATATATTAAGAGGTAAATCCATTGCAAGGCAAAGGATGAAGCCTGCATTATCTGAACAAATACTGTAACACAGGCATTTCTTTCCCAGAATGCAGGACACCTGCATTAAGGGTTGTCCCCTTAAACACAGCAAGCAATTGTGTGAACACCACCTCTACAAAGATATTTATGTTCTTGCCCTGGTATACTTACTGTAAGATGATAAAAAGTTCTGCAAGCATGCACGCTTAAAAAAAGCAAGCCATAAGCATAATCCTTGTTCTTCTCACGTGGAGAAAACTGCTGGAGATGCCTTGCTTTGACTGATGCACTACATCTCATAAGACAAGAGCATGGTCCCACTCAAGGCCATCCTCTTGAATGAGCAACTGGAATAACATCAGAGGAGGTAGTGCAGAGCAAATGCTTCTTTCCAGTGCTCTTCCCAAGTCCTGACATACCAGATGCCCTCTGCATGCCTGTGGTTATAACCAGATCTGACTTTAAGGAACCTACAGTCCGCATCTGACTATCCAACAGAACGACACTGTTCCTTCATTGAGAATAATGACACAAAGGCTTTGAGCTACAATGCCCTGATAGACTCCAGTCCTGAATGAAATTTGGTCCTTATGATACACTTGTGGAATATCAAATTATAGCAATTGCCAAAATTTCCTCAATTATTTATACTCTAGACAGCTGCTGTGGCTACAGCAAGAATAGCAACCAACCTCTTCAAAGCACTAAAAAGCAGGAATGATAAATCTTTTGGATGGCTTGCTTTTTATAAGCACTGGCTCCGAGGGTTTAAACAAGATTGATAACCTCCAAGAAACAGCAAAAAATCAAAACAGAATAACAGGACACAGCGTGGTTTCTGACTTAAGATGGCAAACTCATCAAATCTTTACACTTTTGTTTACCTACATGAGTGGTTGTGCTCAAGCTGCAGTTGAGGAGGGAGGGGCAGCGGGGAACAGAGTCCTATCAATGAAAAACTTTAAAATAGCATCACACACAGGATAGTCATGTATCCCAAAGTGAGGACTTCCAATGCAAAGGGGAGATCTTAGAATTCATACTGTACAATGTTTTGGGTTTTTGTTCTCAGGCTACAGCAGGAAATAATCTTCTTTAAAATACAATAATTGTTACACATTCCTCTCCTAAGATGCATTTTAAGAATCAGTTTCTTATTTGCATTCTCTGCCTATACTTGTAGCTTCACCAATACTCAGACATACTTGTGAGGTATGAAATGCTTTCACTACACTAACCCTTGGTTCTTTAGCTTTAAATATTAAGATATGGAACAACTTCTTTTACAAATTAAAACTTATCAGTCAAAGCTAACTTGCATGCATAAAACATCTTGAAGTTTGGAATTTAATTTTTTTCATATAGTGCTCACTTGATTTTGCTTATTTATTTTGTTTCTTTTAAAAGAATATAGGAAATCTTAACTTTAAAAATAAATATCTAATTTGGATTTTTCAATACTACTGTCTATATATAGGACTAAAATTTATTTTTCATACATTTCTCTGTAACTATGTGATATTTCAGATATATAAAAAGCCACCAATGTAAAAATAATATTGATTGTAACTATGTGATAAATGATAAGGCTTAATTCAACTACTGTGGAGTACAACAGGGTGAAAATTGTAATATTGGTGTTTTTCAGATAATACCTTTGCTCTCACTACTGTGAAAAACTAATTTAAAAATGTTATTAAGTCTCAGACATTGAATTGACACACTCTGCTAACACTCAATCACATACAGACAACAGATCATTTCACTACTTACCATTTGAGACCTATTTTTTGGGCAGCCATTGATGTCTTCAATCTTTTCATTTGCTGAAAAACAAAAAAACAGCGAAGAGGAAATAAAGCAAAAAATTATACCAAGGCCTGTTATTCTGATTATTTCCAGTGCACTTGCTGTGAGCTAAATAAAAGGGTTTCAGACTGTAGTTGTCCTGTCAAAGTGAATGTGTGAAACACTGAGACCCATAAAAAAAAAAAAAAAAGCAACTGGAGTTTTCTAGTGGGTCATGCCTTCAGAGACAGCTGGGGGTAGAAAACAACTGGTCTGACATCTTGTACAGTGACAGGGAACTCCTTTAAATCAAAAAAGATTTAAACTCTGAAAAGGGAATTACCGCTGTGTGGAAAAGTGAACACCACGTATGTGTAGCTGTTTGCATGTCAATTAATTTGCTTGTAGTGTAAATATAGATTTTAAATCTAGATGGGAAATTTATGATCAATAACACTAATTTTTGAATATTTTTTTCAAAGCAGAAGTCACTGGGCTACTTTTGAAGCTTCCTGTCCACAGCTTACATGCAATGCAACTTGCAGAACAAGGTAAGTGTTTCAATCTTTCAACTCCCAAGTGACATAATTAAGTTACTGAGGTGGTTAAACATTTGCCTTTGAATCTTAGTTTGCTCAGTTTCACATTTCAGTCATGGACCCTGAAATGACGTGTGCTAGACTGGAGAACCAGTTATAATCAAAGTTTCATTTCCCACAGTTGTTTCCCTGTACTAAAAGTAGACATTCACATCCCATTAGAGGAATCAAACAGATTTGCCTCCCACCAATCCTTATATTAAAATCTGTATGTTCAACCAGTCCCATATTCTCAGGACATCGGTCAGAACCTGGTCTCTTGTTGTTGTTCTTCAGTCAGGACTATCAAACTGGGCATATTCCAAGAGCAGTGATAACAAAGTCAAATAGAGCAGTAATATAACTTCCCTCCTGCCCAGTAGTCCCCTTTTTACACATCCAGGTGTCACAGCACACCTTTATGCCACAGTAACACATTTAAGAATTTATGACAAGCTGCAGCTGAATCCACTGCACCATTCCCCAGAGCAGTCTATCAGGCTCTCCACACAGAACACACATTTCAGGAATGTGATCTCAGATTCATTTGCATAGCAACACAAAATTATTCCTTTAGATCTCATTTACAAATCCCGTGCATCCATCTTTCTTAATAGTATTGATCTTCAGTTTAGTATCATGCAATATCTTTATCAAAAGATAGTAAAATCTGATAGCTATTAAAATCTTAGTCCTGTAAATTTGCGCCATTCATAATTATTGCTTGAAAGGAGATTAATGAACTTCTGAATGAGATTTCTCTTGACTGGGACACAAACACAGAGATACCCCTAATAATCCCAGTTATTTTATTTATCTTCCTTAAAAAATAGTAGCTTTTATCGTAGTCCTCTAGAAATTCCAAAATGTTGCAGAACGTATTTAAAGCCAATGTCAGCAAGCCATAAAGTTTATTATCTGGCTCTTTTTAAGCCCTTGTATGCCAGCTATTTAGCCTCACCTACTTGAAACTGCCTTAAACTATCGGTGGCTTCTTTCCAAGATGCTGCTGCAATATTCCATTCAACTTTTTCTGTTTTCTGGGAGGTTTTTTTAGTATGCAAATGTAGAACTACAATATTTACTCAATGCTTCCATGCTTTGTGGGTCTTCCTACACATTTACAGGCTTGTAGTACAAGCTTGGTTTTAGAGCTGCATGCTAAAGGTTAACCCCACCAACCCTATTAGCTAACAAACACAATGTTTGTTAGTCTGGGAAAATTCATGGCCAATGAATATGTAAGTAGCCTTAAATTTTTCTTGTTAGGAGAAATTTGCATCCAACACATCCAACTATTTGGGATGTTACCTCTTTATCCTCTTTCCCTTTTTTACACTGTAATGAATCATATTACCATTCTTACCTAGAAATCATTCCTTTTCTCCTTGTGCCTCTCCATCAGCTTCCAAGATGTTATCAACTATCTTTGTGCTCTTTTAACTGATTGGTAGCTTCCTTATTTCATTCCTATCGGTTTCCTGCATTTTCTTGTTCTCTTATTTTTTTTTCTGTTCTGATTTGTTCTTTTTAAACAGTTGTTTCCCTCCCACTTGAGAACCTGCAGCTTTTTGTCCACTAGCTGATGATTTTTCATCATTTCTCAATTACTCACCACTACCTTTTACGATGTTGGCCTCCCTGCCTTGGGTGCTTTAGAATGCAAAGGACCAGAAATAGTTGGAGGGAATCAGAAAAGTAATAACCGAGTTCCTGCTCCAATTTTCCAGGTCCATCAGGGCCTATTTCTGCTTAGCCCTGGGCAATCACCTTGCCCTGCAGATGTTTATGCACTGCTTTTCCTAATCCATTCCCAACACACCGACGGAACTTGGCTACTTCACTCACTAGATCAATGTGCTGCTCACCTCTTCCCGCTGGTGCAAGTGCTATGAAAAGCAGGCGCAGTAGAGAGCAACCAGAAAACCTGGTGGTGGGGCAAACTGACAGGTGAGCTGAACCTTTAACTCATTGGACCCAGCAGGGCAAGGCCTCAGAGATTCAATGTAGACTGGGGAAATGCAGCAAAGTGGTCCATAGCCTATCTGGCACTTTGCAGGTATCTGCCTAAATCACCAGGTTTTAATGCTCCTGCTCCTTGGCCGTAAGCTGGACCCTCTCTTTGACCCTTCCAGGAGCCCCAAGTAACAGTGCTTGCAGCACCTATGAGGTAACTTGCTTTTCTCGTGGGGATGATCGAAAGAAAGAGATAACAATGAATGAGGTAACAATGTGGTGTGCCCACAGGCAGCGTGACTCTACAGCTCATCCCCGACACAAGTCACTGCATGCTAGGGGATGTTGGAAATGTGTCCAACACCACAGCTTTCTGGCAGATAAACAGGCAGCTCTCACAGATAATGTTTCCATCTGCCACAGAGATATACTGCATCATTTAGCATAAACTGGAAGTCACAAGCAATCACAAAAGCTTTAAATTCTATCTCAGCCTTCAGCAAGGTGTAAAATCACAATCACAGAAGTATGAAACCTGGGGGATTTTTCCCAAACTGATTGCATATCCTGCAGAGCCTACACACACACACACACACCCCCCTTTCCACCCCCCCTTACTGCAAATACAGAGAATTTGTTCTAATGCTTTAAGTGTTTGCAAACTTTTCCCATTTTTACACAGATTGAGAGGTGTAATACAAAGGAAACCAGCGATGCTCTGTAATAAAAGAAGCAATTTTCAAGTCCATTGGACTGTGAGCTGTGAGTGTCCCATTTATACAGGTACACATTCCTGGGGAAAAAGAATCTTCAGCAAATGACAGTTCAGTGAATGCACAAAAAATTGGAATCAGAACAAATAAAAAGGTTTTTTTCATAAGTGTTGTAGAGATCAATATTGGCTATATATGGACAGATAAACCATCCATTAAAAAAAAATAGTCCATGCACTTCTGCACTTCATAATAATGTACTAAGCCTTCTGTTAAAATCTCAGCAGCTGTTTTACATTATTCCATACTCTAGGCATACCCTTGGACATTAGAAAACTTTGTCTTGAATGTACAAAAGAATATAGTTCAATGTAAAGCCTACCATTTTGCAGGAATTGTGACCTGCAGCTTGTAACAGAAAGAAAAGACATCAGAAAAGTGAACCTTTAAGTAATGTCCCACTCATAATTTGACAGGAGTTATCTCTAGAGACCACACTAGGCTTCATCCGGAGACTCGGGTTTGAAATATAAACCTGTAACCCTCCCCTGCAAACGTCATAGTACAGTTTTCACATGAGCAGACAAAAGCTATACTGAGATAAGTCACAGGATGAAATTGAGCTGGAACAGTTATCTGGAGCGATCACAAAAGACTTTTTTTAAAAAGTCTTAATTTTAAATTTAATTTAGAGCAAAGATCTCTCCTGTTTAGGTCAATGCAATTGCTTTCAAATCAGAACACAAGTTTTTTTGAATACTGGGATATACCTGTAAAATTGGCTATCGTTCCATCCCCAAAGCAACTACACTAAACAATGTGTCCCTCACCTCCTACCACTGTGTACCATATGCCCAGCACAAGACTGATGTGCATGCTGCACTATGCATTGAAATGACTTTTATTTAACTGAGTATCTAACATTAAGGCAATGTCCACATTCATATTTAGTAAGCTTCTGTATCCGATCACACTATGTGTGTGAACAAGCAAAATATCCTAGGATATCAGTGGGAAAATTCCGGTCAGACCAGGTCAAAGTTTAATTTTAGCACTGGTACAAGGTCTTGAAAATTGGAGGTACTCACAGGAAACCAACTGACTGTTTGATATACTACCCATCTCAGAGCACGCACAGACCCAGCATATCTGCATTCATGAATTTAAATATAGCTACTAGGTTTATATGGCATTGCTAAGGCATATATTACTTACATATTCTTTTATAGACTCATAAATTTTGAGCTGAAATAAAGCAGAATGCTATAAATGCATTTTAATTGACTTGCAAACAGAAAAAAAAAAACCCTGTCATCATATAATGCTGCTATACTATCATCAGCAGTTTGGAAGTCTGAAGATTATGTCCTCTGAAGTCAAACACAGTGATGTTTGCTTTCATGTCATCTTAGCTTTCTTCCTTGTTTGGATGCTAAGGTAAAAGAACTACCTAGTTATTACTAATTTTGGAATCTCCTTTTTCTAAGTACTCAGCTATTTCCCTTGGGAGAGGTAAGGAGAGAGGATTGCAATCACTCTCTGCATAATCATTAACTCTATCGGAGTCATTAAAAAAAAAAAGCCACATTAATTCTTTTTCCAGTTTGAGATTTTAAGTAGTATTTCAAGATCAACACCTGTGATGTAAATTTTGGAGGGTGAACACACGGAAAACTGTATCACTAGGAATTAGACCTGAATCAATTGCAATTGCCTATGAATAACCTCCAGGCACTCCAGGCACATGACAAAAAGCAGGAAGGATCAGCTTTTATACACAACACATCGTAACATAACAAAGAAAAACCTCTCCTGCACTGCATACAGCTTTCCTAGGATGCAGTCCTGTTTGTTAGGGGGAAAAGGGGTTGTATTTTGCAGGAGACAGTTAAAGCTGCTTCTAGGCGTGAAAGTTCTCACCATCTTTGTGACAATGAGAGGCAGCGTGCCCGAGGCCAGACACGTCAGATGCAAATGACTTTTCACTGTTCATGTATATTTAAATATGAACTTTGTTTAACACGGAAAACATCCTCTGAAAATTAAATCCTTCCCCTTGCACTTTAACTTCTGAAAGGCTACAGGCTTAATCTTAAACTTTACCCAAAAGGCAGCTCTAAGAATGGCTAAAAAAAAAAAAAGAAAAAAAGCAAAGGTGAACCAAAGCAAAATACAGCATGCAATACTATTTCTGCATATTTTAGAGGCATTAATTTGAATTTCAGCAGAGTTTTCATAAATCGAGGCTCAAACAGCTACACATAGAAATACTCAGTGCGAGCAGGTTCACACTTTGATGGTGTTACTCTTGCACGTGTGTTCTCCCACAGGAGTTAGCTACAGCAGCGCTAACACAGGGTTGCTAGATATGCATGAAAAGAATATCTAGCTAACTAATTGTTCCTGGGTTTCCAAAAGTTTTCCCTTGTACAGGAAGTAGATACAGTCTGAAGTGTTGGCCATAGCGAATACCTATCCATATGCAATCAATTCACGTCCTGTTTTTATACACCTGCAGCTGTATGGAAGGTCTGTCAAATGCTGCTGAGATATAATCTTGCTCTCCAACACAGAGACAAAAACTGTTTTTTGCCGTATTGCAGCGCAGCCCATTGGATCGATGCCTCTCGATTTCATCCAGGAACAGGGCTTGCAGATTTGGACCTTAAATCACGGAACTAGCTCATTTACAGCATCTCAAACACACATAAATATGCATGCGCTGATATCTTGTCACTTTGCTGCTGTCATCTTAATTTGCATCTCAAATCTGCCAGTTTGCTTCTAACAATAGCTGTCCTAATTCCCATTAGCTGGTTTTCCCATTCCATCCATCTCCACTGGCCCATGCGTGTGTTTTGTGTCATCCCAAGTAGCAGATGGATGAGCCAGTGAAGGAACTAACGAAGGATCCAGGCCCAAGGGAAGCAAGAAAACATTTAGCTTTACACAGGAATAATGGAGAAAATTTTTCAGAACCATCACTATCTAAAAAGATTAGTGCAAACTGAGGGAACTAAAGGCTTTGTAGAACTGAGCCTATATTGGAGATTTGTCCTAATGATAAATTATTTTCCTCATTTGAAAACCCATGATGAAAGATTTCTTTTTTCTGCCACAAAAATTATACCCCTTCCATCTCCTTTCCTAGCTGCATATATGGATTTTCCAAATCTGACCGAAGTTGGGAGGTTCAATGCAGCAGGCCAGGATCACTGGGAAATATGTTTAGACCGATCCCCAAAAAGGTAACAGAAACAGAGACAGTGAAATCTAACAGCATCCTAGCAGAAAAAAACCTTGCCTTCATCAGCCGCTTTTTTTTTAGTGTTCAACTGTGTGGAGCGATATTGCTGTGTCAGGAGATCCTATCAGCAATATCAAGTATTTTTCCACCATGCTTGAAGACTAGGCTTTATGAAATTAATTAGCTAAATCTCCAAAGTAAAATTATCTAGATAATTCCATGCAGTTATATGGATTCCCCCCCACTTAGTGTTTATATAGAAGATAAAGACTGAATTTCTGAGAGATACCTGGTACAAAAAAGAGAAAGTGACTCACCTACAACCTGGATTATTTCAGCTAACAAGACTCCATCAGTCACATCTTGCTGTAGATCTTTTATCAATCTCTTGTGACCAGATTTTGCTAGATAGTGATTAGCCCAATCCGTATAAATCTGTTAAGAGAAATGGAAACAAAAAAAAATTGTTAATCATAACATCTAACTTAAAAATAAGAGTTCTTTGTCTCAGTATCTGAGAGGCTGATTTAAGATCACTGCTTTTTTGAAATAAGTCAACAACATTAAAATTCAAGGCACAGTGCAGATCAAATAGTCACTTTACTATACTATGGCTTTTACTATTCAGAAATCTGACATAAAAGCTCACAGAAGATGATTGTAAACTCCTGAACATGTTACAGCTTGAATAGATCCTCTGCCAGTAAACCAAATGCTTTACGGCAGTCGCAAGTATGCAGAAGGTATTTTAATTTCCATCCAACTATTTTTTTGCATTTTCCCTTTGACATTTCTTCTTTATGTCTATTACTGAGAAATTTTAGATTCTTTTCAAAGAACCACTTCTTGTAGATATTACCCAGAGAGTAATTTCATTTTAAGAAGACTCCTTGGCTGTATTACCCAGCAAGCCTTTAAAGGTCTTAAAAAAATCTACCAGTTCTAATGAATTCCATCTCACAGGTTAAATAGGCATATTAGTTTTAATCTCTCATGCAAACTTCTAACTGTGGGGATTTATTTTAAAACATAATATCTGAAAACTGAACAAATGTAACAGTCAAAAACTCTCTTTAATTTGCATTAGGTACTGCTCCACATGCTAGCACAACTTATCTAAGATCACCTGAAAGCTTACAAAATCTTTTCATGACAGACTGTCAATCCCCACCTCCAAACACAACACACGTACCCCCCCGCATATCACTGTATATCAATATAGATCCTTTAAATTACTAATTAATATTGCTGACTATAACCATAGCTACTAATTTCAGAAGCAACATCAGCATCGCATTGAAAATGCAAGGCTTATGTCCTTCTCCTTCATGGGAGTCAGAAGACAACTGCCACATGGGATGGAGAACCTGGAAATAATAAAAGGACCATAATTTCACGTTCCTCTTGAATTTGCTGATCTAATGTTACTATGATAAAATAAAGAACAGATATTTTGACTAGAGTTATTTTGGTTATAAAGTCTTCATTTGTAATTTTTTTAAACCCCATAAAATACTACTGGTAGCAGCAAAGAACAAATCACTCAAAATCTGAAACATATGTCCCTATTTTCCATCACTTATCCACTGCTTTCATCTTCAGAGCAGCAGGATGTGCATTTTCTACAGCACCAGTGTCAGAGGCTTGAACAGAAAAACATGCTGGAACACATCTTAAAAAAAAAAAAATCCAGCTCAGAGCTGAAAAACATCTCAATGAAAAGCATCTCAATGAACTAAATGTTGTGATTTTCCTAGATGATCAAAAAAAGGGAAGAAACCCCCCACAAAGCAGACCTTGTGTTCTCTAGCTCCTTTTACATGAAAACATTTTCCATAACAGGAAAATATTTTTAAAGATCCAATGACTTCAAGGGACTAGGATTGACCACCTATTTTTCTACCACACAGTTCCAACTTGTTGATCTGCAAGTAAAGACGTATGGGGAAACAGGGTGAAAACTACTTGAGTTGTAAGCACAAGAGTCCACACACATGATACTACTACTGAGATTTAGCTGACACACGATTTATCAGAGTAATTTACTTTAAACGGGAAGGCTGTGATAAATGTCCTAGTTTATCACAGAAGAACTTTCAGTAAAAATGAGATTGTATTTTGATGCATCAGTTCCAGCCCAGATCATTTCCACAATGTAGATCATCATGCAGCCAAACAAATGTTTGAACAAGCCCTAGAGTTAAGGCAAGGCAGGAATAGAGAGGAAACATGGAGCAGATCCCTCTTGGCAGAGCTTAAAATTACAGCATAGGCAAGAGCTTGGGAGCTACTTAGGACTAATTTTTAAGTTCAGACAGCTATGAGAATTCATGACTGGTACCACTGGGAGCTATATCATAGCTGCTTCCCAACAGTCTAATTCCTCCTGCATCCAGGAACACTAGACCTTACATTCATACCCTGTAAACGAACAAACTGCAGCAAAGAAACCCCCAACTCCCGTAACAAATCCTCCTGGTGAAGACTACTTAAAGCCCACCCAAATAACCACTGCCTCATTCACTGTCTGCAATAACGTATACAAAAACTCCCTCTGTTGGTAAAATATTCCTGTAATCCCTACCTGGCGTGCTGAAGCCAATGTGTGTGTCTGGTATTCAAATCACAAGCAGAGCTTTTGTGCTTCTTGCAAAATGTTCCATTAAATGCATCAATAATGCATACCAGCATGGAGAAAATATTTGATGCAGGGGTATTTAAGGGTGCGGAATATTATTTCATTCAAATGGTTGATCAGTAAAGCCTTTTGCAGGAAAACACAGATATAATAAATCTGTGCTTCTCTTACAGTATCTTGCTGTGCAAAACGTCCAGCACACAACTAGACAAAGTCATAATGCGTTGGGTGAGCAATTGGCTGAAGGGTCAGGCCCAGAGGGTGATAGCGAATGGGGTAACATCGGACTGGCCACCTGTCCCTAGTGGGGTTCCCCAGGGCTCCATTTTAGGTCCAGTTCTTTTTAACATTCTCATAAATGACCTGGACACAGGAAAAGAGGGTGTCTTAAGCAAATTTTCAGATGACACCAAATTGGGAGGTGCTGTTGACTCCAATAAGGGTGGAGAAGCCTTGCAGGGAGACCCGGACAGATTAGAGAGCTGGGCAATCAGCAACAGCTTGAAGTTTAACAAGGGCATGTGCCAGATTCTGCACCTGGGAAGGGGCAACCTTGGCTACACATACAGACTGGGGGATCAGATGCTGGAGGCCAGCCATGCTGAGAGGAATTTGGGGGTCTTTGTTTACAGCAAGTTAAACATGAGCCAGCAGTGTGCCCAAACAGGCAGGAGGGCCAGTCATGTTCTGGGGTGCATCAGGCATGGTGTTGCCAGATGGTCCAGGGCAAGGATTGTCTCTCTCTATGCTGCACTGGTACAGCCTCACCTTAAGTATTGTGAGCAGTTTTGGATGCCACAGTACAAGAGGGACACAAAAATATTGGAGAGTGTCCAGAGGAGGGGAACGAGGATGGTGAAGGGTCTGGAGGGGAAGTCTTAAGAGGAGAGGCTGAAGTCTCTTGGTTTGTTCAGCCTGGAGAAAAGGAGGCTGAGGGGAGACTTCATTGCAGTCTATGGCTTCCTGATGAGGGGGAGCGAAGGGGCAGGTGCCGATCTCCTCTCTTTGGCAACCAGTGATAGAACCCAAGGAAATTGTCTGAAGCTGTGACAGGGGAGATTCAGGTTGGATCTTACGAAGAGGTTCTTTGCTGAGAGAGGGTGGTTGGGCACTGAAACAGGCTCCCCAGGGAAGTGGTCACAGCACAGAACTTGACTGAGTTCAAGAAGTGTCTGGAAGATGCACTTAGCCACATGCTCTGACTTGTCTGGTCTTGTGTGGAGCCAGGACTTGGACATGATGATCCTCGTGGGTCCCTTCCAACTCAAGAGATTCTATGATTCTATACTGCACAATTTTGCAATATGTCCAACACGCCCAACACGTAATTTTTTTTACTGTTTATTTGTAAACTGCCTGAATTATATAAGGTCTGAAACATTCTTCTGGCTGCGGTATCACCCAAGCATATTGTAGTAGCTCTTCATGGTCACTGCTCATTTTTATGGCATATATTAAGCTAATTATGGAAACTTTCCAGGATGTTTTCAAAACCTGTTTGTTGCAAGTCTTTGTAATGTATTACACAAATACGATTCCTAATGTTTCTTTTCCTTTTCCATACAAACAAGTGAAAAAAAAAGTGTACAATGGTTGCTATTTCTAGACACATGAAAAGTGTTTGAAAGCACACAGTGTTTTCATATACTCAAAACCAGGCAAATAATTGGGAAAACAATATTAAAAGAACTAGGAAAAGGAAAACACTGCTGAGAAACTTTCCATTCATCTATGCCTACTTCTGCACGTCAAATTTAAGTGTTCCCCAGGTATTTTCAGCAAACAGGTTACAAAGTCACTTGTTTGAATAGTCACATGAAAACAACGTGAATGGTCACCTAATTAAGAAGTACAAAATCACTTTTCAGTGATTTTACACAGTATGAAAAATCATTGGAGGCAGCTTCATTATTTAAGTTAACAAAATCAAGCAAACAAGGCGATTTGGGCATTATCACCCTACACAGGTCTTTGTGCCTGAGATCAGTCAGTTTAATGTTTAACTGGCCTAAGTTCTGGCTTTTGTTAAAGGTGGACTCAGCTGCTTGCTAGTTTTATTTAGGTTTTTTTTTATCTGTAGTCTATGATTTTAGGAATCAAATTATCTGGGAATAAATTAAAAACAAAGTTGGAAGATTTTTTTCTTCTCTTCCCACTCTTCCCATCCCCCAATCCATCAGCTGTGAATTACAGGAGTTAGAGGTAAATATTGATTTTGGAAATATTCAGTACACTGAGTCACAGCTAAAACACTATTGAGCAAAGTAGCACCATTTGGAGAGGAAATCCCCAAATTCTAAAGCTTTTAAACGTCTGTAAAGAAAAGGCCTGATGATAAGCAAGTCTTCAATCAGTAAAAACACTGCATTTTAGAATTTAGTGGGGTTTCTCCCCACTCCCCTTTCCTCAGTCTTATACCTGCCTGTTCAGAGCAGGTGTCAGAAGAGAGGCATTTGAAGGGTAGATGGATCTTGCTTCTCCAGCTCAGACTCCTGCACTTTCTTGTCCCTTTGAGACCCCAGTAACATTTCTAACCCTACTAAGCAACCAGGTCTATCACACCCAAAGCACACCTCAAACCACCCACAACCCATTTCAATATCTAATTCACAGAAAAGGTGTTTTTTGCAGAACGGGCTGTTTCTTTGAGACCACACATCTACCACCAAGCACTTGGGAAGGGCTGGGGAACATACTGACCCGTAAAAAGTAAAAACCCTGAAGGTTCTATCCACTTGAAAGGAATTCATACAGTCTTTTTAACCTTGGAAAGAATCAACCAAATGTCAAATAAAATCTATTTTGCCTAACTAGCAATAGCAGTCTGAAGCTGGCATCTCAAACCACCATGTTCCTCCATCCAGACATCACTTTGGAGGCAGTAGGCTGATTCCTGGGCACTCTACCATTCTGATGGGCAGGTTCTTCTCAATCTGCTATGAGTTAGGGCCAAACATAGTATCTGTAGGACTATATTCCTCTGTTCCCACAGTCAGTCCAGCCTAGGACACAGAGCATGGATTAAGTCATGAGAGCAATGAATCCTGGAAGACCTTTTAGAGATCATGAAGGAGACCCAGTATATCCATGGAGCTGCAATTAGGTTTAGGTGCCAGATATTATTCATGTACTCCAAGATCTCCTTTAAATGGAATTTGGTCCCAAATGGAAACACAAGAACCTCTCAATGGCTTTTGCCTCTGCATTAGTATTCTGAGATACACTCATTATGAAAAGAAAAGGCTTCACACAAAACTATTTAAAAAGCATTTCCCTCTTCTGTGCAAGTAAATAGAAAATTTGCCTGAACCTCTTCCTTGTTATTCATTTCCACAAAAAAAAAAACAAACCAAAACCACCCATCAAATTATAATAGAGGTCCAAGTATATTTTCAAACCTTTCTTTCCCTCCCTTACTATGCCAGCTCGTAACTAATCAGACTGATTGTTTTCTTCCAATAATTATTGTGAATCAGGCTCTAGTGAATTTAACAGCTGAAGAGTATCTCTTTGACATCATGTAGCATAATTAGAGCTGAGCAAGGTTTTTTTTCTGTGATTGAATAGCAGGGTTAGTCACTCTGATGAAGTCCATCAGAACACCCATTAATAATGCAATGCCTGTGTTTCTGCTAACCAAACAACACTAGAGTTCACTGGGAAAAAAACCCACCCAGAAACCTAAAAACAGACACAATGCATTGAGATGATCCAAACAGGAATGCCTGCAGTTCTTACAACACTACACGGCAGGGGCGGGGAGGCAAAAGAAAGCCCCTCAGATGCTCCTTATGCTCTTTACTACTCAATGTAACAGGGATTACACAAGCACAGTCATGAAATCACTGATTTTCACCGGTAACATTAATTGCAGTGTCATGCAGATCCATGCTACACTCCAACACGATGATTGTATTAATGGATACCACACCGCAAAGATCACAGAAGTAGACAGCTAAAGCCAAAGGCTGAGCTGAAAACCTCAGAAGCACCTCTGGCTCCAAGAGAGCACCCTGGCAATAACAGCTGTTTTGAAAGTGCACAGAGATTATGGCCCTGACAATAACTGCTGATATTTTGCTGAGTTACCAGCAAAAGGATAGCTCAGCAGCAAATGACTTTACAAAACAAACAAACCAAAAAAAAAAAAAAAAAAACCAAAAAAAAAACAAATTAACAGCATTTGTCACAGACAAATCAGAGATTTCCTATACATTGTGGCCTTTCTTGCCCCCAACCACTTCCTAAATCCTGTAGGAAGTCTGTATCTGTATATCTGCCCCATGACACAAATCCCAGTAAAAGGACAGTACTACTTCTTCTAGAAAAGTAAAGCTTTGTCTTGCTTTCCAAACGACTGTTTGGGGTTTTCTTCCCCAATATAAATTTTCACAAGACCAAAAAAAGAGGCTTCAAAAGCAGGGCACAGAGTAACACGTGCCCGTATTTCTCCACATTAAATAAAAAGTATTCATTAGCCTTCGAGGAAAGAGAATTCTTTAAGAATACAGATAAAGATGTGTAGAGAGTAGAATGCAAAGGAAAAATACACTGTCCTTAGGGATGCTCATGAGTCCCCAGGGATGCCCAGTCCGGATGGAGAAGAATCATGGAATGGTTTGGGTTGGAAGGGACCTTCAAGATTCTCAACTTCCAACCCTCATGCCACGGGCAGGGACACCTCTCACTAGAGAAGGGGCATGGGGGTAGGCAGTGAATGGTTAAGCCTGCACAGACACATCAGTCTTAGGCTGCATCTGTCTCTTCTCTGCTCAGAGATACTGGAAGCACCCTGAAAGTGAGGACAGGAGGCTTGGGGAATTGTTTACTCCATCCTAACCAGACCCTTGGCACCAGTACTAGAAAAAAAAAGGGAAGTAACCACTAGAAACTCAAAGTCAAAGGTGATGATGGGCTGGTGAGAAGGTAAAATGACCTTTCTGAAAGGAACCCATACATTTGCAAAGCCCTAAAAATAGTTGTCAAAATAATTAGCTACAAATTAGCATCTACTATGCTGCCAGTAAAATGCCATCAATTATCTTAAGTGCTGGAACTTACTAATTATCATCAGCTAATGGGAATGCAGCTGTAACCAACTGAGGCTCTGGTTCCCACTTCTCTGGGGAGACCGAGGTAACTATGCTTTTTTATTATTAATTAAGTGCAACTAAGTGATTTATTCTACTCACATGTGCGAGTGTTTGTTGGAACAGCTTTAAATTATTAGTCAGTTGGTGGGAGGTATTCCGCTGAATATTGCATTTTACGGGACACTTAGGTACATTAACTACCCCTTGGAAGTTACAGAAATGGGTAATTTAAACGAACACCACCGGGACTATTTATTTCTTTCTCTTTAAAGCCTTATTCCCGACTGGGGAGAGCTATTCTGCTGCATATGACTGCTATTCAAAAGCAATGGGCTGACTCACAGCACGCAGAGCACAGAGCCAAGCATGCACGCAAATCTCCGCATGCTTGCAAGCCGTTCCAGTAATAGAGCCTCGGATCATCTGCACTTCAGGGCAGGCACTGCTGCCTCCGAATTTGTGTACAGCAAATCTTTGTGGGTGCGAAACAAGTAACACATTTTAAATTGCCTAGTCGGCACCTTTCTTACACTTACCCTACTGAATATTGCACCGTGTTTCACGTTAAAGAGAAGAAAAAGATATTTTCATTATTCCTGCCCCATTGTACAGTTCCTGAACTCGATTACTGACGGAGACGCTGCCTATACAGAGGAATAAATGCTTCATACCAAAGCAACATTTCCCTACGCACCAGCTAGAAGGTGAAGCGAGGCCAGCAACTGTGTCGGCATCCGGCAAGCTCTGCTCTCCCTGCTCCCATTATACATGTTTGCCATGTACAAATCCCCTTCAAGCTGGAACCACACACTAAGCCAAGCAGGTGGCCACTCTCTTATTCCCCCTTCCAAAACATTTTAAGTCCTGAATAGAACTGAGATTACATTCACATCTGCACCAATGTCTTTGCATATCCAAAAGCAATATAGAGTTTAGTTTGCTGAGCTGACCAACAGAAATCATTCCAAGTCACATTTGACCACAATGAACCAAAAGATTTGCTCTCACAACCAACAAAATATACTCAACCTCAGAGGACAAGAGAAGCAAATGTAGCATTTTTTTCCAGCATTTTCTAAAGTCACCTAAAGCACACTGCAGAATTATTTTCAAATATCACAGTTCTCATAAATGAAACAAACCCAGCTACATCTACTATCACACACAAATAGCAACAGAAACAGGCTTATCTGAAAAGGTGACACATATCTACTCCGAAGAGAAACCACATAAAAATCTTAAGAAGCTGCAAACTGCAGAAGAAAGGCGGGAAAAAAAATAAATTAAAAAATTCACTTTTGAGGCTGAAGTTAGTTACTGTTCAACAGCACCACTGCCATTACCAAGGAGCCAAGAGCTGCTTACTGTTTTATAATGGTCACAGGAAAATTTACTTCTCCCACGAGCCGGGACTTGAAAGTTGGTACTACTTATTGGCATATTTAATGTGAACATATACTGCTCGAGTCCAGCTCGCTCTGCCTTCTCAAGGGATCTACAGTTCAATGGTGATATATACGCTGGCATGCAAAGCTTGGACAGTTAATTTTAGCTGAAGTCACACATGCTCAGTACTCAGATTTCTTGCACTGTCACATTTTACACCACCCACCCCTCACGCAGCTCTTCCCCTACACCCCTCCAGCTCCCTTCTCTACTAGTGGCTCTAACACAGAATTTCAACATTTGACATCACTATCCCTGTGTTTCACATACACGCTCTTAAATAATGAAGTTTTTTAGAGCAAGCATGAAGTTTGGCAGGTCTTTTGTTTTAGATGTAAGCATTAAAAATTGTTGTGGGTTTTGTTTAAGTTTTTACTGTTTTGGTTTTTTTACACAGATGACTTTCTCTCCACTCTACTGACAACCCCCTTCATCTAAATGTTCCCAGTGTCTATGGAAACCTCTGAAAGGGAATTCAAAAGTTTGCATACCAGAAAAATCCAGATATATCCTTTTTTAAAAAAAATATCAATCAAACATCTGGAGGCTGTAGCTATCACAAGCACAAGCTGAAAAGCACAAGGCTGAATTAGACCACAAGTGGACACCTGCACAACCTGCCTATTTTCCTGGCACAGACAGCAAGGGCTGCCTGCCCTCTGGCAGGACCCTACTGAGTGCAAGGCACCCCAAATCCCACTGTTTGACCACACTGCTGGCATTCCTTAAAAATACAGGGAACTGGCCCTTATAAGCTGCTTTCCTTGAACTTTTTATATTAAAAAAAACAATGTTTCCAATGTTGACAAGGTGAGAAGCAATGACCACTTCACCTCCCCTCTTGCCAAACTGAGGGATAGATGCCTGACGTTTTAACTGTTTATTTTTCAAAAGGCACACTTCTGCCAGAGTAAAATCTATAGGGGTCTTTTAACTGCTCCGTGAAAAGTAAACACTTTGGTAGCCACACTGTCTCCACATCAGCTCTCCCGTCCTGCAAAGCCCCCTCACTGCCAGCCAAGGTGTGTGTTTGTTTTGGGGAGGTGGGGGACGAATGAGGCTTTGATGGAGTTTGAAGAGAACATAAAGTACTGTGACTACCCAAGACATGAAGTAGCTGCTTTACCTGCACCGCTCTAAGTGCTGCCCCTTCGATCTGCCCTGGAACACTCAACCAAGCTACAAGCAATGACTCTGCTAATGTAAAGATAGGCACCTGGCTGAGCGAGAGAAGGAAGGAGGTTTGTATGTATTCCCCTTCAAAACTCCTGCCCACTGAGGCAGGTTGAGAGACCTACCTAACTTGAGGCAGATCCAGTCTTAAATAGTTTTCAGGTATGAGCATCCAAACCTACAATATTCAACGTGGTCAGTTCCCAAAACTCAACATAATTATGGCATGCTTGGCCTGTGATGGCAAGTAAGTCGTCGTCTTAACTTCTCTTGAAGCGGGTCCAGAGGAGGGCCACGAGATTATACAGAAGGCTGGAGCTCTACAAAAACAGGCTGAGAGAGTTGGGTTTGTTCAGCCTGGAGACGAGAAGGCTTTGGGGAGATCTCACAGCAGCCTTCCAGTACCTGTAAGGACCTAGAGGAAAGCTGGGGAAGAACTGTTTGCATGTAGCGCTAGGACAAGGGGCAACGGCTTTAAGCTGGAGCAGAGGAACTTTAGCTTAGACATTAGAAAGAAGTGGAGAGACACTGGCACAGGTTGCCCAGAGAGGTGGTGGAGGCATCATCCCTGGAGACATGCAAGGTCAGGCTTGATGAAGAAACCTGATCTGCTTAAAGGTGTCCCTGCTTACTGTAGGGGGGTCGGACTAGATGGCCTTTAAAGATCCCTTCCCACCCAACACATTCTGTGATTCTATGAAACCTTTCTAATGAAGACAGACTCATTTTCTCTATTTGAAAAAGGTGACACAGACTGTTCCAAACAGCTGCTATAATTTCATTGCTATTTTTCACCTATGGTCACCAATCTGTGTGCCTTCAGTATTGTCTCCTCTGGCCAGACGGCCACAGGCAGGATCAAAATAGGCAAACAATCACTGCTGTATTGAACTCTGAAAAAGAAAGGGTGAGGAAACCACTCCAAGAGATAGTAAGAATCTGAAGAGGGCTGGAAATTAAACCTGACTTGCCACGTAGCATCTTAGGCACAAATTAATTTCTTTATACCATTTGTTTTCTTGATTGCTTAGAGGATTAATTCACCAAAACAACATTCAAAATTGTGAAGCAACTCCAAATGAAAGTGAAATTGGTCACAAAAGCACATGACACTGAACCATTTCAACTCAGGAATGTGTAGGGATCAAAGGTATCTAATCCAAACAGCAAGGCCGGAAACATTAAAAAGGCTTTTCTTCAAATTTAACAAAAGCAATTTGCTGTGTGGATTAGGGAATTACAAAAATTGGCCTTTGTCTCACCCAGAAGACCAAATCCTAGCCAAGGACATGACAGCATTCTCTTTTGCATTGGCCTAGTGCTTTATTGAAGAAGGGGAAAAAAAAAGTGTCTTCAGGGGCTGCGTAGGTTTGGGTCCAGATCAACACTGAAGTCACCAACAACTGTCCTCCACTCCTGTAAACAGGATGTCTAATGCCACTCAAAAAACAAGGAGTCATCTGTGCTGCCTTTCTCACTCCGTAAAATGTAATTTAGTTGGGTGTCAAAGATTTTTCACAAGAGGCAAAGCTGCAGTAGTTGGCAAGTGCCCTTTAACACTGGGAAGGACAAAAAGCAAGATGTAACTAAGACATGGATGAAAAGTCGGTTCAAGGGAGTTACCGACAACCTATTCATTGCAGCATCTGCCTAGCAAGATGAATGCAAAATCTGGAGATGGAAGGAACAAAAGGCAGAAGAAACAAGACCCAAACTTGAGGAAGCACTTGACCACACACTTGCTTCAAGCGATCCTCAAGTCTCAATTACTTAGCACACATTCTGAACAGGAAGTTGGTTGTTACAAAATTACACATTAATTCCATTGTTTCTAAAAATCTTTGATGGTAAGAGTGAGAAGGGGCCAAGTATCTTTCTAAAAAGTTCTTGTATAATCTACCCATGCTGCTATTTCTAACGCTGCTTGTGCTCTTGTGTCAGAAGTAGGACAGTTGGCTAGACAAATCTTGGTAGGTGTGACCTACTTTTGAAAGACCTATTTTTATTGCAAGTTGCATTTTTAAGAAAGTGAAAAATACTTTGTGACAGCTGAACATTAATTTGTGTGGCAAAGCCTTGATCCCAGAGACACACAAAAAGACCCTCTGAAGGGTTCAGCATCCCAGTTACAGCCAGATCATCAGAACTGCTCAACTTCCACGTAACTCATCAAAACAGACAAATTTTCACTTTTTAAAAACATGAAAAAGCTCTGGATTTCCAGCACTTTAAAATGTGATTTTCATTTTCTGATTAGGAAGAGGGGAAAAAGAAACATTTATGTGTGTCTATTTGCATCAGCAGACAGATGGGGATGCAGAGCCCACACAGGTGCCCTAAATGTTTTGCTAATGAAACCTTGCATTTGAAAATACTAACAACCGTTTCTCCATAGGTGGCAGCATTTCTGTTTTTGTTATGCCATTTACTATATTGCTACACACACTAGAAATCAGGCTACAGCAAAAAAACTTTCTGCATACCCAGGGATAACCAGTGTTTTGCCATATATTACACAAAAGAATAAGGTGGTCTTCAAAAATCGTTCCTGCTGAGCGGTCACCAAACCATACAAGTTGGTTGAGGGTGTTTTTTTTTAAAAAAAAGTGCTGAATTAATTTGCACAAACATAACCAACCTAATCTGATCATCTTGCAGTTGACCATCTGTTTCACAGATACGAATCTAACTGAATCTTCTACTGACTGATAACTTTCTAAATTAAATTGCCAACGATGACTCTGCTTTCAGCTTGATGACTCTGCTTTCAGCTTAGTTCCTCCTGCTTCCATTTAAAGGGTTTGGAGTGTTTTCCAAATAATTACCTATATGTCAATTATATAGTTAGAAGACAATTGGTAGGGGTTAAAGCTGCACATTTGGCACCAGATCAAACTCGACCATGCAGAGAAGGGCAGTGTCTCCATCTATGATGCAGACTAAGGGAACATAAATACTAAAGTACTGAGGTTATACTTAGTTCCTTCCCCTTTCTCCACTATGTTCTGTGTCACAGAACCAGAGACCTTTACAGTCCAATGTATTTGTACATCTATGAAGACTTTAAGAAATACCCCTCCTAATGGGAAGCAAGTTACCTCTAAGCAACTAGAGTTTATGGCTAAATAAATGGATGAGTACTTCTATCCCTAAAGGCCACTTACAGACACGCTGGCTAAGACCCCAGTTAGGAATTCACTGTCTTTGGGATGAAGAATGATCCTCTGCGTGATAAAAGAGGAAAATTCTGCTTCTTCATTCCTGACCTTATGCATTATTGGAACAGCATGGAGGGGGAAGGCACAAGTCCATCAAAGGGAGTGCGGGCACTGCTGGAGGCAGGACGCTAGACTCAGACTCAGCAGACCACTGGCCCTATCTGCGGCGGCAAATCCTATGCTCCTAATTAGAGAGGTTCACTGAAGTGACACCAGCCTATGCTTTCATTGATCTGGTGATTGAAATCAATGCTGTAGGCTTTTACTAAAATTTCTGATACTGAACCTCTAATGTAGCCTGCTACAAAAGAAAAAAAAATTAAAAAATCCAGTAAACTAAAATTTATAGCAGGCTAACGATTAATAATTTTAAAAAGTATTTTATGGTTGATCAAGAAATGAGAGTACGGGCACAATTCCCACAGGCATAGAAGGTTCAGACATCTTTCTTCTTGAGAGCTTCCTTGCATAGCTAGGGGTCACTCAAAGGCCTTCTGCACCTTCATCAAAAAATCATTCAGGCAAAGGAAATAATTTTTGCACTTCTCCTGAAGCTTTATTCAGAAATATATATACATATATATATATAACAGTCCTTTAGTAGCACTGCCATGAGACAAATCAATTGTAGATTTCATCTATTCTCAGCACAGAGGACTTTAACATAAAGATATTTAATGGCAATTGCTAAGTCTTGAACAGCATGATCTACCCAGCTAAGACTTTATTATTTTAATTCCTTACAACCTCAACATTTTTAAAATGTGGATGGTTAAAATATTGCTACTATTATCATACTCTTATAATACACTATTATACTATTATAATATACTCTTACAATATACTCTTATACTATTGTAATACTCTTCTAACAATTATACGGTGGCAAGGAGCTTGATCAAAAGACCTGCAAAGCTATGGAAAATTCAGGAAGCACAATGCCAAGGACAGCAGATTATGCTCACAGGGGCCTCCATCACTCAAGTTCCTATGTAATTTATGCACACCTACATAATCCCTTTCTCTGCTTGAGATCCTGCATTTAGTTTCCTATGCCAAGCCCTGATTCTGCCTGAACACCTACACCTAGGAAAGTGTTACATCAGCAAACTTAGGGTCTTGAAATTAGCTTGAGTAACAGGTGTAATGAAAAGAAAAATAGTATGGAATTTACAGGAAATAAGCTCCTTGTTGTAATTTTACTGGCATCCACAGATATTAAACATTTGACTTTAAAAAAAAGACCAAAACCAAACCAAACCAAAACCACTTTGTAAACTTACGTTTTCCTTCAGACAAGAGCATTCACTTTGATCCATGCTATAGAAGGGGTCAAATTTTCAGCACAGGATGTAAGTGAAAGCACTTCCATGTAGGAAACCAAGTAGGGTTTAAAGTAACAACAGATAAGAATATTGGCTCAGCTGCAGATAAAAATCAGAGCAATTTAATGGTAATCATTGGGGAGGACAGAGCCTACTGGCATAGAAATGAGGCTTATGGACATCAGCAAAATCAGTTATTCTCTTTTGCCTGGAGCAAAGCTTGAAAAACTGCAGAACAAAGAGCATGATGCTAGTTTAAAAAAAAAAAAAGAAAAATGATACAAGTGTATGTACATATACTGTAAAAATCTTAATTCAGACATTAACCACAGACTTACCAATACAGGGGAAAAAAAAACAAACCCAAGCAACCAGCTATCAGGACCAGTTGTCTATTTTCCTGATCCAACACAACTAATATTTATAGCATGACTTTCTCCAGATCTTCAGCAACTACAGTTCTACCTGTATAAAGCTTTAGAAATACGCCTTCCCCCCCACCTCTCCCCCCCCAAAATAAAAAAAAAAAAAGAAAAAAGAAAAAGAGCTACAATAGCTGTTGCAGCACAATGTTGAGATTTTTGATTCCAAGCCATTCTTTCCAGGGCTAAAAGCTCTGTCTAAAACTTGGAATTGTAGTAAATGAATTAAACCACAGGCAGATGGTTGAGTTGTGAATGAAATATCAAACTGCTACTAAAATGACCCAAAAGAAAAAGGCAGCTTGTGTTTTGGTTTTGTTTGGTGGCTGGTGTCTTTTTTAGAAACCGTGACGATTCTACCGCAGAAATCCCTACTACCCTCAACTTTGCAGTGCTGTTTCTAACACCTTTGCCAATATTTTTGTTCCAATTTTTTTTTTTTTTTGTACAACCTCACAATCACTAGGATGCTATGGGTGATCCATTTTTACCTCTACAAATAATCTCACAGATATCTCTTGCAGGTGTTCTCCTGAGCCATCCCTGTTAGATCTTTGAAGGGCAAGACTGCTTGGCGTTAGCCTTTCCCCCGTGACTGTATTTACGGCAGCCTCAGCAAAACATCACATACATTTAAAAGAATGTATGTTGGAGATACCCTGTGAGAATCTGATGGATATATATTCAAGCAACTGAAGATTAGTGTGTGGTTCTGGGGCAGTTCCATTGCAGCTTAGACACAGACATCATTTTAAGGGCCTTGTTGAGGCAATGACACAGCCATGCATTAAAGGAGCGTGTGCACAATTGTCCCTATCAGAGATATTCTGACACAAGGACCAATCAAGAAAAAAAAAATACCACTGAACTATATAAGAGCTGACTAAGGCAGCAGCTGCTTTGCTCCACAGGGCAAATTTATATCTAGAGTAGGAGTGGAGCAAAATGGATCCTTAGAGAAATTGGTTTCAGTACATCCACTCTGGACCCAATGCTGTCTATGAGACCCAAGGTTTCTAGAAGAAACTGTAAGTAAATCCAAGGATAATTTATTTTTTTAAAACATGAGTAGGATCTTAATTCAACAGGATTCTCACTGATTTCATTTAGATAAAAATTTGGTGTTTTTTAATTTATAATATGAGGAATTTTCAAGCTTCAGACCACAAGGTCCTCATGAAGTGACCATGGCCACAAAAAAAAAAGAAAAATCAGATTAAGTAACTCAAACCATATCAATACCATATCAGCTTTAGCAGTAATTCCATTTAAGATATAAAGCAACCAACCTTTCAGTTCAGTGCCGTAACACTGCGAGCGGATGAAGTGCAACTTCCTACTCTCTAGAGGTTCTAATACCCTGGTAAAACTGTCTTCTAGTACAAGTTTCTCCAGAAAAAAATTCTGCTGCCATTCAAATTAAAAAAGTATACTAAATACCTCTTTTGCAGTGATTATGGCCATGCCAGATGCTACCCCTGAAGGGTGATTTTTCTGCCCTTAAAAAGTACATTCATGTGTAAGTCCACAGACTCATTCAGAAAAATCACACAGAAATAGTTCTAAGGAGCATGCAGAAAGAAACATTTCCCAAAACACAGTGTAAAGAAGACTAAGAAGCTGATTCAGTAGTGCCTATGAAGATACAGATCTCTCTACTATGGTTCAGAAGTTCTTACAGCTTTAGAAGGACGGATGCCCTTACACCCTCAAACCTCATTTTATTAGTGCATAAGACCAAAATTTAATGCTGCTACAAAATGTTGACCTAAGAAATAATTACTGAATAGGAACTTAGGCAATAACTGGTAAGAATTTGTGTTAGTTTAAAAATCAAGCAATGTTAGGTGTTCAGACTGTAGCTAGAAAATGGAAAAACCCAAGAGTGTATGTGGTATAAACATGGAATGGAAAAATGCTGATGCTTGGTACCCTAAATCTGACTTAACTTGTCAACTCACTAGCTAGTACAGCCAAGCCGCAGTCTGAAGCAGAAGTTGTTAGCACTTGCCTGTTGTGTAAGGGCCAAAGTCTATGCAGATTTTATATGCTGATGTTTGTCCAGTGGTTTGCAAGTCAAACGCAAAAAAACGTCTTATCAATTCAATTCTGAATTCAGCTTCTCTGTAGAAGTACATTTGGCACATCCGTTTCTCTATTTCTGCATTAACGGTGTTTCCTTTTTTAGTACAACTAGTATTAAATAGCACATCAAAGTATTCTGACAATCTGTATAATTAAGTCTATTAGCACTTGTGTCTACTTAGTATGATCCTCTGCACTTTCTCTATAAACTATAAATTATGATGTGACAATGCTCGGGCAAGGGACAAGGATAAGGGAGAGCTTTGCAAATGCTTCAGGGACACCTGCTTCATGCTGCTGACATTTTATTTTCGCAATTCTCTGCAGATGCTCGTCTCAAAAAGCAAATAACCCAAAGATCAGATTAGCAGACTGATATTTCCATGAGCGCAGCTCAGACTGGCAGACCTCATAAAAGTACTTACTAGGCCTGGGAGAGCCTTTCCTCTCCCTGCCCCCTGAAGGATTAAACAGAATTAGCATCAGTAGTGTCTAACCAGTAAAGCAGATGTCTAACAAAGTAATAAAGCTATAACTTTTATAAGGGGTTAAAAATAACCCTCTCATTTCCAATATTTAGCAAATGATCCATGGGGCCCCAAATGTGTTGCATACTGCTTTATGCTATCTTGAGACTCCCTTATTCTCTAATCAGTCAATTCATCGACAATCACTTGTCAGCAAAAAAACACAACACAACAAAAAAGCTTGTTGAGCAAATGTCAGAGAACATTAAATTAACCAGTGGAAGATCAGCAATGAACAGCTGACACCAAAATGAACCCAACACATGGCCCTATTCACATTAAACACATGTAGCATCCTCCAATCACTCTACCTTCAAAATGACATTAAAATATCTTTGTTTTATAAAACAAAAAAAATTGCTTGAGAATGGACAGCAAGCCTAACATTATGTATGATCATAAAAAAATAACCTATTGCTTTTATGCAGCTTGGATACAAGGTACAAACTGTATTTGTTAAACATTTTCTCTTTAGCAAAGTGACCACACTTTGACACACTTCTATTTACGTACAAAATGTATAATCTTACAGGAAAGCCTCCCAAACACCCCCTCAGGTCTGTAGTAGATTTCCTGCCTGCTTTGTAGAGTCAGGTTGGTTCCCTTGATGAGGAAATAAATTATGTTTGCAGTGGTAGAGTCTTATTCCCTTATTAACTCCAGTCTTCAAAATAGATTGTTCGTATACATGTCCAGGAAACAAAGACTGAAGATAACATCTTAAATAGAAGTTCTAATGTTGAAGTGGCCATTGTTCTTCACCCAAAGAGCTACAGGTCAAAGTCACTAAATGGCTGAGAGCCACAACATACACACATCCTGTATTTTGGATAGCCCGAGGATGTGATCTCAGGGGCAAAGTACCAACAACCCATCTAAGGTCCCACAACCCTCATGGGAAAATTAGCTGGGCTTAGCAGTAAAGGTGGGTCTTCAGATGATCCAATGATTTACAGCATCCTCAAGCTTGCTTCTCTTAAGAGTTCGGATGGTCCCAACAACACCTATGATGGCACACACCTCCCACAAGAACATGTGTGTTCTTCAGCCTTGCAGTGGACCTCAAGTGAAACAAGACCAGGCCAAGCAACTGATGACTCCAAAGCAGAAAAAAACCACAAGTACTGTGCACATAAATACATTAAAGAAAGCAAGAACCCTGATGTCTTTCTCTCCTGGTAGTGAAAGCCATTTCAGTGCTGTAGCTGTCAATCAGTTAATGACAGGTTATCTGGGGACAGAGAGATACAGTTGCATGTTGATGTGGAGGCAGAGTACCTAATTCCCTACATTGGTTCTCTCTCAACAAAGGAAAAAGCCAATCAGACAATATTTTTGATATCTTAAACATAGGCTGTTGAAATTACTTGAGAAGAATCATATGTGCACAAGACTATGGTGCCCTGGATGGCAGGTGTTTTCTTCTTCTTAGTTCTTAAAAATAAAGTTTTCAGCTCTGAGTAAATCTCTCTCCTATGTATGGATCCTCTCCTGAGGTAAATTTTCCCTTAGAAAACCCAGACAGAATTCAGGTGATTCACTGAAAATGCTGATCTTTTCATATACCCTATACTGAATCCAGAGGGTACTCTAATTCTGAGCCCCGACTGTTTATGTGTATTTTGGTCATTTATTTAAAAAAAAAAAAAGGCTATGAAAGACATTTTCTAAAGGAAACAACACTTAAAAGAATCTGGCAAACCTCTGAATGCCTACCACTGAAAGCACAGAGCAGAAAAACAGTTGGTTTTGTAATGCCCACTAATTCTCAGGTGACTGTTGAAGGCATTCACATGATGGTATAAAGTGCTAGAAAAATGATACATGCCCAGCCAGTGGAAATCAGACACTCAGGAGTGCTCTTGAAGTTTTCTAGTACTTCCTTTTAAAAAAAATACTGATTAAAAAAAGATACACAAACCACTTCTTAGTTCAGAAGCCTCTTTGAAGTATGATGCCCTTCTGCACCAAAATAATCTTCCCTCCTTCATTTTCACAGTAATCACCATGAAGAAATATTTAACGAAAGTTATGTAGTGTCATTTTCCTTGGACAACAAGATTAGGATGATTATAATAAAATCTAGTAACTGTCCAGATAATCCATAAGGAGTTTATGTTTGTCAAATAAATCTCTGCACCCTTCAAAATGAGAAAGCAGATCCATTATGACAAAAAAGCCCAAGGATATCAAAAGGGAATGGTGAATACTTTAAGTAGGATGCTTCCAAAAAAGGCAGCACAGAAAACACCTGAGCAGTTGCAGCCTCACCAGAACAACCCTAATCATCAACTACCCACTACCAAAAAATGCAAGAACTGCTTGGCTGAGGGACTGAATGGTTACCCACACGAACAGCTGTTATTAAAAGTAAGACACATTCAAGACCTTGTACAATGATCTGGCAAGACAGCTTCTGAAAAACCTCATACCAGTCTTGTCGCCTGTGTTCAAGGAGGAGGAATTCAGACTAAAAGGATTCAGAAAGGGACTCAGGAAATGAAGAAACAAAGGAAAGCTCCAAGAATTTGCTTTATTTAAACTTCACAGAGGAAGATGTTCTTTGCCTAGGAAGATCAAGAGGAGCAGAACAGCTATCAGACACGGTTGCAAAAAAACCTCCAATGCATATGAAGAGGCTATGCATACGTCAAAGCAGATGAGGCTGGAGGGAAATTTTGGGACACCTCACCAAGAAGAGTAAGAGAATGCAAGCCAACTCATTTTAACATTTTATACCCACGAACATGGTGATATCATTATGTTAATCAATATGCTGTAAGGGTAAAGGCTGACATTGATAAAAAAAACATTCCCTTCATCTCACACATGATTAAATACCCACCATCTGCATCTATCCTGCTGTGCCCTACAATAAAGGAGAGTTAGCACAAACCCACACACCATTGGGAGTAAATGAAATAATGAAGCTTTTACAACAGTGTATATAATTTTTAATCTTCCCTCAGTGTTCTGAGGGGCAGAAGTAAAGGAACTAAAATCCAGTTGCTCTCCCAAAAGGCATCCTGTACCAGAACAGGGATGCTTTCTGAAGGATAGCCTACCTCAAATCCCTTTCCAGCCTGCTTACCGCCACAATCGCAGAACAGAATTAAATGAGGCTCAAATCTCTACACCTGAATTCTAAATTAAGGCAGGCAAACAGATTAAGATGGAATATTTCAGAGAGACTAAAAAAAGCAATGTATAGCACCCACACACATTCTTAGATTTGCACTTCTGAGGTTCCTAAATTAAGAAATTTTTTAAATGGCATCAGCCCTGAAGTGTGACACATGTAGCTTATAACAAAGCAGTTATTATATGGTGTTTATTTACACTGAGATACAAACAACTGGATCCACATGTTGAAGCATTTACACTTTATTAAAATTGTTTCAACTCCTTAAAACAAAGAATTATGCTTAATACAATATTTAACATTTATATAACATTATCTATACAATACTTAACTATCTCTTTATTGTACAGAACAAATACATGTGGTGGTGGGCTGACCCTGACCAGCAGCTAAGCATCTGGGTTGCTATGAAGAAAAAGTTAACTCCATCCCAGCTGGTCCCAGTACACACACACACATATTCCAGCTACCAAATCCAGAGGTCCTGGTGTTAACCTGGAGCATAGCCTGGAAAGTACCTGTATCTAGCAATTTAAATAACTACATGATACAACTGCTGCCATAAATTGATCAAAGTCTCTCCTAAAGAGTATGTTGAAGTTTACCTCTTTGAAAGAGCCTGCTTCAGTACCAGCCCGTGCAGATGAGCTCTGCAGTATTTTGATGTCTTTACATAGAATACTCCTAAACCCATATTGCATTACCCTTGTTTCCCTGGTTATGAATGTCAAGGAACCAGATTTTTCTTCCCTCTTGATCAACCCAAACCCCCTCATTTCCTTTGAACTGATCCTTCACACATGATAACCATAACTGTGTATGATATCTTGCTTGAGGTTTCACCTGCCTCCTGATAGTTTCACTGCATTCATACTTCCTTATTGTTACTGCAAGTACCTTTCCTGACACCTGTTAGGAACAAATTTGCCTTTTTCCACAGTATTACAATGCCGCAGTTCACAGCTGTGTTGTCCTCTCTTGACTGATCCTCCAGAGGAAAAAGATGTGTGCATCCTTTTTACAGGCATCTGTGCCAAAAGAACACTTTCTTAACTGGGATTAAATAGAAGGGTGAGAAATCTGTGATTTTAGGCAATAGCATCTTTCAGAAATATCCTAACCTATGAAACACAGAAGTGCACTTTCCTACTTATTTTAATCTTTGTAGAGTGCCAGCAATTAAGCCTACGATCTAGACATCTAACAACTGGCTGAGGTTCCAAACTTTTCAGCTTGGAAAAGCTTTGTAATAAGCTGTGATCCGATTCCAACATCAAGTCAATTATCGGCTGCAAGATAATGCTATGATGATTCAAATAAACTGCTTATAAGTAAGTAATATCGATGGCAAAAGCTTAGGGAACCACAGCGATTCCTTCCCTTACTTAACTGAAAGTGTAGCTAAGTCAGCTAGCAAAAATAGGTCTATCAAACTTTAACTTTTCAAACCTCTTATCAGCCCAGTCAATTTTTCTGTTGCCGTTTTTAAGTTAAGCACTTGAAAATCTCTTCCACAATGAAGTGCTTCTTCCAAATAAATATGTTTTCTTTGCTGTATGCTACACATTAGTCCAGAAGGCACACCGAGATAAGAGCATTAAAGGGAAATATTTAACAGAAGGGGAAGCCGTGCGTAAACCAGGACAGAAATTCTATACATAGTGAATAAATCTTTTAACACAGTCTTCACTGGGAAAATTCTCAATTAACTCACAATTTTACAAGAACAATTTTATTTTTTTAAAAATCCAGTGGTTTACCCAACTTATGACTTACTAACTTCTGCAAAACTCAGCTACCAGTCTAGTTAGCAACATGCACCTCCTGACACACATTCAGAGCTCATTATAGGAGCAGGAAATGTCATTCCGTCTTGCCTAGCTTATACCGAGCACCATTCCCACCAGCTGCATGGGACGGAGACACAACGCAACTCCTACCCACACCTCCTGACGCTCTGCAGGAGCAAGTCTCCTGCTCCCTTCAGCTCAGGGCCTTTTATGGCGTAAGGGCAAGGATAGGAAAACCTCCTGCTCCCTCAGCCCTCCTGCTCGAGCAAGTACAAGCAGTCCTCGCATCAGGATGCTCACACTAAGGGTGGGATTCTGCCTTGAGGTCCACTAAGGCACAACCAGACCAAAAATCAGTTTGCTCCTATGAAAAGGAGAATCTGGTCTGATTCCTGTTACAGGTGCCTACATATAAAGTTCTTATGCAGAGAGACACACACGTTTCTTTTCTCTCGTGTCCTTCAATGTGTTAAAATCTAAACAGAAAAGAATTACAGGGAGAGAAAAATCCAAACAGAATTCGACTTGCTGTGTAAGTACCATTCAAGTTTTATAAACTGAAAATAGAATCAAAGTGAATAGGGAAACCTGGGCAGCCTTCTGTTCAGTATTCTCCAGCTGTTTTCTTGCCACAAGCCTAATCCCAACCAAGACAAGACAAAGGCTACTCCTTTTCTTAAAAACAGTTACAGGTAAAATACCTTAAATAAAACCCTAGCAAGTTGAAATGTTTGTGCATCTGAAATCTGCTGACACATAGTGGCTCCTCACTTAAATTTGTTTTGTTCCACCTACAGAAACAAAACTTTTACTATTTAATAAACATAATATATATTATTCTATATCAAACCCAGAGCTTTTTTCCTTTACCGAGATGACATGCACACCATTGTAATTCATTAGTTGCTTGCACGCTCAAAAAAATTCCAACCCCAAACACAAAAAACCCGTGAAAAGGTTATCTACTGTCAGTTATACCCAGAT
Source organism: Gallinula chloropus (assembly GCF_964237585.1). NCBI lineage: Eukaryota > Metazoa > Chordata > Aves > Gruiformes > Rallidae > Gallinula > Gallinula chloropus. Next base: position 18,752,382 of record NC_140088.1, on the reverse strand, counting down.
AAGTTAGTTACCATGTTTCTACTGATATAATAGTAGGCAAAATCTTGTAAAATGCTGAAACCTTCTCAGATTTCACCGTTGTACACACATGATGGAAGGCTGCGAGCTGTGCAAAACCAGGACAATTTAAACCTTGCATAAGGAAAAAGGAGCACATATTTTTTTTTATAACAGCCTTCAATCATCACAACAACAATATATTGCTCCTTGCAAATTTCCAAAGCCATAAAACAGTGAGTGGGAAAGAGCCTTGTTTTGATTACATTAAAAAAGGTGTTTGCATAAGGTGTGTAGCTGACTCATAACAGTTTAAAAAAAAAAAAAGAGGAAGGGTTTTGTACTAGATGTTGAAATTTTATTGTGCTAACCTCAAATGTAAAACAGATAGAAAACCAGCATTAAACAGTTGTTTTCAAAAGCCCAGGAATAAGGAGCTCTGGTGTCAAACTAGGGAGGTCAAGATCCTTACACAAGCCACTCATCAAATCCAGTCCACCCCCCCAAGAGCTGGCAGTACCTTAGGGAGTAGGAACAGTCTATTTAGCAAAAAAGGTATCTTGGTTACTACCTGGCCATCCCTCTGAATGTCCAGGAAAAACATTGATATGCTCCAGAAAGACTGGCAAGAAGCCTGACAGGGTTGCCCAGGAAATACATCCAGCAATAAAAACAGTCTCGTATTATACAGGTAATTCAAGATGACAAACAGATTTGAACAAACATTTTGTCACTGTTTTCTCCATCCCCACGATCAGATGATTAACATAAAACCTAAGATTTTTGAAGTTTTCCGCAATCAAGACTGGAACATTTCAGGAACTAGGTGTTGGCTTTCACTAGGTTACAAGGGATGGAAGTGAGCAAGGAAACCTGCTAGGAGGAGAGGGAGCTGAGTCTGTTCAGCCTCCAAAAACATGAGAGAGGCCTCTGGCTGGAGAAGACAGTTGGATGGCAAGAGACAACCAAGCATTACAGGTTGTATCAAAGGAAATTCTGGGTAGATTTAAGACAAAAAATTCTCCCAATGAAAGTGGGGAAGCACTGGGAAAGAAGGTTTTAGAGCTTGGCAAAATCAGTTGGCCCACAGCAACCTAATGTTTCTTTGAAGTGAGGTCTGCTTGGAGCATGGGTCACTTCCAGAAGCCTAGGTCACTTCCAGAAGTTCCTTCCAACCTAAATTATTTTGTGACACTATTTATAAAAATCGTTGGGATAGTTAAAGGTACTCTTAAGGATTCTGTGGTATCAGACAGTAATATCCAGATCTTAGTTACACTTCTTTTCCTTAACAGGAACACTATTTGCCTTCTTTATCTGTCTTCCAGAAGATGTCATCAACTTGGTTCTCAAGCTAAATTAACAGATAAAATGTCTAAAAAGAAAGGCTGTCAGGGAAGGCGATGCAACTCACATGTGGCCTTAGGTCTGGCTGGTTTACCCTCAACTCAGTGTACAACACCACATCAATATGGCAATGATTTTCAAATATTTGTGAAACAAATTGCTTTCAAATATTTTAAACTATTTTCCCAAGGGTTAGCAAGTGGTGGGGTAAGAAAAGCAGTGAAGTGGTAGAAAGTCTAACACAACCACAACCAACCAAACCAGCCTATTAAATGAATGGCATCACTCTAGTATAAGACTGAAAAACACTCCTATACACACTGCAGTGCAGTTTTGTATTATGCAACCCTGAAAAATAAAAAAGGTCAAAGACTTAACATCAGTAGCTCAACGGACTCTTGTAGAAGTCATCCATACGTTCTTCACTCTCTATTTTTTCACTACTGCGTTTAAAATCTATTTCTATGCACACAGAAGTAGCAAGCCAAAATTTCCAATAACCTAATCTGAGTTAGACCTGCAGTAAACTTGTTAGTTCCCTAAAACTGTGCTTCCAAGTAGTTTGAGTCATCTTGGCTTCAAGTAATAAAGATTTATCTTCAATGTCAGAACCCCCCCGACATATTTTTCATAAAGTGAAATCGAACACCCAAGTGAAATGGATGTTAAATGGATTGTGTAGCATTATCTAAGAGATCATGCTACCACCTCCAAAAATTATTCAAGGGCAGTATTTTGGAGGAGGAGGAGCTACCAATACTGAATTGCACACGTTTGACACCTATTTTGCATGGCACTTTTAGGGCAACACCCTAATTTTTTTTTACACACTTTCAGGATCTGATATTTGGGGTGGGTCTGTGATGACAGCAGGCAAAGGGACTTATCTCTGGCCACCTAAAAAGCCCTTATATTATCAACTAGAATGAACCTGAGCTTCCACACTCTATCTTAGGCTTTCACCCACAAAGTGATACCTGCTGTCACCACCCAAAACTCTCAATGCTATATATGTGGTTATTTTTGGTATACTAGCCATAACCAGCTCACGCTAAACAAATTTATTTTCTCTTTCTTTCTTCCACAGAAACGTTATTGGACTAGAGGGAGGAGGAGAGAAGGAAAACATCAGGGACAAGAGGAAGGGAATTGGTAGGGCACAGCACCCCACAGGCATCCTTCAGTTCCTTCAAGTCCTCAGCAGCTCCACTGGTAACACAAATACCCTCCAACTGTGACTTCAACCCAGAGTGATGTTGATTCAGTTCCTGCACTCAGCCATTAGAAAAGCCCTGCTGCCTGCTCCTAAATGTTAGCAGAGGCTTGTGCCTGCCCAGATCCTAAGGTAAAGAGTTGAGATGTCTTCCTCACTCTCAGCGATCCAGTGGAAATTGTTTTAAGGCTCAATGAATTGCTGGTAAAATGCTTTGGAATCCCTGGAAGGGTGATGCCAAAGAAACAGGGACAAGTGTAAGAAATTCTGTATTCAATAAATTTATTTTGCATAAAACTTCATGGCCAGAGAAAGAATGGAAAAGTACAGGTTAATATACCCATTGTTATTAAAAAAAAAAAATCCATTTACAACCAAGTACCATGAGAAATATCTGATGACATCTAATCCCATCTTATTTCCTGCAAGATATGCAGTTTATTTTTGATTTAAAGATTTTATTCTGTTCTTCTGTTCCCCTTATTAGTTGTTTCAAATTAAACCCTATTTTTTCCCCATTATCAGGTGACTAAGACGTTTTCATTGGGCATCATCTAGTCTGTTTACTCTTGAGACTCACTTAACTGAGGAATTTTTAAAATTATTATTATAGATCTGACTTTCTTTGATCCACTTTATCACTGCAGAGCAGCCAAGGCCTATCTGCACAAAGCGTAGCTCATCCAAGCATCTTAGGCTGAGCCTTGCCAGGCCCCTGAGAACTGAGGATGCCCCACGCACCCAGCAAACCAGCCCCAAGCAGGAGTCAGCCTCCAGGAGTGATCCCTGCAACTCCCTAATTACGGGCGGGGGAGGTGGAGGAAGGGGCAGTAGATGCCTGCTGGTTTAGAAGGAGGTGGGAGCAAGTCACTAGGTGAAGGTTTTTATACATATCCTGCCACATCCAGCACTTTTCTAGCAGTCTGAGCGTAACCTGGGTCAGATTTTGTTGTGCCTTGAATACTAGCGTGTCATTTCTCATCTCCCATCTCCTTTTCTCTGCTTAATTTAAAATGCTCCATTCTTACAGGTGCTTACTCTGTTTGTAAAGCCCATTCATGGAGTGGCTTAAAAGCCAATGCATGTGCAAAGACTTTTTAATACACCTGTGTACACAGCTCTCCCTGCTTCCTAAAGAGATCTTTGCATATGAAACGGGAGAGAGGGCTCACTTGAACCTCCCTTTCCAAAATACTTGGCTCCAGCTGGAACCAACCTTGGGCAACCTCCCCCGCCCCCGTTAAGCCGCTCATTGCGCCGCCAGCTCACAAATTCACTATTCCAGTGCCTACTCATGCATGAAATACCCGAAACGATCTGATCCCACGTGAAGAGCTGCTTTTCTATCCAGAACAGGCTACTCCTTAAATAACACCTGTTTATCACCTCATTCCTTGCAAATAAAGTATGTGAAAAGCAGAGATTGTTAAATTACTGGAAGTACTAAGAATTTCCATGATCACCGAGCCTGATACGAAGACGTGCTGGGTGCCTTTGACTCCCACACAGATTTGGAGAGTTTTCAACATGTAAGGGCTGAAAGATCAAACCTGTGGCAAACCCTTGGTTTTGATTATAAACTCTTCAGAAAAAGAAATATTTCATATAAAAACTGCATTAAAATGTGGGGTTTGTTTGGTTTTTTTTTGTTTAAATAATCTGCCAGAGAGATGGAGAAAATAAATTTAAAGCCGTCTCAGCCAGCCGCTGCCTCGATGGTCTTTACATCAAATAGCTTTGAAGAAAAAAAAAAAAAAAAGCAAAGCTGTTCATAGGAAGTCTCTCTGAGTTTTGACCAGAGTTTTAATCTTGGTATGGACAGTAATTCAAACGGACAGGCAGATACAAGAGTTTCCCAATCTCATTTATGCTGGAGGAATGAAGCAGCCACACGCTTTCTACTGACAGGGAACAGCAGTTTTTTACTTTCCTGGGAAGGGGTGGGGAAAAAAAAGGGGGGGTACGATTTAAAAACACACTATTTGTCCAACAAAACCCCAAAACGCTCCCGGTTGACAAAATTATTCTAGCAAGACTGGAAGAGAAGCCTATTTCCAAGAAGAAAAAGTGAAAGAGAGAATGAATAAAGGCAGGTGAGGGGGGAGCCATAACCTACGTCTCTTTTCTTACTTTTGAATGGGCTTAACTACAGAGATCAAACAATTCGCAAAACAACCTAAAGCAGTCCAAAAGATGAACTAATGAGTAACAGATCCAGCCGCAACTCTATTGCAAAACACTGCATTACACTTGGCGAGAACATGGTTTCAGCATCAGCCCTTCCAGCCCACCTATCCCTCTGTTTGTTCGCTCTTTATTTACCCCAGCCAGACAAAAGCTCCCGTTCGCTAATGAGAAACGCGCAGGGAAAATAAAGCGCCTCGCAAAACTCCTTGTCCCTCAGTCAGTACGACCAGGCTTTCAAGGGTTTTCCTCGAAAATCCTTACCAGCTTCATGGTGGTGTTGTTCTGTTCCCAGCGCCACAGCATCACGCTCATCGCCCCGCCGAGCACCTGCGGAGGAGCCGCGACCGGTCGGTCGGTCGGTGCTACCGGCCCATCAGCGCCCGGTGAGCGCAGCCCGGGGGGCACCTGCCTGGGGGCTGCTCATCCTCGGGCGGCTTACATCGTCCATGAAGGAGGGGAAAAACGACCAGGAATGTTACGGGAATGTCACGGCAAGATCGGCCGCGTCGTCCCAAGTCCGCCAGCTCCGGGACAGGGCGGCAGGACCGGGAGGCAGCGGCGGCCGGGCGGTCTCTCCTCCCACGGCAGGCAGGAGCCGCCGGCTTGGGGAGGAGGATCGCCTTTAACCCCTTCGAGGAGGGGAGAGGAGGGGGGACCCTCCGGACAAGCAGGAAAACGTGGAGGGGTTTGGGTTTTTTGTTTGTTTGTTTAAAGTGTGCGTGGGAAATAGGGAACTAGGCACACTGAAGGGGAAAGAAACGTTTGAAATTAGAAATGCAGAGTTCCAAATAAGCCGTGGTTTAGGTAGATGCCTAAAGGTATCGGGCACATTTTACTGCAAAGCAGTAAATTACAGGGATTTTCTCCCGAGGTTGACAACCTGACGCTGTTAAGAGCGCAGCTCCTAAAGTTGGCTTGGTTTTTATGAGTATTTAGTGCAACCTAGGCAGCTTACATTTAGGCTTTCATTCATGCTTAAAGCTGCTGCATGGGACAAGACTAGATTTCCCCTTAGTAAAAGGGAAAGGGGGGAAACAGAATAATATACTTCCTTAAAAATGATTCAACATGTGGAACATCACAAACCAGCTTCAGAAAATGGAACTTTGCATTTCAAGAGATTTGTAAGAATATTTAGAACATCCAAAATATATTGCTGTAGTTAATAGCAATAAGTATCACAGTTTGCCACACTGTATTTAAGATACAGCTATTAAAGATACCAAACTATTCCACAGCTACTCTCTTGCATCCTTCTGAAATCTCTCATCAGTTCTCCTGAAGCATCTTGCCCTGTGTAGCAGTCCAGACAAGACACTCAACTGCGGGAAGATTCATGCCTGATCTTGCCCAAGGTCCTGTGAAATCACCAGTGGGAAAGGAGCCTCATGCTGCACACTTGACTGTTACTCCTCCGCATTGTGTTCTGGAGAGGTTGCTGTACCTGACAGAGGGGTCCATGGGGCACAGCAGAGCACAAGTGGCTCCAGGAGTGGCTCCATGAGTAGCTCCAGCAGCAGCTCCATGCACCCCAGCAGCTCACAGCACAGCTGTATTGCTACCCAGTGCTTCCCCTAAGCCTGGATTTGGGGAGTGGTTTCTTTGGTAGCTCTGGTTTTGCCACGCCACAAATGAATAATAGGGAACTACTGAAAACCCCACTGGCTTTTTAGAAATTCCCCAGGCTGTCCTTTTCCCACCCTCTCTCCAAATATGAACTGTGAGTCACAGAGAGATAACCACTGGCTGCTGGACAGGGAAGAAATAACCACAGGTATAACCCATGGATAATGGACCAGGAGCCCACAATCGTGTAATCACAGTCCTAGAAGGGTTGAAAGGGACCTTAAAGTTCATCTAGTTCCAAACCCCTGCCATGGACAGGGACCCCCTCCACTAGCCCAGACTGCACAAAGCCCCATCCATCCTGGGCTTGAACACTGATCCAGAGGCAGCCACAGCTTCTCCGGGCAGCCTGTGCCAGGGCCTCACCACCCTCACAGGGAAGAATTTATTACTTACCTCTATTCTAAATCTCCCCTCTTTTTATTTTAAACCCATTATCCCTTGTCCTGTCACTCCATGCCCTTGCAACCAGTCCCTCTCCAGCCTTCCTGGAGCCCCTTTAGGTACTGGAAGGTGCTCTAAGGTCTCCCCGGAGCTTTCTCTTCTCCAGGCTGAACAAGCTCAACTCTCTCAGCCCTTGAGAAGCTCCTCTCAATGTCCCTTCATTTTCTAAGTATGAACCACTTTAACACTCCTATAATAAGATACATTCCTTATACAAAAGCACCCAGCGCACTTTCTGCCACTGAAACACATGAGGCTTTGGCCTTAAACTGACTGCTTCACTGCTAAAGCGCTCGAGTCTCTTGTTCAGGATGCAGTTTATGCCTGCAAAACTTGAATCCATGATCCTGTACTTGTAATGGTCCTTCTTAAGGCCCATCACTGGCTTCAGGGGCCAAAAGGAGTACATGGAAGAAATCTGTTTTTACAGTTCAGCTAAGACATTTTAAAAAAAGGGACCATGTTGTACTCAAACTGATTGTTTGCTTCTTTCTTACTGCATGACTTTACTGGTTAGGCTGATTCAGGCACCCATTCAGTATGCTGCTGAAGAAATGATACAACAAAAAAATGTAAATCAGCATTTGAAATTCTGCATATGTACATTTCCATAAGAAAACATGCATGCGCCTCCTTCCTGGAGTCTTTTCCTTAGCTGCTATGCTTCTGTGACTTGGATTTCATTCCTTCAGTCAATAATTATTATCCTGTTTGGCTTGAGGTTTTTTTTTTGAGTGATAAGGAAGAAGGAATAATTATTGAAACAAACAATAATCATGTTCCTTTGCTGCAAAAAGATTTCCCCAACCAATTCTGGTGACTTGAACAGCTAAGCACAGCGAAAGAGCTGAGTGTGAAAAGCATTTAAAGACTTTATGCATACAGGTTACATTTGAACCATAGAAGTAAAATTTGAATCCCTCCCTGAGAATAAAGGACTCTTGTTCTCTCACTTCAGGCCATCGTGGACCAAAGAAAGCCCTAGCACAGCCAAACCTTCCCAGCCAGCCCTCTACATAAGCAAGTACCCTGCTGAAAGGTCATTCCTACAACATTCAAAAAAGGAGGAGGTCATAGCCTATTTGAGGGCTTGAACACAAGACGTATGGTCTTCAGGGGGGTCACAGGCAGACACAATAACCTGCTGACAGACCCATGAATGAACGGACGAATGAATGCATGCACTCAGGAGAAGCCTGGGTGCGACAGCAAAAGGATTTTGCAAAAGCATCTTACCAGTACCTCAGAGGAGCTGCCAGTGCCTGTAACTCTTCACTGAGCTCAGAGTTGCACCTTCCCCACTCCTGACCCAGGGGAAACATCACGGGACCTACCCATCGACTTGCTGGCACCTGGCTAAATACCATGAGTCAAAACTTCTGCTCTGCTTCCAAAACCCACACTAACTACAGACAAAAAAAAAAAAAAAAGCAGCAAGGGGGCTGAGGTCCTTGAAGGATTTCACTCCATATAAAGGGCCAAAACAGTTACCTGCAGCACAAGTCAGCATAGCCCCATGCATCTCCTAAGCATCTTAAAAGGTTCTTGATGATCTGCTCTGATGGTTTGAGCAAATGTTTTCATTCAACAACCAACCTGGCTCCAAAACCAGGGATTGCAAGAAGGAAAGGAGAGGTCTCAGAAAGCAGCAGTTTCTTGCCTACCATCACAGGGAAAACTGTATCCTTGGGGACCTATTTATGCTGTTTTAGTGCCCAGGAAACAGGGTAGAGCCAAACCTGCTCCTCAAAATGGGGCCCAGCTATAAGCAAGCAGACTAAAAGACCAGATAGGGGTGATAAGACATTGGTTTTAATTACTCTTCCCCCAACCAAGCTTGTTTCTTTGAATACAGTTTGCTGTCTGTTTCTACACTAAGCGTGACTCAGATTTGCAGTATTTTATCCCTTACGGGCCAAATGGGTGTGCTGAGCACGGACAGAGATCATCTCCCCTAATCAGTCTGAAACATTAATGAAGCAAAGCTCCTGAGGTTAAAGAGTAAGTTGTGTGCCTCACAATCGCTTTTAAAAAATAATTAATATCCTTAATTAAAATCTGTGTTGCTTTTAGACGTTTTATTTCAGGGATTTTCCTAAGCCAGCCTTGATTTGGGATGAAGAGCTCCAGAGTCCTGATAGGGTTGCCAGGTGTAACCGGAATTTATTTCTTCCTTTAAAAAGCAAGACTGCGGAGCTGCCTTTCATCCTCCTATCTCCCTTTTAGGCTCCCTCGACGGAGTGAAAGAGATAAGATTGGGACTGAAGTTGGTAAAATCCGTGCATGACCTCTTGCCCCTTGGCAGCATCGCGGCGGGAGTTCTTCCTTGCTTGCTGTGCCCCGGCTTTGCCGAGAGATTTCAGAGATGCCTTTCACATACAATGCCCAATTTCAAAAGAGGAGAAGGATGGGATATTTGCTTGTATTTGAATTCTTTAACTACAAAGCATTAGAGCTCTCCAAAAAGCTTTACTATGACAACATGTACATGATGACACAGAGAAGATACTGAGTTGAACCTTCAGAAAAGGACATTATTTACAGCTCTAATGGGCATTTAAACATCCCCATTAAAGTGCTAAACAATACGCCTGTTATTCACCAGCAAGTCTTCAATGACAGAGAAACACGTGTGTCCCCAGCATACCCCATACTCTAATGAGACATCACTCCAGTTCCCAACACTTTCCAAATAAGACTGCTGGAAAAACAGGAGGAAACAGGTGTTGGAGACATTATGAATGAACTCGGTGCATACAGTCATTGTCTGTGCAATGTTTACTATAAAGCAAGCTTGGGGAAATCCGTTCACTAATAATCCATTGTTTGCCTATGAAAAATAGGTGTGCTAACAGCTTGCTCTGCAATCATTAAGCAGAGTCACACTTTTGTCCTCACCATTACTTTTGCTTTTTAATCACTTTGTTATGGTTTTTACTTAGAGAAGGAAGCATATTATTAGAAAATTTTATTGCTGCTCTTCAATGCATTTTGGTTGAAAATACTTTTCTAATCACTGAAAGCTAGATTTTTATTTATTTTTACTAAATCATACAATGTCTTAGGTTGAAAGGGACCTTTAAAGGTCATGTAGTCTAACTCCCTTGCAGTAATCAGGGACACCTTTAACCAGATCAGGTTGCTCAGAGCTTCACCAAATCTGACCTTGAACATGTCCAGGGATGAGGCCTCCACTACAACTCTGGGCAACCTGTTCCAGTGATCTACCACCCTCAGAGCGAAGATTTTTTTCCTAATATCCAACCTAAATCTACCTTTTCCTAGTTTAAAACTATTACTCCTCATCCTATTGCCCTTGTGAACAGTTCTTCCACAGCTTTCTTATAGGCACCTTTCAGATATTGGAAAGCTGCTTTAAGGTCTCCCCAGAGCCTTCTCCTCTCCAGGCTGAACAACCTCAAGTCTCTCAGCCTGTCTTCATAAGAGAGGTGCTGCAACCCTTTGATAATTTTTGTGGCCATCCTCTGGATACACTCCAACATGTCCATGTCCCTGGACACAATACCAATAGCCACTTAGGTTTTCCTTTCATGCTTTACAAAATGGAAATAAAAATACTGGTTAAAAACATTGACATTTTCAATAATAATGTTTGTTATGTATGATGTGGGAGAGAAGGGGAGCATAGTTCTCAGAAGCATAACAGATGATAATAATTTTCATTCAGAAAAGATCCCAAAATGGTTTGGAACAGCAGCCTCCAAATTAAACATTCTCTACCTCAGCACATAAGACCCTGTACTGGACAATGTTAAGGAACCAAATGAAGGAGCTACCTAAATGGCAAGTCTTGATTGTCAGCAGATGTTGAGAGGACAGAGAAACAGTTTGTGTTGTGTGCCAGTGTTCAAAGAGTGAGGTGAGGTGGCCTTGACAGTCACGGGTCTATCAGCCTCCACCAGTTCCAGCATAAATACAAAGCGAGGGCTAGAAACTCAATTAAAACCAGCAAAAGCAAATATTATTATTACTGGCAAATGAGCATCCCTGTCTCGAAAATATGTCTTACTGAACTGGTCTTTTCTGTTGAGTTTACAGAAGCTGAGGAGAACGATGACACAGATGTGATTCTGTGAGGAGGCTCTTGCCTTCGTGTCTCCTGACACAGTCAAAACTGGAATAACAAATCAGCCTGGCGTATATCAGCTGGACTGAAAAATGAGGTAACTGGTTTAAAAATACACAATAAATAGGAGATGATCATTGAGAAAATAAACAGCTTGACTGTGTTTCACTGGAAAAACTTTCAGCCCTGCTTTTCTGAGCAAACTCTGGACGGGGGCATGAAACAGTTATGAAATTTGCAGGTGGAAAAGTAAATTATTAAAAAGGATAAAGAAGCTCCTATATGCTGACCAGAGCCATGAAAAAGAGTTTCAATCCAGCAAATACGATCTCATAACAAGGATAAACTAAGACTGTCACAAAGCTAAGAGGTCTCCACAAATTTGGTGAATCTGAAAGACTTGGGGACATGGAAAGAGCATTGTTGACACAACAAACCATCATGATGTGAGGGTTTGTGCTATGGGTGTAGGGGTAATGCAATTCTCGTACACAGGAACAAGTGGTTATCAAATAAGAACACGCTTTATCTCCTGCTGGTTTTAGCACTGGTTCGCGTGCAACAGTTCAACAGGTTTATTTGGAGGGACTTCAGAGAAGAGCCACAAGAATGACTTAAGGACTAGAAAATGCATACCACAGGACAAGACTCAAAAAACTCTATTTCATTTTCAGAGAAGAATAAGGGTAAATATGATATTGTAGCGTGAACTAAAAAAGAAAAATAAAATAATTCAGGAGAAGTCACATGGACTATTTTATGGAGGAAGTCAGAGCTAATTATCTCATTTATTGTCGTCTTACTTTATGATCAAAGGCTATTTCAAAATTCCCCATGGAAGCGTATCAGCTAGCTACAAAGCTGTTCCTGCCAACCTTTACACATATTTGTAGCTCACCGGTTTCAGACAGACTCAGGGAGGTATAAGCAAAAGTGGCATTACAGCAATAAACCTTAATGGCAGAAGAAACCACTGACCCCACGAGGAGTTAAGACTGAGGTCTCTTCGGAGAGGAAACGGGCAATGCAGTAACCTACCTTGCAGTGCAGTCTCTGAGATGAGACTATATTTCAGTGTAAATTTTCAGCCTCTTGAGGAATAGGAGGCTCACAAAGAAAGGACTGCTGCAGCTGCAACTCTTGCAGAGAAGGGAAGTCGGACAAAAGGATGCGCTCCTCTACTCCTTCAGCAAACCAGAATAAATCAGATCCATCTCCCACACAGAGAAAAATAGTTTTCAAATTAGGAATCGCCAGATTTGTCAGCTTTTGATGTCTGCTTGATAATTTTACACTATGAGGGACAGATCGCTAAATGTTTTTAACGCCTTCTGGCCTCTCTTCCTCCCATGCATAAGGAAAAGCGAAAGCAAGTGAAAGCAGCATAAATGCTCTACCATCACCAGACTCCAGCCAGCAACCCAAAGTAACCTCCAGCAGCCTTAACAGATTAAAAGGAACATAAATGCCATGGAAAGCTCTAGCGCTCCATCCCACGTCCCAGGCTGACTGTACTCAACAGCTCACCGCGCACCTAGAAATAGATGGGGTTTGTGTTAGGTTTGGGATTTTTTAAAATACTGATTTCTTGATTCAGTACACAATGTGAAGCAAAAAGCTGCTGAAAAAAGTAACAAAATAACACTGCACTGAATAGCCACTGGTTAAGCAATGCTGATGTATAATAGCAAATTCCCATCACTGTCTGAGGGAGCAGAGAGCCACAACCACAAACAAGCCAGTGACTGAAAGAACCCATCCAACCACCCTTGCCTCACCACCCAGGCTCCTCACTTCCCCCTCTCTTCTGCTCACTGCCCCACAGCAGAAGTGGAAACACATTGTTTACATCAGCATTTGTCTACTTGTAGGAGTTTTCAGACAGGATATTTTGTTCACAGGCTATACTGTCTGCAACATCACTCATGCAAATAAATCTCAGTGAGCATCCAATGAGATGCAGCTCCTGAGCTGGGAAGATAAAGAAGCCATTCAGTTTTACCCTTTGTGGTCAGGTACATGACAGAAAAGGAGAAAACCTCTTACTCATGCAGTAATATCACCAAACATGTTAAGCTATTCTACAAATGTTAACAAATACCCACGGCTGCTCACTATTCGTCCTTCATGGGTTAGTCGCTTTAATCAATGCGGGTATTTGTTTCCTCACTACAGCCAAAGGAAAAATAAAAGTAGCTTTCCTGCTAGATTTTGCCATAACACAACACTGCTATGGAAGCATAGCAACTAAAAAATAAAATCATTAGAAACTGATCTCATAATGGTCTGAAGAGGACAATAATCCAGGGGGCCAGCTTTGCCAAGGAAACCTTCTACAGATCTTATGCCAAAAATCTCCTAGGACAGTGTTATCCTTGGATTATGACTTTCTGAATGTAATCCCAGCTCTGTGACCTGATATGCCCTGTACCCATTTTCCCAACATGTAAAAGCACAGAATAATTACCAAATATATCTACCAAATATGGTAGATCCAAGAAGAATTGTATATTCTGAATTATGTATGCACACATATATATTCATAGTGACTTGTACTAACTGAAAGGCTGCATTTAGAGTAGAATCTATTCAGTTGTCTGCCTGTAGATGTTGTAGTTGATTTACTATCAAATGAAGAGCCATAATTAGAGTCTTTCCAACTAATTTGATTTCAAAGAAGTATTCCCAGTATCCATAGAAGTTGCTGAGTGGGGCTGTACCCCGTGGTGATGGAGTACAGAAGTTTCCATCACTGCTTTCTGAACCAGCATCTTCAGCACTTAGAAACAAGTACAGCGCCTAGGCTTGCTCCTAGCTTCTTTATGAAGGTTTTTCCAAGCCATAATGGATGAAGAGGGGTATTTGTTGATATCTGGTTGTTTATTTGAACTTTTTTTGAAAGCTTTCAACATTGCTCTGCTTTCCACACTATGTGACTTGGACTCAGCGACTGCCATGGGCAGCCTTGGACAGGTCCCATTGTCTCCCCTGCTCAACCAAGGGATGGAGCAGAGCTGCTGCTAGCCCCACGAAATTGTCCTCTTTTCACACTTTGCTCGGCCTTGAAAGCACAGATGACGTGTCATCTCCATTTCAGTTATTAGCCATAATAATTACCCTGAGGGCAACAATCTAGAGACACAAGCATAGGCTATGAAAAGCAGTGTATGTTTTCATTAAAAATACCACTTCTTACTCAGGAAGAGTGCTGGTCAAAGACCAATACAGCAAGGGCACAGAGTTGGGGTAGATGTCCTCTCTTACCCAAAATGTCAAGTCACGTCATGAGGGAAAGCTCTTGGTGCAGGTTTGTAACTACAGAAAGGCACATTTCCAGCTGCTGCACAAAAACATATGGTTTTGAAAGCCCATGCATCATAAAGAACTGGACACATGGAAAGAGAAAAACCCTGGTCCTGTGCTAGGGATGCTTAAATTGGAAATGAGGATGTAATGGCCCTTCTCTCTCTCTCCTCTTCTACACTTCCCAAACAAAAAGGATCTTAAAGTTCACACAGGCTTTCTGTACCCCCAGTGAACCTTTCACCTGAGTCAAGTTAGACTACAGTGAGAAACTGAGAAACACTCATGTTTGGTTTTTTAAATACAGGGAATACTGTTGTGAAAACCAGTTAATTGATATAAAACCATACACAGCAGGATTGTTTTCTTCTTCCTCTGCATTTCCAGAGTATTTGGAGTCGAACACATCAATTCTTTCTCTTTGCACAGAGAAATACTACTTGAGCATGCCATGGTGGTATGGCAGGCTGCAGGAGAGCGCTACAAAACAAAGACACAAAGAATTAAATAATTATAGCCCTAATGACAGAGCACAATGTATGCTTCCTTTGATAATGTCTTGAACTCTAAAATAAAAGCGGTGTTGAAACCTGCACGCAAAATAAACAGCAACCAAAAGTTTCAAAGCCTAGCAAAACACATCATCGTTCCATAGTATTTCACACATTAAAAGATCTTAAATCAAAACCTTCTCTTTCTAGCTGTCTGAGCTGCTTCTGCTCCTTTGTGTTGCCCTTCCAATTGTTCTTCTCTCATCTCCTCTGCTAACCTCCCCTTGGCTTGCTGCACTTCTGGGTCGTTGGAATTTTCCACACCATACTACTGCTCACGCAGAGTGGCCATTTATTGATAGCAGAAGTAACAAGAAATTAGTACTTACCACATGTTTTCCCTTACTTGTCAAGTTGATCTTTTGAGGATTTGTTGTTTTTTTTTTTTTTAAACACATCATAGATTAAGGCCAACAACTGGAAAACAAATCTTGCTTAAGCATTAACACACTGGACTCCTTTTTTTGGAGAATAATTGAAAGTCATCCGTGCCAATTTCAACTTCTGTCTCAATTTTCGTCCTGTATACATACTTCCATATCCTCAATCTTATCAATTAAGAAAACCACTTCTATTTAGGCAAAGCTTTTATAGTCACTGATGTTTATGCTTCTAGTCTGCTAAAGGGATTATCACTTGCTTGAAAATAAACCTGAAAGTTCTACTGTAAAAGTTAATCAACTTGGTTCATGGTTTTGGTGGAATATTAAAATAGCACATAGGTTTTACATGTAACAATCTTGGTTTTCCATCTGTTATCATCATTAAGGTATGTCACAGCTTACAGGCACTGTTATTTTTCTGTTTTTCAAAAGATAAGGTTAATAAATACAGATAATCTACAATACATTCCACTGTAAGTAACCAAAGCACTTTGTGGATTTCACTCTAAATTGCACTACTGAGCTCAGAGTATCCTAAACCCATGACTGTCAAAAGGGGTTTTATTACCATTTCCAGCCTCCTTCAAATCACTCTAAAAGGAGATGGTCTATATTGGCATGACAAAGAGAAAGTAAATTCTAATTACTTTAGCCCACTCCTCACACTGGCCAAATCTGAACTCTGATTTGCAGCCTAGTCTGATTTGAACCAAGTAATTAGCCTTTACTAAGATAACTTATTTATCAATGCCAACCCAAGATGCCTCTCCCAGAGCATCAGCATTTTTTCTGGGGTTCACTGCAACAGTTAACAGAATTTTAGTTGTATATTAGACTACAAAGCAATTCCGTCCCGTCCCCCCCCCCCCGGAATAGCACCATTTCACATTGCTTGCGTGTCTAATTACTTATATGCCTTAGTTCCAAAATTATTACTAGTCTGTTCTGAATGCACCTTAATATGATTAAAAGAAAAAAAAATCCAATTAAGATATATTGAATCTGACTCTTCTTTGCCTTGAATTTTGTCCATGTAACTTAGCATCTGACCTTTGTATTCAACTTTTGTTACCTCTGCCTCAGTCAGAGGGTGCTTCTCTGGCTCAGCATTTTTCCCCAAAGATTTTTCATCCAGCAAAGTTTTGTTTTCTGTACTGTGTGAATCTTTCACCTTCCTAAAAGGTTAAGCAGAGGTACATATGAAGTCTACATAGAAATAATGAGATGAGCTCAAGTTTTGTACTCCTCAAAAGCCTGCAGAAACAGGGAAGAAATTGTATGTAAGGGACCCAATGAGCAGCATACAAATCATGGAATGAAGTTTGTTCTTGATAAGATGAAAATCTAATGCCTCATCACCAGTGGGTTTTATTTCCAACAGGAGGTGGTAACTTTTAATAGTCTTGTCTCTTGATACTGAAAATAAAAAGATTTAGCTCTCAAGTTGAAGGCAACACGTGGCTTTTTTTAAGAGTTCCCAATACTATCTTTGTGCTCCTTTTATTTATTTTTCTGCTGACATCACACCCAAGGACTTTGAGGGGTCTCAACACAATAGTCTAAATGCAAATAACCCCAATGAAACCTGACTGCCAAACAGAACTATTCCCACTGAAATCAGTTGCCTGAGTCTGACATTATTAAGTCAGGATTTTCGCCATGGCATTCATCATTTACACAACGCTGTGTTCCTCTTCTGTGCTACACCTCTTGTCAATAAACCCGTTAAAAGTGATGGTACAGAACCAGGCCATTATTGAGGTATAAACCAGAACTCCTTGTTTGTTTTGTTTACTTTTAAAACTACCTTAACCCATTCATAACGTCTTGGCGAGTATTTACATTTTGCACCTCTCTCTTTGAGAATGTCACCTATAGAAATAAAACAAAACAAGTATTTTACCCAGTCCTGTGGGGTATGTCCTGAGTTGTACATTCCTCACTCCAGTAAAAATACAACTCTAGGAGTTGGCACTGAAAGCTATCTTTATTACCAGAAGGGCTGGAAACAATATTTTCCTTTCAGGTTTACTTCAGAGATGCCCAGAAAGAGCTTCACAAAGCACCGTGTGCTTGTGACCTTCAGCCTGCGACTTACAGGGAGCAGATTTTCATAAGTGACCATGTAACAAGGCAGAAACAAGATGCAGCTGATTTATTTTCCAGTGCTGTGTAACAGTGCCTAAAAACTTAGGCAATACTAAGCTAGTCATAAGGCTGATTTTAAGAGTATGGTTTGAAATACGTATTTTGGGCCTGCTTTATCCCTTATCCTGCTTATGCTTGAGAAAAGGTTTTCCCTGTGTTTTTCTTCCTATCAAAGCAACAGGAACATCTTCTATGCTTGGGACAAATGCTAGAGGATGGGAAGACAACAGACTTCTCACCCTGATAGTTCTGGTGGGAAGATGCCAAGTAGCCCTCTCACAAGACACAGCAAAATTGCAAACTGCACAGAAATAATTCCTACTTGTGCATTAACATCTCACAGAAGTGAGATAAACCACCCTGACGCATACCTTCCATCGTGCTGTAAGCCATCATGCTTCCTTTGCATGAGCTAGGAGCAGGCAGCCAGTCTCTGAAAACAAGATTAATTTCCAACCTTTAGTCTAGTGACACAGAGTTCAAATCATGGATGGAGAAAAAGCAGGAAGACACATTGCTGCTACTGTTACAGCACTTCTCTAGCGCCACCAGTAAAAATAAATAAACCTGAGAACAAGCTATTATTAATTCCCTCCATGCAGATAAATATTATTAATATTGCTGAGTTTATTCTCGGAGTACTTTGTCCAAAAGAAGTAGTGTTGCACTGACCCCTGCTCTGCAACAAAAAACACCAGCACAGAGACCTTCTCTGGCCAGATATAACACAGGTCTCCCAAGGCCACCTCTCTGCAGGAAGCATTCTTGCAAACAAACCGTACCACAGCACTACGTTTTAAGAAAACCTTGAGTTTTGGTTCAAAGCCCAAGAATTGGCAGAAGAGGAGTAGGGAAGAGCACTAGGGGAAAAGGGACATCTGCCTCAGGATGCTTTCCAAAAATCTCACGTTCTGCTCTTACAGTTTAGAAATACATTGTACTTCTATAGATACAGAGTGTTTCTGGGCAATGAAATGTCAGGGTCTTCTTTGGTTAAATTGAAATGTGTAAGTAAGATTACACCGGGAAGGGAATCTAGGCTTTGACCTCATGCTACCTCCACTCTACATCTGGAACACTCTGGTCAGATACTGTTCCATTAGAAAGGTTTCACTAAGTGGGTTTAAATCTAAAGGGCAAGCACAACAAAAGGGTCTTTAAATAAGTTAATTTCAAGTTACTTTCACCTGTTACTACCAGACAGTTCAGCTAAACACTTCACCTTGGGCTTTCAGCATCCCCTGAGCACGATCTAATAGCACCAGGAGACATCCATCATTATTGCATGTAACAACCTAGGATCACTCTAAGCAGCATGCGTTGTACTGCTGCTACCCAGGTCCTTTCCCAACCGCCACGGGGATTAGGCACATAGGAACCAGAAGGAAAACAAAAAACCCCAAACAAAACACCACAACTAACAGACTTGAGAAATAAGGTCTGGCTTCCATTTCAGGGAATATTAATAGCTGAAATTGTTAACAACCAATGGACAAAAAGACTGTTCTGCTTCCTGCTGGTTTAACTGCTTCTGGACAAAGCTCTGATTACTGCTAATAAGCCTAGAAATCAAATAAGCCTTAGTAATGATACAGAACAGCAAGTTACCAAATAACCATGCTTTCTAGACAGAATGGTCTCCTGCAGCCAAAAATAACAGCAGAAAGGCTGCGTTAGGGAGCTGAGTGACAACTCAAAGGCTAAAAACCATTCAGACAAATTTCAGGTACTGCAAAATCAGCTCACTCTGTCTTATTAACTGTATTGGTAAAAAGAAATGGGGAAAGGACTTTGCTAATAGGAGAAGAAAAGTCAAAATTACTACCAGTGGCACATATAACTGTCTTAGGAATCTATACATTAAGTTCAAGTCTTTATATTTGGTCTGCTGGTCCTGGACAGCGCTCTTCAGCAGAGGGTGGATAGGGCATTCCATGGGCTGTTTGGCTGTTGCTCGTGATTCTGATGGCATTATGGGACCTGATGCCTCCACAACACAAACTGTCCTAGGATGCTTCTCTGGAAACCCAAATATGATACAAGGACAGCATAACTGCTTCAAATACATTTCTGTCCCCCCCGTTAAAATTATTTTCTTTCACTCTGAAACTTCTAACTTGTTCAATTTCTCAGCCAAAATCCCAAGGAAATGCTTGCAACTGTAATGGATTTACATTTTTCCTTGAAATAGAGATTTTGTAGTGTAGTACACAGCAGCTGCAACAAAGGGAAAGAGACATTTAGGTCAGAACCCTACCACAGGGTCAGACCCAATTTCCATACTTGACAAAGATGACCTCTTAAATTCTGCCTGAAAGATTTATAGCAAATAGCCTATGCCAGGACTTCAGTAGAAAACATTAGGAAGCTCTCAAATACTCCATCAGATGCAAATATTTTGTAGAGACAGAGAATCTACAGATTAAGCTACAGAGTGTGGTTTTGTCACTGAACAGGAGGGGTTAGACAAGGATCTCCTTTTTTCTTTGTAGCTACAAGCTATCTGTGTTCCTCTGCTAAAAGGACTGCAATAAAATTCCATATAACCAAAGGACAATTAAGTCATATTAAGTGCAAAAAGTCATCACTTGATAATGATCCACTGATTTCAGCAAGACACTAATCATTTATGGAAATCAAATTTGCATTGGTAATGAAGTGATTGGACCATGCTGAAGCAATTCAGATACTCCTTAACCTTGCTTCCATATGTCCCCAAATCGCAGTGTTTCTGACAGAGATGCTCGAAGGACATCGCGTTACCTTCCATTTCATTTCTGTCCAATAACCCTGTACCAGGAAAGGCAGATTCTGGATTCACAAATTGTACTTATTTTATGGGTTTCCAGCCAGACAAGTACTTGTGTCCAGCAATCCAAAGGAAGTCAGCTGCTTGCTGAAGCTAAACACCAGTACTAAAACTGATACCATTAAATCTGCAGATCAATTAAGAGAATTAAAATGCTAACGACTGGCCTATCACTGCCTCAGCCACATCAGAGCGAGGGCAGCTATACGTTACCTAACTCATGAGAAAATCTATGGACTTGTAGCTGCTGCTCACCACACTTGCAGCAAAGTGTGTCAGCAGGATTGAGACAGAGCTTCCCCCTCCAAATACCAAAATGGCCAGTGAGGGTCCAACCAGGAGCAGATAGTCCCAGCTGCCCTTCTCCCAGGGGCTCCCGCAAAAACCACCTCTCACACATTGCAACCATCTCCTCCAAACTTGTCACCATTCAGAATGTGATTGTGCTAGAAAAAAGGTTCAATTTTATATATATATATATAAAAATATTTTTTTACAGCATCATCTATGACCAAAACCAACGTGTCCATAAAATACAGAGGGTTTTGTTGGATGTTTTTTTTTTTATTATTAATTGCAAGAATTATCTGTGTGCCTCTATAAGAATTCTAATTGAGATCCAATAGCTATTTAATCACCTGCAATTTATCTGCGGACACCGAAAGGAAACGATGCCTTGCTCGGGTTTGCTCGGCACCACGAGGTGGCAATATCAGCCCAGCGAACCGAGCGCCAGCCAGCCGCAGGAACTGCTCGCTGCCCTTTCCTTTCGCTGGCAAGTATTCCTGCTATTCCCAGTCAAGGGGAGAGTCCAAGGATTGGGTCAAAGCTAAGCAGCTCCCAGGAGCCCATTAACGAGCACGCCCAGGCTTTGTAAATCCTGGTCATACTGCACAGAAGGCATAGCTGCTGCATTCAGGCTACCCATTACGTTCACTTGCTTCTGCGAACTGACCCCCCCTTTGGCATATTTTGGTTTAGAGAGAGAACTATGTGACCCTGAAGCTCCCATTAGCTTTAGGCCACTTAATTTTCTTCTATGCCAGGACACCCTTATTTCTATGTTGTAACATGATGGAGCTTCCTTATGAAATGAAGCGATATACTCTCACGTAATAGCACACAACACAACACACTATTAATTCATTATCCAAAACCCATGTATATGCCCCAAAACACATGGCCTCTGGAAAAGCAGAAAACAAAACACTTTTTGATGACTCAAGAGCAATAGAAATACTCCTGGCCTGTATTTGGACAGAATGCTAGATCAAAAAGGGTGCTTATAATACTCAGCTTTTCAAAAATTTTCTGTGTTAGTTAGGACCTGATGGTCTTTCTTAATTTACCAATTATTTTGGTAAGTTTGATCAAGAAGCAGAGGTAGCTTGGTGATGGAAATTAACTCCCACTGCAAACATGAGTATTGCCATGGCAGGCATTACACTGGATTACGATGCTGTAAATCAAAACACAGCCTGGCTTCAGCCAGCATCCCAGGACTGCAGTCCCCAAACTTCTTGGGCAGTTCAGAAATAAATGAATAAATAAAATTTAATTTAATAGGAAGAATATATTCCTAGGTAAATTAACATATAGAATTAATATCTCTTCTCTGATCTCACCATTATCCCATTTGGCATTACAGTAACGTAGACAGAAGTCATAGCCACTGATCCATATCCACTTTCCAGACTTATTTACAGGCTGATCCCGAGTGCTGAGGGACTCCAGACAGCTTCTGACTTGGTCAGACCCAAGATCCAGGTGCACTCACTCCCTAGCACCCTCGCTTCTGGCATGCACTGAGCAGCCCAATGACCAAATCAGAAAACATTGTACACAATCCTAAAAC
Source organism: Gallinula chloropus (assembly GCF_964237585.1). Lineage (NCBI taxonomy): Eukaryota > Metazoa > Chordata > Aves > Gruiformes > Rallidae > Gallinula > Gallinula chloropus. Next base: position 18,730,432 of record NC_140088.1, on the reverse strand, counting down.
AGACTTTAAATATTCTGAATTGTAACCCCTGTTCTCTACTAAGATTTTTCTGTTAAATGAGCCGGATTAATCCCCCCACCCCTCTTTCCACACCATCTGTGGATCCCCATTAGGGGTCAGCAGTCATTCCTGAACTGAATCGGAGAAAGGGTTTTAACAAAACACAACTGATCATTTCAAATTGGCTGACACAGTTTCTCTCCCGTGTGCTGTTTCACCTACAAAACATTAACCAACTTCAGTGCACAATAAACCACAACCCCCTGCCAGCTCTTCGCAGTGCAATGGTCTAGAAGAGAAATCAAACCTTGTTCCCCTTCTAGAAGGAGCTCCTACCTGAAGCCTCCCACTTCTTCCAGCACAAGCCTGTGCTCTACACTGACTTTCTCTGCTGTGGAGATGCCCCAAAGCAGAAGAGATACACCCAGCTCCCATGTGTGGCTTCTTAAGGCTGGTAAGCAACAGCAACCAGTCCCACCCAGCTGAATGGGGAAGAGCGCAGGTGACTGGAAGGGACAGTGAAGAAGCCAGCTGCAATATGTTAAGGCATGTTCACTAACTGGGGGAGGGCTTGAAGCACTGACACTTCAGCAAAAGCCTTATCCCAAGACTAGGAACGCAACTGTGAACTGAAGACATCACAAGGTGGTGAAAGAAAAGGAGAAAAAGCAATTATACTTACTAGGTTTCCACCCATCACTGTAGACTGGTAAAACTGAGTGCATTCATTTTTAGGATGCAAAGCATTTATCTATGCAATCGTAAAGCCACTGGAAAGATTACCTTCTGGTAGGCGAAAACCATTGCGATTTTCTTGTCAGAGGAACAGCTGTTCCTATGCAAGATATGCACCAGAACTTTTTGTACCAAGTTGTTTTGGTCTTCAAAACCCAGTTCCAGTATTGTCTGCAATTTTATTCATAAAGCTAAATGATGACTTTAATGGCAAGATATTTAAATTTTAAAAGAAGACATCAGAATATGAAATTACCCACTGACTCCAGCTGCGATACGCTTGTTATTTCACACTTTCGCCCACACTCATTGGAAATTCAGTTCGAATATGACAACTTGAAAATTGGTTTCAATCACAACTAATATATGAGAGCTTTTCCCCCCCTCTTACTGTTCCATATATCTCATAAGCACCAAATGATGATGTGTAGAGCAGCAGAAGGAGAGTCAAATATCTCCTGAAGGTAATCCAAAGTACCACACATCAGACCGCGACAGGTGTCAACCTCTGCAAAACAAAACCAGATACCTTTAATCTGAACTATTCTGGGGATTCAGCCTCAGGCCTAACACTGCAGCTATTCACAGCATCCACTAATACCTCCTTGCCATTTCTAAGCCAGAGGACCAACGTTTTCCTTTCAGTCTCCTGAATGGAAGCGATGCAATGCAGTACAACCGGTCAGATCTCCACATAAAGAGACCATTAAGTAGGTTTTCACTCTGTGTTCAAACTGGTAAAATTTTCAAAGCTAAACACAAAGTCAACCTGCCGCACACTGCAATACCATAGCTCTGGTTCTCTAGAAACGAAGCTATTTTTAAACTGCAGTAGCAATGTGAACTGCATAAATTAGCATAATTTCTGCCTTCACAGATAGTTCTCAGTTGACTGTGTTACAGGCTATGAATTAGCGCTCTGCAGATTCCTTACTTCTACCAACACCAGTCAATCATGCAATCCATGGGGCTTAAAATCCTCTTTTCCAGACCTCAAAATCTCGACGGCTCTTTTTACACTCCCGTTTTCCTCCTTAGAGCAGTTCTATCAAACGCTTGGGTTGCATTACAAATCTCACAAGGTCTTCATGTGTAACTGGTGGTTATGTGGCTTCATAATTGCAGGACATGTTACTATTTTCCTGACTGGTGATTCTTCTCCTTGTGGGCAGATGGCATTGAAGTAGAGTGCAGATGGTAACCCACAGCCCACAAACTCCTCATTATAATCTGAAATAGCGCATGCAGCTCTTCGATTCTTATCTTCTTTTTAAATTATTTTCAGCATTGCAGGGTAAATTGCTGTTTTCAGAAAGCACAGCCAAAAGTAATGATATGTGTTTATAGTTGAGAACCTTCCCCTAACAAAGAGGTAATGATGTGCCTTCTATCTTTCCAAGTTTTATTAAAATCCATAAATCATTAGCAGAAAGGATTTTAAATCAAGTATCTCTTGCTTCGATTCATTACCTCAAGGAAAAAAATTGGTAAGGAAAAAGCAGATCACACTGAAGCATGGCAGCTTAAGAGCCACGCAGTGAGCTATTTAAGGTAATTTCATGGCTCCAGGTATCACTTTACCTGAGCTTCTTGGGATTATAATAGATTTATCTCTGCAGAACACCTGTGAGATAAGGGACTTGCTGCTGACAAATGCAAGGACGTGACTGTTTGAAGCAATGCCGATGGCCTGGGGGTCTTCAGGGCTCACACACTCACCACCTTCTCCTCCCTGCCCTTTAAGGACTGAAACTCTTCCTGGCAGTATTGCACAGCTCAAAATGAAGGTGCCATAAAAACTACTCTTATCATTCTTTCAAGCTTTTTCACAGGATGCCCAGTCTGTCGGAGCTGGCTTTCCTAACCTTCTGACCAGTTGGAAAGTCCTAAAAACACTGAGTTGAAAATATCTGTGGTGGAAAATAGCAAGGAATGAAATAATAAGCATTAGAGGTCAAGCCTGGATCCCTGAAAAGTCTGTATTAACCAGTGGAAAAGCATTAAAAGAAATAAATGTATCCCTTAGTTATAAAAAGAAAGCAAGCAATACTTAAATGTCCCACTGACATGGGTGATGAGGTTTTACTAACTCGTAGTTAGTTCTCACACACAGCATAAATGAAAAGTTGGCTAATTTGCTCCTGCTCCAAAAGCCTACAGTCAGACTTGATAAACATAAATAGTATCATCTGTTGGATGTTTTGACCTGGTGCCTGACAACCAATTGTTAAACCAGGCTATTTTACCTCAGCTATAATGGAACCTTCTAAATTGTCTCACAAAATGGTGTCTGTCTTATTTAAAGGGTCGACATGTTGCTTAACTAAATTTACTGCCATTAGGAGTTCACGTTAGCAAGGCTTTTCCTCAAATAGCTGGGATTATTTGCATATTATACATCAAAAACATTCGGATGTTCAACTGAGTTACAGTATATATACACCACAATATAAAATATTTGACTATATAATACAGGGCTACAATCTTCCACAGCATGCAGGCATGCTAATGATCATACACGTGGACAACACAAGATTTAATAATGAAGTATTTCATCACTGAGGGCAATTTATCTTGTCTACATTCATGGAAGAAGATTATAGGAAATCATCTGCTTAGTGGTTTCCCTTTCACAACAAAAAAAAAGACAATAATCAGTTTTCATTAGGGAAGACTTGTCCTTTCTGTTGTACTGACATTGATTTCATGTCCTTACACCAAAGGCAGCACTGATGTCAACTGAATAACTACATGGTATCTTCAAACACCAAGGTTTATATAAAGGGTAATAGAAATGCTTAAACTTCAGATGCAGTAGTGAAGGATTTACATACATCAAAAGAACATAACAGATGTGGGTTTTCTCCATCCTAGAGACTTGTGCTTGAAATTAATAAAGGTCTTCAGGACTGACCATTTGAATCTGCTGTTCTGTGAGAAACCTCAGCTTGTTGTGACTCAAGAAAATAAAAAATTTCTAGAGGAAGAGAAAGCTCCATCATAAGTGCCTTACAAAAGTCCTGCCTTTGTAAAGGCCATCTTCGTCACACAATACCTTGTGGTTTGTCCAAAAGCAGATTCAGAGCTCTTTAGCACAAGAGGCATATCGCCTGTGGAAAGGCAAGAGAATTTTGGCAGTGGATGAAATACCATGCTAGCATTTCTGATGCAGTAAGAGTGGCTCTGTCACACATCTGCTCCTCTGTGAGAAGCTGAATCTGCCTGTGACAAGGTCAATTTTGAGAAGGGTTGGTATTAAAAGATTATGCTCCCTCCATCCTCTCACTGAGGCTGTGCTAATTATTTCAGGGGAGCAAAGGAATTCTTTGATCCTCCAACTCTTCCTGCCCTCACAAGGTGACTTGGGCTGCTGGCACAGCACTCAAGAGGAATGGCATGGTACGTCATAATTCCATAATTGTGGAATTAGCCATTTTCAACCTTGAAATTTAACCCTAAGAAATTGAGTATGCAGTAATCCACGTAATCCAGGCCTCTACACCTGTCCCTCTTCCAACTAATCTCGCCATCCTTCATCATGTCACATCTTAATTTAGAGTCCTATCTGCTAAGGTCAGTGTAAGTGGATGCTCAGGAAGTCACAACAAGTATTTGTCACACAGTGGGACCAATTGCTTCCTTTGTGAACTCTGTGAGATACAGAAATATCAACAGAGAGCCAAGCCCTTCCCCAGCAATGCAGAAATGATCTCTACAAATGCGCTGAGCAGCAGTGAAACGAGAGAATAAATAAATAAATAAATCGCAGCGTAGCCTCGGATAATGCGATCTGCTGGTATTAAGTTTTCTCCTGAAGGAGTTAAGTATATACCAGCTGCTCTACATTAAACCGAGCTGGCATTTTAAATCATGCAAATTAGCCGAGCTACCATCCATTTCAGCCCAGCATTTAACAGCATTGCTATAAATGATGCAAAGTACTGGCCAAACCAAGCCCTGCCATTTCAGCTGCTGTCAGAGAAGAAAGGAGGAGGGAGGGTAACAGCACTGAGCGATGCTGCAGCTATTCACAAGATGGTTTACAAGAGATTCCTTCCACCACAGGTATTGTTTGCAAGATGAAACATGCACACATGCATGAAAAGTCCAAGGCTTTTATTTGTTGAAAATCCATTTATGTAATTTGGTAAGAACAACTGCAAAATTATCTGAAATGAAATGATTTACCAGCAGAACAGAGAACTTTCAGATCTTTCTTTGCTTAATGCTGCGTAATAAACACTGAGTGGATTTGATGGGCCATCAGCTCGGAAATGCTGACACAGCAGCCTATGGGGAGCCTAGGGTGGCATCAGTCCCCACCATAATGTCTCACACCAATAAAGCTTTCTCAGGCTATGAAGATAATACATAAAAACTTGTGCTTGTTCAGTGCAAACCCCATTTTCTGCTAAATTTTAGAGAGCTCAGAAGGTAATAAAGAAGATGAAATCTTATCTAGTTCGTGTTGTGGACAAGAGATTAAGCCTCAGCACAAATCTGAAACTGTGTATAGGAGAGTGAAGAAGCTGCTACTGAGTAGTCTAGGAGCTTTGTAGATTGGCTTTTTGATTTCAGGTTCTTTGACAGACCCTTTTTTGCCTTCCCCCCCTTCTTTTTTTTTTAAGTGCCGACTGCAGTAAGTAACCTGCTCAACAAGGGGATTGATCCTTGTGTTAAAAATCAGACAGAGCTGCCTTGCTATCCAATCTGATGAACCAAACCACTGATGAGTATGCCCCACAGGCATTACATCCCAATGCCCAATACCATCATGTCACCTCAAGAGGGTTGGACTTCCAAGTTTCACTATCATAATGCCTTTAAGCCAAAATACATCCACAAGAGGAACATCTCCAGGATCCTGAAAACAATCCATGGTAGGGGCAGCAGAAAGACCACCACAGGACCCTCAGTGAACCCCAAAACCTGACATCTGGGGGGGACAGGACACAACAGGCAGACCTGGCTCCCCTTCACGGCCTGGGGTTCCCACAGAGTCTGGAGTCTCTCTGTGCTTTCTTTTGCCTCAGGCACTTACCACTACTTGGCCAGTGGGTCCCAAAGGCAAACATCTCAAAGAAGGGCACTGCCCCTCCACATCAGTCCCAATATTCACAGTGTTTCCTATTGTCTGGCACCACAGTGAGAAGCAGCCACAGAGAAAGGAGAAAATCCTGGGTACATCTCACTTGTGGAAGATGCTTCTCTCACTCAGTTTTGACATTTTCATCCACAAACAGATCCTCTTCCTAATATTTCTGCTTCTTACCACAACTAGATTTCCTTCCACTGGTTTGGAGTTGAACTATTAATTCATATTAAAAAAATCACTTCATGTAGTCCAAACCCTACCAAGTAAAAAGGCCAAAAGGCTATCTCTTACAGGCAACCACAGGGAAAGTCTCCATTGCTGCTAATGAGGGAAGTTTGTATCTGACTGCTTGGAAACGGGATCCTAGGCAACTGCTGCTCTTCCCTCTTGACAGGCAGAAAGTGGGTTTTGTTTTGTAAATTAAAGCAAATTCATTAGAATTCCCCTGGTGAGGTTGTGTAGGGATAAATAGACTCTGCTGCCTTGCTTCCAGCTCCGCACTGGAGGACAGGCACCTGTTTGCCAGCTTTCCTTGGCAGTGACCACTTGGCACATTTGCCCAGAAGACCAGACCTCTGTGTGCTCCACAGCCCATCTCGGAGGAGTAAGACGTAGCAATGCCAAAAATACTCCTTCCCGAAATAATCTGTCCCAGTTAAGCCACAGACAAGTCTGGAATATGCATGGCTGCCCTGAGAAGTAGACTGGCCCATGGTTAGTGAGCAGGAAAGGAGAAAACAGTTTCTAAGATACAGCTTCAAATGGTCAATTGTACATTTGATCTTGAAACACACACGACATTTTAAAAATTAGTTCTGAAGGCTTAAATATCCGTAAGACTTTTTCAAATTAAGAATAATTTATAACTGAATTAAATTTGTCTTACAAGACCAATCCATGAATTATTCTTTTCACCAGCTGCATTCCAAGTTGCACACGGATCTCGGTGGATGGAAACGTGTGCGCTACATCTGTTCCAGGCCTTTAACCTCTGACACGCACAACCAGCCACAGTTCACAGCTGACATTTCTCTAGGAAGATGCAACTTTGTATCATCCTACATTGGCTGAGGACTCCAAAAGACATGATGTGAATCTGTGTGTCTGCTTGATCTTACAATGCTACGCCTGATAGTTGTCTATCCGCCAGAGGAAGCAAATCTGCTAGACCCCCGTGTGCAAGCTGATTAGAAATTACTTCCTAGTAATTAATGTCATAAATTGAGAAAGAGCCAAAATAGATGTGAGGTGGAAATACAGCTGTTGCAGTCTTTTAAAAATACTTTTCAAAACCAGTATTTAGCTTATTGGTACTAAAGGTGCCTGTAGGATCTAACGGTGGACATTGGTCAAGTGAACATGGCTAAAGAAAAATGAATTTGCTCCTAAATATTTGTTTCAAGGCATACAAGTGTAACAAAGTCTTAGAATCCAGAAAAATGCAATACAAAAATAACATCTGGTCAGTAGTAGAAAGGTGATCCTATCAGAGAATTGCTAGGACAATCTTTAAAACTGAGAATATCTTTCAGCTGTTCAAATGGAAGATCCATCAAATGGATTACAAGGAGGCTGAGACGCTAGGAAATACTACAGATCCTCACATGTTGTGGCAATGAGATCACCACACTCAAAATCCCTTTAATTTTATGAACAGCCTCTAAAGAGCACTGTCACAGACTTAAAATACACTGTGAAGTGCTGGATGCAACAGGACATAAAATTCCAGCCTATCATACACCTCTTCCACTTCTCTCAAAAACAAAGTATGGGTGTTCTCAGACAGCCATCTTGAAGACTAGATTCCTATACAGCTCTGAAAATACGTAGCTGCCTATTAGCAAAGATGCCTTGTCAGCTTCTACAGCCATTTGGAGGAGGAGGAACAACATGGAAATTGATTGAGGAAGTTACATGATTCCTTCCATTTGGAGAAAGAATAACCCAATCAACAAGAGCCCAGCTCTATGAACAGCTACTTGTGCAGCTGTATAAATCAGCCTGACAAGTGTTTTTATGGCTTTTTTTTTCTCTTGTTTTTTTCTGCTTTGTTTGGTTTTTTGTGTGTGAGGGGTGTTTGGGTTTTTTGCTTATATAGGAAAGCCTAGATGCGTATAATTAGATAATTACTTTCTCAGACAGGTAAGACAAATATCTCTGGGTTTCTCCAAGAAGGCTTTGTGGCCCAGCCTCCTACATCTTTGGAACCCTAGTGTCTAAGAACCTGTCATTCCTCCACCCAAGGCATGGAGGGAGCAGCAAGTCAAGTACCTTGGCCTCTGGTCCTCTGAGGAATAACAGTATTTATTACCTTTATGAAGAGACCAACTTCCACTTTTAAATAAAACACTGATGAATCCATCAACTTATTGCTCAAGAATTCATGTTTCAGACACCTGACCACATTTCCTTGTCAAGCAAAGCATCATCATTACCATACCAATGCCTGACAATCCCAGTTCCTTGGTCTCTACAATCTTGAATTTTTTCTTCTCGTTCGTATAAAATAAAATCTCAACAAATACTATTGGGAAGCAGCCCCTGGGCAGTCTTCACCAGCTGCTAGCTCCTCCAGTACAGCCTCACTACTGCTACAGGCAATTCTGAAGTCTACATCATAAGCATGAACTCACATTAGACACTTTGGTATGATACCACGGTGATCATTATGTAAATAACAAGAAAGAAGAAATGGATCAATATTAGTTATGGGACAAGTAAAATAAGGAGATTTAGGTAATCTTTCCAACTATGAAAGAGGATATTGCAACTTCTGTCCATAACTGTAGAGAAAAAGCCCACTGAGAATAGGAAGGGGACATAATGAAACATTCAAGACAACGGGTGGACACGGGGTAAAATTTAAGAAGAGGCCATGGGAGTAAACAAGACATTGTCAAAATACGATGATATGACAGTCCAAAACTGAACACACATAAGGGCAAAAGTCCTGGTAAAAGCATATTTTGAAATCCAGAAGTTAGATATTTTTTCCTTTCGTGTATTGTTTTCCCACACATTGCTTCCAATTCTAAAATAACCCTAAAGTAAAAAGAGAAATAATCCAAGGATAACACACCTAAAAATACTTTCAAGAAGAAAAAATATAGGTGGAATCAGAATAAATCTTCAGATCTCAGCCTGGTTTTTAAAAAGTGACCTGTTTTCTCAATTATTTATTTTAATAAATGGTTTATTTGTTTTATGTTTTAGCAGCTATTTCCAAGCCTATGCTTCGCAAAACTGAAGAAACTGAGAATGTTTCCACAAACTATTTCAGAAAGAACAATTTACAGATAAAATTAGAGGCATCAAGTAAGTGCCAAGTTTTTGACTGGATTCCAGTTCTTGGTGAATGGAAAACCAGCAGCTTCCTGTTACAAAATGTACCAACAGTTCACGTCTAATAATACACATAAAATCTGACCATTTATATACTTCAAATATAGATGTTTCTAAAAATAATATTAAAGCAGGGTATTTTTAGCCAGGTAAACTTCTCAGAAGAATGAATCTGAGTTTGGTTGAGGTTCTACAGTTTACTGCAAGGAAAAAACAAGTAGGTTAAATGTTAAGAGATCTCTTGATTTCTACCAGAATAAAAGTAGAAAGTTTAGCCCCCGGAGCTTAAATAAGCAGAAAACAAATGAGGAAAAATAGAAGCTCAAAAAACACATCCTTCCATTAAAGGCCCAGCTATCACTTCATACAAAACTCTATGTTCTTCAACAGCACTTATAATATTTATTTTGTGTTGCAAGATTGCGAAGTTCAAACAGAATCATTATTGATTTAAACCCTGCCTTAATTTTTTCCACTTTGGTAAGAAAAAGAGATTTGTTGGAATCCACTCTTCCTATTTCAATGAAATAAAGGCTTTATTTTTTGGTACACTCTGGACAGAAAAAAGAGCACTGTTTGTGTTGATCTCAGTTTTTGTTCTTTTGGTTACTTCTCAGGTACTTGAAAATTGCGAAAGGTTCACATTTTGTTTACCAGATCGCTTTTTTTTTTGAGAAGTAAAGCTCAAGTTTAGAGCTAGGAGTTTTAAAAAGCAGTACCTGTTGTTACCTCTGCTAATATCCTTATACCTCTCTGCATCTTCAGGTGATTCCTTCAGGATAGGTTTCTATTTCATATGGCCTAACTACTTACGAGAGTATTTTGAAGACTAGTGAATGTTCCATTATGATGAGCTCCATAAAGCACACCAGCATGATTTTCAGACACTAAGAACACTTGTACAGCTCAAGTAGCATCTACACTTTGTTTACAATACACACAGATGCTTTTGCCTTTCTATTTTCTCACAGTACCCTTGCTTTTCAAATTAAAATTATTTTATCCATATTTGAACATGGACAAATTAGATACATTATTATTACACAAATTTGAGCTAGCAGCTGGAGAGGTAGAAAAACATAATGCTTCTCCAGTGAAGCCAAGTTCAGTTCAAACAAGCCCTGAAGAGAGATTGCGTGTTGAACAGAACTGAAATACAACATATATATATATATATATATATACACACATGCATATATATATATATACATGCATGTGTGTATATATATATATGTACACACATATCAACAACAGAGAAGTTCTGTGGAACACACGATAGACAAACCAACTAGGAAAAGAAGGAAAACTCTAAAAGCTGTCAAAGAAATTTACCACTGCAGCCAGGAAGGCAGAGAGAAAGAGAACAAGGGAAAAAATATAATAAATTTAACCCACTTCTGGTTAGAAGACACCTGGACCCAAGTGTAGGGTGCTATCGTACATCAAGTGTCAGAGCAGACGGGGATCACAATTACTTGGTAATACAGGGACAGAGAGTGTTCACTGAAGAAATATAATTTTATGGAGTAAGTGAAGAGTTTCAAGGACAGAGATAGAACATATGGACATCATAAGCATTTTGAACTGATTAACAAGTAGCAGCAAAGGAGAAAGATAATGTAATAGTCAGGGGACTAGCTAGTAATTTTCTATGGCACTGAAGACTTTATGACCTTGGGTAAGTTTCTTTGTGACAGCCATTCATTTATAAAATAACATCCATGCCTCTAAGGAATGCTCTTAGGTTAAGTATATTAAAATTTGGAAGTTCCTTAGATATAAGCTGTTAGCAAAGTCCAGAGAAATATAATTTTTTAAAAAAATTTGAAACAGGAATAAAGGTCATATTAAATGAGTATTTCAAAATCACTATCACAGACCATAATAACTTGAATGAATTTGACAGTAGCATTATTAGCTCAACAATAAATAACTTTGGAAATCCCACCTTGGGCAATTTGACAGTAAAGGTACTCAACTTGGGGAGGAGCATTACATGATGACCAAATGTTCTTCTGCTCAAGAACTGTCATAATTAAGCTGAAATCAGAGCAAAAACTATTTTCATTCATTCACCAGTACAATTAGAACTGAAATGGACATTTGGATTCCGAGAGACCTGTTGCATATTCTAAATGAAAACCCAACAATGAAAGAGCCCTCTGAGTCTATAGTGCAATCTTATATCTTATGTTCAAATACAGGGCGTTAAAACAGGGTAGCTTTTTATATTAAAAAGCAGATCACTGAGAACTCCATGTTAATAATAACAATAAAACAATTCATAAATTGTTTTCTGTCTGGTAACATTTCATTTAGAGAAGTGTGCTAGCAATTTAATATTTGTCAATATCTATCTATAAACATATTAAAAACTTTGTAATCATACATAGCTGAAGAATTTGGCTACTTAATAGTAGTGTTAAAAAAGATAATCCATCAGAAAGCAAGATACAGTAAGGGGTTTTTGATAGGAATGCATGTAAGCACATAACTGTAATTACATAGGCAAGTGCATTAAAATTGATACTAATATAATATTATTTTGTGGTTATACATCTTTAGAGCCTGAATGTATTGTTTTTCTTAGATACTTTTTTCCATCTCTTCAGGAAAACTTCTCCTGTGCACACATCCTAAACATGACCTCATTTGCTTTCTTCCAACATTGTAAAAAGCTATCTTTTGTGGTGAAGTTACCAGTATTACCGACCACATTCCTCATAATATCTTTTATACTTAGCTCAGCAGCCATCGAGACCAATTTCTACACCACTGAGGCAGCCCACATAATGGCACTGAAACCAGTCAATGTACATCTGACTTCAAATTAAGTCCAGATAAAGATAGTTTAATTCCTATCCCTTTTGCAAGATGGCTCTGTAGTAAAAACTATGAAGCCCAACATCATTCATAAAAATGGCTAATGCAGGCGAGAAAGGAAGGCATAATTTGCAATATGCTTTATTTATCTTTCTCATGATGAACTTTTACATTAGCTAGACAGCGATATGGAGGTATGAACAGCTTCTGATAAAGTTAATTAAAATATAGAAAAGCAATTACTAATATCTGAAATATATGGATTCATTTGGATTGCTAATGGCATGGGAACGGGGGCAGTGAGGCAGAGAACGTTAACCAATAGCCAAGAGATTGGGAGTCACATGTGGCTCTTGAAACGGCTGATGTGAGACTAAATTTTAAGTGTGGAAAAATACTGGAGCAACCTATGAAGTAATCAGTTGGTGAGGAGCTAGAGTACTTCAAGGCAGTGTACAACTGACTGAAAAACTCCCTGAGATTTGTCAGTTGTGTACTATCAACCTGAAAATGGCCATGCAATAGGTGTTTTGCAGGGATCTGTAATGGAGTTTCTCTTCCAATTCCATCCCATATCATTGTTTTTGACTTTGACTCCAGAAAGGCCAAGTAGAACAATCCAGGGATGTTTGTATTCTTGACTGCAAATGTTTTTGGAGCACACATCAGATATACAACACCCCAGATGTAGATGATCTTTACACCTTGGCAAAGAATAACTAAATCATGACAAGAAAAAAATCCAGTAGAAGATTAGAAAACAGGGGGGGTCTAGAATGTCCCAGCTCGAGAGCACCCAACTTAACATGATCTTCAGTAATTGGGACAGCAATGTGCAGAGAAGTCTATCTGAGCAAAGTAGTTTCATTGCAGATGATAGTATCTATCTAGCTTTGACCTGAATTCTTAAAAAAGGGGGTCTGGGCAAACTGAAAAGAGCTCAGTAGATGGCACAAAACATAGAACTCATGAGAAAAAAGGTTAAATGGATTAGTTTTACCTAGTGCGGAGAAAGAGAAAAGCAAGGGAGAACATGGCAGCACCTAATGAGCATCTGCCATGTCCACCAAGAGAGCATAACTGCCTAAATTTCAGCAAATGAATATTGAGAAGACATTTTCAGAGAAATAACCAATTGCCTCCCCACCCTGCCCAACACTAAGGACAGTTACAGGAAATTACCGAATACACATCCTTCATACCAGGTTGAATAGATGCCTGTTAACTTGAAGTGTTTTAGTGGAAGGAACAATGACTTACTAAGGTTTTTTAGGACTGCTAATATACAAACAGCAATTATTTTTTTAGGTTCTCCATAAAATGACAATCAAGAAGCTAGAAATACAATACAGCAGCGATAAACACAGTAATTAAATCCATGGTCTCCTTCAGTGGCTTTCACAATAACATGGCAACAGACTGTAGTCCTGGAATGGTATCTTCTTCCTTGTACCTTGAACGAACACTTTTACTGTGCTCGTGGACTTTCTAGTCAGCAGTGACTTCTGTCTTAAATAACTAGTGTAAATTTAGTAGCCAAATACATACAGCTTTTTCAGAATAACTAATAAATATAATTTTGTATAGGAGAGATCACTATCTTGTGATCTACTCAACGGAAGTTTCTCTGGTAACAAAGTTAAATATTTCCATAACAATGCTCTCTAAATAAGGGTACAATTCATTGGCGGTGTTTTCAAATTAGACAAAATAAGCACCAGTGCAACAGCAGGACATGGTTGTGCACAACACAGGGAATTTAATATGGAAAAATGAATGGACCATGTGTATCAGGAACAATAAAACAGGAATGAAACTGCCATGATTCATCGACTGAAGATTTCAGACTAGCATTTACAATGGGCCTGATGCTAAAGCCCTCAGAACTTTCTCTGGAAAGTGCCTCTGAAATACACCAAAGAATGCTTTTTATAAATTGTGCAGCATTTTAAATAACACATTGCCCTTATATGGCCTTAAGCACAGAAATTCCAGTCACTATGAAGTCCAGCTTGCGCAAAACTTCCAGTCACTATAAAGTCCAGTTTGCATATGTAAAACCATTTCAAGAACAAAAAAAAACCACCAAAAAATCAAAATACTGAGTTTCCAGTGATACCACATTTTACCAGTGGTATCAGGACACCTTGATTTTCACCTGTTTAAAACAAAAATGAGTATTTCAATGAATGCCACCTGCAGTGCCCATGTTCTCCAAAGGTTCAAGCTCAAGTTACCACTTGGCACCAACAAAGACTATTAACGTATCACTGGTGTGCAAGTGGCTTGAAACATGCCCAAACAGCACTAGAATATAGTCTAGCATCTTCACACTGTGACTTCTGGTCTATGCACTAGGCACAACCTGTTCTCCAGAACAATCTGTACGCTAAGAGCAGGAAAAAAGGCAAGCAGAAATTCAAAGTGGAAGTAAATATACACACCAGGGTGGGAGACAAAAGTCCATATGCACAAATAGTTAAAGATATCTGATCTATCTGCTTCATCTCTCCCATCATCTCTTTCCCCATGTGCAGATGTCCTGAACATGAGGCCAAGTTGCTCCCTGTCTCTAGGTGCAACTGAATTCTGTATTACAGAGCACAAAGAGGACCGACTTCAAGAGGATTAAGAGCAACTCCCCAAAATACTCACAGAACACCACATCCTGTGGCTTATTGATTTTAACCCCCCCCAGAGATGTGACGGGAGTTTGAATCCCCTGGTGTTGAAATGGAAATTGAAGTGAGACATCCCCCACTCTCCCAGCGAATGCTCCACCTCTAAGCAGTGGTACAGAAGCAAGTCTACTTCTCTGCCACTTGCCTTGAAAGTGGACTGAGAGCACTTTGGGGCTTGAAAGAAAGAGCTTACACCTCTAACTCTAAGACAGTGTTTGAGGCTGCAAATGCCAAGTTCAACCTTGGCAAGAAATACAGCACAAATCTAATAGATTTCAGTCATTTTTATTTCTTCACTTTGATTTTCGATCCAAATGTCACGGTCCTTCTTTAATTCTCCCTCCACCCCCACAGGAGGATATCATGTCTTTCACTATGAGCTGCAAACTCTATGTGGGGACCAAGGTCTACAAGAGATAGGTGCCAAAACATTTGGTGTCAGTGCGACTTGTGGATCTACAGTCAAAATGGGACGATAAGACTAACTTCCCTCAATCACAGTGGATGCCAAGTGACAGTACAGTAAAATGGTAAGGGTCCCATTGGTGCTTAAGATAAAACATCCAGAGAATCTAGTGATCATCCTCATAGGTGATGACTATGATCCTTGAGATACTTAGTCCTAGTGTGGTGCTTAAGACTAAACCTTACCAGGCTTGTTATCAGAAAGCACTTCTACACCTGGACGTAGCTGAAGGTTTTCCAAGATAAAAATGCTTCAGCTGCTGACATACCATCTGGCAGCTGTCCATCCATCCCCTTCCTCCTCCCTTGGGAGGGAGGGACAGTAGAAACAAGAGAAGAATGGTGCCCTTGGTACAACCTATCTGGAAAAATCTCTCTATAGACTGATGATCCAAATTACTGCCTTGAATGGCAACAGCCTACGTGCTTATGTGGGCAGAGGGATCAAAGCTGGATCAATAAGAATAACAAAAAAGGACTGTGTTTATTCAACATAATGGATAGTAAAACAAACCTCACTGGCTCACACCTTAAAAGGTGTTGGTTATCTGCTTAGACTGCTACCCAAATGAGGTTACCAAGAATGACAAAGCTTAAGATTTCCCCTGCTGATGAAGTTATTCAAAACTCAAAATTATCTGAAATTCCTTTGCCCAAAATCCCTCCCTGTTTAATCTAACAAATTAGCATGAAGACCAATTCAGCATCAGGATATAAGAAAGCGGGGCTAGCTCCACATCTGTGTAAGGGTTAAAAGCACCATAGTAGTCCCCTTCCTGCTGCAAACGGCTACCACTGGCAGGATCTCTCTGATTATAATCTATTTTAAGATGAGAAAGTACTTATGAATAACAATTGCTTTTGCAGGAATGTAAATTTCTAGGCAGAAACCAAGGCGTGTCTGTGAGAAAGAGCAGCCTATAAAGGGATTTTGCTGACGTTTCATAATCAGGATGACAGACCCTAGCACAAGAGGAAAAGAAAATAAAAAATAGTATTTGTTTCTCTCTTAAGAACAAGATGTGATGCACAGGTCAGTCTGTCTGCCGTCACCGCCCTTCCACCAACACTTGGCTGTCTCCTTTTCCTGCTCTCAGTCCCTCAGGAACTGCTACAGTCACATTTGCCTGGCCTGAGTCGCCCGATACATCACCCTGTCTACCAGCAATGAAAGTGCAGCGTATCCTAAAATTCAGGGCATAGAGCCAAACACATCCAGTCAGTAGCCACACTGATCTAAGAGAATTTGGCTATGAGGTTGTAGATTTCAAAAACCTAGATGGTAAGGATGACCTGTTATTCCTTGAGGAAGGAAAAAAAAAAACCAAACCAGAAAAAAGATAAATATATGTTATACAACAGTATCACCTTCTACTGGGCTCAGATCACTGTGGAAGCGGCTTGTAACATACATGGCTGTTGCCAAAATACATCATGCTGCTATACGGCAATCTCTGTAACGTTAATCAATTCTGCTTGCTGCAGCAGACCATCTGCTTTGCTCACACCGTAGTACGCTAACACGTACTATCTGCTTACACTGCTGTTGAGCACACCAAGGCATCAGCAGTACCAGGCAACCCGAGCCATGCAGAAAACGTTAACTGTACTGACAAAAATTAAACAAGCTGAAGAACAAACGTTTCTCCTCCCTATGCAGGAAGCAGCGTATATAAAAATACGTTAAGGAAGTGATGCACATTCAAGGGAAGCCTAAAAAATGTGTATTGATAATGTGCTGCATCTATGATGTCGTGCACATACAGCTCTAAAACACTTGAGCATCAATTTCCCACATAATCTATTTAATTTAGCTGCACTAAGAATGACATGCATATTGCAAGTGACCATCAGGCGCTGCCTCCCATTCACTCCCCACACACTACAAATACAGAACGTTCACACGACTAATGCTCCAGTGCGGTACATAACCGAGCACAGGGCACATGACAACCAGCAATCCGTCCCCATCCAAGGCACACAGACCAGCCGTGTTAATTAGCACCCACAGGAAGAGCACAAAGAACACAGCCCATACACATCATCTCTACCATCTATCTCCCTTCCATAAACACCACAAGTTCAAGCAAAGGCAGCAGAGCCGGCGGTGCAGGTAAGCAGCACATGTGGCCCCATCCCTCACCACCCCACCACCAGCTCCACCATGACAAAATTACAAAGCCACCCCCAGGTAACACATGCCACTATGTGGAATATAAAGCACCCCAGCACTGCAGATGGATGTTATTACACCCCCCGCACCCTTCTTTCACTGATGTTCACACCACCATCTACCTCAGAAAACCCGCTGCACACATTCAGTAGGGAAATACATTCTCACATACACCTCCCCAGAATTTGGTGATTTCTAACCTGTGTGTCAAATCCATTTTCTACCGAGCTACTCTTCCTTGGTAGGAGTCCATCTCCTGCGTTTTCTTGTCCATTAGCAGATTTGAGAGGAATCTGGCTGGAATACAATGGCTTCGTCACCTCCACCTTGTTCCCAAACTTCAGGTAACAGGGCTGTGGGATGGTCCTGGCCGTTGGGACATGCAGGATTGGAGCAGCGCTGTGTACGGGTTTAGGTAGTCCCGATTTCATTTTGGAGGCTACCAGGATGGCTGGCATTTTCCCTTTCTGCTTTCCTAACACGTTTCTGTCAGCAGCAGCAAGAGCAGAGACAGCAGGCAGGGAGAGAGAAAAGGACACGTTGGGGAAGCTGCTCTACACTAAAGCAGCCTGCTTCACTGCAGGGATCTCCAAAACGAGCTTAAAATTTAAAACCAACAATAAAAAAAATCTTAAAAATAGGACAAAAAAAAAACCAAAAGAAAAAAAAAGCCACTTTCAGCCTAAAATATCTCCCAGCTTTATGCCAGCCTTCCACCTGTTCCCTCCAATTTTATTCTCAGTTCTTCACCACTGTCTTCCTTCCTATTTCTGCTGTTATTTAACCTGCTCCTTCCTTTCTCTGGCTGACTCCTGTAATTTTCTTCCCTGGAAACGGGAGACTTTCACTCCATTATCTTGTCACCGCATCTCCAAAGTCAGGCAGCCTTTTGGAATTACAAAAAAAAAAAAAGGAACCTGCTGCTGCATATGCTTCCCCTTCCGTAAGCACTAGAGTGAGTGAGCGAGCAAGCAGGATTTCCAGCTTAAGATGTCTTTCTTCAGTCTTAGCCAAGAAGCAGATGTAGCTCAGTGTGTTAATGACTGATGCCCTTGGATACGAGCCTTAGAGAATCAAGCTTCTTAAGCCTTAATAGCTGCGAACAGGGCAACGATGCCGGAGCAGAAGGAGAAACGTCCACTGACAGCAATTTTAAATAAAAATACGCCAGTGGCCACACAAAATTTCCCGGCTCCCCCAGTGCTGATCATGAAAACCGGGAGGAAAAAAAAAAAAAAGAATCATTCAGCTGTCAGAGGGAAGGGAAAGCAGCCGCCACCTCATCTTCCCCTCCCGCAGTGGAGCGGGTTCCCGCCCGGCGCTGCTCAGCGCATCCTGCGCCTCTCCCGGGGCAGGCAGCGGCCGGGGCGGGGAAGGCGGGGAGTGGGGGGACGGGGACCAGCCCGGGCGGGAGGCGGGAGGCGGCGGCTGCCTCGCCGGCACGGTGCAGGCAGGGCCAATCCGGAGGCCGCCCTGCCTGCTGGAAGCAGGAACAACAAAAAAAGGGGAAAAAAAAAAAAGAGAAAAGACAGAACTGTGTCTCCGCAGGGGGAGGAGCGGCCGCAACTCCTGCGGCGGGCAGGGAACTCCGCGGAGGAGCGGGTCCGCGGGGGCTGCGCCAACCCGACGGCTCCGGCCGGGGAGGGATGCTCGGGGCTGCACGGAGGGAGGGAGCGTCGTGCCGGTTCCTTTTTGAAATTTAAATTTAAAAAAAAAAAAAAAAAAAGCGCCCAAGGCGGTTTCAAATATAAACACCTGGGGGTGACTCATTGTTCTCTGCTGTTCGGGAAAACTCCCGCTGCCAGCGTCAACAGGAATTTGAATAAGCGCAGTGAGTAATGCAGCCCCATTATAGCAACACGGCGCTTCGCTTTTGGGAGTCTGTCTCTCGGTGTCACGGGTTCCTCCCTCTGTACGCCGCTCTGCAGATACTGTGATCCCCCAGACCCCTCATTCCTGCTAAGCACTACACATTAAGAGCGGCACATGTCCCTTCCTTCTGGCCGCGGAGCGCCGATCCTGGACTGCGGAGGATTATCTGCATAGAAATTCAAGGCACAGAGAGATGCCTTTGGAGTCGTAAAGGGGGTCTTAGCACCGAGATTTACAGTGCCACAACACCCAATTTTCAGGCAGCCAAAGGCTTTGAGTTACCACGTCGGCATCCTACACCACACGCAGGGAGGGGAGGGTGCCTCAGAGTAGTATCACAAAGGCAATGGAAAACATGGAAGAGAAAGGTGCATTTTATATCACATCCTCACCTCAGCCCCAGGTATCACAGTATTTCCCCAGCAGGGGCGATTCCTTCAGCTCTGTCTTCCCACCTCACCCACTGCCTGAAGACCGAATCCCCGCGCCACTGCCTGGGCTGCAGGGACAAGAGCAATCCCAGCAAGCAGAGAGGAGCCATACACAACCGACTCTTGAAACATTTGAAATACAAGCTGGGTGAGAGCTACTAGGCAAGACAGAGGCAACACGATCCCCCCACCCTGCCCCATCCTGGCTGCCAGGAACTTGCAGGGAAGGAAGGCTGAAGCACGCTCTACCACCTGCTTCAATGGGACCTGGGTCCTGCCCCTTTTACACCCAGACTTTTGGGAAAGTTTTAATGTGCAAACCCCAAGTTTTTATATCTGAAACTCTTTCAGATAGAAAAAGGAGGCATTCATGGATTAAGCAGCAGGATCGGGATAGCATTTTTAAGATTTAGCTAAATGTTGGATCCTTCCGTGTATGTTATCTTAGATGAATTATCCTGGGTTACAGCACGAGTTAGCTGAAGAACTGGAAATAAAGTCAGACCATGCATTCTATTCATTATAAAAGTACTATTCTTCTGCAACATTTCAATGTAAAACTGTCTGCATTACCAGAAGACAGTTTCAGAAGACATTAGATGTATTTGTGGGACTTTTGTTGGTTTTTCTGGTCCAGACTTGTTTTTTGGGTTTGTCTTTTGTTTGGTGGGGGTTTTTTGTTTGTTTGGGGATTGTAGTTGTTTTTTTGAATAACTATTCCCACCTTTCACCCTAGCCTCTTTAGTCATTAACCTCAGATTGGAAACCACATGTCACTCTTCATCCATCTCACTGAGATGGACCTTCTAAAGTTCACTCCCCTGTCAGTGTTGAAAAACCAGCCTCGCCTGCTAAAAAGAAGGTTGGGCCTGAAATATGAAAAAATTGAATAAGTTCCAAGTCTGAAAACAAGGCTAATTTTAGGTCTGTAATAAAATACAGTAATGTTTAAAAGCTATTAGAAGATCTAATTGACAGCTTAATGTTCTCTTCTTCACTTACACTTTTTATGAGGTTTAGGCCACCAATCCCAGATGCACAGAACTTGCCAGTTTTTGTTCTGTTTTCATCCTGGAAAACCAGCTAGGTTTCAAAACCGGGTACCAAAACAGACACAAAGTTGATTTGAGAAAGAGAAAAGGATTCCTTTCATTGTGCCTTTAACAATCACCGAATTGAATCCTTTGATGACAGTGGATTGAACATTCCACCTACTTTATTTCTTGGTGTGCAGTCCTTCCTGCTGAAGTACGGGTCATGTTTTGGGAATACACTCAATCCATGCTCCTGCCAGTTGTTTTGCCAAATCAGTAACATGGACCCCTGCTTTACCAAACTTCATGTGAATTCCTGACACCACATTTGAAGAGTGGCCTAGAATTAATACAGGTCCAGTTCAAAACATCTGTTTAAGAGAAAAGTTTCCATTAATAATCCAGTTATCTAATACCTGTTGGTATTTTTAAAATGTTATGTATATTTTGCTTCACATATCCAAACACTACAGCATAATGCCACTGAAATGCAATGATGTACTGTATCCAGTGGCAGTGCAGCTATACCATGATGTCATGAACTGTTAACACATCACATCACAGGCTGTATCCACAGAGATGGACAACATCAATTTTGGTCTTGTCGTTGGAAGTGACTAGGGAGATGGGTTTTTTAACAAGTATTAATTGGTGTTACCTGTTTTAAAGGTTAGGAATATTAAAAGAAACAGCTTCTAGACAGGGAATGGGATCTGGGAATATATCATTCTTATCTTCTTTGAACAGCCTGACTGGTTTTCCTTTCTCCTGTTTTGAATCAACCAAATTTCTTCATCTAATCTATGAAATGAGTAAAAATAAAAAAACAGGCAGACTATCTAAACAAAAAGCAAGACCTCCATTCTCCCCTGCCACAAATGTTGCATGAGCCACTAACTAGGGGAACATCCCCCTGCAGCTTTAAGGTTGACAAGCATCTTTGCCTGAATAACCCCAACATCCCCCTTTATCTGCCTGTAGTTGAGCGAGCATCCACCCACTCCCCAAGTGAGGGAAATATGGAGGGCGGGGGAAACAAACCACAAACCCCACCAGTGACTTGGCCTGTAAGACTGATTTCTAAGCTCAGGAGATGCCATCACTCAGGATTCAAGCTGTGGCTACTTAACATCATGTAGCGTCATCTTGAGTGCCAAAATAGTGGTGGTGTCAAGAACTGGCTTAATATTCTCAAAATTTTAGTAAGCAGACTCATGTGAGCCAGAGACCTTAACACATCGGTGGAAACTATTTGAATACTCTGTCGCTGAAGAGCATGTAGGCAAGTCAGCACATTGCCCAAAACAAAGCCAGTAAACAGAACACAAGCCAGGGTCGACTGCTCTTGAACAGATGATCTTTATGAATGAGATGAATGTTTCTGGAACAGTAAAACTATTGAAGCTGCCTTCGTTGCTCACACATCATCAATTAACAATGCAACAGGGTCTCTAAACCCAAGTGGAAAGAAAACGCCTATCTGGACTGCATGTGGGTATCACAAGTAAAATTAAAAGCTTTATGAAATGTAGCAAAAGATCAGAGCATCAGACCTTCCTTTTGACTTGTGCTTAATACCCAGCCTCAGTGGAGCCAAATACTACATTAGTGTAAGTGGAAAAACTGTAGAATTATCATCTCAATTAGAACACCTCGTTAACTGGTCTGGTGGGTCAGAAGTGCTGATGGAACTAAACTCAAGGCTTGATCAATGCCATTCTTTTCTGTTAGGCATCACAGATGTATCTGAAACCTCCCAGAAAATTGTTTAAAGCACAGGTGAATATTTCTAAAATGTCACCAGGTACTGTCATTATGGGAAGGCTTAATCGTTCTTACAAAAGCGTTCTCGTCAAACTTGACTCCTGCCAGGCAGCCAGCTGCCCTATAGACTGTGGGCATATTCAGCCTTGGCACCATTCCATCGGCTTAGCTGAAGTTATGACAGGAATAAATATGGATCTATTTTTGGTACCGCAGACATTTTGCACATTCGCATCCATCTTTTGTCCCTGATCAGTGGAGCCTGATCCCGGCTACAGATTCATGAAAGAACCCATAAAGGTGTAAATGGGATCAAGCTCCTGATTATTTTTCGTTGTGTTCACACAAGAGGAATGGAAGAGGTTAGAAAAGAGGAATGTGGGTAGAAGCATTATATAATTTGGCATCCTCTCACCACTGCAATTATCATCTGTACATGCGAGTTCTTTATATAGAGTCGAGAGAAAAGGAGGAAACCTTGGTTCTGTTCCCAGTTCTTTTCACAAAACTCTTGTCTGCATTACACTAATTCTGATCTAAAATCCCTTTTGTAATCCCCTGACACGTTTCTAATTCGCACTGGGTTTAATTCTGCCTCATTTTATAACAGTGTCATGTTTTAACAAAGACACAGGCTAAGTTCCACCTGGACAAGAACGCCTGTCTCACACTCATCTTCAGAAGACACACAGAAAGTTTCACTAGCCCCACTGGTGCTACAGGCAGACACTTCTGCATGGTGACAGCACTGTTTTAAATGAGCATCTTCTGAACAATGCTAAATTAATCCTGTTTCTGTATCAGAACACGTTGTGGTTTCATAATGTGAGTGCAAACAGTAGCAGCTGACCTCACAACTGCACTGGAATACTTTCCCACCTCACTCCAGATTGGTATTTTTTACTTCATGATGTATTTACCATTGGACTGCACAGGCATTTATTTACATAAGTCTCAGTCGGGGAGCACTTCACTCAAAAGCTACCTAAGTTTCTATTGTCATAACAAATACATTTTGAGCAACATCGACACCTGTAACTTCATTAGGTTTCTGTCACTTTTGGATCTGTAGCCATATCAGTTTCTCAGAATCTGATAAAAAACTGGGCTCAGTTGGCTGGAGCCAGACATACTGACAGGGCTTCTCTGGAAAGGTCCATCCCTCTGCCTTTGCATGTAAAGTTCATTCCTCAGGCTTAAACCCATCAGTAACAGGAGCAGAAGGGATGAGGAATGCAGGAGCTTATTTCAATTAATGCTTTCTGTAGTGTTGTAAGATTTAGTTGCACGTTGTATGTCTGCACTGTAGTCACAGCAGTGACTGCTGTGTAAAACTTACACACGTGAATAATTTTTACGATCCTAACAACGGACTAGACCTTGCCATGCCAACCCACAGGTCACCTCGACTTGCTTATCTTTTAATGTCTCTGACCATAAGAAGAGACATCGTCTTTCCATGTCACTAACAGCACTCGGAATAAATATTCCAATTCCATTTCAGACAGATCTTACAAATCCCATCTCTCCAGCAGGGACATGCATCTGGGTATTCTTAATCTATTCATGTGTCCTTTGTTTCCACAAGGTTAATAGTACTAGCTCCTATATTATTTGATGCCTGATTTGACATTGCCTATGGCTTCATGTATTTGAAAAAGCAAAGAAAACATCTGTGACTAATGAGAACATCACAGAAGGAAGGTGATGACGATCCAAATACCACAAACTGCTCTTGACTTCAAGTTAAGATGAAATAGGAAGCATGAGACCTAAAAGAAATGCTCTCTCCCCTGTGCTGCCCTTCTCCTTACCTTCTCAAGAAGGGGTAGGAAAAGCATATAAAACAATCGACTACTGACAAGCTAACAATCTGACCTCCCCAGGTCGTCACTTTCTGTAACCTTGCTGTCCCTTACTGGCACATCTCAAATACATCTGCTCCATCATCTAAAAGAGTTGTCAGAGCCTAAAGGTAGCAACCATCTGAGGAGTGGCTTGGAAGAAAAGGCTGTATTTCAAAGCCTTGTTTTCATCTGGATCTGCTAACGCGTTCCAACCCAGCCTCAGATGCCATCAACCTCTCCCACACCAGCAGCTTTGAACAAACACTGATTGGCCAGATGACCATGAAGCAAACATGATCCTGAAGCTATTTTGTAAAAAGCAAAGCATAATTATTCGAACTAGATGGTGAGAGTCAGATTCTCACCTGCTCTAAATCAGTGTAGTTTCTCTACAGCCAACATCAGAGTTTGATTTCCAAATTAGAAGCATTTATCAAAATCTTAAGATAAGTATTCCAACCCTATCCTATACTCACACTACCTCCCTTCCCATCAGCAGACATTGCCAATCAATTTACATTAAAAAAATATCCTCTAGTATACTGTGCCCATGCGTCCAGTTCGGTCGATGATGAGCAGTGCTGTTCTGGGGCTATGGAAGTAACACTTGTGGTGCTCACCAACTGCCAACTAGATATTGGAGAACAACAAATACTGTCCTACGTTTGTAGGCTTTGCCAAGTACTCTTCCCAACCACAATCTGCAGGCAGCTGCTCTTCCCTAGAAGCTAAAAAGGGAGCATTCCCACAGGGCAACCATTCAGGAGAGGTTTGCTACTGGAGGTCACCTGCAATGCACCATATAACGTCACAATGATTAACTGCAGCGTTACGAACACCAGCTATTTCTGAATGTGTTACCAGAAAAAAAAAAAAAGACAAGCCACAGCCTAGATTGGTCACAATGATACAAAAAGGAACACAGAAAGTGCTTAATGCAGTGCCCCGTATGAATGTTGCCTACCTCCATGGCTCCTTTAAAGAAAGCTTAGTCCTGATTTCATGTTCATGGAAAATAAAAGCACATCCTTAGGAGGGAAAATCTGCAATATGCTAATGGTCATATTGAAATTCTTAAGCCAAACATTTCAGCCACACTTCTTCAGATCTACACAGACAGAACCACAGGCAACCTTCAGCCCAACAGCCACAACCATTCTTGAGAGTCAGTGTCCAATCTGCCACCTCCATCTCCGGAGTGACGATCGACCTACCACAAGGCAATATGACGAGCATTACCTCATAAACTGGAAAACCAACAGAAAGTACTGACTCATTTTATATTTAAATTTCATGTACACATTTGAGGGAGAGGTTTACTTGCAGCTGCCAAACACCACGCTCAGTTTTAAAACAGAAAGCTTCAAAGATCACCTTGCAAGGAAGTGTGCAGTAAACAGTTATTTTTTAATCTCTGTACTAATGTAACACAGAATATGGAAAACTGAAGTGCAGCAGGGGCACCAGGCAGCCTCCTTCATGGGGGTACCAAACTTCCCTTCTCGAATCCCACTATGCTTCCTTTGTTCTCTCATTCTCCCTTTAGCAAACTGCTAACTAACACTCCTACTGTTTTAATAATGATGTTTTTTTCTAGTTTCTGTGATATACACCATCCAAAAATGACGTTAAAAATAACCAAATGTTGTCTTAATACGGTGTTTCTCACCAAAACAAAGGATGTACCCAGTGTAATAATTAATGACGTTTGTTGCCTTAAACAACTCTGATATTTTCACATTTAATCAATTTTATTTCTTTAAAGTGACATGGTATTAGTCCATCCTAAGGATGGATTTGAATCCATCATTTGAATGTTGGATTGAATTCACACTGTTTAAAGCTACCATACAAAGACCCGACAGCACTGCATTTACTTTACACAACCCACCATAGGATTTTTAATAGTCCTGGAGAATTTTGGGAGGGTGTCAAACACCACACAGCCTTATTGTGCTGTATCACCCCCAAGGAAGATCTGACTGATGTCTATCATTGGAAAACAAAAAACAAGGCACAGCTGTGAGAGAGAATTTTTCTGTATTTTGTATTTCCTCTTGCCATTTTAGTAGTCAGATCATTGTAATTTACCACCTTTTTTTAGGTAAATGGAATTCAATTGATGGGATGATTTTGTGTTCCGAGGCACAAGCACCTCTTGTACGAGAATCAGCACGAGCTTTGTTTATTCCTGCAGTAAAACAACCTCTATGCAAGGTAGTCCAACTTAAAAAAAAAAACAAAACAACTGTCTGGATCCTCAAATCACCCCACTGTAAAAGCAGCAGTAGTGAATCATCATTCCTGTCACGACATTAGTGTATTATTGGCTGTTGGCACATGGGTTAGCTTGTCAAAGGACTTATCAGATGCTCTGATTCCTTCTATCCCGGTTGGCACATGAAAGGACAATGTTACAGATGCTGAAAGAGATGCTGCTGAATTTCAATATGCGTCCATCTGCTTAACACCCTAAAATGACTTTAAAGAGTTGAATACAACAAACACATCTGCTACCTCAGCACATTAAAAAATATCATCTGGAAAATAACTGGCAAATTATAAACCTTTTCAGATAGTGATCCACAATGAAGTTTCCATACATGTGAAACATCTGTTCCACCTTCAATTATACCTCAGGGCTTTGCACCTCTGGCTTCTGGAAGAATCGAGACAAGTCCTGACTTTAGTCACGACCAGCTCAGCATCTCCTTATGTAGGTTTTCAAAACCCAGCTGGATAAGCCTTGAGTAACACACTTTGATCTCATAGCTGACCCTGCTTGGAGCAGAAGGTTACACTGAAGACCTCCTGAGGACCCTTCCAATCCAAATTACCTCAATGATTCTTGAATAAAATAAAAGGTTAAATAAATAATAGTAGTACCAATAATAATAACAACAGCAGCAGTAGCATCCATCAGGATCCTTTGGAAGAACCTGAAGTGGAAACCAGCTACAAACAATAATCTAGTCCACCACAAGAATACACTCAGGCAGGAGGTCCAGCAGAAGACAGCAGCAGATCAAATTTTAGGAAGAAAACTGGAGCACATGTATAAGTGTGATTTGTCTTTCAGTTCTTCTCCCACAACTCTCACAAACACAAATGCATCATCACTTTGAATTATGTGACCAGATGCTTACATTTGCAATTTATATTAATCTAGCTTGCATTAGCAGTGATTTCAACACAAAACGCAAACCACACACATTTTTTCACCCTAGGGTATAAAGAATTTGTAAACTGCAGTACCACAACATCTCAGGAAGTTCCTTTACTACCCACTGCATTCTCAGTAATACTCTCAAGACCTCCTGATTTCATGCAGAGCACAGGTAGAGAGCTGCTGTAGCGTCAGGCAGGAAACCCAGAAGTATCTTCCGCAGATTGGTGGCCACAGAAATGGTTGTCAAGGACTTCAGTTCACGCCCAAGGAGTTTGCCACAGCCACCTGAGAGGTGAGGAGACCATACAAGGGCACACAAGAAGGGCAGGAATGTGTTAGCAGCAAGCTGGGAAGCAAGAGAGGTGGCTGTGGCTAAATGCACATGAATTGTAGGCTGAAATGGGCTTTCAGTAACAGAAATAAGTATTTGGTACACAACATCAGAGCAAGACCTTTAAAGAGCATGACTTTGTGGCAGCGCTAACACAATCCCATGAGTATACAAATGAGAAACAAAATTTTCCTTGCTGTAAACAGCTTGTGCAATTAATAGCAGTTAGCTGTTCCTGTCTTTTCCCAATTACAGACTCAGGGTAAAATGGCATATTAAGTTACCTCATGCAATTCTGGACCACCTAATGTTAGAAGAGCAATTTGGGGATGAGCTGCTACTGCTAATTATCAAGATTAAAAACTGAAATAGCAATGCTCACTTTTAGAAGTGAGATGGTTTCCTCTCTCAGGCATAACTCCCCATTGCTCTCCCTTGCCAACAGTTTTCACTTCTGCCTTAGGATTCCTGGACTGAAACTTTGAACACAGAAACATCATCATACAAAAAAAAACCCTTGAAGAACATTTTGGGTCACCGTTTGGGGTCTTTCAAAATAGACTCATTTATTTATCCTTGACTAATTAATTTTTAGTCCTCCTGCACAGGCACAAAACATTTGGATTTCTATTTTGTCTTTTCTTCTTCATTTTCAGACATCCGCCTGCTTCCAAAATCACCATTGTGTTTCCATGATGATGTTAGGGAAAAAAATTTCTTCTGGAAAGTATCCTCGCTAGCACAACAATAAAAAATTACAACTGTGTATGCATATGCATGTGTGCATACATATTGTGGGTTGAATAGAAATGTGGTGAGATCTAATTTGGCCTGAGAAAGCCAGAACAGCACTTTTACATAAACAGCAAAAGGTTCGGCACTGTTTGCAATGCAGCATCATGAAACCAGTTCCAATCTCTCTTACACTGTGCTGAACCAGCGTTTCCAATTCAAAAGAGTAAGAAGCATACGGCATAAAAATTAGAGCACTAGCAAATACCAAAGCTTTAACCTTGCATTAGCCAAGATCAATGAGAACCCATCACTGCAAGCCCACCATGAGCACTTGCTGCTCAGTGCTGGGACAGGCAGCGCTGTGCTTATGCCACTCGCATTGCTCCTGGGAAGCTCCAAATCCCACTGGGAATAATTAAATATCAGGTCTAATTTTTACAAACATAACCATTATTTTATTAAAGCTGACTGAGCTTCCCCTCTGTAATACCTCATTCTCAGCTGCTGATCGTTTTGTCAAAAATTACTACTCTGGTGTGAAGTCACAACGTCAGACCCACCTTGGGCTGAATGTTTTGGAAAGTTTTACCCTAAATGCCAGAACCAAGGTAGAACAATACATCAATGCATCATTGTCACATACAAAAGCACCCCTGACCTTTGCTTCAACAAGCTCTGGCACTCTAGAGCTTTGAACAAGCTGCTCGCAATCAGGCAAGATAGTGACGTTTGTGCCAGAAATGTTTAATATAATTTCTCTGAAAACACACACAATGCAGCCAACCTAAAAGTCATTTAATTTTACATGTGCTCCATAAGAACATTTCGATTCAGCAGTTAAGACCAGCCAAGCCCATTCTCCTGAACACTACCCCTGACTGCTCCCACCAGGGAGGGTGCCGGACCAAAAGAAAACACACTTCTTCGTAACTGGTGCATTGGGCAGTTGTATATTAAAATAACCCCCCTCTCCTTTCAGTATACAAATGACAACACTACCCACGTCTAACTCAGAAAGCCAAGTTGGACCACAGCAGAATGAGCAAAAGCAGGGATCTAACGTGGAGGGAACATAAAGGGGCTGAAGGAGGGAACCTGGAAGTGGGGCTGAGAGCACGGACTGTGAAAGAACATGGAGATGGAAACTGGTTCCAAAGAGCAGAGTCAACAGTGGGAACAGGACTGGGATGAACACCCGGGTATAAAAAAAAGAGATAGCGTTAGGATTTGGAAGCTCTGAACCTATAAAATACTACACAGTGTATGCATCAAAATCAGGTCCATGTCTTGTGGACAGAGTTAGTAAAATACTTGTTTTCTCAGCATTTCAGTCCCTTATCTATGTAACAGGTATTATACTGTCCCCATAACCCACCAAATCTCACCCAGAGATGAGGTGAAGGTATGTTACTGCCAATGCACTGTTTACATATTACACTGATCAGCACTATTCACTGAGAAGAACCCAAGAGGGAAAATCCATGGGGGTGGGGAGGAGAAATAACAATTTTGTGTTTAGAGAAAAATTCAGTCAAGTATAGTAAATAAAGCTTGGTGTCTCACATCCTGTTCTTTTCAAATAAACCATACTATTAGGTAACTGTTTGCTAACTCACTGCTGTATAATGTCAATGTAGGGAGAATGGTATATGATCATACCCTTAAAAAATGGATCATTGTGACAAAAAGACCATGTCTCTCTACAACTACCTGAAAGCAGGTTGCACTGAGGAGGGGGTTGGTCTCTTACACCAAGTAACAAGTGACAGGACAAGAGGAAATGGCATCAATTTGCATTAGGGGAGGTTTAGATTGGAAAAATTTTTTCACTGAAAGAGTGGTCAGGCATTGGAACAGGCTGCCCAGAGAGGTGGTGGAGTCACCATCCCTGAGGGTGTTCAAAAAACGTATAGACTAAACAGGACTTGGTTTAGTTGACATGGTGGTACTGGACAGATGGTTGGACTCGATCTTTGTGGTCTTTTCCAACCCTGAAGATTCTGTGATTCTATGAAATGCAAAAAGCAGACACCTTGGACATCTTTCTTCCAGCATCTCCTAAACTTCGGAGCTTTAACCTTAGTATTTCAGCAATCCTAATATTCTTTTAGCAGTTTTGTTTAAGGAATCTGATACTGCATCCCAATGTATATTAGAGAGTGTATCAGAGATCTTCAGACACTTGTACAGAAGATTGTTGGTGACAATTCGTCACCTGGGAAGTTGGGAAACCTCATCCTGCTTGCACACTGCATTCTTGTCCCAAAGAAGCAGCCCCATGCCCTGCCCTGACCCTTGCAGCACAGATGGGATGCAGATCTCAGAGAATCATCCCACCATAGGCACAGTGGTAACCCTACAGTCATCCGTCACCTTACAGCAATGCCAGGGTAAGCCCTGCATGAACACCTCTCCTTCTCTAAGGTCGTCATCTTATGGCAATGCTGGGCTAAGTCCCACACACCTTTCTTTCTCCAGGGAAGGAGCAGGCACTTGCAGACATCTATCTGAAGAGAGCGAGAACGTATTATCAGCTCAGCTAGGATCAGCACCCAGCAGCGCAAAGCCAACAGCTGTAAAAGGCGTGCTTCAGCTACCATCACCCCCTTCGTCACAACTTCCCTCCATCAACTGACAGCCAGGCCTTTTCCTCACCTACATACGATGTGACCTGCAAACAGGTCACCGAACCTCTGACCCAGTCTCAGCAGCAGGCAGGCCAGCTCCGCGTGACAGCCTGGCACCTAGTCAGCCAGGCTTGGCAGCCACGTCTGGCACCAGCTTTCTGAATAGCGAGCAGGCAGGGGGGAACAAATAGCAGATGGCTTCCCCTATCTCCACAACAATTTAATCGCGGTGGTCTTGACAACGCTGACGTGCTCCGTGCCATCTACAGCGCCTCGCCAGCCGCGCTGCAAGGTGAGCAAGCTGCTCTTTCCCAAGGGCAGCCCTTGCAACCGGTCAGGCTGCAGTGCTCAGGAAGGGTTTTACAGGTCCACAGCCAGGAAACAAGCTTTGAACTTCACCATGAGAATAGAGCAAGACAGATGTGACCAGTTCAGGAAAAAGGAAAAACACTTTATGTTGCAGGGGAGTTGTGACACTAGAAGTCAAGAGTGCGGGACAAGCGCCCAGTGCTGCCGCCGAGCTCCCCTGCCAACGTAGGCAAGCTGGCCTGACAGCTTGGAAACGCCTCAAATCGGGCTTCCCAAAATAGAAACAAGTAAAATTAGTTGCTGCTTTGGAAACGTATTTCTTCGTTTTCTTTTTATGAACTGTAAAACCAGATAAAAATGTCTTCACACTGTCCAGGGAAATGTGACAGCTATGTTAACAGGAGGCCCTCTGATACCGAGATGTGACCAGATTGAGATTTCATTTACACGTGGGAGCAGTCTCCACTGCTGCAGGTAGTGCTGAGCTGTGTTTGTGCCACATACCTAAAGCCAGGCTCCTCTGCATTGAAGAGGGCATGAGATGCCTTTACTGTTAGGTGGGCAAACCCAAAAGCAAGGCAAAGGCAGCAACTGTTCTCCTAGTAAAGAACAGAGACTATTAGATGTGTTAGCTTTACCAGCCTGGACTGGAATTAGGAAACAAACAAAAGAAGTTTAAATTGGTCACATTTTGGGCTCCTTAGCAAGACAAAACTAAAAATCCAAGAGCACTACAGATGTTTCTACATCTAAAGGGTACAGCTAAGATCCTCTCTCTAACCTAGTCTGCAAACAAGGTTACTTTGACGTATCTAGGGACTTACACATGTGGATGCAGCAGCAGTTAAATGAAATAGCTGTAATTATTTCCCAAACTGTACAAATCACATCAGGGGAGCAGGTGGAAGTGGGGATAGAGGGCCAAAGTTTGACAAATGGAAAAGACAAAACCACTGGAAAAAAAATCTTTGGGATGTGTAAGTCTATAAAGCAATCTGACATAACAGTTTTCTCTTTTGATGTGAATAACTGTTTTGATTTCAAGTTTATGGCACTACCAAGTCCTAAACAAATCAGATGAAAAGCGGAGAGGGTTATGCAGATAATGTTGAGGGAAGGAAGAAATAAAGGAAGGTATTGTTTATCTTTCCTTTTACTGTCAGTAAAATTGATTCTCTGCCCCATAAACAGGAGGGTGAGGGAACTCTAGTGCTGTTTTCAACTTTGAAAACTTGGTTTCATTCCCCTGATCCAGAAACCACAAACTGTTCATCCTTCTTTCCCTCTTATGCTTTACCACCTAGAGTCAGAGCACAAAGGGCAGCAGTTTCCAAAACGTGTGTGTTTACAGGCACACACACACAAACCTTTGTGCAGCAGAGCTGTGCTAGGAGCAGATAATTACAGCGAATAAAAGGCATCTCTGAATATAACAATGTGGAAGCAAATTCAATTGCTAAGGACACTGGCTGAAAACAGCCCTCAGAAACAAAGAACCAGCCACATTGGAGCAATCTTTCATACTTGTACAAAATAAGTAATTGAGTCACGGTCAGGGTAAAGCCTGGGAGCACAAAGAAAGATCACAAGTCGAAGCTGGAAACTGTCCCAAAGGTCCTGTATTTCAGCTCCCTCTTTGCTCGCTATTTTTCCCACTCAGGGTTTGAGCATGGCACCAAAGCATGTTATTAGTCTGTAATCAAGGCCATTAGAGCTCTTGAATTCAACCTGAAGACGTACTCAGCACAACCTGGCAAGACAGCAATAATGATCCCCTTTGAATAATCAGAGTATTGCTTCATAAAATGCTGATAGAAAATGGTTCCTTTGTGCCAAGGGACCTGCAAGAGGGCTCACTTGAGAGAAAATGTTATCCTACACACTATAAATACACGAAAATAAGATTAGAGGCAACTGTTGTGACAGCAATTAGCTTACCCTGTCAATACACCCCCTCACTCTGCCTAGATTTTTAGCTCACTGGTGACTCACATGTAAGAGCGACATTGCCAACCCTCCTACTTCTGCACATTTTCCATACACTCCTCTTACCCGAGGACTGCCCTCATCCTCACCTGGCTTCACTTTGGCATCCCTCCAGTATTTGTGAACCGATGCAGAACAGGAGCTCATTTACTGTTCTAGCTTCACTCTACGAGGTGGCAGCAAGCATTCATCAGGAGTGATGCTAGCAGAAAGCTCGATGTTCGATGCATTTCCATGGGAATCAAACGTAGTCACTTGTCAATGTTAACTCCTGCCCTATTACGTATTATTAATCACCCTAAGCATTCTGTAAGATGACTGTCTGCATTCTTTACTTCCAGTAAGTAAGAAGTCACTGAGCAGGAGAGAAATAACCATTTTTTACATTACTCTGGGTTTGGATATTTGATACTTATTTGTCTTTTCCATTTGTCCCAAATAACCCAGCAGTTATTTTTATTTATGCTGCGTGAGGTCAGATTGCTAGCTTGCCTTACAAGCAAAATTAGGCTCTCAAGAACTAGAGGTAATATATTTCCTCTGGGATAAAGTATTTTAAAATATAGGCAACATGAGACAAAATCTTTGGGCAGCAACTCCCAGATTTGAATGAGGATGTACAGAAAACCTAAATCAAGACCTTGATGTTTCCCACCAACTCTTAACTCAGTCTATGGAAGCACGTCACTAGGTTGACCCAGTGTCTGCAAAGTAATTGTTCTTCCAGGGATGTCCTTCACTGGATATAACAAGTACTCAGTGATAAGGTGACACAAGTCTTAATGCATTTTGTACCTGCTGTGAAAGGGCTGATCTCTGCTGGTATTCCTAAATTACAGGCACTGGCGAGGCCTAGGTGGTGCCACCCATGAGCAGCCTAAAGTCAGGGTGCAAGGGAAGTTCATGGCACTGCCATGAGCAGATTGCTCGCCCTCGTCCCAGCCCCAGTGCAGAGCAGGGGTAGAAGGTGGCACTCTTCCAGGGGACAGCCCTGGCACCTCGCTGTACACTCCCACACACACTCCCACTCCCAGATGGCCTCCAAACACCCCTTCCAACAGAAATTATTTTAGAATATTAATAACTAAGCCCCAGTCTTTGCCTCACAGTCAGGAGTGCAACTCCCTGTCTTTGTGTAAAAGGCAGAGGGGGGAAAAAAAGACAAACTGTCCCTCCCAAAACAAAAACAATGATAATAAAATATTCCTGTTCCTACAGCGAGTCACCTAAGCGTTCAAAATACCACCCATGAGTTTGTTCTGCTGACAGCTCTGTGTTTACACCTGCTGCTTTTCCTTGCCCAGAGTTTGGCAGGCAACAGAAGCAGGAATGGAAATCATCTGTGAGCAGACAAGCAACTGAAATCAACAGGAGAAGCACCAGCGCAAAGAGAGGCACGGGCAAACTGAGAGCTGACATTTCCAGCTCACTGGACAACAAGCTCTTTGCATTAGGATTTGTGTTTTGGAGTTTGCTTATGATTTGGAAGATGGCACTGGGACTCCAGACAGTCAGAGGAGGGAAAAGGCAGCTACAGAGTTTCAACCCTGTTTAATGATGTTAAACTTGAGAACCTCTTGTTCAGGACGTTTTCTTTCCAAGGTGTTGATTTTGGGGTACATCACCATATCTACCCTTCAAATCTGTGCACTGAAGGGCTAAATGCTTTTGCTTTACACCTGCTGAAATGAGGGAAAAAACTCAGTGACTTACAGCAGAGAATTCTCTCAATTTCTGTCCTTCCTGGAAAGAGAAGATTGGGCAAAATGATTAATCAGCTCAATTGAAGTGTTTAAAGAAAGGGACCAGAGCTTAGTAAGGCCCCTAGTAACAATTTGCATTTAAAACCTGGAGCAGCTCAGTAAGCTCTCAGAAACATAGAGTTTCCAAAGCCTAGCATGGAAAGACAAGGACTCTTATGCTTGCTGCTTGCTTTTAACAATGGGTATTCAATTCTTATGTTCTGTAACTTACAATTTTCTTATCAAGGTCTTTTACAGGTAAGTTTAATAACAACCTGCATGTCCACCCCCTCTCACGACACTGACTCACAGACAGAACCAACAAAGTGACTGTGCGCCCCGTCCCTAATGCACATACTAATCCAGCTTCCTGTAAACAGGCTGTGAGTTGCGGCAGTTCTCAGCAAGCCAAAAGTGAGTGCTGGTCCAATCTGGAAGGTCCAGCCTCTGCCTTGTCACCTCAGCCACGGCCAGTCAGTCCTGCAGTCCTGACCCTCTGCTGCTCCCAGCATAAGTCACCTCATGAGTCACAACCCTCCCTTTGCTGGTACATGCCCAAATCTGCTGAAATGTGACCTGCTGTTTTACAAAGCTGTCAGGTCAACATGATGAGTTACAGTAATAGCTGAATCACCCGTTTTCCAGCACAGTCACTGCTGTCATTGTCCCAGCTCTGAAATTGTCCTTGCCTCGACGTCTCACTGCATCAGCCTGTGCAGAGCCAGCGTTGAAGCTTCTGGCTCCTGTTAAGGTTACATTACTCAGGGGAGGCATTCAGAGAAAGGGTTGTGAGCAGAGCTTTATGGGCAAGGGCATCACCTGCAAAACAAGAAGCCCACCAGACTCCAAAGAACATCAACAGAGAACCAAACTTCACTATATTCTCACCTGAGTCTAAATGCAAATCCTTACTAATGTCTCTGTTAAATTAAATAATTAAATCCCCTAGGCTGGGCTTTTGTGAAGAAGGCAAGTCACTGTTATCCCACCGTCTCAGCAACCTCACCATACCAAAAGATGAGAAGCAAAAATAAATCTGACTGACTGACAAGCCCCTGATTCACATCTGAGGCTGACATCTAGCTATAACACCAGGTAAGTGCAGGATCAACACAAGAGGTATCAAAGGAAGATGAGATACTGTACAGGACCAGTTCTTTTCTCCATCAAAGGAAAAAGATATTTTAAAAAAGGTCAAGAACCAAAATGACAACACCCCCTTGCTCCCCACAAAATATAACATTTTAAAAAGAAATTATACTTTTAAACCAACCATTGGGCTGAGGAATAGTGCCATGGCACTGCAATGACTGAAAATGGCACGACTGATAAATACACATGGATCTCCCTTTCATATATCCAGCTCAACCCCACAGCTCTGTACCAGATTGCACAGGTTTGCCCACTCCTACCTCTAGTCCCCTTGCTCTTCCTCCTTAATCCCCATATAAATCTCTGATCCTCATGCCATGCTGCTGTTAACACATGGCATGAGGCTGGGTTAGCGTTTCTTTTCTTTGCTGGCCTGCAACAATACAAATTACACCTCAACAGCCTCCATCACCATTTGGCCACATATCTTTCAAGGCATTTTACCCAGGCTTGCCCAGAGGAAACAGGCTTCCCAGTTTACTTTGTGGCAGACATGAATAGTAAAGTGACTCCAATATCAGGTTGAGAATACTGTAAGGAAATGTTTCAATACTGATAATTTTTGCACCCAGCCTGTAAGAAAAAGCATGAAAACCACTTATTGTTAGAGTTATGCAAAAAGTGTGTCTTCTTTCCACCACCCTCACCATAAACCATCTAATTTGGCCCTAGACAGACATACACATTGCTCACAGCAGGTACCTGCACACTGCAACTCAATCTCCGCCAAGAAGCTCGCTGATCTCGTGTCCCTGTTACAGCCATTGCAGGGTCAGTGGATTTCTCTAATCGCCATGGCACGACACAACCACTGCCATCGCATCTTACACAACTTCTTCCTCCCTCCCTGACAGCTACACAAGCAAAACTTTCCCCTCATCGCAGACCCCAGAGCCAGGCTTGGTTCATGCTTCTTCCAGAGAAAGAGCAATGTTTCTACACCTTAGAAAATAATGATTTCTAAACCTGAAAAATGAAAAAAAGAAAAAGACTATGCCATTATAGACAGCCATTTTGGGGCATAAGCTGGAGTTGGTCAAATCTTATCTCCATAAGCAACATACGCATTCTAGAGAAAATCCGTAGGAGAGATACAAGTCTGGCCAAAAGTAGGGGGGCCTTTGCTAAGATGACAGGATGAGGCGCTTAAGCGTATGTATTTGAAGATGAGAAGGCTACAGGGGGGATCTTCTTGCACTCTGTAAGTACCTTAAGGGGGATCACAAGGATCTGTGGGATGGATGAATTTGAACTAAGCAGCAACAGAAAAACATGTGGACAATCCTAGGCTTTAAAATAGAAGTAATTTATGTTAAACAAAACTGTGGTAATTTATCCAGAGTGGGCTGCTATCTAGGCACATGGAATTTTTCATCCAGGAGATAGATCTCTGCAACATACAGGTAACTCAAGAGCCAAGATATGTATGGGATTAGATGCTTAAACATGGTAATTTTGCTTATGCATAGGGCTTGTGTTTAGGATCAGTAAGGAGTACTTTTTTCCCCTTCTTCTCAGGTCACTATGGGGAGTTTAAGAAATGGAGACTTCATAGAGATGGTAAGAAAGTAAAAAAGGATATAGTCTTGATAAATACATGATGTAGAATATTTTTTCTAGCACTAAACCGTACACGGTAATTTCTAACATGCATATAGAAACATCAAGTATGTACTTACTGCACCATTCTTAAATGACAGAACAGGAGAGTGAGAAGTTAAAGGGCCTCTTGTCTGGCTGTCAAAGTCTAACCTAAGGTCAGCTCAACACAACAGGAGTTTGCAGGTCTAGCTGCGTAGGTGAATGGTATTGAAGCACCATTACACTGAGCGTTTATTTCAGTTATAAAGGCTTTAAAGACATTTCTTCACCATAAACTGTTTCCACTGAGAAGGCAGGATGGAGAAAATGCACACACAGTAACACAGCGCCATGTCAAGGTACCCAGCATCAGTGCTCTGAGGTGCCAAGTCAAGGTGATTATGCCCTCAGATGCTGCTGGGCACCCA
Source organism: Gallinula chloropus (assembly GCF_964237585.1). NCBI lineage: Eukaryota > Metazoa > Chordata > Aves > Gruiformes > Rallidae > Gallinula > Gallinula chloropus. The sequence continues at coordinate 18,692,110 of NC_140088.1, read as the reverse complement.
AGCTGACACATCCTGCTGAGAATCGGGGTAAGGCACCAGCCCTAATGCTGGGACCCCTCCTGGCTCCCGACTCTGGCAGCTGCCTCTGTGCTTTGGGCCCTGCCCAAAAATCCTACCATTGTATTCCCAACATACTCTAAAAGTTAAGAGTAGCAGAAGTTATGTGCTTGAAATTCAGGATTTCCCCTTGATTGGAAGAGGGATAGCTGAGGAGAGCCCCAACCTCGCAGATGTTGGCTTCAATCACCTAGAAGTCCCTTACACCCACTGAGATGAAATTTGGGTCAACTGCTGCAGCTAATCTCAGGTGCCCTAACTTTCCCGTAATAAACAGGAAGCCTTTGTCAATACAATGCGGTTTAAGCACTGGCCTAGCTAGCCTGTGCTGTGTCTAGATAATTTAGCCTAACGAGGGATTATTTCCTGTGTTTGTGGCTGATGATACCTGAAGACATTCTGGGATTGTGCGGTGATAAAAGCTGAGCTATATTAAGCCAATAGGATGGAGCCATTCATTTTAAACAGAGGGCAGAAGAGAGAACAGATACAGACCCATACCTCCTAAAAGTCACCAAGGTTTGTGTCTGAGCCAGTCAATAAAAGAAATACAGATTTTTCTGAGTTGACTGGCATGTCTTCTACATTCACTGACCTCCATATTCTTTACCTATGCATTAAAATATAGAGGGGTATTTGAAGCAACAGACTAGCGTGTAAGTGTGATTACAGGCTAATGGGAATTTTGCTTCTGTTCTCAGTGGATGTGGCTGGACTAAAACTAGCCCTGTTCCTCATACACAACAGCAAAGGTCAGTCCAAACAAAAGACAAAGATCAAATCTTGGGCAGAGCCAACAGTGGCTCCCAGTTGTTTCCTTCGGGAAGTGAGTCTGTCTCTGGACAAAGCCAGTGTGTAGAACACAGGCTCACTCCTTCAGTTATCCAGCATCTCACATGGATGCTATGGATGGCTGACTTGCTTGCCCGTAACTACATCAAAGCTTAAACCAATATGCCGCAGACTGTAACCTATTTACCGCCTTTGGGATGTAGCAGTGAACTGTCCCTCCATGGGGGAGAAATGCCCACCTCCACTGTGTTTGAAGAAGAAACATGTTCCTGCAGAAACAATTCGGTACATTCCAGGTGAAGGGAAGGAAGAGTGGCAATGCAGTGCATCCTGTAATGCTCAGTCTAGCTAAGAAAGCAGCAGATAAAAAGCAAATGAGTTTCCCCCCACCCTGTGCATTCACGCACAGAAGGTGTTTTCTTATTGCCATTCTTTCCATTTTATAATACTGCCATTCAGATATGCAGATTATTAATGCCAAACCAAACACTTCAGTTGTTCACAGGCCACATACCCTGTTTGCTCTCCTGTACCTGGCAGAGTCAGATGCCTGCCTATCATTTCTAGCTGTGCTGCTTCTCGCTTCTGCAAAGAAACAAATGGGGACCCATGTGAGAGATGGATAAAGAAAAAGATATCTAAGCTTTGCAATGCAATCTAAGCAGCCTTATTGGGCCACAACTTTGTACCGATTACAGCAGGTTTTTTAAACTTGCCTGAGCGTGATAAGATCTTCAGGTCTACTTAGAAGGGAATTGGAGAGAGTCTGATGGCCCAGCCCTACAGCCAAGGAGCCAGTCAGAGTTATTTAACAAGGTGAGAATGTAACAGGTTAATTAAGACAGAAAAACTGTAACAGCCCACGCACACACACAATTTCATCTCACTTAGCTGTTACTAGGCAAAACTGACACTAAAAATTAAAAATAACCACCGTACAAGCCTAATTTCTTCTTGTATCTTTGATTGATATGACTTTTTTCAACCAATTTCTCTTAACGTGTTTTCTGCAGTTTCTACACATCATTCTCTATTTCCAAGGCAACCTCACACACTAGAATTTCAATGGTTTGAAGCAACTTGCAGGGCTCAGTCAAACAACTGAGCTGGTCTATATATAATCCTCCCTTCGGTGAAGGAATATACAAGTATGAAAAGTATAAAAGGTATAAAAGAAGATAGTACTAGTTTTAGTGCACTTGCAAGCACAGCGATTGATGCCCAAGATGTTTGAAGGCCGGATTAGCTGAGAACTTAGCTTGACAGAAGATCGCCATGACCAAAACAAGAACCCTTCATTGGACAAAGGCTGTACACAGCAAGAATGATTATATGTGCTGAAACCTAGGACCAGCCACACTCACTTGGCCATCGAAGGGGTGAAACAGCATTGCTGCAACACACTTGAACTCATCCCACAGCATGTACCTAAAATAGTTCAAGTGAATCACATCCTAAAAGGCTTATTTCTGTTCTTTAACTATAAAAGGTGCCTCAGGCAATCGATTCAAATGTCTATGTCTGCACTGCAGAGGTTTAATTTCTCATTAAAAGAGATTCTATGCAGAATCACAGAAAGCTCCTTAGAATTACACAGTGGTGAGATATCTGAGGAAATTAATACCCTTAGAGTGAAAATAGGGTCCACTTTTTATGATAATACAAAAAGCTATCCAACCCCTCCCACCACGCTTAGAAATTTAAGTTATCACAGCAGCACTGTACAAAAAGGGGAATTGCCAATGTGAAAAGGACCAGATGATTTGATGCTGCTGAGGGGAAATCCTCCCAGTAAAGTTACCGTTTCCACTCTCTCATAATAAATAACAAGCAGTAGTCTTAAAGGAGAAATTTAAACAATGTTCTAGAAAGCCTCTGAACATTTCTTCAAGAGAAATTCAGTTCTTAATGCAAAACTGCCCACCTCACAATAAGGACAGACTTATTAAAGGGTAAGAAGTGAACAGCACCCAACTTCAGGCACTCAGGTCTACGTGGGGTCCATGAATGTGAAGACAACATTGCTTCTGCTTGTGCTGCATGTTGCAATCCAGTTCCCATAGTGTCCAAGCCCGGTGACTCTCGGAAGCATTATATTTCCTAAGTACTAGCATAATTTAAAAAATACTACTAGGAAGAAACAAAATACACTGAATTGACTGCACATGCTTGGTTAATTCCCAGCAACTCTGCCTTTCTCCATTACTATTTGGATGCTAAAGCATGTTCCTGTAATTCAAAAGTAAACAATTCCTCAGGAAGGCTATTCAGAGAGAAACCAAACTGGAAATATCTGAGCGGCACGCACCCGGTTCGGCAGTTCACCAGCAAACCCTCTGACTCATCGGAGGAGTCACCGCGCCGACAGGCAGCACATGCTTTCGTTTTCATAAAATGCACAGGACCTGTCATGCTGTGGGAGGGAAAAGCATCCAGCCTCTAAAGATCAAAAGCATTAACCTTGAAATGATGAACGGCCACCAGCAGCCTTCTGACAAGTCAGTCTAGAGGTAGCAAGTCAGGCTTACTAAGCTCAGTCCTGGGCTCTGCTCAAACCTCTACAATGAGCAAGGGCTTTTCCCTTCTAAGGACCTGTCTCACATTAAGCCATTTGCTTTTTGCTTTTCCTAACTTGGGGGAGGAAGGAAAGGGTGGAAGAGGCTTTCATTCCCTTAGAACAATGGGCTGTGAAATGACCAGAGTATCTTCTGTTTTACCACAGTTAAAAATTATTCCACACACAGAAAAAAAGAAAGTCGAGCTCTCGACATTTTTCTGCACTGGGCGGTCAGGGTATAGGGACCCTCTGCCAAGTTCATTCACATCATGTAAAGTCCTTATTTCTGGGAATTCTCAGGCAGGGCTGGAAGGCCAGCACTCCAACACGCGGCAAGGGAACAGAGGTGAGATTTCCCTGACACTGTTTCCACGAGCTACAAAGCAATAAGCTCCTATTTCTATTTTTAGCTCTTACAAACCCAGCTTGTTGTGGGCTGCTTGTAGAACTTGCTGCCAACTGCCCAAAATTGCCTGAACTTCTGCCATGGTAGATGATGATTTTAGGAAAAGCCATGACTACCGCTGCTCTGCAAAGGGCCAGAGAGGAAGCCCTGACTGCCATGCAGGGTTTGAGGATCGGTACCCAGAGTTAGTGACCAGCGCTTGGCGATGCTGCATTTTTAAGGACCAATGAGCTTCCATCTAGAGCAGAAATTGCCCATTCACTTAAAGCTGCTTTCTGTTTCCCTGGGGACAAGGGAAAAAAACAGACTCTGCCAGCTTTAGGCTGTGATTCACAAGCAGAGATAATCTTTCTAGTCTCCTTGACTACAGCTAAATAAAACAGGACCAGAAATCATCCACTGGCCATTAAGTCCCTGAAATAATGCGATGACTGCATTGCGGCCGGTGAGTTTTATGGCAGGGAATTTCAGGATGTGTATTTCATACACAGGGCTAGGGCATAAAGGGCATCAAGGGGTGCCTGAGCTTTCAAAACACCTTGAGGCAGTGCGAGAGGACCATGCAGGATGAAGGAGCCAAGGAAGAATGGTTCCTGGCATATGTTGCCCCAGCACATTGGAGGGATAAACCACCCCTGAACTGGCTAACGGGGATGGACAATTGGCAGCACCACAGCCTAGTTCACTCCCTGGCACTTATTTAGCAGCACAGACATAGCCTGTATGGTGAGAAAAAAGCTGTTCCACCTGGAGATGCAAAGTCTCACGAACGAGGTGGTGAGGGTCAGCGATGAAAACTAGGTTTCTGAGTCCACACCTCCTGGTCCAAACACCAAAATTACTTCTGCTTATTGGGTTAATCATCTTCCACTGTAGGGACAGCCCCATCCAACCCCTCTAGTTTAATTTCAGGGTCTCATCAGCTACTTAAAGACACATCAAGAACAGTCTTAAAAATCTGAGGCAACAACTGCTCTCACAAGAAATAATAATCTGAATCAGTTTTGATATCATAAAAGGCAAAAAATAGTGGCTATATTTCCTCCTATTCTGGATCTGGGTAGATTATTCCTAGTTCAAATAAATTCAGAAGGGCAAACCATGTTTTGCTTAACTCCTAGGTTTCAATTAACATGAACTGAAAGAGAAAGGAAAGAGAACTACTGATGCATTCTCCTCCTGACCCTCCACATCTGTTGAGTCTTTTAATGCAGCCTAAATGATGTATGGAAAAGCCTTAGAGCAGGAAAACAGCATTATAATGGGATTTTGGAGGAAAATTAATTCCTAAGAGCAAGTTGCATACAACTTTCCTGCACTGCCCTCCCCTAATTAATTCTGTATCCGTAGAAAACTTGTACTGCATGAATGAAGCAACCTCCAGAGAAAGAACTACATGAGAACTAATAAAACAGGACATGTTAAAATTATTGCCAGGAAATCTCTAAATCTTTGCCATATATTTTTACAATGCGCTTGCCTACGTTTGACCCCAGTGCAATATTTATAAAATAGAACTGTCAAAGAACTCCAGTGCTTCCTTTCCACAGTCCCAAGGTGGTATGCAAACTGCAGTTTCTCAGCTCAGCGTTCAATCTTGGGACTGGAGCTGACCTGCAACCAGAACAGTAGAGATATTTAAAAAAAAAAACAACAAACTTCCAGCTATAACTTCCTCCCCAGGAACACTTGTAAGTTCTCAAAGTCAGACCTAAGACTGCCAAGGCTTTTTATCAGCCATTGCACTACTGCAAAGAGGCTGACAGGATAATTCTGAATATTAATTGATTTATCTCTTTTTTATCACGACTTTAAATCCATCTGCTCCAGAAGCAAGAGATCACGTCATAACATACTGAATTATCTGCTCTCAGCCAAGCACCTAACTATAAAGGGAAACAATCCTGCTTAAATGTTGCTGGGACCTATTTGTGACTTGACATTATTGCAGATCTAGAGAGAGATGGAAGTTAACTTGATCCTGAACACTACCCCAGAACGCGTGGAGACTGACAGCCACTTCTGGCACCTGAGATGCTCAGATCTATAGAAACCAAGCGTTACTTCTGGATGGCGGTGTTCTTACAATGGATGCAGTGCACATTCAGCAGGAGAGCCTCACTGTTTTATCTGCTGTGAACTAAATGAATAACGTTTTCTCATGTAAACAGGCTCCGTCAAATAAAATACACCCGAACAGCTGCAGTACAAGTGCTATCTGCAATGAAAGAAATGAGGAAGCCTTTCCTTGCAATACTAAAAGATAAAATGTTCTGGGATGTCATCCAGGGTGTTCAGAGTGATCATGTATTCAGATTATATGGATTTATGTAAGGTCACTTGATTTTAAAAAAGTCAAAGATTATCCAAAACAAATACAAATTTCATTAGGCTTGAGCTTCCATGTTCCTGCAAGAAATGTGGAAAAACAGATACTGCCTCAGTCACCCATAACTCTTATGCTTCTTACAATACAGCATCTAGTTTTACAGATCCAGAGCTTTTTATAGAGGGGGAGCGAGCATAACTTCGCCAGTTGTAAAAGACCAACCCCAAAGCCCAACTCAAACCTCTGCACTGGACTAATAGCTCTGTAATCTGGCACCTTGTATCTTGCTGCTCAAGTGCTTCAGCACCATGACGGTGAGCATGCCTCATGCAGCGTTCTCTCAATACATCTTTTATTCTTGAATCATTCCTGGTCAGATTTGCAACTTCTCACTTCATGGTGAGCCACCCAGTACCAACACCTTACCTGGCAAAGCTCTTTTTAAACAGTTCCAAAGACTAAACTGTTCAACTGATACTTTTCCAAAATCCACTTTGTGTTACAGACTCATTTTCCACGTCGTACTGTGTTTCTGCGGTTTTGTTTGGAGATGATAAACATGATACCTATAGCTGCAATAACAGTTATACAGACCTGGTTAAGAAAATGCACCTGAGGGACTCCACTCTATGAAGCACACTTGCGGGGTACACATCACTGAAATTTTTTGGAAATAATTACTGGGGTTGTCAGACCATCTTTTTTGCTTCTTTTGGACTGGATTGTCATTTTCCCCCCAGAATATGAGAAAACCATCATCCACCCTGTAAATCAGATAGATGCCAGGCAAACACGTGCTACTCCAGGGTGTATGAGGTATTCAGCCCTATGTCCTGGGGGTTTGTAATGCCAGCCCTTCCTCTTCTTCTGTAGCTCACAGATGAAGGCTGAGTTGTCCTCCTAGAAGGCTCTGTATTTCAGCCAGTGCCTACAATGGCTGCATTAAATATCTTCACAAAGTTCTTAAGACGGTCTGAATGGCAGTAATTGCATTAAGCTGAGCCTGTTTTGATTGGTACCAAGTGTGAAATTTTGTCACCCGATTAATACCGCACTGCCAGGGGCGTGAGCAGTGAAGCAATTGAAAAGGTTTCCTCGCGACCAGGCGTGTTTTCTCTCTGAGCCGCACGCTTCGCTCTCTCCACCCGCAGAGTTGGAAACTGGAAGTCTTTTCTCATGGAGCAACAGGGACTTCTAAACCCACGGTAAGCTGGGTCGTCTGAGGGCAAGTCTGTTTCAATTACTTTTTATTTTAAAACCCCAAAGCCCTTTGCTGTACAGTGCTGTACTTTCTGACTTTGTCAAAGGATAGCTGCTACAATTTGTAGGTCACTAGGTCTCCAGAACTGCCCTTTGGCTCTATTTCCACAGGACTTGATGCAGCGTACCTGCCAGCCGTCCCCACTGTAAACCTCTCCTGATGTCTGTTGCTTCAAAGAACTTGGTTTCACATAAAAATGCACCTACCTTTTTAAAGGGTAACGATAAATTTGTTATATTTTTTAACAAAACCTTATATTGATTTACATGTTATAAATGGGCCTGTAAATGATAGCTCATAATCTGAACTGCACCTTACTTGCTCTGACAATGAGAAACTAAGAAATTAGTAGCCCATGATATAGCACGTGCTTGATTTTGTCCTCATGTGAGCAAGCCAGACCGAACACCACTAAAGCAACAGTGCTGGTATAGAAAAAGGTGAAAAGCCTAGTTCCTCTGCACTGCCTTCAACAGACCCTATAACTATTTATCATATTGCTGCTTTGTTTTTCCTTCTCTTCATTTTAAAGCAGATTAAACTAATGGGTAAAAGACCTCATTATAGGTTTCATATCTAATAGCACGATCCTCACAGTAGCATTGGACACTTCACCCCTAAAGAGAAAAAAACATGTAGTGATAGGACATGGGGTGGCGGGTTCAGGTTGAAGGAAAGAAGATTTAGATTAGACATTCTTCCTTGTGAGGGTGGTGAGGCCCTGACCCAGGCTGCCCAGAGAAGCCGTGGCTGCCCCTGGGTCTCTGGCAGTGTTCAAGGCCAGGTTGGATGAGGCTTTGGGCAGCCTGGGCTAGTGGAGGGTGTCCCTACCCATGGCAGGGAGTGGGACTAGATGGGCTTTGAGGTCCCTTCCAACTCCAAACCCTACTATGACCCTGTGATTATCTGATTCACTGATTTAGAGATGATTCCCTTGTTCACTGTTAGTATGTTTTTTTTAAATTGGACTTCCCTTTTAGCTGCTTCATTAACTCATCATAATCAATGCATGGGACCAGACTCCAGTCAGTTTCGATTATCTCTCAAGATGTGCACAAAGCCCCAATTCCCAAACCCTGAGGAAGAAAATTAACATTTCATGTCTCTTGCTGAGCCACCTGGAAACATTAGGAGATTGTTTCTCAAAAGCTAGGACATTTCTCAAATGTTTTCCTTACCTTCTTTCTGTCCTTTACTACCTCTCAGTTGCATAAATCCAAAGAGTTGAAAATGTTGAAAAATAACTTCTTTAGTGGAGTCCAATATGAAAATATATTTGGAGGTGAGGATCCTTATGACCATCTTAGTCATGCAAAGAACACCAGAGCCAAAGTTTGCCAGAGCTAACCCTAACCCAGCTAATCTTGTCCTATAATGGGACAAAACAGTGAAGTCAAGTGAGCAACCGACAGCAACAACAGACAGAAGATTTCACAATTCAGATTCTAATTCTGTGGCTAGAAAGGATGGTTCACAGTTTCACTAAATATTCTAGCACATCACTCTGCTCCATGTCAGAGAAGCTATTTCTGCTCCTTAGCACACCATAGTAGCCATTATTTTCTGATTACTTCAAGACAGAAATATACTGAATCTGACTGATACTTACCTTTGCAGCTTTTTTTTTCTTTCCAAGATGTTTCATGTTTACTTTGCTTATTCATTAGAGTTTCCTTACACACTGACTACATAATAAACTGCAGAGTGGCAAAGCAAATAGAGATTAAATAAAGCTGTGGTGGAGTTATGTCTTTAAGAAATAAATCTAAACCCTGAATTGCAGAGGCAACTCTTCAAAAGTCATGGTAAGTAGAGTATGTACATTTACAGTCCAACTTCCATTTAAAGTAGATGACAAGTTTAGCAAGGATAATACCCTTCAAATACCAGCTGATTGGAGAGGCAAGGACACTTGCTCAATGTACCAATAGTATTATCCTTCAGGCTTGCTGGGAGCTGATCCCCTGCTGTGAGCTAACAATACGAGTTTTCCTTATGATGGCCCTGATGTGGGAGCGCTTTTCTTAAAGATCATGGGAAAGTTTGGGAGTTTTATTTTAAACCACTGCAGCAAGAAGTGAAGAAGATTAATTGGGTTTGCTGCACACTGGTTTTGGTTAATTCACAGTCAGCATATCCTAGAATATAGGATTAAAATCTCAGATATCTCATTTAAAATTATTATAGTATATAATAAAAGACAAACATTTCAGGATGCTGAGAAAAAAAAAGGACATGGTATTTTAATATATATATGCAATAATATTCTTTTTCAGAAGACAAATATCTACCTGCAAATATGAACCCAAAAATAAAGTATCCTGCTTCTTTTCCCTTTGCTCCCTAACTACTTAACGATCAAGCTGCAGACAGTGATGTGTTGATCTGATCCAATACTGTTTCAAGTGCAAACTTCCCCTTGCAGCAGAAGGTTTCAAGCAGATGGTGCTTGGATAGAGCCAATTGATATACAAGTAAACTGGGACACCCTGACAGCTATGGCCAACGGGCTGCATTGCAACTCACTGAGAGCTTATAAGGCAAAGCTTGGTCTTACAGAAAGGCTAACGCTTTCCAGTGAACTTGTTAGGACTGACATGCTCCTGGTATTAAAAGCCCACTTGCACCATGACTGGCAAAACACAAAAAGATTATTTTTTTTTTTTTTTTTAAATGAGAGCCATCAGAAAACTTTTCTGCAATGACTACTTAAGTATTTCATTACTGGGCAGTGAGAGAGGTCAGCTATTTAGTTTTCATGACTGGTCAGAAAACAAGTCAGTAATTTTGAAAAATTCCTAAAGAAATATGTTGTCTTTATAATTTTTATTTATTCCATTTTTTCCTATGCATTGGACTTATTATGTTAATGCTCTACATCTTATATTAAGAAGATCATTCTCTTCTCTTTATAGAAGAAATAATCACATGCTGGTATTGAGCAGCACCTGATTTTTCACTGTAAAAGCAAGTGGTAGGAGAAAAGGGGGTGCCTTGAGGAGCCCCTGCAGCACACCGACCGTCAGCTGTCCCCCGGGAAAATTGCGTTAACCCACTTCTCTGGCTCTTCCTCCCACTCCTCACCACTGCAGTCATCTAGCTTCTCACCAGCACATCCAGGGAAGGGAGGTCATCGGGGGCCATTGCCTTACTGGGATGGGGATGAGGTTTATTGAGCTGAGCTGCTTTTTTTAGTGTTAAAGGGGAAAGAGCATTACTCTAATGTGGAAGGGAAGTGGGGTTTGCTCTTTACCCATGGGACCAGAGAAATGGCCCACAGCCAGAGTCCAGCTTGAACTTTTACACACACATATACACCCCCACCCCCCACTGCCCCAGGGTGCTGAGGCAGGACTAGCTTGGCATGGAGGTCCTCCCAACATCCTCAGCAGGGTATAAAAACTAAAAGTTGTGAAGACATTTATTGCACTAGTCTGAACAATCTGCACTCTGCAGTACACTTGTTAAATATTTTATCGCTTCTGATTAATTGATGGATTTTTAATTTTTAAGTATGCTCACATATAATCCTTAATTCTTGGTAAAATACAAAAGACTGTAGTAATTTAGTAACCTGTTATCTACGAGTACCGTACCTATCTCTACTTACGATCAAGACCATCACCTTCCAAACCACAGGAACAAGTTCGATTAGTCTAAATTTTCATTCATTGAAATACAGTAAGACCCTTGGCATTTCTGAGGCACAATTCACCCAAGATTTCTAAGTATGTCACAACCATTAAAGAATGTCTGCCGCATCTCCTACATATTGTAGCTTGGGGCTCTTCTCAGCCCACAGTGTGGGGAAGATGCAAAAACGCTGCTTGTATGTCCTTCGACTGCACAATTAATGAGCTGAGACTAAAGCCCCTCTTAATCCTCACTCTTGTACCTGATTGAGTTATGTTGGGGATAAATTTTTTATATAAAAATTGTTAATACATACAACTAGGATATATCTTTTTGGGAAAAAAATCCCAAGCCAAACCACAAATGCAACCAACCAAAACCCCACAAAGTAGCAAATGGTATTCAGTTTCCTTCTGTTCATCACCTCACTGTGTTCCAGAAGGACTGAAAGAATTAATTTATTCTATGGTTTGGGGGGAATTGGAGTTGGCTGTTGGTCCATAACCATATTTGTGTTGACAGCTACTGGGAACTCTCTACAAGGGCTGCTGACAAAGAACCAAAATTGACAAATAAGCACATTTACATTTTTGAGCATCATCTTTTTTGCAGAGGTTTGTTTGCCTGGTTTTACTACAACAGTTTCTTCATACAAAAGAGACTCTCAAATGAAAATTCACACAACCACAGGCTCAACTGTATATATAGAAATGGTTTTGATCAGCTCTTTTATTCATGTTTGGCAGCCACAGGCAAACCTGGAGATCCAGGTAAGTTTTGTATGTACTTATAAACGATTGTGCTTGCCACAAACAGCATGCAGGACAGACAGCTGCAAGAGACAAGGGATGGAAAAGCAAGGTGTATGTCCCCATTATACAGACAAGAAACAGAGACACTGAGAAATACAGTGACTCAAGATGTGCAGAAAAGGCATCTGAAAACCATTCGCCTCAAAAAGTTCACGTTACTGGAAGACCCAACCGCTCATGATAGTGTTTGCCAGAAAGCAAGCATGACACAAAACATCACTGAAAAGTACTTGCACCTTCACACGTACGATACTGTAACATTCAGATACTTAGACTCAAGTTCTTCCTCTGAATACTTTTATTATGTTGTTACTGAGAGGAGACCCAGGGAGACTCTCCCCATTTCAGCAGCTGGCACCAACCCACATCGCGTGCTGAGCAGAGGCATTCCTCCACGGCACTCTCATACTGGCATGAATACCCAGACTGATTTAAAGCGGGCCCCCTGGGTCGCAGCCACTCTGATCTATAGCACATGAATAGAGAAATATCCTTTGACTGATAAACGAAAGCTGACAGTCAGTCAGACTCCTCCTGTACTCAGCTGCACGGGCTTTCACATCCAATAGTACTTTAAATGCAGAAATGTGACTACAGGGCTCTTCACCTTCATTTGGAAAATAAAGTCGCAGCTCTGCATCTGGGTTCTTAGGTTTGTAAGAGGGATTTTTTTGGTTGTTACTTTGTTTTACAATAGTACTCAGGGTCTGTTGAACTTACAGGTACAGCGACATTGACCGAGCAGGTGATTGACTTACTGTAGAACACGCTGCTACGATGGAGAACAGTAATTTAATCTCTCTGAATTCATAGTGGAAGTATTTTGGAGGCAATTCCTCATGTCCCTGATGGTGGATAGAAATGATTCATTTTGCACAAGTACCACTATCCCTCTACTACTACCACGTTCCTATTTCACTACTAATTAATGCTTGAAGCAATGCTAATGAACTCTGGAACAAGCTGTGTTCACCTATTCCCTGGCCAGAACAGCTGAAAAAAGATCACTAAATGTAAAGTCCTATGAATGGTACAAGAACTGCTAACAGAGTACTGTTAGCATCCAAGTGAAGAACATCCTTGTGGGCCCCTTACTTGATGTAGAAACACTCAGATATTCAGAAGAGCGCTCAAAGAAAACTGCAAACAGCTAAGAAGTTTCTTTATCAGGAAACATAATGACTCCTTGGGTAGGGTACCCTGCTGAGATACCAGCGATAGGCATCCAGCTGCTCGGAAACAAGTCGGGTTTGCTGCATGCTGAAACCAAAGGAGACAGGGAGCAGAAACAAATGCTTCATCAAAAACAGAGGCACAGCAGGACTCAGAAGTAAGCATATGGCAGCTACTTGTAAATATAAAGTGAAGGGCATTCTATTAATACTAGCGTACCACTGTAATCTCTAGATTATACCCTTATTGATCTTGGTTGGTTGCAAAAATAATTCAAATAACACTGAATATATTTCCAGTTTTATGGCTTATCCAGTTCCATTTCATGGTTCTTTGTAGGCAGGCTACAATTTCTATGCATATGTTACTTATCAGGTGTATGCTTTTCCTATATGTTCCTCAGTTATGTCCCTTAATGACTTGGCATCTTGGAACCTGCAAGTCCTCTTCGCCCTGGTTTTAGTTTTGGCTGACACAATAGATGAAAGAAGCTTCAAAATAATAGCATTTAGTAAAGATTTATCAAATCTGCAAGATTAAATTATTTAAGTCATTGCCAAATGATACCTTTTTTACTGGATTATGAAACAAAGTCTTAGCACACTCTAGAAATACATGCTGCAGCACAGTTATTCTGTAAATGTAAATTGACCTAGCACAGCCATCTTCACTAAATACAGTTAAGGTCAACTTTACTTATCTTTTGCATAGAGAAGATTAGCCGTCAGCTCATCTTTATATCAAAATGCTTTAATCAATATTTAACAGCTAAAGCAGCCACTGGCATGAAAACATATAAAAATGGATTTGCACAACCTATGAGGATGATGCAGTACCTGAAATTATTTCAGGGAAAAACCATATTTTTAGAAATCTTCCATCCTTAAAAAAAAAAGAAAAAGAAAAAAGAAAAAAAAAAGCGCTGTTTCCAAACACTGTTTTCTTTGTAGCAGTAAAAAATATATAAAGAGAAATAATTTCTGACTAACAGCAAAAACTTCTTTATCTGGACTTGATTTCCATGTTCCTTCCTACTTACTTGCCGTACAAACCTACACAATTTGTATGTCTCATGGATTGACCACCTTGAATTGCCAGCATAATGCTTTTGCACAAATGGAGCCGCAGGCTGACCTACGGTGAAGCACTCAGCGCACGTTCACTTAACATCTTTTGAAAAGCAAACCTACTTGCACAGCAAAACTGCTGGTTTGACTTCAGAAATGGCAGCCAGACACATGCTAACACAGCATCTTTTATGAGAGAGGAATATATTAACATTTATCACACAGAACCACAATTAATTGGGTGCCACCAGAAAAAAGTTCGCTTGCCCACACGGGAACAAGAAAGCGTCTCCTGTGGGTTGTGCCCTACATCCCTTATGTGTACCTTCATCCATCATCAACAGCCCTTGGTCTTGCCCTTCTCAATGACACATTCCCAGCAACCCCTCGGACCACCACATTTCCCTTCAGTCCCTGAAGATGTATCGCTTCACTACCACCTTACTACTCCTTGTTGCCATCCCTCTCCCTGGCAATAGCTTTATTTCCCCTAAACTATATGGAGTTTCTTCCATATGTTCTTGAACGACCTCTGGTATCCTCCCCACAGCTTGAGGCTGCATTTCCCTCCATGAGAAGATGAGTTTGGATGCCTTCCCTCTAGACAGCAACTTTCATTAACCGCACCAAGCCATCTGTAGCGATCCAATGCATCAACTATTCCTTCTGATGTGTTTGAAATTGGTAAATGGGTTTAAAAGGTACTGGAAGGTGTTAGAGGAGAAGAGATGAACTAAGAGACAAGTGAACCAACAGAATTATCAAACACATTTCATTTTCTTATGAAAGCAGCTTAAGTGCACAAAGTGAGAGTGAACCAATAACACAACACTTCCCAGTACAAGAAAAATGCATCAGGAGAATAGAGGCTCCCCAAGCACAAGGCTAGGAAGAACAGAGATTTTCAGAAACAGTATTTTCTGAGATTTCCAATCCAAACTTTATGCCTCCTACCTGATTCCACCAGACTTGGTAATGTCGTGCTGTATTTCCATGCATGCAAAAACCAGAAACCAGTTGTTTCTGCTTTTACTTTAAAAACTTCAGCTTGTTATGCCACTTGTTTTGTCATTCAAGCTTATCTGTTCTGCAGTAGTGGACTGCACCTATCTTACATCTTCGTTCAATCTTTGTGATTCTGCCTACCAACTGGGGACAGGATTTTTTCCCTGAGGAGAGGGCTTGTGACACCCCACCACTCAGCAGTCCCATACAACTTTGTCAAGGTGCAATATTAGTAGAAAGTCAAGCTCTTGAACCTGTTTCATGTCACAAAATGCAATTGCCGCTAAGAGAAGGGAGAGAGAACCGTTTCCGTTCCTTGCATACTGGCGAGTAAAATACAAAGGATTATCTGCTACTTGCTGGTCTGTGCACTAGTGTTACCTCTGTGGGGCAATTCAAAGGAGCTACTGAAGTCACCGCGGGAAACAATTCAGCCTCTGCTGACACTGCAAGTTGAAACCCAGGAAAACAATGAGAATGTTTTGGGTGTTCACAGCAGTGCAGGAAAGGGAAATGAAATCCAAAAATTAAGCAGAGTTTCTACTGGAATGCTTGCCGCTTTCCCTGTCTGTTCAAATTCAGAGCGCAGACATTGGCATCTGAACTCCAAGGCAGAAAACCACAGCAGAAACTCTCCCCTGGTCATGGCAGGAAGCTGTTACTGATGTTTGAGAGCTGCCATCTGGGATTAAAACTGGGGTCCTGCACATCTTAAAACCACCTATGGTTTAGATCTACGCCTAACGTAGTCTTCAGAAGCAAACCTTTTAATGAAGTTCAAAAATGACACATTATAATACAATAAACTTACCACTTAAAGCATATTTCCAAACTGTATCAACCGATTGTTTCCTCCTCTCTATCTTTGATCCCCAGCACAGTCTCTTAAGTTAACAATTGACACTGGTAAAATGATCCCACTGTATTGACTTATATAGTACAGGAATTCTAAAGTGCTACCTTCTGAAAAGCAAGAAGGCTGTCGATGTAGCTGGGGCTGTGGGGACACAGGGGTGTTGAAGGCAAGAGTCCAAGCTCTATCCTCTTTCAGCTGGGACACACTCTTCAGATGCTATCCTGGGAGCATGAGCAGCTGCTAAATACAGCCCTGGACATAGCTACATTCTGGCAACACATGAAACCACTGTTCCTTCAAAAGACATTTTTGTCCACCTTGAGCTTAGCTTCCGCAGAAGTACTCTTGCTATTGTTTCTTGCTATTACTATTCTAGCACAGTTAAATTGATTCTTAGTGTCGTTATCTCAATGTATCCATAGTTTTATATGATGGGGGGAGGGTAAGTAAGACAGGAATTATGAAGAAAAAAATATGTTTTTTCATTGATTGAATTGTTAGCTTACTGTGAGGATAAAATATGCACATTCTGTATTAGGCCTTTGTTGGCCACTCACTGAGCACAAAGAGCTGAATTAGCACTAATTACCAAGAGCTAAGATTACTCTCCTAGCCTGTGGAAAACACAAAGGTGAGTTTTAATAGCAGAGCAAGGAGATTAAGCACCATGAATTCTAACAAGAGCCATAAGAAAAGGGCAAGCAAATTATCCTTTGTGATCTAAAAATATAAAATGTTGTACTAGAATTTATTATGTCTTTCCTTGAAAAAGCCACAGCTCCTTTCTGCATAAAAAACTGAGCCTAGGACAGAGAAGCACTATCACATATATTCTGCAGTTGGGAAGAAACCGCACACAGACCTCCAAAATTCCAGACTCCTGTTTGCTTGTGATCTAGGAAAGGCATTTGTTAAGTATTAGCTTTGCTGCCTAAGTCAATACCCTCTGGAGTTTATACTGTGTATTTTCTTTAAATACCTCTCAGTTCCACTGACACCAGCTGCTGCATAATCGAACAAAAATGCCATACAAGAGGAAAGCACGTGGGCCACTTCGGAACATTTTCTTTCTAAACACTTCCTTGTTTAAATTGAAAGAACTCAATCATGCAAACTAAATATAGTTAAAAACAACCATAAATATGTGAGGGTCTAAGCAGAGGAGGGTGGGGGGAGAAGGAAATAAAAAAAATAAAGGCACATCATGTGTCTATCGAACAGGTCTGGTATGAGGAATTTGCATATATATATTAAAAAAGACTTTAGACTTGAAGAATGTCTTGTTTATACAAATTACCATGTATGACAAAGTTCAGCAGTCTCATAGTCTGAATTGCGCTAATGTCCCCCAACAGCAGATGGAAGGCAGCTCAGCTGGGTAGGAGAGAGGAGAAGCAATGAGGCAGGATGCAGAAGGGGAATATTCTTATTTTCCAGTAGCAGGAACATTTTTTTTAATATCTTCACAGATGTTGGCCAATTTAAACAACTTGTGAGAAACACAAGTTAGAAAATAATCTGAGCAATCGGAACAGCATCCAACTCTTGCCTATAGTGCTCCTTTCCCTTTGAGTCTGTTAAGTGAAGCTAATGAAGTGCTAATGAAACTGGTTTGCTGTGGCCTTTTGTCTAGTGGTTGGAATTGCTGGAGTTTAGTAAAACACGATCTCCCTTTGATTTTTTGGTTTTGTTCTCCTGTGGTAGAACACAGGAGACCACATTTCCTGACCACATTTTCCTGACCACATTTCTCTCCATACAGATTTAAGAGAGAATGGGCTCCTGCTGCAATTGGGGTTTTTTTGGTGGTGAAGAAACTAACATAATGTATCTTCACCACCAAGATAATGTTAAAAATAGGTGAGAAGATTCAAAAACTGTGCAGACAGGGAAAAGGAGGCTGGAAAGGGCAGACAACCAGGGGAAAAGACCTGGAAAGGGCAGATGGAACTAAATTGCGCAAGTCCCACTTTCCTAGATTAAAATGCATGACTTTGGAAGGAAAAAAAAGGCTATTGTGAAGAACGCTGAAGGAGGCACAACACACATCTGATGACTACAGTCCATAATGCGTACGGAACAATGTTTATTGACTCATGATTATTAATATGCTAAACTAATGTCTCTCCCAAAATTTGTCAGTTAGAATACTGCTTTTTGGATCTGGGACATCACTCAATAGAGCAGCAGGCCAAATCCTAGTCTCCAGTCTCTCAGTTGTAAAGATTTCTTTCATGTGGCTACAAGAACTGTGATTCAATGCTCCTGCAGTCTCTCTGTGACTTTGCTACTGACTTCTACTGTAAGGCAACAAATATGAAATCCTTTCTCTCCAGAGTTCCCAAAGCAGTTTTCTTCTCTAAGTCCAATCAACATCCTGTAAAACCCTTGTTGTCTTTGATCTCTTTGGGATGAAGCTGTGTCTTCTTAATGGAAAATTAAACCTCTTTTGTATGGATTCACATTACTGATTTCCTGCAGCACATCGCCTTCCTCCAGTACATTCCTGCTTCCACTTGTCTCTCCCACCTAAGATCACCACCAACATTTTAGTACAAGAAAGATGCATTTGTGGCACTAATAGAAGCAAATAAGAGCAGAATAATTCCTTCCCCATCTTCATTATACCTTTCAAAAACCCGGTAGCATCGATCATACAAAGAGTGTCCTGGCACATTCTTCACACTCATTCCAGATTACAGCTAAATTATTTTCCCAGTAAAAATACTCCTATAGAAATTTAAATACTGTTCATAGCTAAGTGAAATCAAACACATGCAAAAAAATAACTGTAGTCCCAGACATCCTCACCAGATACTAACATTGGTCATTTGCTATGAGAAAAATTGAAAGTTTACTGCAGAAAAACAGTTAAGAGAGAACAATCCCATAACCTATATCATAGGGCAGTTCCCCAACTCTGCCTCTGAGCTGCCACCATATGACCCTGCCCAAAGAGCTGCACCTCTGGTACCAACCTTGAAGACCACAGGAGTTACAGTGCTGAATGTTTTGTAGGGAAAAACATCATGTTTATCTTGAGTTTCCCCAAAGTATCTAGTGCTTGAGGTAAAAGCAAGATGTCCGCACCAGAATGTAACTGTGTATACAGATAAAGCCAGTATTTGGCAAGAAAATTTACACCTATCACTATGCCTGGCTAGATACAAAGTCTTCACCCACACAACTGGGAAAAAGATAAAATCAAAGCACTTTCCAACGGGATATCCGAACACATTTCCCACATTACAATTCTGTGCTGATTTTGACTGGGAGAGAGTTAATTTTCTTCAAAATAGCTGGTATGGGGCTGCGGTTTGGTTTTGTGCTGAAAACAGTGTTGATAACATAGGGATGTTTTCATCCCTGCTAAGCAGTGCTGACACAGACCAAAGGGCTTTTCTACTTCTCACCCCACACCACCGGTGGGGTAGCTGGGAGTGCACAAGGAGTTGGGAAGGGGACACAGCTGGGACAGCTGACCCCAACTGACCAAAGGGATATCCCATACCATATGACATCATTCTCATCTTACAGTCGATGAAGGATGGAGGGGTGGTAGGAAGGAGGGACACTTGGAGTGATGGCATTTGTCTTCCCAAGTCACTGTTACATGTGCTGGAGTCCTCCTTTCCTGGGGATGGCTGCCCATGGGAGGTGAGGAATGAATTCCTTCTCTTGCTTTGCTTGTGTGAGCAGCTTTTGCTTTCCCTACTGAACTGCCTGTACCTCACCCCAGGAGTTTTCGCACTTTCACTCGTCTGACTCTCTCCCCTATCCCATGGGCAGGAGGGATTGAGCAAGTGGCTGTATGGTGTCTAGTTGTTGGCTAGGATTAAAACACAAGTTCCTACTAACAAACATAAACCCAAGGTATTCTCACATAAACCCAAAGGAAATGACATAGGAGAGGGACAGCCTTTTGAGAGAAATCTCAAATTAACATTTCTTTCTGGTACATCTCCTACTTCATACAGGTGGTCACAGTTTCCCCGCAGCAAGCACAGCCTACGCCAGAAAACACTAATGATGACTGTTTAAATATGTGTCCTTATTGCAATTGCAACACTGGAATTTAAAGACAGAAATCTTCAAGTGATTTATGATTCAGTTTTGCATCTCAAACTACTGCAATGAAAAGCTGTAGTCCTCATCTTTCTTGAGAAATTTGCAATTTGATGCATAAATGAATATTCAGGAGATGGAAATTCTTTAAGTGAACAAAGGCATCTTAGAGAAATACCAGGCTTTAAATCTGCTCCATTCTAGGAACCCAAGAGTGTAAGATAATGACTTTTGTCTTCATTTCATCACTGGGGAGCTTGGAGAAGGCTGGAGACGACACAACACCCACGCCACTGGCTAACCCAGGGCAAAAATAATGCCTTAACAGTTCAAAATGCCATTATGTTAAATACCACAGCATCAGTCACATGTGACAGTGCCAAATGCAAACAAAGTTGTGCATTTAACTCAGGATTTCCAATGAAAAATCTAATTTTTAGCTAATCTCATAATGACTTGGTGAAAGCAGCGACCATCCTGATGTTACAAAGCAGGGAACACTAATGCTAGTTCACATATCCTGACGGCAAAATAATAATTTTAAGCAGGAACTCCCATACAAGTATTTCCAAATACAAATCCATACATATTTTTCAATTCCTGCTTGACTATGCTAAAATGTTTTTTAAATAAAAGTCTGGCTGGAGACACTGAAATTCTTCATGATGTACGATTATATGCAACATTTACACCTAAAAAGTGAGTACACAGCAGATAAACAGTGGAGGTAAGGAAAAAGTTAAAAAGTGATCTTTTACTAATAGACTTAAGAGAAAATGATTCTAGTTGCTGAAATCAGATTTCATTTTATTTCTATCATGTTGCACTAGATTAAATGTTTAGGAAGTGTTCAGATCACAAGGTTAAAACAAAAAGGCTCACCTCAAACAGTTTGGCTTGGATGCTTTAAAGGTATTAGTTACAAAATTAGGAACAATTCTGCCCTGTCAACTCTTCTCTGTGTGTCCTTTGCATTGAGGAATTCCCCGGAAAAACACCCATAGGTGAGCAAAGCATTTAAAAGGATTACTTCACTGCATGTTGAAAATCAACAACCTTTCAAATTCTAAGAGTTATCTCGTGTATCCTAGGAGACAACATAGTTAATAGGGTCTGGTTGCTTCTGGTTCTAATTTTTGTAACTTGAAATACCTTGACAGTGCATTCCAGGCCATACATAGAGTGTGCTTTTGGTGATTAGGACTTTTGAAAGTACCTCCATTAGATACTCAGAAGTTAAAACATATGAAATTACTAAACATTGCAAGCCCATTTTATAGATATGTATGTATGCACAATGCACTGCATATTTAAATATCTTTTGCAGCCAAAATTAAGAGTGTCAGATTGACAAAATTTGATTAGATTTTATTATGCTGGTCCAATACATCAGGACTAGTATCACAGCCTGTACTAGTGTTATGCAGATCTTGTAAGAGTTTCAGAGTAACTGAATGATCTCTAGAGGGTCTAAAAGTCTATTTTTTAGAAGCATGAAGGCAGTTTTTATTTCTTTATTTGAATGGCTGGAACTACCTTATTCATTCGTCCTCAAATGAACCTTTGACTGCTAAGTGATGCTATCAATATTAACAAAGAAAACATAAATAAATCAAGCTTTGGTCTAAACCCTTGGAGTTATTTAGCTGCCTAACTCTCCATTAATTTCTTAAATGCCATAATTGCCATTGACCTTCCCTGTCTTTTAGGCTCTTAAACACACAGGGAAGGTCAGAGCCAGTAAATTGCCAGCACTCTTGACTGAAGTGCATTGATCAAGGCCAGATTAGTACTTGCTTAGTTTAGCAGATAAAATGTGGAAGTCAGCATTTCTAAATAAATTATATGATTTCTAGGTAGTGATGTATGATTTTTGATAAATACGATGACTCAGCATCTGACAGAGTGGAAATGAAAATAAAATCTCAGTAGTTTCAGGAGAGGTGAAAGCATATTTCAGCCTGTCTCTTTAGTACAGAAAATTCCCCTGATGAACTGGGTAAACACATTTTTGAATTGGCACTTCTAACAAGAACATTTTTACTAACAAATACCTGGTTTTGGATCCCAGTTGCCTTAGTTGTGGCGGAAGATGACTGAAGGAGGAGAAATGTGAGATAAGTGTAGTACTCATTCCATAATTGTATTGCTAGTGGTCTACACTCATGTCTATCTTCTACACAATGCAGAAGTGCCCTAGCTTATTTTACATTTCTCCTGGTATACCACAAGCCATGTCTGTGACTAGAGCACCTGGAAAAATCAGATTATAATTTGACACCATTGGAGTCAAGAATACTTTGTAAATAAAAGCATTTTACATAAATTGTCTAAAAGTCTGCAACACTGCTGTGTTAGCAGAAATATTCTAAGAAAGTATTTGATATGATGCTATATTTAGAATCTATTTATTAAAAGGTGAAGGCACTTCAAGAGTCACTTTACTTACAAGTGTTAATTTGTTTTTTTCTTTTGAATAGAAGAGCTTTAGGATCACATGGATTACCAGAAATGATTATGGTTTCTGGTTTTATTAGGCATATTTTTGTTAGCATTTCCAGTATCTTCTGTTATCTGTGGCTGTGCGATAGCATACTCTGCTATTTGTTATGATAGCCTGACCCCAAGTGATGTCTATCTAAAATTAATATTTTTTAAAATAAATTTATATAAAAACAGAACGTGACACATCTTTTGAAACCAGTTGTGTTAGCACTGGTACCCATTACTGACTGGGACCAATGTTCCCTTACATACAGCAGTTCAAGGGACTCCTAATGCTTCCATGAATTAAAAGGGGAAAAAAAAGGTGAATCTTATTGTTCACTCTGCATTTGCTTCTTCTCTAACAACCCGGAATGCCATCAGCTAGGTTTAGCTGCCTCATCAGCAGCACCTCAAACATATTGAGGTTCAACAGGGTTCATGGACTAGAGTAACACTCCCACTGAGGACAGGGCAGCGGAAAAATCCAAATGTGAGATGAATGCAGGGGGAACCAGGTTTTCATTGCTCTGCTGCTCACAAAATGGCTTGTTTTTAATGTATATTTGAGACGTTCAAACTCTGTACCCCTTTTGACCTTCCTACTGCAGTAGCCACAATTGAGAGAACATTGGGAGCACGATGTCCCAGCACCCCTTCATCAAGGGAAGGGCACTGAGTTGGGCACGGCAATGTGAGGTGGCAGAGCACACTAAAAAGGCTTCATTGATTTACCCATCACAGGCAGCGATTTTACATTGAAGCACTACAGCCATTTAAGAGCAACAAAGCCATTCAGGAAAAATGGGCTTTATTGCACATCGAATTGGGTAAAAGTAAAATATTTCACTTGTTTGCATAAAACTACCAAAGTTGCAGATGAGAAATGTTACTTACGAGCATGCTACATCCAAATTCTTTGCCATGGTTCTAAGATTCTTATAGATAGAAGAATAGAAATTGTTTCTCGGTTATTCTCTAAAATCCTAGTACCTCCTTATTTCTGTGGCAACTGCAGCCATTCACTCTGCAAAATCCAGTACTTCTCTGCTTGTTTTTCTTGTTCATATGAAACAAACTGCAACTGTTATTATTTGGGGAAAGAGAGATTTAATTATTTACTGTGTTTCATAATGAAATGGGGAGACTAAATTTGTTCCTTCCAACCTAAAGACATCCTATTCTGCACCTGCAAACAATTTATTAAACAATCCAAAGCTGACTACAAAGCTATAATGCAGTTCAAAAAAGCAATTATGTAGGAAACAAGCTGAGATGGCTGGGCTACTTAGGTTATCCAACCAATGAGTTTCTATATAACTTGTCTTTGATACGAAAAAACGGTGCCTGGTATTTCCCTTGACTCAATCTGTTGCTATGCATCATATCCTTCTAAGCATGTCCTCCAAGTTGTGCTTGCAATAAGAGCTAGCACATGACCAAATACAGCACATAACTTTAGGAAAAGAGTAAGGAACAGTAGATCTTGCTTGAAGCTGGATCAATTCCTCAAACATTTTGCAACACAACCGTATTGCAAGAAGAAGGTGTCCAACGGGATGTCTGCCAAACATACGGCCTCTCATCTCCACTTCATCCCACTGATCTCCAAAACAGTTTCTCCAAGAAATACTTCCAAGATCCACCTGTCTACCAGGCAGGAAAGCCAAACAATTTTTTAGCAGAATTAGGTGCGGCATTGCTGTGATGGTTAAAAAGGTTAATAGGCAAGAAGAGAGCACTCTCCTCCTCCTGAGGTAGATTCAGGAATGTATCTGAGCACATGCTTATGGTTAAGTATATTCTTAAATACCAATTCAGTCAAGAAGAAACAAAGGGTGCAGACACGTGCTTCATCAAGTATCGGTAACATTTACTTCCCAGGCTCAGCTGGACTCACAAAGGTCAGGTTTAGACCCTTCCTGCTTTTTTTCCCCAAGGACACCAAATGTTTTTTCAGGCAATTGTGTTTAACTTTGTAAGGTGAAGAGCTGGAGTCCAAACTTCACATATCTGCAAACTTCTGTAGGGTGTCGTTGCTATTGTAATTGCAGATATCATAATCATTTGGATACAGTAATCCAAAAAATAACATTAGCATTATTATAACACATACTACATATGCAGGTACAGCAGAGGGGTGCAAGGAGAGCCCTGCCATGACAGGCACCATATTGCCCCAGGGCACGGGAGAATACTCCTTCCTTCAGAGGATTTTAAACCAAATGGTACTCACAATGGTTTCACAAGTGTTTTAAAGTCAACCTCAGTGCAGATTGTCATGAAAAGACCAATCTTGTGATCACAGCCCCTCTTTAAGGTTCTTGCCAGCAATTGCGCATCTCATGCAAGGAGCTAGATGAAGGCACGAACTCCAGCCTTGCAGGGTGAGGTTATTCAGGTTTATCACACAAGCACATGATCACCAGAGATCACACAAACATCCCACTGGAGACCAGAAATCCTTTTTCAAAGGTAGCTCATGCACTTTGACTGGCTTACCACCACCAGGAAGACATAGTAACCAACACTGGATGGCCAAGATCTTCCTCTTTAGAAGCAGACATCACCACGTAACCGCCTGCTGTTGAAAATCCCCAAAGATGTTGCAGCACGTTTCAAATGCATTACCAGATTTAAAACTATGTTTGCATACAAAACAGAAATTGAGGAATTGTTATTGCAAACATGCCAAGCATTGTTAATACATCTTCTAATCCTTTCAAAGTTTATCCGATTTTTGAATTGAACGTTAAAGCACAGACTTACTGGCACAGAACAGGTAATTATCTTCAGCAGAAATGCAAGGCAGCACAAGTTACTGGTTTCTGACAAGAAACATTTATTTAGATGCTTCAAGATTTATGTCCTTACCACTGATGGATCCAAATTAAATGATCAGCAATTTAAAAAAAACAACCCAACAATAAAAATCATTAAACCAAGACATTTGCCTTGGAGGTTGTACTTCTTTCTTCACTAGGACATTCTGTGGAAGATTATTAAAATCTAAGGGATTTATATTACATATACATATACATTACAAGGACAGGAATTTCTCCCGTACTATGTCTTAGCAATGGGAATAAACCTAAAAGGAAAAATCTGTACCAGAAATTTGCAAAACTTTTGGTTACAGTATTTGAGAGAGAAGCTAGCTTTTCTAAAACCCATTAAATTAAAGTCTAGATGCAAATCATTAACACTTAAGTTTCTCACTGTTTGGGCTTTCTTCAGACACAGGTTTTGATCACTGTCTTTGATCAGCCACGGAATTTACATACCAGAAGATGACATTTTTCAAGACAATGTGAGTACATAGCAACAACTGTAAGCGGATTTTGCCTACAAGTCAATACCTTGCTTTTAATTTAGAAAAAAAATAGTTCGATTACAGCAAGCAATAAAAGTGAATTTTAAAGGATTCAGATTTTTCTGATTTTATCATAGAATCATAGAATGGCATGGGTTGGAAGGGACCCCACAGATCATAGAGTTCCAATCCCCCTGCCACAGGCAGGGACACCAACCTCAGGCCTGGATCTACACCAAGGTTGCCCAGGGCTCCATCCAACCTGGCCTTGAACACCTCCAGGGACAGGGCATCCACCACCTCTCTGGGCAGCCTGTTCCAGCACCTCACCACTCTCTCTGTAAAATAACTTCCCCCTAACATCTAATCTAAATCTTCCTTCATTTAGCTTTAATCCATTCCCCCTTGTCCTGCCATTGTCTATCCTTTTAAAAAGTTAAATCCCCTCCTGTTTGTATGTTCTCTTCAGGTATCGGAAGGCTGCAATGAGGTCCCCACACAGCCTTCTCTTCTCCAAGCTGAACAAGCCCAGCTCCCTCAGCCTCTCTTCATGGGCAGATGTGCCCCAGCCCTCTAATCATCTTCATGGCCCTCCTCTGAACCCTCTCCAACAGTTCCACATCTTTCTTGTATTGGGGGCCCCAGATCTGGACACAGGACTCCAGATGGGGCCTCACAAAGGCAGAGTAGAGAGAGACAATCACCTCCCTGTCCCTGTTGGCCACCCCTCTTCTGATGAAGCCCAGGATAACATTGGCCTTGCGAGCTGCAAGAGCACACTGCTGGCTCATGTTAAGTTTCTCATCCACTAGAATCCCCAGGTCCTTCTCAGCAGGGCTACTCTCAAAGAGCTCTTCTCCCAGTCTGTAAATATGTCTGGGATTCTTCCAGCCCAAGTGCAACACCTTACACTTGGCAGTGTTGAACCTCATTAGGTTCACCCGGGCCCATCTTTCCAGCCTGTCAAGATCCCTCTGGATGGCTTCCTTTCCTTCTGTTGTGTCAACCACACCACTCAGCTTGGTGTCATCCGCAAACTTGCTGAGGGTGCACTCAATTTCATCATCGATGTCACTGACAAAAATGTTACAGAACCGGTCCCAAGACAGACCCCTAGGGGACCCTGCTTGTCACTGGCCTCCACCTGGACATAGACCCATTGAGCACCACCCTTTGTCTGCGTTCTTTCAACCACTTTCTTATCCACTGGATGGTCCATACATCAAATCCACCTCTCTCCAATTTAGAGATAAGAATGTTGTGGGGGACTGTGTCAAAGGCCATACACAATTCCAGGTGGATAACATCAGTTGCCTTCCCTTTATCTGCCAATGTTATCACTCCATTACTCCATTTTATAGAGAGAAAAACAGTGTAATTTTTCCCTTGCAGAGGACACAGCATTGGTTATAATTACTGCCACTGACTCTCCTGTTCAGAAGAGCGTAAGAATTACAATTTTCCATCCAGCAAGCAGTGGACCCCAACCCAATTTACCAAGAAAACAGTAATCACTAATTCAGAGATGAAAAAGGCTCAATACCAAAGTCAAGACCTTGAGCCGGCGGCAGTCTGTCACTTCAAATAGCTTACTAAGCATCAAGGACTAGTCAGCAATGCAGACCTGGTAGAGCTGCCAGTTCTCTCCTTGTCAATATCCAGATCGTGGTTGCTCAAGGTTTCCAGATAAGCCATGGGGAACATCAAGATAAGAAAATGTCTGTTTCCCTCCCCCCTCCCAGGAAACCTGCTGTCATTTTGACCACCAAAAAAAGAACAGATTCTCCAATGACACATGAAGATAAACCTTTAACGAGTTTGCAAATTGAAAACCTAACAAACAGACCTGACTATTTACATTTGGATATATATGCACCCAGTGTATATGTATCTTGGAACAGATTTGTAAATGTTTCCACTGTGTACGGCTTGTAAAAATTCAGAGTTTGGAAAAGTGCCCTGAACGCTACGTCACTTTATTCGCTGCCAGAGTAAGAAGGGGGCTAATAAAATAAGCACTGGCAGAGGCACACAATGTGAGAAGCAAATTTTTAGGAGGGAGGCCTTCTTCAGGTTTATGCTTTTCAGTACCAGCCTCAAAAGGAAATGATTGGGGAAGAGATAAAGAAAGACAGGGTGCTCACCAAATGATACATGCGGACAGATGACAACGTTTCAAAACAAAAACAGCACAACTAGCAACATAGATGTGGAATGCCCAGGTTATAGTTTATTGAACATCTATTGCTAGAGAAGATTCTTCCATTGCAATTAAGATAGATTTTAAAAGTTAATTAAAAATTAACAGTTCTGCAGATGCAGGAGCCAGTGTCATGGAAGTTACCGCCATTTTAGAGACGATAAGGACTAGGAAGAGGCCACTGGCTTCTCTGTAGCACACACACACACACACACTCACCCCCATAACCCACCTTGTCACTCTTTCCCCAGTAACATTACAAATCCCAGTTCCCAAGCCAAAATGGTTCCACACAGTGTGTGGTGCACCACAAAGTGCACTGCTAGGTGGAAGCTGTAGCAGCCTATGACTTTCACCTGGGCAGTGAGGCCAAAACAAGCACCAAGAGTTGACCAGCAGTAGCTTATTCCTGGAAATTAGAGGAATTCCCAGTTCCAAGATTCCCTTTCTGTTCTCCAAAGTATCTGCCAAAACTAGGTAATGGCTAGTCTGACGCTTCCAACACTAGTCAGAGGAAGGAAATTAAGACCCCTGGAGATAAGGAGATCAAAGCTGGTAACACAGTAAATGGTGGAAAAACCAACCGATGAGGCTGAGACCCTAGTTTGCGAGAGAATGTTTTTTTTTTCTTTTTCCGTGTTAAGAACCTCTTCCTCCACACCTTACAAAACATCCCTCCAACACTCTTCCACAACCTCCTTTCCTCTTCTTTCTGCTGCAAAGTACCTCCAGCAGAGCAAGGGTGGCACGAGTGCAGCAGCCAGGAGGGACCAGGTGCCTTGGAGGTGCAGGAATCCTGGGGCTGCCGCCAAGAAGCCCAAATTCTTCATCACAGGGGCTGCAGGGGAACTAGGGACCACACAACACTGTGCCTCAAGATGTCTCCCTCTTGAGGTTGCACTGACCACTTTAGGAAGGCTGTGCCCAGGATGTGGGAAGAAGGAAATGAAGGAAGGATGATGAAGCACGCTTTTGCATACACAGGATGTTGAAAAGCAAGGCAGAAGCTGCTGTCATCATCAACAGTGGCAACAGTGGAGTCACACACATGATCACCTCCACTAATTAATATTTTACTAACTCCATTTTTTTAATGAGAAAAAGCAGAGGTTGGGTTTATAAAGACAGTAAAGCTGCATTTTCCATTCGTCCCACATGTGTTAAGACATTTTTGTCTTCAATTCAGCTACACAAGCAAATATGACACAGTCTACTGAAGACCTCACAGTTGTTTATGAAAAGGATACTTATTTCAAATGGATGACAGTTAGTAAAGATATTTTAAAGCTTCCAAGTTGTTTATGATTAATAAATATCTGCCTGCACAAGTTCACTTCATAGTAAAAAAAAAAAAAAAATTGGATGAGAGTCAGTAGAGTTGCCCAAGTATGCAAACATCATCCAACACATCTAGAGAGGCCTATCAAGAAATTTTCATTGGTTTCTCTACACCCACTCACAGGGAATTCATTTTGTTTTTAACCAAGGAGAAAACAGCTTCAGAGATAGTATTAATCTTAGCTCAACTAATTCAAGATTTTTAGAAGATCTTTGTACATACTTGCAGAGAATTATATATATATATATGCCAAAAAAGAACCAGAGGGGACAAAAAAAGTAGTATATACCAGAGAAGTTTCGCTGCGTTTGCTGTATGATAGGATCCGATGTACATCACCCACCTGTAAGTGGTACATTAAAGACTGTTTCACACATGGTATTTTGCAAGACCTTAGCATTATAAAGTAATTGAGAGCCACCAAATCCAATATAGAAAAATAATAATGCTTCATACCCATGCACTATGGCGTTTGGTCACTATCACCCTTCACTATCCTGAAAACCATGAGACTTAAAAGGTGACAAGTACAGGAATTTCACTTTATAATCTTTTATTCTCCCCTCCTTCCCTCAGTCAGGCCAGCACAACCTCTCCCATGGTGCCACGCTGTCATCTGAAGAGCAGAACTTGCTCTCCTCTGCCCCCTGCTCTTGCCCTGTTCCTCCCATTGCACTGGCACACATAGAGCCAGGCTTGCAAACTGGAGTAGCTAACTCATCCGAGATAAACACAAAATACAAAAAATCAGCGATTACTCTTGGATTAACGTTACCTTTGTTGGTTCCTCAGCCCATGTCAATGCACAGCTGCATATACCCTTGCCCTGGCACAGCAGAGGAGGCAACAGTAGAGGAATGCGAAGAAGCTGCCAGGGGAAGGTGGGACTGTTTCTCTTGGCAGCAAGGACAACTTATGCCAGTTAAAAGTAACTATTATTTAGGGCCATAATAATTGCAAGTTGAAGTGGTTTTTTGTTACGTGTTTGGTTTTCTACTTTTATTTTAGCCAAAAGAATAGAAAAGTCAAAGTTTAATAAAAAACAATCCATTGGAGTCCTTGAGTTACTCTAAAATGGGACAAGTTCTTTCAGCTGTCATCATGAATCTTACACTCCATACAACTTCCTTGGTAGGATGCCTTGAGGATGAACAGCAAATCTTCCCAGATAGTTTTTAAATTACTTACCATACTGAAAAAGACCCTTCATACCATATTAAGCATGAAAGCAGCATCTCAGAGGTGTCGACTGTAACTGTTCAAAAGGATTAATGTGGCATCGGTGTAGCAGCAGAACTGATTCCAGCCTTATCCTGGATGGGACTAAAAACCAGATGAACAAGGTTGTTGATATTCTTTCTGTCTCACCTACATTTTATTCTGGGTGCTGCCATACTCCATCATGGCAATCACTGGTAGCTACCTATCTCTAGCTGCAGCAGTTCCAAATTCACACCTTTCACAGGTTAAAAATTCCTATGATTTTCCTCAGGGACATAATACGTGGCAGAGTAGTTTTTAAAGCTGTGTATTGGTTTGAATAAGGATTTACCCAGCTTCATGACAACAGTATTTCCTATGCAGACATGTATGCAAGAACTGTTCCCCTCCAGCAATACAGACAGCATGACCTAAACTTGTTGCGATCTAGTGAGATGCCTGCAGAAAGAGGCACGTTTGCTGAACTGCTGTGGCAATGAATGTAAACCCCATGCTGCAACAGTGAAGACTTATATTTTGTTTCCTCAGATTCACATAGGCATTTTTAGGTGGCAGTAGCAGGGAGGTGAAAACATCATCTAGTCACAATTGCAGTCAAGAATGACATTAGTGGCTTCAAAAAAATCCCAAATTAGAGTGGACGTGAACAAGAACAGGGTCCACTAAGCCTTCTCCCTTTCTATTTCCTTCTCTTATCGAAGTTTTCCGAGGATTTAAGTCAAAGGTCACAAGTTATTTGTACAGAATAGCAAGAGTTTCTCAAAAACACAGAGGCAAATATTCATCTCTTGCAGTGATAATGCTTCATGCCAGTAATCCACGGTCATGAAAACAAGAAAGGGCTGTAAGTTTAGGAGTCAACATGTCGAAGAGGATGGGCAGCTGTGGGACATGTCTGCTGATACCAGAGCCCTAGAGATCTCAGAGTCACCTCTACCTTTCTTTATTTGTGACCCAAATAGATCTCTTGCAACCTACTTTTAACCATCAACAAACCCTTCTGAAGAAGAGAAGTTTGATGCTAACGTACCAAGTACTACCAGAAGCTGTAGCTGGTTGCAGTCCAAGGCTGAGCATTCGGTGGCAATTATCCCCTCTAAACAATAAACCCCATGTGTACAACACCGCATTGGGTTCTGACATGAAAAACACACTCTGATCTCTGGCAGGAATGCCACAAAACTGGAAACTGGAAAATATAGAAGCAATAACAAAATTCAGAAAGAAGTTACAAAATCCAATAAATACTCTGTCCCCCAAAAGTCTGCTACCTTCAAAGCAAATGTTTTCTATGCAAGTGCTCTCCACTGTTTCTGAGATCCCAGTGCCTTGTCCAAAATATTTTGTGGCTAATGGGAATCTGGACCACCATGCCTTACATATCCACAATATATAGACATGGCATGGCAGGTGGCAAGGGCAGATAACTGCAGAAACTCCAGTGTTTATGTTTTGTTTTGCTTTTACAAACCTTTTCAGTTTTCCACTAGGTAATTACAGGTTTCATATTCTCACTTTCAAGTTTTATTTTCAAAACACTTCTGTCACTAAAGCAATTTCTAAGTTATCTACTTGCCAAAAGCAATTTAAGAAATTTCACATAACAGAAGTGAAGCATACAAAGTATTCTCTTCTTGCATACAAAAGAGCAGTGTTTAACTACTTTGTCTCTCAATACAATAAAAGTGAAAATCAACCTGCCGTATTAGGACTAGTTTGAAAGCGCCTTAGTACTCTCATGGTATTCACCTAACATAACACAAATGCCGCGGTTCTATTCTTTTCATGATGATTAAGGAATATTACTAAGATACTTAGTTAGGTTTGGCCCCCCCTCATTCCTTACCATAGAAATACCAGAAACTGTAAGTCTAGCCTACCTTCTTTTTCCCTAGAAATCTTAACAGCAACCTTTCCTGAAAAGCCTTGAGAGAAGTCATCAAAACCAAACTGGACTGCCTTGATACTCATCCAACCTTTAGCAAAGTGGTCATTAGATGCTAATACTAAATAGGAGAAAATACATCAATTAAAACAGCTATCAAAATAAAGACCACATCAACCCTCAGTTTATTTAATTTCCAGCATTTTTAGAACACATTTGGGACCAACTCATACCTGAAATATATCCCATTTGGTTTAGGTCATGGTGTGCACAATCAATCCGATCATGTAATTAATATTAAAATGGTATTATTGAAAGAAAAAAACAACAGTTTCGTACCCAATAGGATGCTTGCCTGCATAACTACAAGGAAGTCATGTGAGACAGCATAGAAAAATTTCAGCTCCATTAATCTCTTCCTTTTTTTTAACTGAAGACCAGTGCTACCTCATGATTGGCAAACACAAGACGTTAAAACCCATCTTCAGGTAACAATAAGGCTCACTGTTTCTTGTTAAGAGAACATAGGTGATAACTGAAGATGGTCCATGTTAATAACTGGGTTTAAAATTAAAACCTGGGGTATTTCTAAAAGGTGCTGCTAAAGCACAGAGGCGTGTTTAGGTTGATCAGCTGTACCACATCTATCATATACCAAATACAGACCCACCAGTTTTATGTGTGTGCACTACGCCTATACGTGTGTTGAGCACTACCATACCGACATCTGCTCCATTAAGGAAACACAAAAATTGCCAGCTCATAGCTTTGATGGCAGACACAGAATCAGGGGTTACGTACAAATGCCCAAGAGCCCACCTCAAGAAGATTAGATTAGGCAAGTTCAACAATCATCAGGTACAATCTCCAATCTGTCTGAACCGCATAGAGCTGCCTGGGAACCATTATATTTGAAGAACTGCACTTTTTCTTGTTTCCCTTTTGCATTTCTTCTCTGGAAAGCAACACTCCTTGCATGTTTCACAGACGTGCTGGCCTGTCTGGTGGGTGGGAAAAAGACCAAGCAGCTAGGCAAAAATGAGTGTTTACCTCAGACAACTGAAAAATTGTCTCCTGCTCCACATGAAAGTCTGAAGGAAGGTGCCAAGAGGCACCAGTGGCATCAGGGGAAGAATGTCATTCTTCTATCTCTGAGCTCAGGTTGGTCCTACTCCTAGCAGCCCACCGACACCTGTGCTGTAATAGAAATGGAAACCGTGCAGCCCTACATGAACCCAAGCATGAGAAGGATGCAGTGAGCAGGCACAGACCTCAGAAGAGAGGAGAGACCTCCTCTCCCAAGCACTAATATTGCCCCATTGCTACACAAAGACCAAAGACCAACAGGCACAGGTAAATGCTGCTGGCCCAGCCCAGCCTGCAGCCGTTCCCACGGAAATCAAAGGTAATGGTTGCAACAGCAGCAGGGAACCCGGTCTTGAACACACATCTCTAGCTGAGTGGAAACAGTGATTCACATTTTCTGTGGGTTTAGGTGATATTTGTTTCTTTTTATGAAATGATTTATTTATCATGCTCTTCAGCCTAAACTTTTCCAGATATTACACTAAAAAAACCAAAACAATCACTGTTCTTTTTATAAATGCACATCAGATTTATTTTTGCTATCTTGTTTTTTAAAAAGCCACAAATCTATTACTTTTTGAAGTGATGCAAAACTAAACACGCTGCTCTGAAAAAGCCTGTAATTAAGCAGGCTGTAATCATTTTTCACTATCTGGCACCTTTTCAAAGCATACGTCATTCTTTTGTTCCTCCTGCAGTATATTCTCATGGCAGCAGCAACCAAGCTGATCCTAGGCATTAATTACCGTTTAGGAGAATGGAAAGGAGGAGGGCAAACAGAACGGAGAGAGCAAAGAAAACACCACCATACAATTCCACAAAACCACTCGCTGTGATATTTGGAAGAGTAGGTTGCAAATATCTACCCACACAACGCTTATTAGAGGATTTATCTGCTCCTTTTAAGGTCCTAACCTTGCAACACAGATCTTCAGTTCCTCAGTCTGAGGAGATATTGACAGCAAAATCTATTTTTAGTCAACTAAAAAAAAGTAAAACCATCACTGCTAAAAGAAAAAAGTATATATATATATTTATGGGAACTATTTGCCTAGATTATTTTGAAAGTGTCTCAGAGAGGTCTAGTATTAATCTAACGTATTTCTATACAGCAGCAAGTAATTCAATTTAGCCTGAGTATCAATGAGGTTCTAATGTAGCCTCTTCAGGTGGTAGTGACAGCTTCTAGATGTCTAAAGACAAAGTGTCAATCATGTAGGGCAAGGAGATCTACAGACTCCTGCTATGATCTTCTAACTATAAGCTACATGCAAGTGTTTTTCACATGAAAAAGTTGGTATCGGTACAGTTGCCTTCTGTTAAGGTATTAGTAATTCAGTAATTATTAGTGCAGAACAGTAATTAATTATTCAAAAATTCCTTTTTGAAAGACACCCACAGCAACCAATTCTTCCTGTTCTATTTCATGCCCAGAATTGCCTTTTTCTTTTTTTTTTTTTTTGGAGGTGAATGTTGGAATCAGGCCTGGTAAAAAAAAAACCACATTTTTTTTTGAAGGACATAAAACCTGAATGTGTTTGGCACTTAAAAGACTAGAGAAAGACCTGGGGCCCCACAGGGTGAGATTTATGCTCTCAGTGTTTGCAGTTCGCACTCGGTGTATGTTCAGAGCCTCATCTGCCCGAGCCAGCTGAAGTTCAAAGCTAAGAGCCCTGGCTTGCTCACTCATGTGAAACAATATGCTTATGCAGATATATATATATATATATAAGTTTTGGGTTAGATATGCCTTATACCTAACCAGCTCAGAGCCAGGGGCAAAACAAGCCACAGGTTATCTCTGAAAAATCATGAAAAACAACTTGTCATAAGTTATTTCTACAGATGCTCGGCCATGAAGATTTATGACCTTTTTTATTGGAAGAGAACTACAATTTTACTGGCTGTATTAAAAGACCAAAGGTAAAGCACAGCCTTTAGTTTTATAAAATTTGCTAGCACATCTATGCAGATATTAAAAATAAAGTCATTTATTTTAAAACAGAATCTTCATTCTATGATTCTATAACTTGACTAGCAGTAATGGACTGTTGGCATGAGAAGACACTGAGGAATCCAGAGCATCCGGGAAAAAAATCTGAAGGAAATACCATCCAAAATTCTCCCAGTGTCTCCAGCTGCTTTTTAAGGGACACTGTATTCCGGGATCTGGATTGAAAAAGAAACATAGATGTTGCATGATGTCTGTGCATACACGCCTCAGAATTTGTTCTTAAATACATTACCACAGATATCATCCAACCACTCCGATACCGTATGCGCATACGTACGAGATCACAAATAGCCTTTGGCTTAGGATTTGAACAGAAGCTTTGTGCTCTTCTGCAGCCCCGCTTGTTCCTGTTTCAAGTGCCCTGGTGTAGAAAGATGTATAAGCTCCTGGAGTCTCCTGAACTCTCATGCCTTTTGGACTTACCAGGCACCTTCATTTTACCTTCAGTAAATGTCATCGTGTCTCCAGATAATGCTGAGGTAACAAAGCTTGCAAGGGGCAGATGACACTAATCAGGGAATTGGCGTTGCATGTCATCAGAAGGATTTTTTTTCCCTTCCTGATGTTTTTACATATGTTTGTATTTCAGATAAAAAGCACTGAGATAATAATAAACATCTATGTGTGTGTGTATGTATTATGTGCATATATGTATTATCTCAGTGCTTTTCATCTGAAATTGATTCTAACCCAACAGCACCACAGCATAAAGCAATATCTGATTTACAAGCTGCAGTATTACTGTGAAGTGACACCCATCAAGGAAAAAAAAAAGAAAAAAAAAAGAGAGATATTTCCTAGGATCAACAGAACAGTTAATAAGAGCATAAATTGTAAAAACATTTAACTAAGCACACTAATATATCATGCTAATCTTGAAGCATTAAGTGTAAAATACAACACTTAACAGGCCAGGAATGTCAAACATGCGAACTGATATTGGTTTAAACTGGTCTAGCTATGCCAGATCTAGTTCTGCCAGTATTCCAGGAACAATAAAATGCTGATAGAAACTTAAATAATTATGGCTTGAAGAAAATATCATATTATTTGTGTGCTGGTAGGTTATATATTAGCATAGGAATAGGTTTAAAGGATGAAAATTTATGATGGAAAGATATCCAAATTCAAAACAATTTCAAAAGCTCTAGACTTCTAAATCACTTCCATCTGGTAAATACTATCACCAGCAATAAAAAGATACCACACAGCTTTGTTCTGAGACACTGAAACCTGCTGTGGTGTGAGAATGCATGATAAAGCTCATCCAAGAACATGGACTTCAGAAACAAAAGAAAAAGTTAACATTTACCTTCCGAGTGCAAAATCCTAGTACAGATACCACGTAGCCTGATACTGTGAAGCAGATTGTTTTTTTAAAATAGGATTTGCTTCCAAGTCTTCCTCTGTAAAAGATGCAACCTATCGTCTCACTTGGATTGCTCTTCCTCCTTGTTTCAGAGGGAAAATTCTCCTTACCGCAGAAAACTCTAGGCTGGGCTGGTTCAGCTCAGTCCCTTAGAGCTTCCAGCACTTTTCTGTCCATTTATTGCATGCAGGTCGGGGCATGAATCAGCACTTCAAGGAAGGCACAGAATGAACATCACTGCAATGACAATTTGCTTAAAATTCAGACTTTCTCGTAGATACGACGACACACAGAAAAAAATACCCCATCCCCAGCAAAACACTATTATTGGAATATCTCTGAAGTCATTGCTGCTGGGAAAAGTTTACTGTTCCCACTAAAAGCAGAATCACTGTCTCAGTCACCAACCCAGGGACACCAAAGCGGCCAGATGTCACAGACAGCTATTCGGATTGAAGGTCAATCTGAAACCCTTTGCTTATCAGGATTTGGTCCCAAGAGTCAAAATTGCATCTTCATTTCTTGCAATGCATTAATAATGAAACCGATTATGATAAACCTGATAACAATGCTTCTTCTCCATATCTTCAAAAGCAGCTCAACAGGATGGATTTTCAGATTAAGACGCACAAGAAACAATAACAAAGTAAGGACAAAGCTGCTGTATACTGATGGAACTCAAAGCAAGAAAGCTCTGTTTTTGGGGTTGTTTGGTTGGGTTTTTTGGAAGCTGGTAGAGAAGGAAAAGAAAGTTTGTAAAATTTCAAGAATGTGCTTTATGTATATATATAATTAATAATAAGATTGGAGACTTGGGAAACTCCATTATGGTTTCCAACTCTTGTGGTTTCTGTCCCTGTGCATCCCTTTTTTCTCACCCTATTTCTCTCTCATTTGTGGTATATTGGAATTGAATATGCTCTTAACATTTTAGCCCCATGCTCCATTAAAAACAAATCAAATGAAAAAATAAAAAATGAGAAGCACCAATAGAATCCTCTTGATTCTTGCTCATGCCATTGTTTCCCTGCTGTAACAAGTTGAACTCCACCAGAGTGGAGCTCCACAACTCCAAAAGGCTGAAGAACCTTTCCGAAGCAATATGCATATAAAGGTCCAGGGCTGCACTCAGCCACAAGCACACAGAGAACAGACTGGAGGTGTCATTCACAACCTGATAGCACTCTTCTAGATGAATTTTCTGGGTGCATTACAGATAAAAATAGATCATACACCACTTTGATGCTCACCAAAGCACTTCATGTAAAGAGGGAAGTACAACTTTCCAGGCATTATTTCAAAGGACCGTGAGCTGAAGTTGCTCATAGACCTCATCAGTACAAGACCACAGTAACAGACATAAAATCTTCACCAACAGAGCTGCCCTTTCATTTCAGAGAAATCAAATCGAAGGACTGCGTGTGCATTAGAAGCAGCTGCATCAGGAGAGTAATTGCTCCTTTAGGAAAAATCAACATGGTGAGTTAATAAAATGAGATCTGCTATTGATCAATACTTTGGAGATGATTCAAATTGTTGGGGTAATGGAAATTAAAAGGCTTCTCCATCTTCCAGTTAAAACACTTTCCTGTTTTGGGTACATATCAGCTTAATACAAAATGGCCCAAAAAAGAAAATGGAAGTTCTGTTTTATAACTCTTTATAACACAAGTGAGTGTCTACTCTAAGTGTACTACAGACATGCCGTACATTCTTAATGGACCTTGTTCTTCAACTAGTCTACGGAATTTCTAACCCCCACCAGAAAGAAAAAAAAAAAGCCAAAAGATTTATCCTTAAACTATATTCAGACAGTAAAATTCAACTTGACCTCAAAATCTACAGAAGTCTGCATTTAGTGCATCATGTGAAAACAAACCTAAAGGGATTTGAACAAGCTTTGTGAATAGGTTGAGGATGATTTAAATTGAAAGGACCACACCTCAATTGTTATTTTATAAATCTAAAGTGTCAGAAATATTCTTGATTTGCCTTATTTCTTAAATTTTTATTTAGGGTTGAG
The DNA here is from genome assembly GCF_964237585.1 of Gallinula chloropus. Lineage (NCBI taxonomy): Eukaryota > Metazoa > Chordata > Aves > Gruiformes > Rallidae > Gallinula > Gallinula chloropus. The sequence goes on along the minus strand of NC_140088.1, from coordinate 18,653,163 downwards.
GCCCCTCCTCTACCCACTATAAACAACAACATACATATCTGCCAAATTAAGCAAGAATATGTGAATTACATGCAACATCTGCCTTGATAATCAGCTGAGACTACAGCTTGTGTAGACATGCCCACATTTGGCTTCAAACCAGCCTGATAGTGATCAGTGTGGGCCACAACATTCACCCCAGCAGCAGCGATGATGTAAGCCTTCTGCTGACGGTGTTCCTCTTGAATCAGTGGGAAAGCTGCAGAGCATCAGGTTTGGGGACACGTCTACATGAATCTACATGTCTGCAAGGAATATGAAGTCTATTCACATATTTACATTTAAATCATAAAGAAGTGATGGGTAGTCATTGCTGTGCTAATTGAAGTGCTTAATTCTGTCTTTCTTTCATTTCTTGTATTTAAATCAGGGACATTGGAAAATTCTCTCTAAGATCCCTTACAAGTTACCCTAAAACACATGATAGAGTGCTACGCATCAGGAAGCCAAGAAACTCATACATTTTCATGCCTGATGAATAAACAACAGGGAAATGCAGTAATGAATCAAAACATGTAAATGACAATTATCTCAAAGGTCACTGTACTTATGGTGCTCATTATATATTAATGAAATATGCTTAATGAACATCCTTCTGACTGTCCCACAGCAACCACAAATATGGGAATAGGATTAAGCCTCTCCATAACTTCCCATGAATTAAGAACGTGCATGAATATTATATCAGACCCAAACCAGAGCATTTAACACTAGGTAAGTACGTTCAAGTCAACATTAAAAAATTCTAAATGAGTCAATAATATCTATGGGTCATAACTAAGAGCTATTAACATATCCTTTCTTAAATCATTAGCAAAATGTGACATTAATAACAAGCATCATGAGTCATTTATTGTTTGCAAAGGCATAGAGACATTTATTACAGTTGAAGGATACTCTGAACATGTATTTTTCTTTAAACTTACAGCTGCAAAATTGATTGCAATGTATGTGACTCATTAAGTAAGACAAAGGAAGAAAACAGCAAAAAAGAAGATTTTTAACTCTTCTTCTCTCACTCCACTTGGAAACCTCCATGTAAAGACAACTCTGTCTCATGGGGAAGCATTGTCCTGAGAACAACAAGCACAAGTCAATCCGAACTACTCGCAGACATTTTAACTGGTGATAAATTTACAAAATATTCATCAGAGCCCACAGCACATCTCTTGAACCCATGTCATTTAAAGTCATTGAAAAAGGCTCTTAGCAGGAAACAGATTTCTATGCTTAATAAGATACTCACGGTTATGGGTTGGTGGTGGGGGTGTAATTGGTTGGCTGATTGGAGTTTTTTTCAAATGTAATTAATTTTCTAAACATTTGCTTTTCTACCACGTCAAAAACCTTTCTGGGCCAATGTTTCATTCTGCACAAAGAATCAATACCTCTCACTATTTCTAAACTAACAAGACAGAAATTGGAAAAGGCTTTAAGAACTCTCTTTTGTGAATTTGGTTACAATATTAGTGGCAACAACATCACCCTTAGCCTCAACCAGTGACTTCTTACTCATCCTGCGTATCCAATCCTAACATTTTCCTGTGTTTGTTTAATAGAAAAGGAACTAAAATTTGGATGAAGTACATAAAATGAATGAAGAAGAGCTCTATAGGAAATCTCTCCCTCGCTTCAGACCCGAGTTAAGTAACTAAGGCTTTTATTTACCTGGTTAATTGAATTAATTCATATAATTTCACAGTGAAAAGAAGTATGTTAATAAAATTAGCCTCATTATAATGTGAAAAGAAGTAGTTTCTGTAAAGAAATGCTGTACTTGCTGTAACTTTTTAAAATTGGAGGTTCTATAGTAAAAAGATCCAGTCTAATCCAGTAGAGTTTACTTCCCCAAGACAAAGTATTTTAAACTGAAATACATGGAATTTCTTAAGATCACAGATACTAGCCTCAGCTCAGATAATTTAAAAAACATAACTACTTTTTATCACTAGGTTTATCACCTTTTTGAAAGAATACTTAATACAACACTTAGGCATACCCAAAACATTTGCTGTCCGAACAGTGATTCTGTTTTCCTTCGTGCAATTTCCCTCTTGCTTCCCTCGCGCACAGCCAGCTATGGAGAGATTAATTTCTGGTATAAGAAGCTCAGCACCAGTGATGCTGCACAACCCACTGTAAATTAGGCTAAGGAAGTTGCACACATACTTTGTCAGGGATGTCCATTTAGGAATCATAACTAAAGGAACCAGGCCAAACTCTGAGGGGACTAAATGGCAATTTAATTTTATATACAAATCCTCTAATCCAAAGGACATGCAATTAGCTACTTTTAAGCTTGCACCTCACTGCTGTCAAAGAAAAGCTGAAGTGCCCACTAATTCCAAGCATAACTAAGGATGTTTCTCAACTACAAGAACACAGAAGAAAATTACATGATTGGAAAAATAACGTCTGTACGGAATGGCAGCAGATGCATAAACCCCTCCTCATGGGGCTGATCTTCTCCCACACCTACTGTTGTGGCCCAATCACATGGGCTTTGATGGAAGGAGGCATGGGTACAACGCAGCAGATAAAATGGGCCATCACTCAGGGCTGTCAACACACAAGTCCCTACTTATTCAGATGTCTCTAGATTCATAAATTGCATATTTTAAGTCATCTCCTAATGTGGCAAGACAAATGTATGTTTACACCAGCAAGAGTTAGTTGGAGGTGGCACCAGGAGCCGTGCATGACTTCACGCACCCACCAGCTCTGCCAGGTTCATGTAACTCACATCTGCTGTGCGCCGCACCACCCCCGCCCCAACATCACACTGGGCATACTGGAGCACATGTGGGGCAAATGGTTTACTCGTTTTTGTTTCTCTACCTAAGAGTAGAATAATATATATAACAGTTATTTGGCTCTACCCATCACTCCTTTCCACACCACAAAGGAAGGAAACCAAAGCAGATGGCCATGTACAATGACTGGCAAATGCCTTGTGATGCAGCTGCTGCCACTGAGGCTGCTATAGCAAGTGTCCATGTCTCTTGGTAGCGAGCTGTGTGCCAAAGCAACACAAGAAATACAGAACCATCCCTGCCACATGTCTTGAACTCTCTGGCTAGCTGAGACAGCTACAAAAGCTAAAAGACAGAGCAAGTTAAAAACATGACAGGTCAGGTTCCCTCGGCCTTGAGCATCACTGAGACAAACATTTCTTGGCCTATGTGTCACGGCCTTCTGTCAAAGACAGGTTCATGAAAAAATTCAGGTAGATTACCAGCTAATTACACATCTTCTTATGCTTAGAGATATGCAAATACACTAGACCTGACTGCTGCTACATGAAAAGCAGAAATTGCTATTTAAACTACCCAGTGCTTCAGAGTACCTCCAGGTGGAATGCGCTGAACACACGCATCTGGTATGTTACACTGATAAATGGAAAAGGATGGGATGTTTCTTAAATTAATTATTCTACTCCCTTCCTCCCATCCCTATATATTTTAAGCAGCACCCTGCTCCCACTTCCATTATCGGGCAAAGTTCATAAGTGGAAAACAAGCTGCACATTTTACAACCCCCTAATCCATCTCTATCTCAAAAGCCAACCATACAAATCCAGCACGAGACCCTGCTGGGATATTATTGCACAGCAAATAGCCCATAGCACTTCCTCCTGTTCTTCTTTCTGCCTTTGCACGCACAGTTCTGTCCTCTCGCACACCCATTGCTCCCATTAATGGTAAAAGCATTTGTTATTTGGTGTTGATTGATTAACTCTAATGGAAATACTTGTGCATATCGTGGGAAGAACACATACCAAAGCTTTATTTAAAAAAAAAAACCCACAACAAACTAGAGTGAGGTCCTCTCAGGACATTGTGATGGGAAACAGACCAAGAGACCTAGTTTGAAAACACAAATGGTGATGGTAACCAGGAACTTCAGCAACTTGTTTGCTCAGCTTCTCTGGTTGGCATCTTTCTTGTTAAATTGTACCTGGGATTAAACAGTGGTAAATATATTGCCAAATAAAATTAGAGCTGTCAATTAGAAGTGTTGAAAACACATATGGAGGATCACCGTCAACATTTTAACACTACAGTCTGTGTGGATAAATCTTCTATCATTTTTTTGTCTGGTAAGGAACCTTAGGAAACATGAGGTTTTCATAATATAGCATCTAGCAGTTGGCAGAAGAGCAGCTCCCCTCTCTCAAACTACCCACCGTTACATACTGACCGTGAAATGTTAACATGTAAGGCACCCCGAATAAAGACTGAGCTAATGTCGTGGCATTCAGATGTTATCCTTGCTTTCCAGGTGTTTTGGAAGATGGTGGAAAGTTCATTCAGACCATAAATACGATAATACTGTTTTCTGTACTCATTCCCATAGTGCTAAGAAATTAAGAACATCTGATGTACCAGTGTGCTCCACTTACAACAGGATTTTCTTTTATCCATGATTTCTTGACAATTCCTAACAGAAAAAAACTCATGTTACAAAGCTCATGTGTAGGGCTACTCTTTTCACCCCACAGATGTGAGACGTGCAGATTTTCTGATAACCAGGAATGCATTAGCCACAAAGACACTCACTGCCACAATCATGTTACCTAATGATGACTGGAAAAATCCGATTATCAAAGCTGCACAAATATTTCAGCAAATAAATTATCCGTTAAAACTTAATTGTGGTTAAACCATCCCTGGTAATGAGTTTGAACTGAATATACTAATCAGGATAAATTAAAACCCATGTTTTTTTCACAGGCAAATTCAGAAAACAAAAAAATGAGGCAGCGGCAATTTTCATCCCCAGAGCAGCATCGTGGTTCACACTTCGACGGCCCATCCCAAGCTGTTATTCAAACCAAATCCTTGCACAAGCCTGCTGAATGTTGCAATCGCTAGCTCTCATGGCACGCCAAGGTGACTCCTCTTCTGTTGGCAGTATTTCATTTCATACTAAATTCCTACCCAGGCTTTGGGCAAAAGGCAGTGAGTGCCTCAAGTGGCTGCTGGCTGCGGCATTTACTTGGAGGCGAAGCAGGAAGTTCTCACGCCTGGCATTTTTGTTTTACAAGGCTGTAGAAAAGAGGAGGCTGAGGTAACCCTAACCCCAACACTGCATCCTAATGCTCTTGGACCACACCAGCAAGAGATGACAGTTCTTACCTCATTACTTGAGGATGGGGATACAAACCCCATTCTCCTACGTGCTGGGCAAGCATTTCACCTGAGTAGTGACTAGCAGCCTCCTGCTCCATCTCACTGTTTGGTTTTGGGGTTTTTTAATGAAAAAACATGGTTGTACCATCATTTGTTTAGATTTCTGAGTTAGAACTAAGGCAAATTATTTAGCAAAGAGAAAGCTGAATCTTGTTTTCTCTTCAACCCCTACCCCACTTGAGAAAGCAGATTTAAGAGCCTGCTTTAAATGATATCCCATGGCACAAATAATAGCAGATTTCTTCCAAACAAGTGTCACTTGTTTTTACCCTACAGATAAGAGGCATGCACTATGGCAAGCCAGTGATAAAGTTGGCAAATTAGGCTCCGTTAGTTACAAGCATTGGCTTAGAGTTTGAGTGGGATTAATGGCCAAATTAAAAGAAATCTCCAGATTCCCTATGGTTTTGCTAATTAATTTGATTCTTATCACACTTTAGCTTGGCGTGTTTCACAACATGAAAATGAGTGTGACCGTTGTGAGTTATCGGATACATTTGGGAAGTAGATTTATAAGTTTTAACACCTCCCTTTAGTAACACTTTCAGGTGAAATATCAGATACAGAGAAATTGTTGTGGTATGACTACATGACAAAGCACCTGTGTATCAGTAAAAAGGTAAAGACAGAAGCAAAGCTTTTAGTCACATGACAGAAGAAATCCCACTGGTATTTGAAGGTTAGTCTAACTGAACAAGGGGCAGATCTTTGGATGCATCTTACACAACAGCATGTCAAAATCAGCTTTGATTTCTCCCTGGGCTAGGATGTGGATGGCAGTCTGGTGCCCACTACAATGAATAGCTCTGCAATATCCATAATTCTTGCTGTAGATAGAAACTCATTTTTGGTTGGTTCAAATTTGTCTAAAACTGATCTATCTTGCTTAAAAGTGAGAGAGTAAAAGTCTTTACTGAAAGCAATTTGAACCCTGTTGTCATTTCTTGCCATGTAAGTATCACATATGTTTTTAAAGTTCTCTGATACCTTCCAGGCTTGCTCTAAGAGCCTTGCAGTACCTGCTTAAGGGTTTAGCCTAAAAGCTTTGAGTTCCCAAAGCAGTTGTGTGCTACTGAAGGGCGAAGAGGCAGCAAGAAACACAGAAGCCTTCGTTTCCCTTAATGGCACTTGCACTAGGATAAGATCAATCGGAAAACCAGGTTTGATCCTAACCTACCTGCTAAGATTTTGCGACCCAAGCAAGACATTACAGACCGAGGATCCTCTTACTCCTAACATTGCTTATTAATTAATAGCAACTGCCAATTACAGCAGTGGAATTTTACACGCAATAATCCTCCAAAGCCATAATAATATTGCCATCAAAAACATGCAAGGACAATATTATGGTTTGTATTTCTAACATACCACCTTTAACTTACTGGAATGCAAAAAAAAAAAAAAAAAAAAAAAAAGAGGCCTAAAGGCAAAGAATTGACACCTAGACACTTCCACTGAAGAGTTATTTTTAAGTAATGAAGGTAATACATGCTATTGTATCTAGAAGAATAGAAGACAAAATTAGTAAGTAAAACCTACTCTAGCACGAAATAGATATAAGAAAAGATAAAGGTGAGTTTTAAGCCTTGAGTATGAATAGTAGGAGCATGTCATCAATCAAGGGGAAGAAACAAAAGACAAATAACAAACGAGTTCTTTGCCCTGTGGGAACAGACCAGGCCAAACTCTGAGTACGGGGGACTGTGGTAATGTCATACCAGATCCTTAGGTTAATGATGTGACATTTATAAAGTTAACATCTTGTTATAGATTTAGTTAGTAATAAAATGGAAGTTAGTTTAAATACGGAGACAATAATCATGGAGAAGGAGTATCTCACCACCAATGTGACCACATTTTGCTGAATAACAAAATTCTCACTGAAGTTAATATATAGTAGAGATCTAATTTTTAATTTTTCTCAGAAGTGATTCCATCTGCAGCCAAATAATTTCAAATTACCATCAAATACAAACACAATCAAATTAACTTCTGTCAGACTCACAACACTAGTCCCAACTCCTGTGAGCTCACTTGGACCTTTTAGTTTGGTAACTCATTTTTCACAGGCAATATTTATTATCAAATACGATAAAGCTTGCAGCTCTAAGGAATTCCCAATACAAGTTCAGAAAAGTGTTTTTTCAGCTGGTCCAGGACCAGTTTGCCTTGGCTAGAAACAATAAATAAATAAATAAATAAATATCAAGATTGGCTGAATAACCACAAGACTGATTTAAAACACAACAAAGATTGGATTTCTAATTCAGCAATTTAAAAATTTGTATTAGACAGGAGTCTAATCTTCAAGGTAATCCTTTCCAACAACAGAGGAGTCAAACTCACTTCTGTCTTAAGGAAGTCAATAATATCTTTAGTATTTCAAATTTTAATATAGACTAGACAAGAAAAGACCCAGCTAACTGAAATGAGTGAAATGCCTTCCCTACAATTTAATGCCAAAAAGTCATGTAGTTAACACATTTCATGTTAACTTAAGCCCTAATAAAGTGGATTTTTTAAAAGAGATTTAAAAGTGCTTATATATTTCTCTTCCTTTTACAGAATTTTTTGACATATGTATTCTTTTAAATACCTATCTCCTCTGCTACTACTTAGTGTACAGAATTTGTATGAAATCTAGGGAAAATGGTGACATTGTCTAGAAAAAGCTCTCAAGACTTAGAGAACTCTCATTCCGGTGATGTGCAGAGACATCTATGTAGTTCCCTCCTCCGCACCCCTATTAAATTTCAAGGGATTACAAATTCACTAGACCTCAGTAAGAAAGCAGAACAAATGTTCCCAGGGAATCTTGATAAAAATCACCAAATAAAAAAAAAAGGTTTGTGGGGAGATTACTCATGGATGGAACAGTATGGAAAAATCCTCTAAAACTGAAAAGGCAAAGTCATAATAAACTTCTAACAAATAGCACATAGAAAGGCACATATAGGATCATGTGCTCGTAAGAGCTTGAACAACAGGTACCATGGTTTCCATGCTCCTGCTGTGCTAGTGGAGAATTTCAGTCCCCACCTGTTTATACTGATTTATTTATTTTCTTTTAGACAAAATATCAGAATCTCTAAACACAACAATGAAAGTCCATGCTCCAGCCTCCGCCCACACCCTCAACCTTCTCCCTCTGATAAGAGGTCCTGCCACACTAAATCAACCATGGAAAGAAAAAATACATCTAAAAGAGTAGCAAAGACCATGCAGTTGAGCACAGCTAGGCAAACTGGAAAAATTAGTTATTCTGCCTTTTGACTCCTTGAATATATTTTACATCCATAAAAACTGAGTAGATTTTCTGAGCTTAGGGGGTTTTTTTTCCCTTTCCTTTTTTTTCTTCTTCTTTTTCTTCCTTCAAAAGCACTATCCTCCTGACGTGGAAGCTGTTTTATTTGAAATAGGAAAAAAAAAAAAAGGGTTGCTGTAGCACTGCCTCTCACCTCCCACACAGCCCGTACCTACTGTACCACAACGTGTGTTCCAGCTCCAACAGCAATGCCAGAAAACTACTTACCCGTGGAAATAACTATGATAAGGGGATAAAAATAGCCCAAAATGATGGAAAGCATTTCGTTGATAGATACGTTGAAAAGAAAGGAAATGAAGCTGTTAAACAGATAGAACATGGAGCAAGGCACAGAAGGGGGGAATATTCCTGTCATTGCAGCAGGAGATCTGGCAGAGGTGATGCATTTTTCCTCTGCCGCGCTCGGATACCGCAGTCTGCTCCAATGGCCCGTCCAGCTCCAAAGCAAGTGAACTCCTCTTGACAGAAGGCCTATTGCTATGACACTGCCTTACATAGCTCTCCCATTTATTTCACTCCCAGAACCAGTAGGTCAACATGAACTGCATGTATACCTACCTTTGAGATGCACAACAAACCCCACGTGTGCTCTGGTGTCTGTTACAGCCAACAAGCTCCATTAGGGACATTTACACAATTCTAAGAAAACACATTTGTGGCTCTGATAGCCTAGGGAAAAGAACATTAATGCCCCTTTAGACTATTTTTGTTGGAAGTCAGGCCCTCTGGGGGAAAAATGGATAAAAACAGGAAAAAACCCAACCCAGCAATACAGCCACAGAGAAACAGGTGCTTACTTTATCTGAAGTGCAATCACTTATATTGCTAATTAAATAATATTCCTGTCCATATTAGGCAACCAAAACAGACTAATTTTGCTTTGTTTTTTTTGAATATTAGCTTTTTAAATGTAAAACAGGAAACAGTGAATTCAGTACCTTTCACAGTAGCAAGGTCCATTTAGGGTGGCAGAAGGTGCCTTCATAGTGCAAGAGAAAAATCTGGTGTGAGAACATCCCACCTACTGACCCTGAAAGTCTTGTACGCAGACACGCACAACAGACTAGGTAATGCTCTGAGGTTTGCTTTCTTCTATTATTTTATAGACCCACATATTAAAGCCAGAGTCAGTTATGCTTGAGTATTTCTTTTGAGATTCTGTGAAAACAGATTCTCTGAGTTCCACTTAGATCTGCATCAATAGCCACCATCTGAAACAAAATCCATTTTTAGAAGGGCCCAGCATTGTGAATGAGGCACGATGCATAACACAATATACACTGTGTGCTCTGCTAAAACAGGGAACTGGCCTTTGCTGGTTTTCCATCCTGGATGAAGATGGTTATTCCTTTCAACAAAGGACTGTGCCAACTCGTCACAAGCTACTAAATAAAGCTCTGGGAACTCCGCCCCCCAGCTTTTACAGTTTACCCACAGAGTATGGTCAACCCTAATAAGATATTCCTAAAGCTCAATGTATTTTCTGATGGAATCCTGATGCAGATAGCCACATCTTCTAACATGTCACTACAGAAAGACCAAGGGAATAACTAATAAAATAGCATTCAAGTCATGAGGACGGTAAAAACTATTTAACTTAAGAGTATGCAGGAGAACAATAAGAAGAAAGCTCAGGCAGAATTTCAGGAAATTATAAGATCAATTTTTTGCAGCTATGCATAGCAACAACCCTTTTTGTGCATGTGTGTTACTGCAAAGCGTTGTCCCTTTCTGTTTAGGACGATGATGGATCCAACAGCCGCTCAACTGCCACACCACAAACATGCCCTCTTGCATGCTGGTTTTAGACTCAGTATTAGCCAAATTCAGCTGCAGCTTTGCAAGACAATGCAATAAATGAAGCCCAGAGGAGTTTGATTCATTTATCAGCAATGCCAAATTCCACATAAAACAAATGCATGACCAGATCCTACCAACACCACAGGTAGTAGACTTCACTTGTTATGCTTCGCATTTTTCTTCATTTTTTAAAAAATTACCCTAACATGATGACACAGGCAACCAAACCTATGACTATAACTGTTAAGAGATCAGCAGCAGAAATAAAAGTTATTCTCACATGGTCAATAATTTCTGCCTCTATTAAAGCTTGTTGAGAACTTTTCTAAGCCTTCCTCGGTAGGAAGCTTGCAAGAAGCAGCACTGTGCATCCAAAAATAAACCCACCCATTTCCTCTTGTTGCATTTGGCATTTCTATTTCTAAAGCTAAAATACACATTGCATTTTGAAGTGGTTTGGGGTGGCATATGTTCAGTATTCACAGCTAAAGCCATTAATATTTAGTGATAAATTAATGCTGTATAAGAAACCTTTCTATGCAGCACTGTCTCTGAAATAAAACCTATCAGAGATGAATGTACAGCCACTAAGGATACAAGTCCATGGCTACAGCTCTACAGAAGCCATTCTGACAATTTACCCTTACAGTGTAATACTTACAGTATTATATCTTTAAGTCACATTTGAATTTTCAGTGTGTCAGTGCATCAATAAAACAGTAAAAAATAGGAAAGCATTTCCTGGACAAAATTAATAGTGTAGTGAAATCTCAATGAGCACTGTGGGACAAGCAGCTCTTACCTTGGCATTAAATAGCCAGCATGACTTTGCTCGCCTGTAACCATTTCAGCTATAGAATAATATTGCTGCCCCTTATATGGCACCTTTGCATACTTTAGAGAAGCACTCCTACCCAGGGAAATCCTTGAGCACATACTAATTCACACCAAGGCCAGAGATACCTTGGCATACATTTATTTCAAATACTTCAGTGGGATTTTTTTTGCATCTGAGCTGCAGGAGCTGGTCTGGCTGCTCAAGTCACTGTAGGTTGCATTGATTTAACAACAGTTCACGTGGCATCTGAGGTACCTGGGTACATCGGTGATGTGAAATGAAGAAAGGCAGTCATCTCACAATATAGGAAATGAAGAGCTGGATGCTTGATGGTTAAATAAAGAGAACCCATGCTTGGATAGTGCATGCGGTAGGTAAGGAGGACAGGCTGTTTCCATTTCTCCTTTAAAGCAAGAAGAAAATCTTGGAATATAATCTAGACTAAATTATTTACATCACTATTATAAATATTACAGAAGGAGTGTTCTGTTGCGCTGCCTCTGCCTTCCTTTCATCCCTAAAAGCAACCATACAACAAATGGTTTCAGATTAGACATTTTTGATCATATGTCTGTAAGCACAAACAACAAAGTTGTTTGCAATTTTTATTTGCAGTCATTTGAAGCAGTAAAACTTATTTTGGGAAACACTCTGTCTCTGCTGCTACACAGACACCATGCAAAAGTTTATACATTAGATGAATATTGTCTTCAGGAATTTATTATTACTAGCAGTATTTTAAACAGCTACTACACATGCTATCACCATTTCAAAGAGACTTTCCTGTAGCTTTTGCAGAGTGCAGCAAAACCTGAATATTTTAATTAGAAATTGTAAGGGACAGATTGGTCCATTTATTTAATGTGTAGGTAATTTGTCTCCCTCCTATTTAAAAAAATTGAGGTCTGAGCTGATCAAACGTGGGACCTAAAGCTTCCTACCAGAGGTAGGTAGCTGTGCGATACAATCGCCCCTTAAAAGGCAGGAAACGACAGGACGTTTTACATGTGGTTGAATATCTATAAATATATATTTTTAATATGCATATACATACACACACACTGCTTACCACCATTAAAACACTTCATCTATTGTCTGGCATGATGCATTGTATGGAGAGACTGTCCAGATGAAAAAGAGTTGCTTTACTAAGCAGAAGTTTATATTGTATAAACATTTCCATATAAAGAACGTACATGGAATTTCCAGTGCCTTATTTTAAATGAAGACTGCCCTTAACCATTGGCTTAACAACACCCCCGATAATTCAGTTGGGGTTAGCTAAAAAGAAAGAAGTCTGTGTTCTGACCATGCATCAGATGTACCGGGAAACCCAAGCCCAACATGAAAAGAAAGAAAATTCAAGACTGTGTACTATCACATACTGAGTTACCTGTTACTCACAGCTCCAATGGGACCTGAAGATGTGTTCTGTAGTTGATAGATTTTACACATATTAATATGAAACTCAAGTTAGTAGGACTGACTCCACAGTAAACAGGTAATGATTTGAGAAAAAGTCTTCAAACTATGAAGTTGGGATTGTGGTCTGTTCCGGAAGCCTCATGTTACCTTATCAGATAACTATGAGTATTTGGAAAACATTAGAATTAAACCCTCAAAGCTATGCTTCACTACTTTAAATAAAAGAAAACAATAACTGCAAAGAGAATTTACGATGCTTTTGTGCCTTTTTTAAGTGCAATAGAAACCAGGTTGCTGATTCTTCAGCATCAAAGTCCAAATTAGATCAAAGCGTGTGGAGGTAACAACAGCAGCAACAGATTCCCTTCCTACTCCTTTCATGGTTAAGTGAAGTTTGTTCCTTTTTTATTTTCTAAGTATGGTTAGGCGCCTCAAGCATGCTTGTTAGGATGGAAAAAGCGTGCAAATCCCAGACCTCGGACCTTGCCAAAAGTCTCTTTAGACAGTCAAGGCAGCCAGAAGTATGCTGAGAGCTTGCCAGAGCCATATTGGGTGGCTAAAATTAAATAAACAGTTAATAAAAAAGATTTTGAATCAACCTAAATAAATACAAACTTATAGATTAACTGCCTTATCTGCTTTATAAAAGAGGATCAAAGATAGCAACGAAGCCCTTGAAATGCTTAGACATCCCCAAGCTCTGCACAGCAGATTTAAACAGAGAAGTACTTGCTATTATCTCTTTCAATAAGCAGCAGCTTAGATTTGGGGGGGGGGGAAGCACAATCATTGAGTCCTCTGACAGTGATTTCTCTTCCTTTAAAACATAAACTCACTCTGCCCCCTGTTGTCAGCACATTACAAATCGTACCCTGCAGCAAGAGGCGAACAGCAGGATGCGAATGACTGAAATATTGAGAATTATTTAAAAGAAAAGGCAGCATGCCGCAAAGGTATTCCTGGAATATGTTGCTGCATAGTGAAAAATGTTCTTGAATTATTTTCTGCACGTTTGAGGCAGCTTATTTTCTCTTCTTGGCATATTATTATTTTTTGGAAAATATTACCATGAGCCTGAAACCAAAGGTATACAAATGGCTAGCGCTTTGGATATTAAAAAGGATGAGCTGCTCGGGGGGGGGGGGGGGGGGGGGAAGGTGAAGAAAAAAAGAATATGTTTAAAGGAATTAAAGATAAGTTATATCAAATTTTTCTTTACCTCTGAAGGTTTATATTGAACAAGGTAAAGATCCATGCTATGAGTTCAGTCATCTAGCTTCTTAGCTATGAGACGAGTTTCAGCAGGTGAAATGAATGCAACAATTTGACACTGACATTTTTCCAAATCAGAAAAAAAATCACAAAAATTTGCTGTAGCCAACTTGTGGTGAAGAGATTCAGGACAACCTGGGAAGCTCCCCAGAGCTCTTTTGCCTGTGGAGCTTTGGAGCTACTTAGACCTTCCCTGACATATGGGGGTGAAGACAACAACCAAGGGGGTAGGATGATCTGATGATCAAAAAGGATCCAACAGAAAAGGAACAACCAAAATCTTAGATCACAACAAGCAAAAGGCTTTCTTAACTGACAGATTTTTATCCCTTCAAAAATAAAGTGGCTAATAAAACCTCCTCACCAGTGATAGAAATACATGGTTCCTACCTCAAAGTACAGTTAACAATAATATTTGCACTCCCATGTCCTTCTTAGAACAAAACTGTTTAAATAGCCAGGAGGAATGGTTTAGTGGTCTAATCTTGAGTAAAATATTCCTTAAATCCACAGGTTTAAATGCCAGTGGGGTCAATTTGCTCCTCTCCTTTCCAGGAGACAGCGGATGAATTGCAAGCAGCTTATTACACGGTTCAGGGATAGCTGTGGCTTTTGGATGGTGCAAACAGAAAGACAGACTTTTTACAGCCTATTTGAGCAAATCAGTTGTAATTTACCTGAAAATCAACATTTGTTTGTTTCCCCAGATTCTATTTTCTGGTTGTATCCCTGTGCCCCCCAGTTACCATTCCTTCACCTTGGAAGCAGCTGCAAGTGATTTCACTGCCAGTATTCAGCCTCCATTCCTTGCAAACACTTCTACACTTTGCTGATCTATTATCATCAAGCCACTAGAATTGCTTGCTGTGAAATCATGCATGTGCTCCAAAGAACTAATATCTCCATATATTTATTTATAAGCATCCTCCCCAGGTGTCCTTTGGGCGGTGACTTTTGATCAATCATATTTTGTGTGTGAAATTGCTCCTAGGAAAAAAGAAACAACCTAATCCTGGAACATAAAACAAAATGAAATCATGTTGGAGGAGTTTCTGACATCTACTTTCTAGTAATCTATGAGTGTCACCTTTTAAACAGCTTATTCTGGGTTTGAATGTTTTCTCTTGTGAGAACAGGAGAAATCAGAAAGTTTCACCAAGAAGCATATTTTCGCTTTGTCTGTTGGAGTGTTCATAAATATGAAAGCTATTGCTCTAAGCCTTATATATATATTTTCCTTCCCAAAGTCTGGAATTCCATAGCAGCTGTGGTGGTTATTTCTCTACCCCAAATAAACCCTGGCAGGAGACAATGGCCCAGCACTTTCTAGTTCACTGACCAGAAAACAACAGTAGAGACTGGATACACATATTAACATTTGAGTCCACTGTTTGAATAAGAACTCAGGATTGAGGATGGTTTATGAAGGAGGGGGACGTAGCAACTAGCCCAAACTACATGTCATCCTTACCTTTAATTGCAAAACATCTGAATTGCCCTAAGATCAGTCCTGCCCTAAAATCAGCATTTTGAATCTGGCAAGAAAGCACTCACACAAGGCGCTGGCTGGGTTTTGTTTCTTTGGACATTTGGACTGAAAACTTGAACACCACCACTGTTGAGCAGGGAATGAGAAAGAGACACCACTTATTTTGTTGCTGTTAACCAATTAGATGGCTGCATTCACCTGTGCATTTTTAGAGGGGAAAAATAAAGTTTTTAATTCTTAAAATGGTGTGGCTGGTTGCTAAAAGGCTTCTCAGGTTTTGTTTTCTATAATACATCAAAGACAGCGATATTAAGATCGCTTCTACCGCTGCTTTAATTTAGTTTAACACACTACTATTAAAACATGCAATTCAGGACTGTAAAAAACCTGTGTGATTGTGCACCAGCTAAACCAGCTCAGCCACGAAGGACCTGTATTCCCTCCTGCCTCTATCCCAAAGGAAAGCCCCCAGAGCTGTAATGGATGCTTGGCTTTGATTAGAAGCGTTTTAACCCAATGTATTTATTCATTTACTTGTGCAAAACATTTCCTCAATGTTTTCATCTGTACTTTGATACTCTTATTTAAACATTTCTAGCTTCCCTGGCAGACTTTTTAATTTCATTTCTGAGCTGCTTCAGTAAATGGAAGGGAAAGCTGGGTTTAGGGTATGTTTTTGTTCCTGGAGCTGCCAGAGGCACATGAAGAGTCAAACCCAGCTCGTTGTGTGCCGCATAGAGGCATTACACATACTCTAATTTCCCAATTGTCATTTCCTAAAGTATTTATCAAATTAACTCAACAGAATAGCTTTATATGGGTTTCCCAACAGACACATGCAGGCTGAGGACTTCTACATTCCCTTTCCCCTGTGATGCTGTTTGCTAGTCATTAACTTCTGTCCTGGGAATAACGCAGAGAAGCAAGCAGGGGGAAATGACTGCTTTGTTATTATCCCTTCCCACAGCTAGACGTGAGAAGTATTTGTGCTGCTATTGGCAAATGCCAGCTCAGTGCTGCAGAGATGAGCACACATCCCAAAGAGGTATTGCCAGTCAAATATCTGCACGGGCCACTGCACAGACTGAGGCATCTAACCCTATCGGTGCAGGGGCAGACATACATAAACAGCACACCTAAGCTTAAAGTAACGGGAATGAAGGTGGAAAGAGACAGTGATTTAATGAGTTGGTTGAAAGATCTCTTCCAGGGTCAATTGCACTAAGCTAAAACCACCAAACAATGCTGTTTTGGGGGGTAGGAGGGAGAACGAAACAAACCAGAAAATATTTAGCATCTAACACTACTAGGATTTCAGGTCATTATAAAGATCCATGGTTGAATTTGAGCAATTGCACCTCAGATGGAACTAAATCACTGAGGAAAGCCACAATATCCTGGCATCCCTGACCAGTCCATGACTTTCCGCCACAATCCTTTGGCCATTCATAAACTTCTGTAACTCCCAAGGAGCTTAAATTTACCACAGTTCACAACTGAAGCGCTCTTCCCTAAGGTGCCTCATCTTCCAAACCCTGTCAAGGAGATCACACAAGGCCACACTTAACATTTGTCTTCTGGAGGCTTGGCTAGACCACAGCCAGAGCATTTGTCTTTGGTGGTTGCTTCCTGGAAGATCTGTTGGATAAACACTATCAGGCTCATTTGTGAAAAGCCAAGGAGGGCAATATTGTGCATGAGGTTACAGAAGCCATTTAAAAATTATTTTATTGACTTCAGCTGCTGCAGCTGTCTTCTCAAATCTACTTGACAGAGGCTTCTCTCTGCTCCACAGCTATTGAAGTAGACAAAAAACCCCGTTGTGCTAGGCTACCTTGGAAGGGTCTAGGTTTTATTAAATTAGATTTACTAGGTTGTATCAAACAAGCGTAGTATAAAGCCGGTAATATCCTCACTGCAAACCTACCTTGGCAACTGGGATTTGAGTTAAACTTTTCATTTAATGTGCAGCAGAGGAGAAATATTCACAGTGTCCCTCTGCCAAGCAGCATGCCTCACGAGCCATGCAATACTGATTAGTCCTTTTGATTAGTCAATTTGTCCCTTTGCTTTTATGAATCTCAATCCCCTCCTCATAATGTCAGGTCTTCTCATAGTGAGGGCCAGCACAAGCTTCTCTCCCTCATTTTAGTGAATGATAAACGGATACAGGTTTTGTATGACAAAAACTTTAACTACTGAACCCAAAGTTCAAACCAATCTGGATTTATCTGCTGAGATCTATTACTTGGTTTTGATTTGAAAAGGTGCTTTCTGATCAGAAGTCAAGTGAGAGATGTGATTCATCCACCTCTGGAAAAGGCACACCTCAAAGAGCCAGGGCAGCCACCCACCATGGGTTTCCCGAAGGGAAAAACCTCCTTCCTGTAAAGGACATTCACTATCCAAGCCTTTGGCCGATCTTCCCCTTTTAACCCTTTTTCAGTGTTCAACAGCCTCTGTCCCTCTCAGTAGTGGGTCTAACACAACTTCTCAGATAATAAATACAAACCTGCTCACACAGATGCTTTAACAGGACAGGTAATGCCGCAAGACTGGACAATGACCGGCCCAGATCTGTTCCCAACTGGCTCTTTGTTTCAACACTTCATTTATACATCAGGCTTTGCACATCCATTCATTTGTGTTGGTTTTGGTCTACGTAAATGTTTATGAGACTCTGAAGTACAGCTTTTTACACCACCTTTCAATCCAAAAACACATTAAACACTCACTGCTGACTGCTGTCTCAAGTCACAATCAACACATTCTAGTTAAAGCTCAAATATCCAGACACAATTTTCAGTCAGTAACTGTTTGAGGCCACCTTTGAGGCACACGGTGCCTTTTGGTTTTCCCTGCTCAGTTTAACGCGTTTCTAAGACATTAGCGTACTCAAATACTCGTCAGTTTTGGGACAGACTAGCAAAAGCAGATTAAAGATCCATATACAGTTTACTGGCCCGAAGTGAAGCCCTGTGAATTATCAGTTTCTTAATACTGGCACAACCCAGCAGAGGGCAGGTTCTACCCTTCCAAAGGGAGACCCAACCCCACCGAAGCCGGTCTGCTGTGATTCAGACAGAAAACGCCCTGACCAAGCAGATCATCCATCAAACACATCCAAAAAAACTTCAAACTGCGTTTCAAAAATACTAGCTATTTTAAATTTCCTTTGATACCTCACTATTCACCTGGAGCTCCACTCTAACTAATTTACAAGGCAAGCTGTTTCTCTCAGACCCACTTCAATGGGCTTGTGAGTCAAACCCAGCAAAAGCCACAAGCGCAGATAACTGTATCTGATAGACGGGCAAATTACAGACCCAAATGCTAATTATAAAGACATTCACCAAGAACTCACAAGAATAGGAGAGAGGGACGCACAACAGACACGGGGGCAAGGAAGAGGATGGAGGATACTCACAGTTAAAGTATTTTTCTTCAGGAAGTAACACATTTTATTAGGAAGAGCAACCTCCAGTTAGATACGTACAGAATGTGTATGTGGCAAAGCATAAGAATTACTACTTAAGAGGGTGCATTCCTCTGGCCATGGACATCTTTGGGGAGTCCATCTAAGGAGGCATTTACATATTTCACCCTGGCTGGAGGACAGATGCCCACCAAAGCCACTCTATCACTCCCCTTTTCAGCTGGACAGTAGA
Organism: Gallinula chloropus; assembly: GCF_964237585.1. Taxonomy (NCBI): domain Eukaryota; kingdom Metazoa; phylum Chordata; class Aves; order Gruiformes; family Rallidae; genus Gallinula; species Gallinula chloropus. Next base: position 18,634,115 of record NC_140088.1, on the reverse strand, counting down.
GAAAATACATATTGAGAGGCTTAGGAGTCAAGATAACAACAAGGAAAGATCATTCTGCAATTAGCATCATGGACAAAACAGAGTCAACATGGAATAAAAAAATGCATCTAATGTATTACCACACCACCCTATACTACCCCACACCTCTCCCACCCTCTCCCCCCCAGAAAGAGTACAATAACAAGAAATAAAACCTTCTTAAATATGTTACCCCAGAGGCACTATGACCGTCATTGGTCAATGGTGGGTCCATCCTTGAGGCAGCTGGTATTGGCTCTGTCAGACCTAGGGGAAGCTTTTAGCAGCTCCTTGCAGAAGCCACCCCCGCAGCCCCACCTCCACCACCAAAACCTTACCACGCAAACCTACAACACTTTGTATGCTATAACCTACACTACAATATAAGGAAAGTGAATACACCAACAGGGCAACTTCATCCAGCTTGTTCAAATTACCTGTCATACACTTTCCCCCTGACATATACTGCTCACCAGGCTTTGCCTGTATGAACACATTTGTGCAGGTATAAAGCACTCAACGCCCCAACAACAGAGTTGTTGAAAAAACCCAAAGATGTTTTACAAATCCCCTGGGGTCAGAACTGCCACTCTAGATCTTTCATTTTTGGGTGCCTGAGACATTTTCCCTGAATCAGTACCACACAGCAAGTACCCTCTTCTTGAGCTAATATTTCTTCTGTAACTTGAAATGCAATCACCTCCAGTTTGAAAAAAGTTTTGTAAAAATGCTCGAGGAAGCATAGGCAGAGAAATTAAAAACTACCAGAAACCAAACAAGCTTCCATTACAAAAAAAAAAAAAATATTAAAAGATGTTGCCAAAGTATCAGCAAATCCCTGCAGCCTTACTGAAACGCAGCCACTACCAGGGCTAGGGGGGAAAGCGATAGCACACGCTTCAGCAGGCAAGTCAGAACGTTTTGACTCTGGCTTCCAGAAGCCTCGGGAAACATGCCAAGACAGTCGCAATAATTATGCCAAGCAAACAAAAATCTTAGTTTCAATACTCAGAATAAAATCCTATTGTGGTGGGATACCCTCTGGGGTATCTTGCCTTGGAAGAATGAAGCGCTGAGTCAACCTTCCTGGGCACATTTCCCCCTGAATCAGCAGATTTTGGAAAAAAACCCCATGGCTCTAACCCGAGATTATGCCTTTTTGCTTTGAGTTACTGCTGACATTGTATTCCCCTCACCATGTATTAGCCAAAATGAAATTCAGTGCTAGCACCTGCAAAAGAAATGAGGCGGGAAAAACACCTCCTTCCTCTTTTCAAGGAGATTACATGATAAACCATGATACTTTTACTCTAAAACCAACCTTCAATCGCATTATCAAATCTTATGAGCTTATCAGACAGGTCTATACATTTATAAGATCTCTACAGCATTAAATAATTCAGTAAGCACTGTCACCCTTTCTCTAAAAAAGAAGAAAATAAAACAATTCACAGAGTATATTGCTGTTTGTTGCAGCTGCGTCTCGCATACATGAGCGATTTCTCGAGGGTTTTGTGGCAAATGAGCAAGCTGAGGATTCTGCCAAAGGTTGTATTTATCATTTTTTGCTGGGTGGAAAGAGACCCGTCTCCAGATTACCTCATCATTACTCATGAATCACAGAGAATGCTCTATGTCAATAAAACACATTAGCACGACACAGCATCTAAACCAGTACCCAAGTATTAAACATCAGGTACGTTTCCCCACTGGGTTTTTTTTTCATTCTTTTTGTAATATTTTAACCAATTTTCAGGGGCTTGAGTAGGAATGTAAGAATGCTAAACTATCATTATCTATAAAGTGTGAATTCTCATTGCCACAAGCTCTTCTCACATACTCCATCCATCTGCTTTCATTCCTCATTGCTGTTGGAAAGTACCCTTTTGTCCTGCCCTCAGGCAGAGAAAGGGAAAGTGACGTGGGGAAACCTGGCGGTCACTGATCTGTGCGTTCCCACCATCTGCAGCCCCCAGTCAGCTGCCCGGGGCTCCCCCAAATTTCCTCTGCCCATCTTCTTCCATCAGCAACCCACCCACCCGCTCCGCCTGACCACCCCACTCCCCTTTAGTGGCTTCATTAATAATTTACCAGCTGCAAGAGACAAAGAAAACAGTCTAGTAACAGTACGTTGGGGCTGCTAAGATTTTTTTTTGCCGGGATTGCAAAGCCGAGAAAAAAACCAACCCCAAACACAACACCCACTGACAGGGAGCTTATGAATTTGCTACACAGCAAAGAGTAAAAATACAAAATACAGAGTAGATGCAATCATCTAATCGGCACCAGAGATCAGGAGAAGAGAGATGAGCAACCAGACCTGCAACAGACACGCACTCAGTAACGGAGCTTGTCAAGGCTGTCAGGATAAAATACATTTACAGGGTATATTTTTTTGGAAGCAAATTACAGTAATATAATTTATTACTTTGAATGACTTAGTGCTGGGAATTTGAAAGATTTGCAAAGAGCAGATTGCTTTGTGGTTGTTATTTTGACAGTAAGTCTGTTATATTATTATTTATAACCAATTAGAGCGCTAATTACTGTTTTTACTGCTTTGTTGAGTTCTGGAAGATACTGGGTAAAGGAATGAGAACAAGCTTTGTATGAAGAAAGCAGCAGCAGTTTTGATTATTTAATTAGGCTGGTTAGGAGGTTCTTACAGACTGCCAGAGATGACAGACCAGAGAAAGGGAAAATGCGGCACCTCAGTTGGGACTAGAAACTACAGACAACGTAAATGTTTAGTTTTTAATTACATGGGCTTGGAAGATTGCTACAGGCTATGACCTGCAGATCCCATTAGATCTGCTGTACTAAGTAGAGTTGGACTCAACTATTACATGCACGAGAGACCGTCGAGGAAACCTGGAGGAACTGGTTTTGCTTCAGCAGATGGCACGTTTCCCTCCGAGCAGCGACCAAATGTCGACGCATGGTGTTAGTATGCGTTGCATCCTTGAGTCAAACATATTAAGAGACAAATTACAAAGAGTTATAAGGAATCTTTTGCAGTAGTATATTCACGCAGATGTACCAGCAAATCCTTTAAGAGGAAATTATCCTCTAACCTCTACAGCAGTCAGATTTTTCGGCTCTTGCAGATAAAACTAATTTGGTCAAGAAGCAGTTCTCCATGGGAAATAGCTTGCTGCAAAAGAGCAACATTGCACAAAACTGACAGACGACCAAATCATATACTCAGTTTGATTTCATTTGATAAAGCCAAAACCTGTCCCCAACATGTAGGAATGTGATATCCTTTAAAATGCCTCTTTAGTGATGGCATGGAAGGAAACATTCTTTCAGATTCCTTACTACCAAGGTCTTTCAAGGGATTAGGCAGCTCTCTGAAAGCACCCATACTGAAAGACCGACAAGAGTCAGCACAGTACTGCAACAAGATGCTCCTCATAAAAACCCTAAAATTCATCAAGTAGTCAATACCTGCCCTTTAGGATTTTAACATGTTTGGTAGCCAAAGCAGATTTCACTCGTTATTTCTCCAGCCAAAGGAGTCATGCCAGTCACATCCACCACCAGCCTTTGGTCACACTGCTTTTCATAGAATGGTTCGGGTTGCAAGGGACCTTTAAAGATCACCTAGTCAACCTCCTATCAGCAAGCAGACATGTTTTCCACTGGATCAGGTTGCTCAGAGCCCCATCCAACCTCACCTTAAATGTTTCCAGGAATGGGGATTCTGCCACCTCTCTGGGCAACCTGTACCACTGTTTCAGCACCCTCATCGTAAAGCATTTCTTCCTTGTATCTAGCCTGAACCTACACTCACTTTAAAACCATCACCCCTTGTCCTGTCACTACAGGCCCAATTAAGAAGTCTGTCCCCAGCTTTCTTATAAGCCTCATCTTAGTGTCAAAAGGCTGCTCAAGGTCTCCCTAGAGCCTTCTCTTCTCCAGGCTGGACAACCCAACTCTTTCAGCTTGCCCTTATAGGAGAGCTGTTACAGCTCTCTGGTCATTTTTGGTTCCTTTTACAAGGAACACCATCCAACCTGACTCTTCAGCACTAGTAATTAACTCCCTCTGCTAATGGATAGCAAACTAGATCGCCTGAGGCTGAGGATAGAGACCTCTATGAAGGTCATTTGCACAAGAGTGATAAGCAACTCTACAGTCCCCTGGATCACTCCTATGAGTATCCCACTTCCAGGACACCTACATTTGCCTCAAGCACAGCAAGCAGGGGTGGGCACAGATAAGCTGGTGGTGCCTTATCCTCCCCTTACAGAAGAGCCACAGTTAGGAACTGCTTTACACATCCAAAAGCCCAAAACCTCAGGGTGGGAACTGGATCTTCCTGACCACACCAGGATATACCTACCTGAAAAACTTAGAGTTGGTCAGTGTCTCAGACATTTTACTAGCCAGACTCTGGATCTTCAGTCTCCCTGCAAAATATTCGTGCTTGACCTGTCCTGAAGGGTCTCACTCTCTAAGGAACCAGGTAAAACACTCTCGGGGAAGTTGTAAATAGGTTAGTCCTCTCCTGTTGGAAGACCATCAGGCCAAGAGAACTATCTTGGTGTTACTGAATTACAGACTGATAGGGGTTGAATGTAACTTGGAAAATTAACACTGCCAATATAAATTAGTCTGGCAGCCCCAACCACCTGGTTTTGTTCTTTGAATACAGTGGTGCTGTGTGTATTGTTAAACAGATGATTACTACCAGAACAGTAAATAACAGACAGATAACTGCTACAAAATAAGTCAGTGATTGTCTCTCTACACATCCATTTCTTCCCAGGATGTATTGTTTTTGCATTAAACTAGCTCAAGAAAAGTAAAACAGAATGAAAATTACAGAGGGAACTCCTTGGCAGGAGATAAGCATGTGAGCTAATATTGATTGCATCGGTTTCCAAAGCCCATTAACACTAAAATGAATGTGGGTGACCTTGAGAGCCAGTCAGAGCCACGGGAAGGAGTCACTTTAAGGATAAGATTGGGTAAAGTGCTATGTCTCAGCTCAGCAAAATGCCTACACAATTTTATAATTATGATTCTTTCCCTTTGTAGCACAGCAGAAGTGACAAAGCTTTCGATTTGTGCTACTCATGACAAAACCAGTAATTCCTACTAGCTTTACTCAGAGGGATTTCTATTTCAGTGCTGCTTCATGCCATGCACACATTAAGAGAGAATACCTGTAAAATGAATAGATTTCTGTTTACTGCCTTTTAAAGATCATTTCTTTGTATTTTCTGAGATAATTGCAAGAGGAAAAAAAAAGGGGGGGGGGGAATCCTCTAATCTGTGTGCGCATTTTGGTCACCTACTCTTGCCTCCAGCTTTTAAATCCATAAATAAGGATTTATAACACAAAGAGAAAGCAGTGTTTGGCGCAGCACAGACTGAAGGCAGGGAACTGTGGCTTAGCTCATTTCTGGAAGTTCATTTCACAGCTGAATTCCTTTTTATTATTAAGTTTTCATTTGGCCATATCTGAAATTGTTTAGATTCACATAAATCTGGGGACTTGATTGCCACTATAGCTATCCAACTAATCTGTGTGATAGAGGTGTCCAGTGCTTCACATTTATCCTACTCTTCATCAATTAAAAAAATGTTTTAAAAAAATGTAGCATGGCTGGTTTTCATAAACAGCGTGAAGCCAACCTTTGAGTGACTTACTAAGTCTTTCTGTGATTAATAAGTATGACAGTTTGTTAATTAGCTGGCTAATCACTTTCCACATCTATCATAGTTTCAAAGAACGAGTCATTTATTGGACTGCAGACCAAATCAAGCCAGGCAGAGTGTGTTTGCTTCCATGATAAAGGCCACTAATTTCAGCATTTCTTTCAATTCTTCATTTCTATCCTCTTCCAGAAAAATGGGTCCTGTGCAAGGACAAACTGAAGCTGCCTGATGTCTGTGGAAGAACTGTCCAACCAAAGTAAAAAATATAATTTCTCATGGAGCTTACAGATGAGGACAGATTTTACAGGTTTTTTTACAGCAACAGTAATATTTCTGTTTAAAGGGAAAACATCCCAAGAATGAGTAAAGCCATACAATTTGTATTTTTTTATATATTGACAATTTTCTTATGAGAACACGAGGCTGCATAGACACTTCATATAAGCAGTGCCTTCTCATATAGGCTAACCAGCTGACTTTCAGGAGTTGGCCCAAATGGGAAAGAGATTGCGTGATCTAAGACAGCGAACATGGTCCTTAAGTAAGATACCAGGTGGCTTGCAGCTCAAATCAATGATAGCATCCAATTATTACAAAATAAAATGACCCACTGAAGAAAATGGCTCCCATGGGCACCACAAATCAGAGGGACATGTTTTCTTCTGGCATGTTCTGCATTTTAAGTCCCTATAAATGTTAACATGAACCTGCCATCCCATTCCTGCACGAGAACAGATGATGCACATCTGCTGAGAGCACCTATGAATTTGTAAGCACATTATCATATCCGTTATGATTTCGCCATCTCCGAACAAATGACCAAATTACAGGTTTAATAAATTAGTTTCATTATCACAGCATGTCTGCTTTTTAATTTCATTTATAAATATGGAAAAAACCTGGCAACTCCCCTGCATTTCTCTGTACTAGATGGAATTCTTGGAATAACTAGATATACATACATATATATACACACACATACACAAATATATCAGGTGCTTAAATTCCCAGGATACCTAAATGGTACAGGCACATTTCACAGTTTGTGCCTTTGCCTTCCAGGAAAGTAGATGATCCTTCAGTAATGTGCTTTTCTCTTGCTTCCGTGGCTATGAAATCCCTCTTGGCTGCAGGCACATCAAATGAAATGCTTGAAAGTTTTATGTGTCTACGTTGTAAAGGGATGGGCAGTTGCTCAAATAGCCTTGAAAATGTCGTGCTTATCTTACAAATCGAAGAATGCATGCCAAGGTACAACACGAATAAATTAAGTGAAAAGAGCCTGAAATCCCTTTGCAGAAATGTTGAGATCTGGTAGAACTTGATTGACGAATAGGTGAGGGTGAAAAAAAAAAAAAAAAAAAAAAAATCAACACATAGGCCACCATTTCCCTTTGCTCCAATGCTCAGAGCTGAGGATCAGGGAATCACATCCATATCTTTGGTATGCCCCTGGTGTTGCTAACGGCCTCTGGCACTAATCAGATTTTTCCATACCCAGACTGGAAAGAGCAGGGTTAGAATCTTGTATACTGAAAGAAAAGCAACCCTACTCCTTAAGTTGAACCAATTACTAAATCAGTACGGAAAGAAGTTCTTCCCATGACATGGAAGGGCAGCAAGGCCTCTTCTGTAGCAAGTTTCACCATCTCAGTTCTACCAGGGACCCACACCACCTCCTAAGGGGAAATCTCTATCACTATATAATTTGATTCCTTAAGGAGTCCCAGTGAAATCAAGTCTAAGAAAAGTACCCTGAATTGATCGCTATAAAAATAAAATCACTATTGGTAAATTACACATACTTTAGTACTTCAATGTTTTTATTCCCCAGTAATAAATGAATAAATCAAATAGCTAACAGAAGTCCCGTGAACCAGTTCCTGTTTAAAGAAGCAATACTGCAATTATACTGAACTTTCTCAGTGTGCAGAGTCAAGCTGTGGTTTTTTTCCACTCAAGAACACATCAGGTCCTACTGCATTTTATGACAACGAACACCAACGGTTCAATGATACAAACAAGTCTTATCTCAGAAACATTGCCACTGCCACTGGGAATGAGTTAATTGCAAGTACAAATTAAACATTAATCATTTAAGTGATTTAAATTTAAGTTCTGCATACTGTTCCATTGCTCATTTTAGCATTAACACATGAAGCTGCTCAAAGCCATTAAAGCACACGCAGCGATGAGGCAAGGAGATTAGAACAAGGCTGCACTATTGCTTTTCTTCCTGCTCAGCTACAGATGTTACAAAACCTTCTCCTTACACAGAATGTGCTATTCAGTGATCCGAAATGCGAATGTGATGACAAATACTAAAAGCATTACTGGCTTGCATATGGATTTGTGCTATACGTGCCCTTTCCTTCTCACCTCATCTTCCTTGTGCCCTCTAACAGGCACCACAACATCACACTAGTCACCCACGTAACAACAGGTGAGCCCAAACTTAATTGAACTTTGATGTTTCCCTTATCCTTCCAGCTATGGCTGGCTGATGGGGATGCAGGAGTTCGGATGGATGCTGTGGACGGTTACCTACATTTCATTGCAGAAGTGGGCCAACACTGCCCTGCGATAACTGCACAGGAGGCATTACTTTACAGAGAATACTCTTGACTTTCAAGTTCCCAATTTACACAAAAATCAGACAGCACAGATGCAGAATAAAGAAGAGGCAGGCTTCATGACTGCTCACCGCCCTAATCCCTCACTAAACCTTAGCTCTATCTGTCACACTGAAATGTAGCTGGGAATACTTGTACCCAGGGGTTTAGGCACCTGAATACAGGGATGGTGTTTGCAAACTTGCTTGCAGAAAATAGGTCTAACACAGAACCTGTCCACATGCACAAACCTTGCACTTGTTCAGGTCTTGTCTTTGATGAGCATCTCTTTCAGAAATATTTTTATTTCAGGCTCTTTCAGAAAAATACCTACTTCTAACCCCGTTTCATACCACTGAACCATAATGAGCTAACACATTTTTCTTCAGCTATTATATCTAGACTCAGCCCATCGGATGAAGTATAATACAATATATACATCCCTTTTCTTCTCCTTCATATATGAACTATACATAAGTAGCAGCTTGCATTTCTACCATCTTCCCTCCAGGGATCTAAAAATGTTTTATAATGGGGAATTAAACTTCAAAGTGCTTCTGTGAATGAGATGCAGCACTTGATATTTTTGCCCGTTCCATATACAATGGAGCTATAGTAAAGAAAGATTACATCAAAGGTCAGCCAGAAGTTCATTGATGTAGCTGAAAGAGTCCTACATGTTCCTCTTGCCTCAAGTGCAAGAGGTGTTATGAAGCAATTCTTATTAAAAATGGAGTATATTCAGGTAAATGAACTTGATCGCTAAAGGATTTACAAGCCTTAAACTATTTCAGGCTGCAGAGACCTTTTGACTGGCATGATTTCTTTCACTAGAAGTGGTGGTATTTGAATTTCTACTTCTATTAACACAGAATGCATACTGAGAAGATGAGCCCCTCTGTCTGCAGCAAAAGGAAGTCATGTGTCAGCCATGTCCCTGTGGGTACAATCTCTGTGGGCACAAAAAGGGACAGGAAAGAAACTTCCAGTAGCATAAGGCTACTCTTCAATCCTATTTCCACTGCAACCAGTTACCGTCAGTTTCAAGCCTATGTATTGCAGGCATTGAGAAGCACCACACATCAGCTAACCTTAAGGAAATAAGAGGGGTCCAAAAGAAAAGGATGACATGTCAGTGCTCCAATAACATATGTACCTAAAATGACTCAAAGCACTCATTAAATTATTCAACAGCAGTAGCATTTCTCATTAAGTTCTTTGATTCCTGTGAATGCTCTGTTAATTTGTTTTTATTTTTCCCTCGTTAGGTTTCCCAAACTGCAGTTTCCTAGTTGCAAAATGTTGTTTCCTTCTTCCATAGCTGAGTTTAAAAAAATTAATATATCAAGATCAATGGTAACAGATGCCATGAAGCACTGATATCCACTGCCAGAGTTCCACCATGAGGTCATGTCACCAGGGATTTGCCAACTAATGACCTCACCTCAGTCACTTAATGAACAACCACATATGAACAGGAGCGAGTCATTCATTAGGATGTTAGGATACACAGAATTGCTAATTCCTCAGACTGTAGCCATGCGTGCGTGTTTGCATTGCCACAACGCTGCATTTTAAATGCCAAGAGGGAATGAAACTGTTTGCGAAGCACCAGACACTGCGATCAAAGTAGTCCGCTGAAAGTGCTGAACCATGATTTATTAATAAGGAATAAAGAGAATGCAAATAAACTAATTATAAAATGGGGCTTGTAAGAGCCAAATTCCCAAAGTAAAACTTTAAGCAATGTTCAAATGATTATCCGTATAATTAGAAACACAGAGCCAAATACAAACGGCCTGATAGCCAACTTCAGTGCCCTTAACATTTAAATACAGACAGCCCACGTGCTCGCTTCAGCAGCAGCAGAGGAGAGAGGGGCATGTGCCAAACCTAAAAACATAAAGCATCTCAAGCAGTTTAGGTGATTCCAGACTACCCATGGAGAACACAAACAGTGCCTGTCTGACACACTCCTCTCCATTAGGCTCTATATGCACCATCATGTGGTATCAACAAAGTCCATTTCTCATCTGTATCACTTCTTTGTGATAGACCAGACCCTGATTTACACTGCACTCACACACAGTATTTATGCTCAAAAAACCCCCAAAACTTCATGACATAATCTGCTTCCAGAAGCAGCATATTTATTTAAAATAACTATGTTTTGTAATTAAATGGAAACATTTCCCAGAAGGTGATGAAGTGTAAATTAAGGGGCTGCCACCAGTGCTAAAGGGTCAGAAGACCACATTGCTGTGTTGTCCATGTGTAGAACAAAGTCTTAGCTACGAGGGCAACAGAGAGTGATTAACATTAGAGATTTCAACAACTCTATTTTTTCCATCTTTTCAGAGAAATGTTCACTGACAGCTTCTAATTGCTGCCAACCTGCTATGACCCACTGAGGTCTTTTGTCCATTTTTGTGGCATCCAGATCAAAAACCAGTTCGGTAAGGGTTACAGTTAGGCACCTAGTTTTACAGGGCAAATCCCTCCAATTTCAGCAGCGTTTGTCAGTGACTAACAAAGGCACCACACGCACATACAGAGTGGTGGTAGATCTCTCTCAATATTTGGGGGTTAGAGTTCCTTTCCAACCCATGCCATTCTATGATTTTGATTCACTGAAACATAGTACTTTGAGGGAAAACAAGTACAAGCACATATACTAATTCAGGAAAAAAATGGATCTATTAATTTGAATTCCCCCAACCAGGTGTTGTCTGAACGAGATATTAAGGCCTGAATCTAATTTTAAGTGCTAGCCTATTTCATAAAGAGAATGGCTCCTGTGGTCAGGCTTAGTACACATCTTCAAAGATGAGAATCTTGTACAGTCTTCTCATATTGAGGTATTACTGTGGAGACAGCAGGCACCAATGGTAGAGAACAAAGTTGGGAAAAAGTAATCAGTACAAGAAAAATCAGAATCCAGAGAAATTGCCTAACAATTGCAGCACACTCTCTCAGCCCAGGATGGTTTAAAAACCACAAGGATCTCCAGAGGTGGTATGAAACAGTTCAGTTGAACCAAGACAACCAAAAGAGCCTACGTAGTGGACTAACACTAAATTAAGTTTCTATCCCTTGTATTGAAACTACTGCATGAAGAATTCTGCAGCAGTACGTGCTTTCAGCAAAAACATGCCCCAGGAGACTTGGCCTTTTTCTGAATTAGAGACTAACCACCAGACCACCACTGCTGTGCAGACACTGAAAGCCCTACAGCTTCTGTAGATGATACCATTTCTTAGTTGAGGGGCACATAATCATTTGCCAGACTGCAACTGTTAGACTATACACAAAAGGATACATCTAACAACAAAAAAAAAATTTAAACAGATTAAGTTTAGTGGAAACACAAGCAGTATTTACCAGCTCACTGAAGTCTTGTTTACAAAAAGATGATGGGGATCTTCAGGGTTACAACACACAACAGCTGCCTCTATAGAAGTGCCAGCCTTGACGTTAACAAGATGATAAATCAACTGATTTAGTGTTTAAGTAGCATTCAAGTTGAACTGAATTATACCAAGATTCAGACTTACAGTCTTTATCAGTTCTTTTACTACTGAGTAGAGCAATTGGGCCGGAGGGTGAAGAGAGACAAGACAACCTCCTGTACTTCAGAGAATTTATCATCTTTTTTCAAAAATATGCTGAAATATGCGATGTTATGACCACATTTTAAAAATTACTTCATATTCAACCAAATAGAATGACATGTATAGGCTATGTTTTCAAGAAAACAAACTCACAACTCACGTTTTTTGTGTGTCTGACATGGGAGTCAGGTGTGCAAACTACTCGAAAAATTCTTCCTCTTCAAACCGATGGCCAACAGTAGGGAGGAGGTGAGGGCCACAGGCCAGCAACAACCCTACTAAGGGGCAAAATAAAGGGAGTCCCATGGGCGATGGACAGGAAACATAACATAGCAATGCACCTGATAAGAATCCAACTGGCTAATGGGAGACATGGCTGTGCCTATGGGGTAGCTGCAAAATGCAGTTGGAAGTGGAAGAGACCTGCACTGCAACCACTGCTGACTGCCAGGTCCTCATGACAGCAAGCGATGGAAATCAAGACATTTTTTCAAATCAGAACAGAAAGCCAAGATAGTGATATCATATCCAGTTACTATATACAGCTGCAATAATGATAACACTTATGTCCACATCTACAAGTTCTGCCTTGCAGAGAAAAGTTACTTAAAGAAAGTACCGCGTGCTCATTTTCACGGGCATGAGCATCCCACTGGACTCAACTACAACTGCAGGTGTCAAAACAATGGAAAACAACCTGTTTTATTAATATTGAACAAACCATAGAAAGTTGATATTTGTGCATCGTTTTTAAAATGCCTGAAATATTTTAAACGAGTTGTCATTGGTATTTGACATTTACGATTGACTAGAGTCAATTACAACATCAGTGGCAATATATCTATCCTGTAGTAGGGGTAAGCAGAGATTTTGTACTTATTTAATGCTTCAGCGACATAGGAATAATAAGAGTGCCAAGGTATGATAAAATCATCCAACTGCCTTATTTGTAATTAAAGCGCAGTACAGCTGATTTCCATGGAGCAATATCCATCTTCCACAATTGTCCAGAGTTGCCTATTTTACTAGCAAAAATGCCCATTAATTTAAGGCCATTTGGCTCTAGCAGATTTATCTTTGATAATGTAATGGCATCAGACTCCTTTTGCAGCACCCTTTTCCTGAGAAAAACACTTTTTTCTTTCTTTCTTTCTATAAAGACAGTGCTTACAGCTACAGCCCATCAAGGAAATGATTAAGACAAGGAGCATAAACTGCATCTATAAAATAATCTTGTATATAAAAATATATCGTACCCCGGAATTTGCATGGTTACCCATAGCAGAGGCGTATCTCCCAGACAAACAGCTAAGCTGAGCTTCCAAAGCCTGCGTAAATCTTCAGTCTCATGGAGTAATGACAGAATGAAAAATGTTTGCATAAGCTTGTAACTTGAGCAAGGTGAAGCATGGGAATACAAAGCAGTTTTCACCCAGACACAGTTGCTCTAAAACACAAAGCTACATATTGATTGTAAAAAGAAGATACATGTCCTGAGAAGCGATTTAAGCTGATAGAGTTTAAAAAAAGCCCACAAAACATAAGCCTGCTGCTTGCTTTAAAATAATAGTCTTCACCTTCCAAAAGCAACAATCCCACAAGGCAATCCTAGTGCAGTTGGTGTTGGGAACGGAATGCTAATCCTGGAAGCACAGTGTCTGCATATGAATGAGTCCCTCTTTGGGTCCCTAACATTTAATAATCTTTGATAAATGCAATGAGCAGGAGCATTTTAACCAACACTGCTGAAATCTGAAACGTGTTTTCTCAAGTATTGTCTGTTTATACAATAAAAATTCATTTTGCAAAAGCGCCATAAAAAAAGACTATTATTTGTCTTCCATTACAGGCTGGAAATTTGAAAGTGTGTTTTAAGATAATGGTGGGTCTTCATATTTCCATACTAAAGAAAAATTCATTTTGCAGCTCCACACGTCACTAGTTTGTGCAAGAATTACGTTGGCTCTGGCCACTGATGCAAAATCAATCAGTATCAACACTAAAGTTCCTCCTTATATATTCCAGATCACCACCAAAAAAAAAAAACCAAAAAAGCCAACCCAGCACACTGCAGCATCTTTCTCCTACTTTCCACTGCAATCAGCTCCATCATCCAAGGCTGCTCATACGTAGTAATCTGTTCTCGAGAACTGTAATTGCACAGTGGGAAACTCAATAAACCTCTATCTTATCTGAAAGAGAAGCCGGTAATTGCCTGAAAGAAATGGATCTTGTTGCGGAAGGATGTAAGACACTGTCAGACACATTGTTACCCGCTCTGAAAACTGAGGATTTTTTTTGTTTTGTTTCACAGATTAGTGGCTAGCAAAGATTAATGAAAAAACTGTGAGGTTTTTTTTTTCCTGCAAAAACACCATCCTTCTTATTTTTTGTCAAAAAAAACCCTATTTTTGAAAGTCACTAAATATTTTGGAAGCTCAACACTGCAGAAAGAATGCTGGTGGATCAATAAATACTCTCACTATCAAACTAATCTTCACTGGCTTCTGAATAATTCAGGCTCATTAGACTTCCAAGCTGTCTGGCCTAAAGGTTACACAAGGCATGCATCAATCTGTCAGAAAAGTGGCAAACATTTTTCCACCCCTTTTCGCTCCACACACTCTGTATTTGTACAATAATAACAAAACCAACAATTTCAACGCCTTCGGTTTAGTCATTATTAGTCTGCAACCCTCTGTCCCAAATATCAAATACATTAGGTAAAATAAGAAACGACCCAGCATAACACATGCATGGGGAGCAGGCGGAGCATGAGCAGAAGATTCTTAAATGTAATTTTCTATGAAGCTACAGGCTTAAAAAAAAGAAACTAACAAACCACAAAACACATTAATTAGGTGAAGAGAAGAAATATTCGGAGAAACATTAAAAGAAAACAGAAACACCGATCTAACTGTATTTGATTTACCAACTGCATTACTTAAATCTTCCATTTGCCAGGGGGCTTTATCTATTCTCTCCTTTTGTTTTGTGGCCACCTCAATAGCACTGAGAAACATTCAACTGCCAATTAAATAACTACAGGATATTATTGTTTTGATTCCTTGAAATAATAGCAACAATGACTGTCAAGTAGGGACACTTCCTTTGCTACAGTAAGGTAAATCTAAATCACACCCCCCATCACCTTTTCTTCTGTAACAAAAGAACACATCTTTAAAAAAAAATTACTAAAGTAAGTGGTCAAAGTTTTATTTTTGTTCAAAATGTCAGCACATCAAAGCCATATATAAGTCACAGAGTACATGGGCAATGATGTCCAAGCTATAGCTGTGGTTCAGCAGTAGGAATTTCAGTCCTGATCACTCCAAACCCCTTGCTATACATCACATTCGGATGCCCACTCCTGATAAGAAGTTTTCTTGAAGTTATCAAAACATAGTATATATAAAGTCAACTTTAAAAAATATTTCTGAGCAATCTTCTTATGCAAAACACAAAATAAAGAAGAGTATAGTGAGAACATAGACAGCAGCTTGTGTACTGAGCGCAGTGCCACTGTTCACCCTCTTACAATATACAGAGCAAGATTTAGTAAATTCAAAAACTGTAAAATTGAAAACTGACCCAAGATCTTAAAAAACAGATTCTACGTACAAAACCCATCTCCATAGTGGTTCACTGACACCAAAAGCTAAGTTTGATAGCGTCCCACACTAGATTCAGTTGATTTACCTCTATCAAGAAAAAAAAGCATTTATGACCAATAATTAATTAGTTAATAGGAATGAATTAGTAGGAACATTACATGACAAAAGTCCTTGAATTGTTCTTAACAGGACACATCACTGAAAATTAGGACTGCCAAGTATTTTGGATTATCAAATTCTGGTAGCATGGCTGTACGGAAGTATGTAAGCAATAGAAACATGGGCTGTCAGCGATTCATCAAGCAGTAATCTAGGTGCTCGTTCAGCAGAGTTTCCTTTACAGAAGGCTAATTTGGTTACCACAGTCTCCAACTAATGTTGAAAATGAGCACTTTTCCCATTTTAGTGTGATCCCCTATTTGAGATCAAAAAATTGAGCTTATCCTGAGCAATTTTAAAAATAGCGCTAACCTTGGTGGACAAAATCACACATTAGCTGGAGTCAAGGAGTTGGGCTCAATCCTTATGGGTCCCTTCCAACTCCATATATTCCACAATTCTCTGATTTCAATCTGGGATTTGAGCTGAATGCAGGACACTAGCTGAAAAATTGAGCCTTGCATCGTTGGTTACCACAAGTTGGTTACTGCCAGTGGCAGGCTCCTTCAAAACCATGTGTGCACCTTCCTCAATGAAGATATCCACGGTATTTAAGTATCTACTAAGGTCCCTGTGCCAAGAGCAGCACTGGCTAGTTAACAAATTCAGTCCATGCAAGATGGTCTCAAGAAGAAAATAAAAGGCAATGAGGGAAGTTAACAGCTATAAACAGAAATTAAGGCATACATCCACGTATCTGGTAAGTGTTCATATTTTCACTGAACTCTGAGGCTTTAAACAGCTAAAATTATTCAAAAATACTTTCCTTTTCCTCCTACTGTCCATAAAACTAAGCATTGCAAAGTGCAGGAGGAGACATCTATTTCCTTTTGCAAGGTCTCTTGCATGTTATGGTTGCTCGTATTTCTCAAAGTTTAAGATGTTTTATCAGATGTTTGACGCTGTTGGTTCTAGGTACAAATAAAGGTGTCTGTCCCGACAGTCAAAAAGTCCTCTGCTTCTCCCACATCCCACCATCTGGACTGTAGTTGGAAACCGTGACCTCTTTAATTCCTTATGGCACTTGAGAACCTAGCCCCTACACCGTTTTCTGCTTTTCTCTTAAAATTCAATCCAGCCAAATATATTTGGTATCAGGGCAAATCAAGTTTTACCTCTGATTTTCAAGGATATTTCCAACCCATACAAATCTTTCTAGAAAGAAAGAGCACAGTCGTGATGCATGGATTTTGGTGTTTGTTTTTCTGTTAGCTCCTTTTATTCTTATGGTCTAGTTGCAGGTATAAACTTTTTTTTTAATATATATTACTGCAACTGTTTAGTGATGATACAAGTGAAAGAGGGATAAAACATCATTACCACAGACCTTCTCCGACACATTACTATGTGACATTTCACATTCTCACCTTTGCTCAGGAAACATAACATTCTAGCAGATTATTAATTTTTTTTAAACATTTATATCAACTTGTTTCTGTTTCTGTCTGTGTAACCCCCTCCTGAGTGAAGGGCCCCTGTTCTGATTTTGCCTGTATTTCTGCTTCTCAGGCATTACAAACTCTGAGCTTCCTGCCACCGTACAGACGCACAGACTCCTGATTCAAGGCAAGGCTATGACCACAAGCCTCAACTGACTCAACCCCATAAACCTTCCTTTCAAAATCCTCTACAGCTGTCTTTTCATTCAAGAAGTATCTTCCAATCCCATTACTACTTAATCCCTTTATAATCCAATCAACCTCGGCAGCATCATGTCAGCTCCCTCTGTCAACGCTGTAACCCTGTAATATTTCATTCTGGGAAAGAGCAGCACTACTTCCCATTTCCAGAAAAATTGTAATTCCTACCCTTGACCCAGCTTTGTTCCGGATTCATCTTCAATTGGCATACCCACATTAGGAAGATAAAACTGTATCGTCTGCATAACTTTGTTTTACACGGGGTAAAAAGAAAAATTAAACTTCTCTAGCTGTTTCTAAGGAAATAAAATGCTTGGCACAACTCAGACAATAGCTTAATTTGGTTTCCACCTCTTATTTTAGATGAAAAAATAAAATTGAGTTGGATTATCCGTGGGGATAAAACTGTAGATACTCCCCAGAGGGCAACAGTTCAGCATTTGGGTTTCTTTTCATAGCTATTTTACTTTTTCCTCCTCTTCCTTCACCTCCGATAGCTATGGAAGTACTAACTAGCATCTAAAACTGATTTTCTGGACTACACAGCTAATGATGTATCACTACTGTTTGTGCATATTCCTGGCAGTTTTGAAGGGCCCAAAACATTCTTGGCAGGGCAAGACAGAGCATTAAGCAGGCAAAAAACCCACTTGAATTTCAGGCATGAAAAATTAACTAATGTATTGGACAGAGCTAAGTGACAGACTCTACCTGACTGGAATAGCCAGCAGTGTCCCCCAATTCCTGAAACACTGCAGCCACCAAACAGAAATAAAATAAAGCTTTAACTGCTAATTCTTTCTGCCACTATCATACTAAGGAAAAAGATCATTAAGTAGACTGTGGAGGCCTAAGAAACCACTGTGAGATTCACGAAGGAGATAAATTTAAGTTTTCCAAGGTTTTGATCAAGTTTTCATCATTTCTTCTAGTCATTTTTCATCATTTCACTTTAGCTAGCAGCAAAAAAATGAACTGCAACTTTTTTGCTTAGATACTAAAAATGTGATCTTTTAAGAAAGCAAGCATTCAGTAGCTTTATATATGTGTATATATGTGCTTTTTTAATACAGAATATTAATAACTAGAAAGTTCCTCCTTTATGTAACCAAATAACAGCAAGGAGCCCTAAAGGTGCTCCCCAGTCCAAGACATGGAGGAGTTTGTAAACCTGTGACATGTTCCTGCTCCCCTTAGGGCATTTGAGTGGTAGTACAGGATCATTTTCATTTATTATCACCTTGTCAGTCCACAAAAGGACACAATCATGTAACCATAGAAACATGGATGTTCCTGTGGACATTTTCTGCCCATTAAAAAAAAAAAAAAAAAAAAAGATTTAGGCCTTGTTTGCTCTTCTCCATGACATTACCTCAACACTAGAGAAAAAAAGCAAGCCAGATTTATTTTAAACCAGTGCTGTAACTCGCAGACCCTCGCCTTCTCCCTCTTCTGAAATGAAGACAGGAGTACAGCATGGCTTGGGTTTGCATTCAAGAACCTTCCTCGTGCTATCTGCTACTAACTTTATTTGCCAGCCATCCAGCCAAAGAGTAGATGGTGATCACGGTCACAGTCAACAGATCTTGTGACTCAAAGAAACGCTCTTCAAAAAACAACCAACACCACATCAAATTATATTTGAGGAAATTAGCAGTAACAGCTATTTCATGTATTTCCACAAAGTACTTCTACTTGTAGAATGCATCCTGAAATGTTCTCAGCATCCTAAACACTGTACAGTCCCTTTAAATCTCTGAAAATTCAAGGTATTCTCTAGACAAAGGATGAAGTGCTCTGTTCCATACACAATTACACATTTACTGAAGTCAGGTGCTAGGAAGAATAAAAACCTCTTCCTCCCCTTACAATTTAATTTATTAACTGTAAATTGGGAAAGCATTATAAAGAATTTCAGCATTTACAACACAGGCTTTACTGAGCATGTTACTTCCAGACAATTGAAGCTAATGATTGATACAAGCCTCTAGTTAAAGATATTTACAAAAAACTTACATTTGTCTGCATTAATGTGAAGAAATTAGGCACAGGGAAGTTAAAACATTAGAACTATGAAGCTCCTCATGCCCATTTTAGATCCCATGCAATGTACCACACCACTTAGAATATTCCCAGAACTTCCTCAATGCAGATGCAACATAGCCAACAATAAACCTGCTAAAGTAACCCTTCTGTCCCTCATGAGCTTTACAGCTCTTCATATTTTCATGTGCAATTTTCTCACTAGTGTACATTACAGCTAATTTCCTTTTCGATGTACAAACACTCAGAAACCCTCTTTGGCACTGAGGAACCATTTAGTACTTAAATCAAAGTTATTCACTGCGATTCAGCCTTTTAAAACTCTATTTCATCCTAAAGAAAATTTTGTATGTATTCATTCTTAAAGTATCTAATCAGTCATTATTAAAAAAAAAAACCAACCACAAAGGCTTTTTAAAAATTCAAATATGAGTGCATTATCCATCCTTGGTGAAAGAAGCACACTCATGTTTCCAGTGACTGGTTCTGGACACTGAGACAAAGGTGAAATTTCATTTTTACTTTATATTTGTAGGTTGCACCATTAGATGCAAGCTCCTAGGTGCAAAAAACCGAAACAAAATACCAAGTAGGCAGTTTAAATTGCTTAATAAAATTGAATTGCAATAGAGCATAAAATGCTCACTTAGAGAGTTGCCACCCACAGATTTCAGGAGAGCTACTTGCAGGCAGCCACTGCATAACAGGCAAATTTCACATGTTTAAAAAGGATTTTGGCCACGTGTGTAAATCAGCTCTCAGCAAGAGAAACAGGTGCCTCTGGTTAACTGAAAAACAACAGGCACAACATCTAATTAAGATTACAGGGGAACTGCAAATGCCATGAAGAGACAGAGATTCCCCAAAGTCACAAGGCTGGAATACACAGGACCAAACCTTCCAACACACACACACTGCCAAGCAGAAGCACTTCTGCTGAAGTATTACATCAATGCTTTGTTGCTTCTAAAATGGCAAATCAATAAATTTTTTGGGTCTGGTTTGCATTATTCATCCTATTTTAATACCATTATTCATCATGTTAAAAAAAAAAAATCGAAGTTGAGATTGTCACCTCAATAGACATGCATTGCTGCCACAGGAACCTCAAACAGCCTTGTTCCCTGGCCAAGAAGATGCCCCATTTTCCCTACAAACTCTGGATTATACTCAAAGAGAAGACCCTACAATGGTGTCAATCATACATAACAAATATTTGAGACAGTGCTGTAGGCTGATGAAGCTGCATTAACTTAGGCTTCACAGCTGATTGTGATTTTTTTTCAAGGAAACACTATTCACTGTCTTACTAAAAGGCATTTAATAGCAGTGGTCTGAACAAAATTAACTGAAGAAAGAATAGCAAAAATATCAGTGACTTTAGCTTTTCATCTACCTTAACAAAATAAAGATAGAGGTCTGCATTACAGATCCTGTCTCA
This sequence comes from Gallinula chloropus, assembly GCF_964237585.1. Lineage (NCBI taxonomy): Eukaryota > Metazoa > Chordata > Aves > Gruiformes > Rallidae > Gallinula > Gallinula chloropus. The sequence continues at coordinate 18,613,307 of NC_140088.1, read as the reverse complement.
AACAGGTTTACTGAACAACTGCGTTAACCAAAATCCCTTTAGAGCAGCTATCAGTAAGTTACAAACTCAAACAAATGTGCTTTTTGAGGGGAAAAAAAACCCATTCCAGCCTCATAAACACAAGTCAGGATGTAAATACGTTATCAAGAGCATCACCACCTGCAACCAGTTGCACCCCATCAGATGACGGGTTCTTCGCCCACTGAATTTTGCTCTAAACATTTCTAGAATATTTTTGCTCATTTCTATGGCTTAACTACAGGATTTGGGGTTTTTGTGTTCCACAAAAACAAAGCAAAAATTACTTGCCACTTTCACAAGTACGTAGAGAATACTGTCTTTACAAAACATCATTTGAGCAACAGCCCCCCGTGAGTCGCTGCTCCCCTTCCCGAGCAGGACGAAGCTCAGCGCATGGTTTCCCTCCATGGTTCCGAAACGGGACGCCAGCAGCTGCAGATAGTGCAAATTCCTAACAGAAATCTAACTCTCTCAAAACCATCCAAGTATTGAATTAAAAGCACCAAGAGAGGTGTGCTGCAAGCTTTGATAAGAATTCTGCAATGTTTAACACCCTGACGTTGAAAATGTTCTTAATTTCACACTCAGATTACCTGGCTGCAGCTTCCAGGGGTTGCTTGAACCAGGAACAGCTTTTCTGCTCCGCAGTATTTTCTCACAGTGAAGTTATTAATATACTGTAATCAAGCCACCTGTATTTAATCCTTTTGATAGGCAGAACATCACACCTCTCTGACAAAACAATCCACAACCATCATTTCAGTATTGACTGAAAACTTAATAGGCTGGATAAAGAAGAATAGGTTTTTATCTCCCCATCTCACACAACAGATATAACCACCGTGTTATTTGCGTACCTCAGATCTGAAGGTCTAAATATTTTGGCTTAAAACTCACATTTCCTTTTTTTACTGCAATCACAGTGAAGCTTTTACCAACTCCTTTGTAAACCAGTATCTCTGATACTGCTGCTCACATTAAATATTTAACAAGACTCATAATGGTAATGAAGGATAAACTGGTTATGATCCTATAAATGTTCATTCATGCCTTGGACTGCACAGGAATGCAAGCCACATGGGACAGATGCTGGGAACAGTAATATTTTATTACACTTGTAAGCTTCCCAGTTCCTATTAGGATAAATATAGATCTTTGTCTTTTTATTGCCCTGTTATACAAGGTGACATTCCAGATGTCTCAGACTCCAGTGGAGCTATGAAGACCACCTTCGTGGAAACACTTCTTCATCCCAGGCACAGGTGGGACAATGGCAATGTTGACAGTGGGATCATAGCACCACAGCAGCTCCAAGCAATGCTTCCACTCACACAACAGTGCAGGAGGCTAAAATTTCACCAAGCAGCCTACCATCAGGATAACATCTAAAGGTGACGAGATCAGTACAGGACACGAAGGAAACCATGAAGATGATCAGAGGGCTGGAGCACCTCTCCTACGAGGGCAGGCTGAAAGAGTTGGGTTATCCAGCCTGCAGAAGAGAAGGCTCCAGGAAGACCTTAGAGCACCTTTCAATACTTAGATGGGGCTTATAAGAAAGCTGGGGACAGACTTCTTAATTGGGCCTGTAGTGACAGGACAAGCAGTGATGGTTTTAAAGTGAAAGAGCGTAGATTCAGACTAGATACAAGGAAGAAATATTTTACGATGGGGGTGCTGAAACAGTGGTACAGGTTGCCCAGAGAGGTGGCAGAATCCCCATCCCTGGAAACATTTAAGATGAGGTTGGATGGGGCTCTGAGCAACCTGATCCAGTGGAAGATGTGTCTGCTTATTGCAAGTGGGTTGGATTAGACGGCCTCTGAATGTCCCTTGCAACCCAAATCACACTATCATTCTACAATTCCCTTGACCTCTCCTGTTTGAAAGCCTTACTAACAGAGGTCATTGGGGTAGTCATCACACCTTAGGTCCACATTCTAGATGTTATCAATGAGCTGATCACTTTAAACATTAAGTGCTTGCTGGGACAGGAAAGTTTAACCACTACCCTCACTGTTAGATGATGACGTTAATGAATTAAAGCACAGGCAAGACAGGGGTGGGAAGCTGGTATTCTGATGGGACAGAGATGACCAAAGCATATCACTAAGCACCATTGCAGATCCCCACTTTACACTTGAGCCTCAGGTACTTTAGTCAGCAGCACTGAGGATATCTGATGAACAGGTATCTTAGTGGCAACCTCTGCATCCAGATATGCTGAAGCAAAAGCTACAGCAGGACAGTTACGGCTTTCATTGAACAGGACATCAGCCCTGGATGAAAGGTACAGCTGTGAAAAAACAGTTCTGCTTTAGGATAGGTAAGGGCAGTTATGTGCACCTGCATTACAACAAAATTAGTTTTTTATCTTTTATAATGATTCAAAATCTGTTAGCACTTTAATATTGATATTCATTGAGAAATAACTGCAAATTGAATTTTAACTCTGCATATAAAATAACTTTAATTCTTGCAAGATAAAATCATAATTCCTCTATTTACTTTCCTTCCAAAAGACCTCTTGGGTTTTGTTTAGCTGTGACTGTCCTGTGCAGTTTGCATCCATATACAGCAGCTGCTAGGCAGTTTCAAATGTTTCCTTAAAGCCTTGATTGCAATCTTTCAACAGGTAATTAAGTTACGTCCACATTTGCATGGCAGCTTTTTTGTAATAAGCAAATTCAAGGTGTAGGTTTTACTTACAGGTAATTAAAAGTTCTCTGATACAGCAACACATACCCAAAATAGCTGGCCCATGGGCAGAAAAGCTCCAAAGCATCAGGAAAACTGAAACACCATATAAATTGCTTGCCTGAAGCTGCATCAAGGAAAAAACCCAACAGGGAACAATAAAGCAACTCACATTGCAAAAGTGCAATGAAATGCCCACCTGCAGATCTCAGTCACATACCTCCTTCCCCAACCCTGTTGCCTCTTCTGAAAGTACTAACAGGGAAGGAAAATTTAGATTTAGATCAGATATTAGGAAGGAATTCTTCCCTGTGAAGGTGATGAGGCCCTGACACAGGCTGCCCAGAGAAGCTGTGGCTGCCCCTGGTGTTCAAGGCCAGGTTAGATGGGGCTTTGGGTAGCCTGGGCTAGTGGAGGGTATGCCTGCCCATGGCAGGGGGTGAGATTAGATAGGCTTTGAGGTCCCTTCCAATCCAAACCCTTCTAGGATTCTATGAAAAGGTACTGTCAATTTGTATGCACCTTTCAATTTTATACATAACCCTGTCTCAAGCTGAATTGTGACTGCCGAGGAAGGGAGAGGAGCATTTGGTTAGTCAGGGTGGCATCTGGCCTGCAGTTCATCTTCCTGAGAGAAATAAAAGGACAATCCTATTGCAGCAAGGAGAAAGGTAAAGCCTGTAGGCAAGGCTGGATGTAGCCGGCAGCTATGAATTAAGGCTCAGCTGGCAAGCCAGGTACTTCTGTGAGTGTGCTGGGGCTACCTGGGGGATGCAGCAGGAGCACAAGGCAAGATAACCCACAGGCAAATGATGCAGAACGACTGCACATGATGAGATGACAGCACCCGCAGAAAACAAAACAGGGGTTTTTTGACTGAAATTACAGCTACTGACAGCTTCAAACATTACCTTGCCACCAGCCTCAGTAAGAGATGTTTCTCAACTTAAAATTTCACACTTGCTTAATAAAAGCCAGGAAGACCAATAACCAAGTCAACAGGAATATTTAGGTTTCCTTCAGAAGGATATCAGATGGTTATCACAGCAACTAGTGATAGTGCTTTTGGTCATCTATCTTGTGATGGTTGGGGATTTCTATGCTTAAATTCCAGTTTCGGTGATATCTAAGAACTTTACAAGTATATGCATATGCACTTATGGCTCAAAATGGCAGGTGTTTTGTTTGTTTGGGTTGTTCTGGGGTTTTTTAAAAATTTTGCTTTCAAACAACCTCATCTGGAAGGAGGACAGTGCTATCTTTCAAATGCTTCAGGATTCAGCCCAAGGAGAAACATTCCCCACATTGGGACCGGGCAGTCCAGTCTAAGTGTAAAATTAGCATAATGTAACACATAGGATTTTGCACCCTCCTCACAACAAATACAGAGCTCATTCAGATTTATGAAGTACAAGATATTTTAATCTAAAATTGGCTTTACTTTCCCCATTAGAATACTATTGGGGTTTTGTTAATTAATACTAATGAGAATGGATTCTTACATACTACCTGTTCATTTCTTTTTAGACTTATTTTTAATATCAACCCATCCCTTTGGGAAAATGACCATCATTATCCTGCACTGCTCTGAGAAGCACGAAATAGCAGCTGTCACTTTGGGTCACCATAGCAACACTACTGTAACTACACTGAATTTCGTTCAACAGGAGAATATATACACGAGCACACACACACACACAGATACACACACACATGCAGAGGTGATGATAATAAATTGCTCATAACGTAGTTCAGGGAATCCTCATTTTGATGATGATGTGCTTCGTCCTCCTTTTGCCGAATTATTGCAGTTTAAGCTTAGCACATCCCAGAGCAGCAGCAGATAATGCTGCAGATCTCTTCCTCCAAAGCCTCCATCACCCAGCAACCTCCTAGCCTCACAGTACTGTGAAGTATCCTATTCTCTCCCACACTGCCAACAAAGGCAGGTTTAGGGGGATTATTTCCCACTGTTCTGGATTCAGATGAGTTGCCCAGAGGCTTCTGCTGTCAATGGAAAGCCACTGCTGCAGGGTATCTAGTAAAGAAGCCCTTGCCAAGCCAAGCAGCTAAGGCAGAATAGGCTACCACTAGCCACCTCTGCTTTCTGCTGGCCCACAGGCAAGGAAGCACCTTGTCAAACAAGGACGCAGTTGGCATGCAGTGCACTAATTTAAAGAGGCTGCCAAACAGCGTCAAAACCACCATCATATCACAGGGTAGCAAATAGGTGATCTGGTCACACGCTGTAACCGCATCAGGTCCCGAGAGATTGGCCCATTTCAGTCCCATTAACGTTAATGGGGATTTTGTGCAGACCACAAAGACATCCAAGTGAAACAAGCTTGTAAGAGCGAATCCGCTGTCAGAAGCAAAAAATGAACGTTTTCTATTATTTTTGGTGGGAGAAAGGTTGGAGCCCAGCTAAATCAGCTGATCCGTTTTTATAGAAAAAAAGCTCAAAGGTAAATTCTTAAAATTGAGTATCTGGCTTGTTAGTCTTTACTTCTCAACAGAAAATACTGCCTTTTTTTCCTACAGCTTTTTTTTGTTGTTTAATCTGGAAAATTTTGCCAATCACCCAGAGTCAATTTCTGGGCCACCTTCTCACCAACAGCACAATAGCTGTGGTAGAAAATCTTCTTTAGCAGGCTTCCCCCCAACCCCACTCCCCATCTGATATATGTTGTGTACTTTATTTTGCATTCAAACCAGTGTTTAAATACACAACCAAGCTTAAATGGAAGCTTGCTTTCCTTCTTGCCCCCCATCATCCCAATAGAGGGAAAACATTAATATCTGTGCATGATGTTCCCTGACAACAGACTGCTAGTCTGCTAGTCTGCAACAAGCATTGCACTTGATTGGTATGTTCAAGCTTTCAGTTATTCCTTATTTCTGAAGTCGCATTTCATGACAAAAAAAAAAAAAGATACGCTAAAGAATGACATTCCTAAAAATAAACAACTTTTAGTTTCATAATTTTCTAAATCTTGTTGTATTCCGGTTTAATCATCAAATTCACTGCCTTCACCAGCAATTTGAACAGAATATTGTGTGCTCAAATAAATATACTGGTACTATTCAAACTAACGAACAATGAAAATCCTATGGTAGATGACCCACTGAGGAAAAGAATACAACAATGTTTTCTGATACTTGATATTCTTCTACATTATAGTTTTTCCCACCTTTCCAAATAGAAAACCAGACCAAAATCCCTGTATCCGGACCCAGAAGGAAGCAGCCCAGGAGGAATATTTTATTGCCTGAACTAGAACTGAATGGACATCCTAAATAACTCAGGGCGACATGCCCAATAGAAAAACCTCCAGGGGAAGATCATCTTTTGTAATGCTACTTTTTTGAGCTTAAAAATTACTTCCTCGAAGGTCATAACTGGCTGCAAAAAAGAACTTCTTCCCTTTGTTTTGAAGATCTCACCATTTTATTTAACGATTTCCTTCTTTGGACCCGTGAGAGGGAGAAAAAAGCATTGCTGAATTTACTTTCCCTACAGGATTAGGTGCATCATATACCTTTCCCAGACCCTCTTATTTCCAGCTTTCCCAAGAGAAGCATCACAGCCTTCACCAGTTTCCTTTTAAGAGATTTTTCGTGTCCTTGATTTTCCTTCTTCAGCTTCTCTCAGAGAACAGCTACAAGGACTAATGAGATGTGCAATAATGAGTATCCAACCCCAGATGAAGCTTCATCACCCATTCACACAGCAGCCCATGAAAGACCAACTGCACTGTGTCCTGCCACTTCACATCTTACTTGGTTTTTTTTATTATATGTACCTCTAAACAGAAGCTTTCATGGAACAAGATAGAAAAATTATCATTCTTTCCTTTCAGCAGAAATAGGGTTTGATATTTCACCGTAGGGCTGATGTATAACCATTTGTTTGTGCTAAGTATGCAATATCAGCATTCATTTTGAAATCAATCACACAAGAACTACCCCAAAGCTGCATGTTAAGCCACAGGTTCACATCACAATGACCTTTGGAGCAACAATAGCTGACCTGCCTTCATCTGCCCCTTTTTCATCCCCCAGATCACACAGTTCACTGCCCCCTCAGCTAGGAGAGCATGAGGTATCTGCAGGGCTATGCTCCGAGCTGAACATCTTCCACTCCTTGATACCACTCACAGCCTCACAGCCTCATCCCTGAAAGGTGTGCTGGCACAGTAGAGAAGACAGCATTTCATGAGCTGGTAGTGGAACTACTCTGATCCCTTCCATACACAAATCACATTTTAGTGGCAGTGAATTTTAAGACTCCAGTAATCTGCTCTTCAGGAACAATTTAGTGTTTTCACACAATTCATGCAGCACTGTAATATCTGTAATATAATGTTCCTTTCTTTCAGCTTCTCTCTTACCTGCTTCTTCAGTGATGAAAAGAGGACTTAACAATAAACAGTTTTGCACCAGTTAAACTCAATTGGTTTAAGAAAAACAAGTTTACTAAAATGAGAATAACTCCCTGGTGAAGATACAGACAAGACAATGCTGGTGTGATTTTTTTTACAAAAACATAACAAAACAAAACAAAACCCCACAAACATCCTTGCAAAAAACAAACAGCAACAACAAAAAACAATCAAAAAGACCCCCCCCAAAACCCTCTTGCTTTTCATACATGTGGATTAGTGTTACCACCGTGTAAATAATGAACATTTTTCTGAATCTTGCTGCTTCTAGTTCTTCCTGGCAGTCTCTGGCACAGTGCCTCGCCTTTAGTTAAGGAAAGAATAGCACAGCTTGGGAAAGGGAAGTCTCTGCAAAGATGAAGCCAGCTATGAAAAGCTGGCTTTCCTCAACCTGAGATGACTGAACACAAACCAGCCACTCTGACGGCTGCAGGGTGTGCTGGCAGTGCCAGAAGCCAAACACAACTAGGAAAAAAAAAAAAAAAAAATCACACTATTCTTCCTCTCCCCCTATTCAAGACCACCCCAACATCCATAATCATGGGGACCTAGTCTAGACGTTGATATTGTGTACCTTTCCCCTGGAGTCATGGGTTCTGCAACCTGTTTAATTATATACACGCAAAAGATGTACTTTAATTGCTTTTTTTTAAAGAAAAAAAAAATGACAAAGCCCTACTTAGTTTACTCTAAGAAGATGACAGCAGAGCAGAAAGAAACATCCCCAGGCTGAATTTGGTCTTTGAGCTGCAAGGTCTTGGTCTATCAGCTGTCATGGAGGTCTACCACTATGTGTAAGACACATGGTTAATTAGGAAAGCTTTCCCATTTGAGTTTATAAACCAAATCACAGCCAGGAACTAAGCTTATGTGTACTGTATGTAAGATGACAACAAGAGTTGAAAGGATAAACCATCAGCCAGGAAGAGATATATGGGTTGTAGTCTGTGCTTTCACTGATGTACAATAATTATGGCTGATAGTTGCTAAAAGGCTTCTAACCAACCTCTCAAAGTAATTTATCATAATTAACATAACCTTAGATACGTTTCAAGCTTTTGGTCCTCAGCTCATTATTTATGTGCCTTTCAAAATTGTTCCAGTACATTAATTTTTCTATTTTTAAGCAAATCTATAAGCAGAGTCTATCAAACACTAAAAGAATGACACTTCCCAGTTTATAAATGTGGGTAATATACATGCACATTAATAGCTTAGACTGTTTTTTAGCCAGCACTGAGTCATTAATTCATGATCTACAGAGATGATTATAGTCATGGAGGGCCTACTTCACAAAAAAGATATTATGAATACCTTAAAAGGAGCAGCATTTGCAAACAATGTATAGTCTGAATAAATTTAACAAGCCTTTAAAATATTTTGTATATAAGTTATCATTAATAGTACTTTCACATCTTCAGAAACAAATGATTTCATGTAACTCAATGCAGTCTGGATTTAACCACTGAATATTAATTCTTTCCATCACCATCTCCCCATATCATCTGTTTTCCATACCTGCACTTTTCCCATTCTAGCCTCATTAAAACGTACATCACCCAAAACAGGTTATGCACCTGCCAGAGCAATTAAATACTCATAGTAGGAGCCTCAGATCCAACTATCACGACAGGCAGAATCTGGTCCTTACTCCACTTATGTAAAGTAAGTGTTGGGTGACCACTACTTACGTTCTGGAGCAGACACTGGCCAACACATGTAGGTGACTGTAAGCAAGGACCCTGATAACAGTGTCTGAGTAAAAGGTGCTGACTGGTGGGACTTACATAAGACTGATTAACGTAAGTTAACTACAAATACCTGCATGTGATACTTAAATAGCACATGACAATACAAAAGGCAACGTGCATCAAGTTATCAATTGAGTTTGTTTACTTCATACAGTGAGTGAGCAAGGTTCTAGAAGGCGGCAACCAAGTCAGAGGGACAAGCTGATTCCCACTGCAGCTGGGCACAAACACTGGAGTCAGTCCAGACTAGATAGGACCCATCCCTGGTGCCATTTTGGAGCATGAAGCTACACCTATAAGTAGAAGGCACTACAACAAGGAGACTCCCTTCTTCTAGTCAACACAGAACATCTCTCCATCATCTCCACCCAAAGCAATGTACCTGTATCCATCCAAGGAAAACAGCCTAAAAGGTTGTCACAACCTCATTAGCAATAAAAAAGTTAAGTGATCCTTCCAGTCAATAAAACCCACGGCAGACACAAACTCCTAGCTCCTTTTCAAATTCCAAATGTCTAGAAATACTTTGATTAATGGGGAATGAAGAGACATTGCTGTCCAAAAAAGAAAAGTAGTCAATCATAACCTTTGTTAACATCACTGTAAGTGGAGGTCCTGACACAGTAAGACCTTTTCCACCTCCTATTCAAGCAGCCAAACGGCCCCTAGAGGCATCTGAAAAACAGGGTGGCTAAATCAGGCAGTCCAGTTTATCACAGCGTAACAAAACAGAATTAAACCCATTGTCTCTCCCTGATTACAAAGCCGAATGCTGCTCTTAGAACTAAAGGCCTTAATGTGCTTTGTAAGGCAAGCATTTCACCAGGAGCTGGCTATTAGCCAGCATATATCTCTGTCACTTTTAAAAGATAATCTGGTTAAACAGCTACATCTTTCCTTATTATGTTTTTGTTTCCACTATACACATGAAAATTAGCTTTGAGACTAAAAGGGCTAATTTACATTTTTAGGGATATGTTTTATCATTGTGTGCAGATAGGATTTGTGGTCTTTGCTGAATGCATTGCATTACCAACCCACTCGCTTTTCTCTGCCCAGAGATAGAAAAAGACACCAAAACCAAAACAAAGCAAAAAGGATATTTGCATCATTTATGCAGTCAATATAGTCTAGCTCTTCACATTGAAAGAAGAAAAGCCTTGTATTATCACCCCCACCTATACAAGGCCAGAGAAAGCTGAAGCGTAATAGATACTGTAAGCAAAATTTCCCCACTGCTAATAAAAGTCCAAAATTTCATTCTTTTGGGCACTGCCTTTGAGATTGTGCTCTTCTGAACATGACATGAATCCCAAAGAAACACAACATTCTTCACCACAACGGTTGGTAGCTGTAACTGTAAATAAAAACGGGCAATTTGCAGAAGTCTTGTTGCCAATCTTGTCATCAGCAGTAGCAAGTGTATGAAACCTGTACTCGGTGCTTACCTTCAGGCAAAGCTTTGAAAAGTGGGTCTGAGATTTAAACCAGCAAAAGCAATAGTGTGTATTTACCACTCCTGGAGAGGAAAAAAACCCCAAACCCTAAAGGAAGGGGATAAAATACAGGAAAGCCTATCTAGGTATTATTCCACTCTACTTACTTGGAGAGTAGTAAGGAAGCAATCCTAGGATATTGATCAATTACTTCCAATTCCCATCATTTAATAGCTTTGACCAGGGAATGGAAAGGGTACTATTAGAAGGTAGAAATGGAGGTAAGTGTCAACAGAAATAGAATTTCAGAATATTAATATAGCTTGTGTGCCTTCTAAAACAGAACTGATCACCACATTCAGCACTGCGTACTCCTTTGGATCAAATGGCATCTCAGTCCTCTTCATGAAGGACTATGACAACATCAAGGATGTAACATCAATGCCGATGGTTTTCATACACCCACACATGTAATAATAAATGGCATTAAATTGGCATTTAAGGCATATGTATATACAATAAAGCAAAATGCCTACACATAAAAGCACATCATAAACAGCATGGTCAGTAACTTGGTCTACACCAAAGTGAGACGACAAAACTCCAGCACTGGAAGAGCTCCATCTTTACCCAAGAAACTGAAAGAATAAACATTTTTCACCCTGACGGTTATAGACATTCTGACGCACAGAAAACCGTGAATCTATTTCATAGACGTTTTGTCACAAAATTATTTGAGTTTGCTTGACTCAAAACCCACAAAATTTCAGTATACCTGTAAAAGCCAATGGATCTGTGGCTTTGGTGCAATTCCCCTGTGATGCTGCCCAAAAGGACTCCAAAGTCTCCCATGTGCTTCCTTGCTATAGTTTACAACCAAGGAAAAATACACTTGAAGCAACCAAGACATGGGTGTCGGGAGTCAGAGAAGCCAAGAGGTACGGGGCTGGCGGGAAGATGGGACCTTTTCAGCCTTGTGCCTGGGTATCATCAGCTCTCTACTGACATCAAACAGCATCAACAAGAGCGCTGCGAGTCTGAGAAATCAGCAATTTGTGTCATAATGAGTTTTAGGTGGGTATTTTTTAATCCTCCTTTCCACCCCTCTCCCACAAAATCCATCAGTCTGTCTCTTTCTGCAAACTTGGCATTCAGTGGAGCATCTTGGGCTGCTATCTGCCCACTACTCCAGACCCAAGATGTTAGGGCTATTTCTTAAGTTTTGCAACTCAGTAAGCCTCACTTTGTGCGTTCTTACTTTAAGGTCAATAAATTAATAATGCAAAGCAAGATTTAGTAGACATACCAGAGGTGTAAGTATAAATAATTAAACGTACCAATCTGGAAGTCACTCCAACTGCCACCAAACACACAATTCTACATCTAATAACAAAACCAATAACAACAGTGTAAAAGAATATTGAAATAAAAGAAAAATTGTTTATTCATAAAGTCTGATTTTGCATGTCAAATATAGCTGTTTAAAGCATAATTGGGCTATCACACCTGATCCCTTTGCATTACTTTTTTCTAGTTTTGTAGTGATAGGAAAAGACCACCCTCACCCATGAAACAGGTAAATAAAAAGCAATTCCCATGCTTAACGCTTAATTGCCCAATTTTGCCTACTAGTCTTTCTACACAATCCACTTGCTAACGCCATTTGCTTTCCTGCTGTGAAAATTCAAATAGGCTAATAGGTTTCTCTATCTCTGCTAACAAGAGAAATTTATTTTTAAGCTCTTATTTAAATACAATTACTGTAGCATATTCAATGCTTTTCACTGTTATTTAATATATCATTTGAAAAACAGAGGTATGTAGGAAGAACATTTCAAATTTTATTAAAGGTTAGGGTCTAAGGCTAAACCATGAAACTGTTTTTTAACCTGAGACATGAGACTGATAGCAGGGAAAATTGTGCCTTTGTTTAGCTTTGAGAACTACAATATGGTTCGCATTAAAGCCAAGAAAAGGCATCACAACTAGAGAAACTTCTCTTAACAAAGATTCCTGTAAATATTCTGCCAATTGCAACTCAGCATCAAACACATAGACAGGAAATACAAAAAGCTATCTGACTTAATTCCAAATTAAGGCACTTGTCAATAAAAATTCCATGACACAAGAATATCAGCTACTACTCCCCTGATCGCAGGTACAAGTGCAAGACTTGCAAACACACTAAGTTAACATTAACACTATTTACAGCAATTTCTGTCTTGCTTCTTGCAGTGCCAAGATGAATTCAAACCATGCATTTTGGGCAACATCCAAGACACAGTTTTCTAATTAGAAGGAAGAACATCCACCCCAGACAAATAAAACAAGATGCATCCAGAGGAACACTACTGAAGGGATGCGCACAGCAGCAGGAGCTGAAGAGGGAGGGTAGAGGAGGACCCTCAGAAGGGTGATGAATACTGGAACACAGCTACTATTTGTGATAACATTTAACCCTCTGCCCTCAATTTAGACTCTCTTAAGGCATTAAATGAATACCAATATGTCAATAAACCAGGACAAACACAAGTCCAGGCAGAACAACAAAACCCCTGCCCCTAAAAGCATCCATCCCTCTTTGTCTTCCAGATTACAGGAGAAGCCATGGAATCAGAAGTATTTAATCCACGGGCAGAGTTAAAACAGGCAGAGCCACCTGCACCTGCGGCAGCGGCTCATCTGCTCTCCCTACGCAGCCGCCCTGCAGGTCACACCGCTCTTTTAAACAGATAAATAAATAAATTAAAACTGCCTGCTAGCACCAAGCCAGTGTCTGTCACTGGTGTGACACCACAGTTGGCAAGGATAAAATAATACCTTGTTAAGGAAGGACTTACAAAACGTGCCGGACATTAACGGAACAAACGCAGCTACTAGTTTGAGATTATAAATTTATTTTTCTGGGCACAGTTGCTGGGCAGAAGGCTGGCTGGACAACCAGTCCAGTTGCTCTTTGCTTTGCCAACAGGGACACAGCAGGATTTATGCAACTCAGGACAAGTACAAAAAACATGATATTAGAAGAAAATTCTCAGATTGATGGGAAGTAAGGGTGAGCCATCACTACACAGAATGGAGTCCAGAAAAACAGGGGAAATTCGGTTGAAGAGCTGTATTGCCTAAACATCCTCGAGAATAAAGTTGTCAACACCTCCAACATCCACTGCACTATTTGGCCTGCAGAACTCCACAAGGAAGCGACACTGCCAAACCTCTTCTTACAGACATGACTATTAGAAGTCACAGAAACTTCTATCACACCACTGACCAAATACTGTTGCAAGATGTCTAGGTCTTCTCAAAACCCTTTTTCGTCCTGCCATAAGCAAGTTTTCATTTGATCTGTGATGTCGTGCAGACCTTAGCATCTTCTATATGAGTGGTGAGAAATGAGGGAGCACCAGCAGTTGGCCACTGGACCTTAAGGGCAAGGAGGAAAGTTGCCTTCATTTGATCCAAGCATCAGCTGACAGGAGTTCCACTGGAAAGAAATCCTTCCCTCCCAACCTCCCTTGGACACCTGTGCTAAGATATGACATTCCTTCTCAGCAGGGTTGAGGAGCACACAGATCCTGCTTACAGGCACCGGTCCCACAGTACCTCTTACCACTCCTCATTACCAGTGGTGATTTGCTCCTTGTCGCTCCCAGTGCCCCATCTTCTTGTTTGGTGTGGGGATTTTCTTTGTTGGGTTTTGTTTGTTATAGTTGGCTTGCCCTGACATTCAAGGGCTATGTTTTATTTTCAGCTCAAATTAAAGGCTGCCGAAATCCATCATGGTCTCGCCTCCCTGCATGAGGAGTCAGCTCTTATCTCACAGTGGGGGAAGTGAAAATGGGCTCGGTTGCCTAGAAACCTGAACGAGCATCTTTTAAGTGAAAAGCAACTTCTGGACTGTTAATTCAGGAACAGAGAGTCCAGGCAAAAGGATGGTGCCAGTCACTTTGTCTTCAACATCTACAGGGTGACCCTTTCCTAGGAAGAACAAAAGATAAACAAACACTGATCTAAGACTGACTTGGAATATTTTTTTTAATTACTTTTTAAATTTAAATCTAGTAGTTGGCAGGTGCTGCAAGCAGGGCATCAGTCTACAACTAGATGCAGTCCAAGTACAAACCATTTGCGCCTTGTCTCCACTATGATTTGGAATTGAAGTAAGTATACATAAATCTAGAATCAGTACAGACATACAATATATGTACTTACTTATGGGAAAAGCAAATAATTTGGCTCTAGTCTGCACAGAAACACTAAGGATAAATAGTTCTGCAGTGTTCAGATGTTACAAAAAATAAACACACAGAGCTAAGGTGAAAAGGAGAATTCATCAGCACAATGAGTTCGGCCCTGCTTGCTCTTTTTGTCTGTCCTTTTTTCCTTTTCATTTTTAAATCTCTTCCTCCCCGTTCCTTTCCTCAAGTTACTTTATTCTAACAATCTTCTTGGTGCAACAGGCTCAATTACGTGCAGGTAACTGATAATCTCACCTGGTTTCCCCCCCTTCCCCGGCCTCCAGCATTAGAAACAAGATCTACCATCACGTGCCACTAAACCACTGACCTGTGCTTTTTTGAATTAATGAAAGCTTTGATCAACAACAAAGTCTACATCTACGGTAATTGTTGCTGCTAGGCCAAATATTTTATCTACTATCTATCCCGTACACCAGCAAACACAAGGTGAGAACACTGATATTAAACACTGCCACCAGCAAGCTGACAAAGCAGTCTAAATACAATAAAGCTTATAAGCATGGACCATGTTCTGACACTTGCTTCACATCCAGCTATCCCTGTCTTAATTTAGAATCTTAGGAAGGTTTGGATTGGGAGGGACTTTAAAGCCCATCTAGTTCCCATTCCCTGCCATGGGCAGGGACACTCTCCAATAGCCCAGGTCGTGCAAAGCCCCATCCAACACTTCCAGGGATGCAGTGGCATCCACAACTTCAATTTATATCCAATTTACAACCATCTGCTTGACATACCAGGTCACACAGGGAAGACAGCAAGCTCTTCCCCACATGCTCACGTTACCTCCCTGGACAAAGACAAAATAAAACCCACCACTTGCCATCTAGCCTACTGTCCTCAACATCCTGTACATCCCGCTGCAATACAAAGAACAATTTACCCTCTCTCCTCGCTCCTTCCCCCAGACTTTAGAGGGCCATGAGCAAGAACTACTTAAAAAGAGCAGCACATCCAGAGCTGGCTCTCGGGCTTCAGCCCCAGCTGCACACAGCCGATTCCCACCCCGCTCCCCAGAGACCACATTATCAGCGCCTTGCCAGCCGAGAAGGTGAAAACAAGGGAAGGCGACTGGTGAGGGAAGGAAGGAGAAATCAAATGAAAAATAACACAGCAGCTGGTCAGTGAGAGTCGATTTTCAAATCTAATCTCAGTTTGTGCAGTCAATGGGGGAGAAATGCCACAATTTGCATGACAACGGCCAAGCAAACTGAATAGTGGCAAATCAATTCTGCAAGAGAAGATAAAGCAGAATACACCTAATATTAGCACCAAGGTAGAATTCAATTCCCATAATGTCTGATGATATTGATTAAAACTGACACTTTTTTATGATTATTATTTCTTTTCCACTTACGATGTGGAAACAACTGAGCCATATAGAGATTCAGTTGTCTTACGCAAATGGAAACATACCTGGCCATAGAAGAAAATAATGTTAAGTCTGCATCCATTAGGAGTAACAGCCAGAGGAAAACATTAGGGCTGGCCAATTTAGCATGTTGCAAAGAAGCACGCTCACTTGGGCTCAGGCAGGGATTCAGTGACTAATTTATACTCATCAGGAGAGAAGTAAATAGTATAGCTGGGAGGAAGTATTAGGGTTTATTTATGGCTTGGTTTAAAATAATCAGCAAACATGATATCTCTGACTTCCTTCCCACTTGTTTAGAGATTTGACTGTCAATGTTGACTTGCTGTTGAATTTAATAATCCTCACAATCACTACTGGGTTAAATATGAAAATTTCCTGAGAATGTGCACTTGTCTATACCTAAAAGCAATTCTTAACTTGAAAAAAATCCTCCTTCCCTTTCTTGGTCACCAGTGTAATTATTTCATTTAATAATTTAATTTTTAAAGACCACATTAAAGCTGAATGAGAATTGGTGGTCTGACAAGGGAAGGACATTCAGCACAGAAAGTACCTACCCATGATGTTGCAGCCTGCATCTAAGCAGCAGGCGACTGGAAAGAAAAAACAACGAAACCACCACCAAGTTAGGATGCTGAAAAGTACGTGTTGCTTTTAACAAAGGAATTTGCTACAGTAAATAATTATTTTTCAAGTAAGAAAGAATTCAACACAGTTTTCCATAGATTTTTAACATATCATAGATATTGGAGACAATATTGCTTATATCACCAAATCTATTCTGCACAGCACTAGAAAAGGATAGTAAAGACACCTGAATCTTGTCAATGACAAATCTTTTGACTTTGTACCAGCTAAAAGAGAATCCCCTCAGTCACTTTCATTACCTTAGATTTCCCTGCAACACACAGAAGAGAACCCAAAGCTTCACCTCCAGCCTCCTTGAATACTAAACACTTCCACTGGTCTACACACCAATATCGTCCTTGGACTCAAAAAGACAGTGATCTGCCATAATAATATGCCAAGACAGACATGCCACAGATGCTCCCAGTTTTGAAGGTGTACTAAGGGGGGCTGTAGAGAAGCTGGAGAAGATGGGGAACTCTTGGTTGTGTTTGCAGATCCCTCTCTTGCCTCATGATCATGGGGGGAATGGATGGGTACCACCCTGCCCTCCCACACCCTCCAAAATCTACCCTGGAAAATATTTAGTTTACCACTGCCATGCATATATATCACAGATCCCAGGAACAGATGTGTCCAAACCTGCCCTGCAATAACATTTCCTTCAACGGGCAGCAGCAGCCTTACATTAATATATATTAGTTTTTGTAACCGACTTGAGTAGACACGCAAGTGACATTTGCTCCCTGAAGTGAAATTATACATTTATATACATCCTATCGTGGTTTGCCATCTCATTTCTTTACAACAGTTCAGCTGTCACAATCTCTCTCGCTCCTGCGTGAAAGAAAACAAATCTTCTGGGTTTAACAATGAGAAAGGAAGAAAAAAAAAAGCCCCAAGAACAATCCAATGTCAGCAGCAGGGCTCTGAGCCCAGTTTATGGATCAAAAAGTCCAGTCACAAGACTGTTTTGAACAAAAAGGATTGTGCTTTACCAGTTTGCTATTGATAGTTCCTTCGGGGAAATAAATCTTCACTGAATTATCCCTCAGAAAACTGAGTAACATAGAAAGATTTTTCATTGGGTGGGGTTTTTTGGCTTTTTTTTTTTTAATAGAGAAAAAATTATAGGTAGAAGGCCTAAACTTTGGGTAATGTGCTAATGTAACTATGTGGCCCTATGCTTAAACTGATTCAAAAGCAGCTTGAAATACACATTTCATAAATTCACATCTTTCCACTCTTCTGGCCTGGGTTGATTCCTTTTCCATTAATAAATATGAGAGCCCAGCAGCTCCCAGCACTGAGCTGTACAGTATGGGAGAGCAGCAGCCCACTACAGCTAGAAACATCTCAGCTAAACATTTTACAGATCTGTAAGAGGAAACATGAAATATTACCCATTTATTTGTGCTTGTATTGGCTAGAGTAAAGCAAAACCAAGGGGGAAAAAATTCACATTTTATTAAAATATGGTGATTAGTAAACAGACCTGAACAAAAGGAATTAAGCGTTGGGATGACTTTTTTTTTTCCACAGAAGCTGGAAGAATAATGTGGGATGAATAACTTATAGGATAAATTTCAAAGTTACCAAGAATTTTAATTTATGCACAGTTTGCCTGTAACACCATCACAGATCTCATCTGAACAATTAGCATTTCCTAAATTAAGAGTATTGATTAATACAAGTAACAAAAATGCAACAAAATTTGTTAATTCAATTGGAACATTGCACAATTCCTCCCCAACTCCCTGGCTGGAGGACTTCTACTTTTAGACTGCATAATCGTTTTTGATTTTTAGACAATGTAATACTGTGCTGCAATAAAAATAAAAGTAAAAAACCTAGAATTTTGCCTTCCCTCCAAGCCACCTACACCATTACCACTTCCTCTGTAGGGTTCCTACGCAGCCACCGTCCCAAGTCAGATCAGCTTCTTCATCCAACTAATTAAGAAACTGGAAATGAACTGAAGAAAAATGGTTGTATAATGGATCTGACTTACCTTAAGTTACTAAATATGAACAAGAAAAAGGAAAAGAAATTTGATCAGCTTTGCCAAAGAGGCAGAACCATTCTGACAGACAGCAAGCCATGGTTCCAGTAACGCACACCGATAAGTAAACTGCACTGCTAGGTATCAGCACAGCTTTACCTCCCTGACTGACCTGTGGGTGTTTTACTCTGCATCTAGCATGGTATGAACACAATGTAATATAACCTCATGCAAAATGCAGCATCTCTTACAGCATAGATTCAAACATTAATGGCAAAATTCATTAAAACCCTATTCCTGAAAAATATGCTTGCCTTCATCATCCTTCCTTCTTGCCAAGGGCACAAGTCAGCAATTGACTATAATAGGGCCATTTTGGGTGCGTAATTAAGAATCCATATAGCAGAAGCTTAGATAAAGGAGAAACCTCTCAAAGTTATCATTTTAAAAACTGAAATTATTACAGTGTTTGTTCAAATATATGCCCACTTCTATTTGTGGCATTTAAACTGACTATTGTGAAGAGCTTGGCTATTAAGATACACCCCAGATTACTTTCCCAGCACCCCACCTCCTCTGAATTAACGAAAAGTTAATGTTATTTTAAGATAAAAGAGTGGAAGCACCATCATTCAAACCCCATGGAACACTTAGATCATGGTTCTCATCCTGTCACTGGTCTGTTAGCTGGAAATGTCACCCTTTTTAAAGAAGTCACCTTTAAATACCTCAAAACCATTAATAAAATTGATACTACATAAACATTTAGGAACTCAGTTCAATGAGAGTAATCTCATTCTATGCCACAGCCAACCAAGATACTAACAGCAAGACCTGTAGGAGACCAGAAAATTTATTTCCTTCATATACAGGATTTGAAAATGTACACACAGAACATGTGAACACACATGCCCCAACCTCTCCTGTAGTTATTAAAAAGAATGGTACAGATTAACATGAAGCTACGGCTTCAGATAATACTAGGTCATTTTTAAAAGTGTTTGTGAAAATTTACAGCTAAAGAGAATTATCTCATTTCTGCTCTTGGGTCTTAAATATAAGAACAGTGGTACTAATACTTTGTCCCAAAGGGTTAAATTCTCATTGGATTAAAAATAGTACAGTTACATCTGTTTCTGGCAAAGAGGAGGGAAGAAAAGCCAACTCTCTGGTAGCTAATGGAATTAAGTTGGGGCAAATTAAAGTGAGGCCCATTCACTGTGTTTGTCCAGGCACAACAATGCCTGTGCCACCCCAACATGCGCCAACTATTCCAGTGCCTTGCTCCCGGGAAAATTAGATGTTTTCAGGAAAGTCAGTGAAGTCTCTCTTGTAAATCAGCATCCAAAGACAAGGAAGGTGAGAGCCATTAAACAAATGGGGAAACAAGAAAAGAAAGCCAACACTGAACAACTCCACATCTCCATTACTCTTTTCATACCTTCGGTTTGTGAGATGTATTCAGCAGACAGGTATGAAGAAGGTGGGACCAAAACCTTACCAACCGTTGTTCTGCCCACACCATGGTCCCCTGAAGGACCCGGGGCTGTGACAGCTGAGACCTCTCTTGCACAGGGGACATTTCAGCAGGGCACAGGACCCAATTCCTATCTACCGCTAAGTGCACGAAAGAGAATATATCACCCTTGTTTCAGAACTCTGCAGTGCTATTAGCAGTGCAATCAAACAAGAGGACGAAGGCTGGACTTTAGAGACCATGAAGTCACATGGCTGCTTCTTCCACCACCCCAGTGATTTCACCAGCTTATTAAAAGCCATAGATAAAAACCTCCTCCCGATTTTTGCCCTTCTAGGCCAGTGGAAACTGAATATATTCTGGAGGAATAATTCCATCTGGCTGAAAACACTCATTTACATCGCTTAGTTACACCAGAGCGGCTGACAAAGGGAGCTCTTCGCTCTCTGAGATGGATTAGGGGACATTTTACTGGCAGCTGCAGAGTGAGCGGTAGGTATGGGGCTGTCCACAGAGAAGGAAATACTGAGGAATGATGTGACAAATCAAAGCAGTAGACAGGAAGGAAAAAAATAATATGTATCCTTCAGCATCAGTCAGGGAGTTGGACAGAAATACTCCTGCCAGATGAGTTTCTGCAACACCCCGAGCCACCAGCTTCCCAAAAAATTGGTTCACCGAATACATTTATAACGAATAATAATCACTCCTCTTCCTGTTTGGACTTTTAAAACTCTTTAATCCAGTATCAGAATTCATCAAAGCCATGTTTAATCTGTTAACATGGCTTAAAAGAGAGAATCACATGAAAACATGAAATAATACATACAGAAGAAATTACTCTGACAGTAGTTTTGAGTGAAATATTTGTCAGTGATTTGAGAAGCACAGAAGCTGTCTATTATGCTTAGGCACTGCTGCTTTCCCACTGGCAACTCTAATGAAAATTGATTTTTTTGTTGTTGTTGTTTTAAACCACACATTAAAAGAAACTCTACTTCCAAGGTCTTCCTTCTCCTCAATTCAGATGCATTGCACTCGTTTTCCTTTTAAATTATAAATGTCTGCATGGCTCTGCCTGCGCTTATTTTATTGAAGGTTTTCTGAGAACAAACCAAACCAACAGGCAGACAAGTAAAACTGAAAAGTTAAAAGAATCAAAGCTTTAAAGGAGTCAAAAGAGTGGTCCCAGTGAATCTGCAATTTTCTGGTGCATCATTCTGCATCAGATGAGTAATCCATCGTTTGGGACCGTTTCCAAGAACGGACCATCTGCTCTCAGCATGACCGCGCTCGTGGAAGCTGCGCAGAATCTTTCACCTTCTCTTTGACAGCTCCAGAGAAAAATAATAATAAGGTTTCTAAAAAGAACAAAGCCAATACATTGTAAGCTGCTTTGCCTGAAACACTATCTCTTCACAGGTTCAGTATATCTAACTTGCATTAGTGGCCTTCCGCCACACAGAAGTGGGATTTGACACGGAGGAAACAAGTGATACTGATGGCAGAAAATAGATTTATTTTTTTTTTAGCCATAAGAACACAACATAAAAACAATAAAATCACAGATAAGTGATCGAGGGAATTTGCATATGGAAAGAATTCAGAAACTGTACAATTTCACGCACATGCCCTGTCACAAATGTCTCAAAGAACAGCAAGGCAACCACAGAATGAGAAACCTTGCCATCCATTCCCTACCCTGCATGTAAGGAAGGCTGCATGACAAAAGCCCTGGACCTTAGTGCTCCAGCAAGGCAATGACATGGAAGGAGCCCGATCTGAAAGGGAAAAAGAAAACAAGCCAACCATATTCATCGAAGTGCCTTGCAAAACCAAGACAACTGGCCTTTCCTGGGACAGGAAATCAAGTTCGCAGATAGACAAGCAGGTGGGTACTGCCAGAAGCACTGGTCCTGTTCCTGTAACCCCAGCCACAGCTTCACATCCCCCCCTATGCTGGTACAGGCACTTGCCCGACCCTTAGAGAAACCAGGCTTCAGAAAATAAACCAGCACCAGGTCCCAAAACAGCCTCATGAGGTGCCTTCTAGCAGGGGGTGAGGGTAAGGGTGTGGAATCAACAACAACATTTTTGGCAACCCTGCTACTAGGTCAGTTCAGCTGTACTTTAAAAATCCAGGTAGGAGTTGATTCTTAAGGAGCTGAAGCCACTCTACGATCCCACATGGATTTTAACAGCTCACAGGTACTAGCCACAGTTGCCAGGATGACCATGGGGTCATCTAGTTGAAGAGAAGGCTAGACTACCCACTTTGGCATTAAGAGTAGTCTCAGATCAGTATCAAAAGGGTGACGTCCCACTGCCTCACTACTACCACAGTGTGTGTGCATGGGGGGGGGGTGGGGGGTGGGGGTGGGAGGGCACAACTACAAGGTGTATCTAAGCTATTAGGGAAATTTCTTTAAAAAGAGGCCAAACTGTTTTCTGAAGCTGGTAGAAATGAGTTTAAGTCCAATCATAGGATGCATTAGGTTGGGACTGTTATAGGCCATCTAGTCCAATGCTCCTGCAGTAAACAGGAACACCTTTAATGAGATCAGGTTGCTCAGAGCTTCATCAAGCCTGACCTTAAATGTCTCCAGGGATGGGACCTCCACCACTTCCTTGGGCAACCTGTGCCAGAGTCTCACCACCCTCGGAGTGAAGAACTTCTTCCTAATGTCTAATCTAAACCTCCTCTGCTCTAGTTTTAAACCATTGCCCCTTGTCCTGTCACTACATGCCCTTACAAACAGACCCTCCCCAGCTTTCCTGTAGCCCCTTTAGGCACTACAAGGTGCTCTAAGGTCTCCCCAGAGCCTTCTCTCCTCAAGGCTGAACAAGCCCAACTCTCTCAGCCTGTGTCTGCATAGGAGAGGTGCTCCAGCCCTCTGGTCATCCTTGTGACCCTCCTCTGTACCCACTCCAAGAGGTCCATGTCCTTCTTGCGTTGAGGACTCCAGGGCTGGATACAATACTCCTATGTTCAAAAGTGCAAGACAGAACACTCCCCGTACAGGAAGGGCATCACTAAAATGTGCGCTTCACAAGCTAAAGGAAACATTCATACTTTCAGAAGTTCAGAGTTGAACAGGGGATCACTAGAACATAATGCAACAAGAAGAAAACATGCAAGAAGGACATCAGTTGCCCTGCAAGGAGGGAAAAAAGCACACCTGAGGTATCCTTATTTATTTGGTCTACAGCTATAAAATCTAAAATTGTAAAGAGCAATTGCAGCATCACACTTCTCTTGATCATAGTAGCATATCTCACACTTCAGGGCAGGAGGACCTGACAGGTGATGCTACCAGCCAGGGCTTCATCCAGCCCTACATCTGCTCCTGGCTGTTGACACAAGCATTCTGCTGTGTCACACTAGGCAAGGGGACTGGGAACTGTTTCTTCCACAGCTGCAGTGCAAGTTGGCATTCTTGCCTTCCAGAATACACTAGGAAGAAAGCAAAATCATCATTTCCAGAACAGCCTTCTCATGTTTTTGGGTGCCACTTTTGCAAACAGGGTGCAGGACAGTTCATGACAGGGAGGAACAAGGAGACATGCACAGGCCAAGATGCTGTAACTGTAGGATGTAAGGATGAGAATCCAAGGGCAGAAAATGAGTAAGGGTGACGTGCTCTAGAACAGACATTCAGCTAGTGCAGAAACAGAGTGAAAGAGAAAGGAGAAAGCACAGTGTTATCCATGTATGAAATCAGGTGTTGAAGCAGCAGGAATATGGGCACTGATGAGATTTAGATCTTGAGTTAGAGAGATGATAGAGAAAAGACTGCCATGAGTCTCAGGGAGCTAAGGTGAATCTTACAGAAGATTTCTCCTCTGGCTCTTGTACCACAAACAGGAAAGAGGAACTGGTCTCCTTCACATCTGAAAGGGGCTTCAGTCATGGCAGTATTTCTCTCCCTGATCAACCTCAGTAGCATCACTCAGTCTCTACCTACAAGGATCTGAGAAGCCTCAACCCTTACTACTTATCTTTACAAGTCACCATTGTCATCAGTTACTGCACATCACTTAAGCATGGCTCCAGCACAGCTCTTCCGCAGAATCCAAATATTTTTGGCATTCAAGAAGAAAGCAATAATTCAACACAGACCGTTTCAAACGTATCTGGCCTGCTCATCAGTCTCCTTTGCCCTTTTTCCCAGGCACTTCCAACTGGCAGATTTTGAGCTGCCAGATTAATTGCTGAGCTGGCATGGGAGCAGGCCACCAGATTCCCAGAGGTCCCAGCTGCTCCTCCGCTATTGCAGTCAGGGCTCCCATTAGAAACAACACATCCTACCCTGATTAAAACATTCCCTACCCAAATCTTACACCAGCCTCAGTCTGCCAATTTCAAACAACTTACTCTTGATTTATACCAACATAAATGAGAGGAGGCAGTTAAGAAATAGGGGAAAAAAAAAAACCAGCAAAGCAAAACAATGATGGGGGAGTATCAGACATACTCAGTCCTTGAGCTGCAGACTAGCTTTCAGACCTACAAGCATTGTTCTCCACTCTCAGATGAATATCAAGGTAACAGGATTAGCTATCACAAAGTTAGGTATGATCCACGTACACTACAGCATCATTTCCAGAGCACTGCAGAAAGCAAAATGAGTATATAAGGAATGCACAGAAACTGTACTACAGTTAAGAGCAAGCATCATATTTGCCCTGCCTTTTGTTACAGTATTTCCACACACTATTAACACTCATGCATTGTGCTCTTCTACACTGCTGAGTCCTGGCTGATGATTCTTGTAAACACTGTTTTGGAAGTTACTCATCTGTCTTTATCTTTTGAACTTTATCAAAAGAAACTTGATCACAAAACAAAGCCATTTAATACAGAACACTGTAACTGCCTCCAAATAGGGAAGAAAGGATCCTAAACAACCTTACTTTGGACTACTGCAGCTCCAAGGCCCACTCCATTCACATGCAGTGGTGAGCAACCACCTCCTTCCAAGCAAGGGCTCAAAATAGACAACAATAGCTTAAACAGGGTGTGATGGATTATCAAAGGGCAGTGCTACAGGACATCAGTCAGAAGAGCTACAGAGTTGGTGGCTGATTTCTTATTTGAAGGACTACAGCTAACTATTTTCCCTCACTCTTTTTCCTCTTAACATATAAATCATCTGAAAGTAATAATAAATTATATTTGAACAGTGTAATATCTAGTTGTCAGGTAATAATTTCCCCAGAGATATCAAGAAGCTTACAGCCTTGAAGCTATGCATTGAGAAAGAAACAACTCATTGATGAATTTTGTGCATTTTTCAAAAGAAAATATATTTTTTATCCGTCAAAGTGCTACAGAGCAACAGCGTCTCCAGCATCCAAGGTTTTCCTTAACTTAGATAGGGCCCCCTTCACCTACGACAGACCAAAACCAAAAATCACATCTTAAGTGACACCCTGCAGCAAGGAGTAAAAACGTGAGAGGCAGGATGGCAGCCCAGGTTTATGTGATGTTCTGTATTGTACCAAAAGTGACACCAGAGTACGAAAGCCCTTTCACAATTTCAGCACCACGTTCTTTCTTGGCCAGTCACAGAAGCCCATCAAAGGAAGCAAGGTTCAACCACTTGAACTGTTCCACTCCCTTGCAAGCAACACTCCTCCCCCCTGCAGCTGAACCACAGCATATGGTACACGTAGACATTGATACTCTGCTCCCAACCACACCACTGCTCCAGTCCTTGTAGCTGCCCTCAACTAGTAAACTGGGTTTTGCCAGCCACATTACCACTGCTCTCTTGGCAGCAATCTCCATGGCTGTGGAGCAAACGCGCTCCTGGTCCATGTGTTCCCAAGCGAGGATGCCAATGGTTGGACACCAGCCTTTGGCGTGGGGCCAGAGGGATGCTTTTTGCTCTTCCTCTGTGTTACAGACTTGAATAGCAAGAGACTACGAAAGGGAAGAGCACAATACTGTTCTCTGTTGAAGAGATGAGCATCCGTCTGACACATAGCGGTAACACACCCTCAGATGAGGAATTAGAGATTTTAGAACAAGGAATGTGAGTGGAAAGAATTCTCTCATGGAAAATCAAAATGTAAAACTAATCTAGAGAAAGAAACGTAAATTACCATCCACTACACACACTTGAGGTGAATGGAGACACGTCCTGCTGCATCATCTTAGAGAATACATATATTACTTATGCCTCACATCTGTGGAATAGAGGGAGGTGCTTGCAGCTTAGCATCTCTTTACAGAGCTGGAAAATTACTGTCCAAAACCTCTGAGTAAAGCTGTGACATCAGTCTTTCCAGCAGTGCCTAAAGTGGTCCCCATAAGCAGGTGGCATTTTCTAGGCAGAAATGTTTCCCACTTCCTCCCACTACCCCATATTTACACCCACACTCCAAGCTTAAACCATCCCCTTAGACATACTTCATCCATCAGATGAACGGATACCATTTGTTACTCGATTTTAAGGAATATTAATTTACAGCAAAGCAGATAATTTAAGTTGGATTAATTACGCTTCCCATAGTAGCCAGACACAGACAAAGGGAAGAGCAACCTTTTTTGGACAAGCAACAGATCAGCCAGCAGTCATGCAGCCTGCTACACCCCGATACTATCCTGTGCACAAATAACAACAGTCTGTGCCCGTCTGGCACATTTACCAAGAGAAATCCGGCATATGTTTTACTGTGAATAATTAGGACAAACACACAGAACTCTCTTATTGCGGCACTGCTTTTATTAGGGCTCCATTCCTCCAGACTTTTACAAGCAGAGTAAGATGACAAGGTACAAGACTATCAAAACTTTATTCGGCAAGAGGCTGAAACAGACCACCAGGTAGGAATTGAGCTAAATAAACTCTCCACACAAACCAAAGCAAACAAAACCAGATACGGTACTGCACTTTGGAAATCTGTCCTTCTATCACAGTAAGGCTATTTCAGTTTCTCCCTGCTTTCTTCCTAAAGTGGTTTAGATATGAAAGCTTTATAATATAATCTGAATCCAGTTCAGCTATTACATATGTACATCTTGATCTATGTAAAGACCTGTTTTTTAAAACATATGCTCAAGTTCTTTTCTATCAAAGGATTTTCAGTTGGAGAAGAAATGTGTGCATAGCAGTGAAGAGAATCCACAGAAAAATCTAGTGAATGTGCCTGATTTCCTACTTGGTTACTTTAGTACTGAGTCCTGATTTCAGGTGCAAGTCCTGCCATATCTGCCATATGTAGGGGGTTCACAAAACCCTTTTACAAATCCTGAGAGCACACCAGATTTCACCCGGGGACAGAGCTAGGAGCCATGCTAATGGGTTTCATGGTACCAGCTCAGACCCCAAAGGCACACACAGGATCGCTGTGACTCCCAGTGCAAAACACAAACAGACCTCTAGATGCTTCAGTGTTTTGTTTTGTGGGTTGGTTTGTTGGGTTCTGGTTGTTTTGTTTTGGTTTTTTTTAAATAACATGAAAGTATCATGTGGTAAGCTTGGTAATAGTGAGATATGCCACATGCTATGAACAGTCATTTTCAAAAACCTGGCATCAGCAACACCCTTTTTGGCACAAAGTCCACAAGGAGCTACAGAAACCTTCAGCTGCTCATTCCTGCTCCTCCCATCCTTTGAACACTAACGTGAACACATTCACACAGACATGCTGAGAACAAAGACCAGTTCTCCATATGTCCCCAAAGGGTGGCTTAGGCCTGCACAAGGGAGATGGCAGCCAGCCCAGCATCAGCCACGAAGAGCCCAGCAGCAGGACTGAGCAGAAGTACCTCCACCAGTGCCAGTCACAACAGCAGCACATGTTTCACTGTATCTTGGAGACTTCTACTTGGAAATTCAGGGATTGGTTTTCAAGAGCCTTCATGTACACAAACTGACACTGAAAAATCCTTCCATACACAGGCTGGGCAATGAGTGAGGAAAAAAATAATCCTCTTTGTCCAAGTGGGCTTGTAGGTGTCATTCTTGTACAGGGATTCAAAACCAACCTAGGCCAGAAACATCAAAGCCTGACCAGGACCAACCACCATAACTACAACCAGGTAGAAAAGAAGTGATTTTATTGAGCTTGTTCAATAGAGAAAAGTGGTGATAGGGGAGACATAATTTGGAAAAGAATTATGTGGGGCTGATGCATATTATGTTTTTCTACTCCAAGATTTTACTTGACTAGTGCTGCAAGACCTCAACTTGTTCCAGCTGAGTTGGGAAAGCATTTAATCATCCCATCCCAGACAGCTATGATGGAAGTGATGAGTTACAGGAGTCAAGGCTGGTGTCTAATCAGCATAATTAATCCAATTTGATGATTAACCTGAGGAGGAAAGAGCTCCTTTAGGCACAGGTAAAATGGTGCATGAGTCATTATTTGGCAGTGATGGTGATTAGTTTGAAAATGCAAGTTATGGTTTGTTGGAAGGTTTGAACTCAGCCTAAAAAGGAAACAGAAATTATTAGGTGCTAGGACAGAAGCTCTAGACAGTCTCTCAGACCACTAGAAGCCAAAGCACTACTGTCACTAAAACAACCATTCATTTGTTGAACACTAGAAAGTATCTGGGGAGACAACATCAAGCAAGGCAACACCAGACAAGTTACAACTGTAGATCAAGCTACTCTGACATGGTCCAGTTCTGTCACAAGCACTACTGGTGAGGGCTCTTTGCAGACAGTTGGATGCATCACTTTACATTTCAAGCCTTTTTTATCATTGATCCCCCTCCAAATAACCAAAAAAGGCTCTCACAAATACCCCCACAAAACACACAGCCTTGACAGTGCCAGGACCTGTTTTCAAGTAACTGATGCCTCTTAAGCAGTACTGTTGGTTACTTTATACAGGAATTTTGGAAATCCCTTATACAACTTGAAAGCTGCACCTCAGAATACAGTCCCATTGTAGCACAATACAAACAATATGTTATTTAAGTACCACCATACATTCCTATAAATTTAAGGCAGGAAAAGCTAGCAGAGCCACCCTCCACAGGAAGCAGCTGACCCTTACAGAAACCATACATGTATTTGTGCCTACCCTCACAGTTTTCCTCTTCTGCACTACGTGGTTGAACAGCTAACTGGATTGGGTGAATTCACCCAGGGTAAAACCATTCTGAGAGTAAGGAAGGTTAGTTTTAAGTTTATGAGGGTTTAGAGTATATATGATATTTCACAGCTTCTTCCAGAAGCATAAGAAACTGATGGAAAAAGAAACTAAGTCATGTCACATCTAGTATTTTTGCCCAAATTTCAAGCAACTGTTTGCCAAACCAGCCAGTTGCTACAGGACTGGAAACACACATTAGCTACAGAAAGGTTCCTGTTGCTTCCGAGCAGCATGTTGCTCCATACACAGATTTAGCAGCCTGCCTGCACACTCAACAGCCATGGAAAGAATGTGCTCAGAAATGATTTATTCGTGTTGACCTGATCTAAAGCCACTGGAGCTCAGCTGGAGCATCCAGTAGATTTTGGGTAAGAGTATTTACACCCATCACTGTTTGCCATACCAGTGCGCATATGGCTCCCAGGAATCCATACTAAAAGAACCGATGGGCAATGGGGTATTTTGAAAGTGTTTTTCTTATAAGCAAGGCCATGTGGCTATGCCTGCCTCTCCCAGGGAGACAGACAGACCTAGACCAGAACTAATTTGGAGCACCGAATGAATACACACAGAGTATAAGGGATTATGACTGGCCTTGTAGTCACACAAACACAGCAGGGAAGTGTGAACAGCAGCACATGGCAGGCATGAGACTCATTGGGACACCAGGACTGCTGCTGGTAACAGGCAACCTGGAGGGTTCATGGCAAGCAAGGCACCGTCCCCAGCCAAGCTGCAGATTCAAGCCAGAAGAGCAGAAGACCACAGGGTGTCTGTCCTCAAAAAGCCATGCAGGAACAAGCTCTAAACATGACCCTCCTTTCCCCAGAGGTAGGACTTGACGAGCAGATTCACCACAGTTGGTACAGCACCACTGGAAAGAAAATCCCTAAATAAATACACAAACAAAGCCATTCTGGACAGGCCCCTCCCCCAGCAGCTCCCCAGTGTTTCTCATCTGGGTATTTGAAATGTTTTCATCTCTTCTAATGGGGACTTTTTTGTATTATTTATGTTTTGCATTTTCTTGTTTTATTGATGCGAGATGAGGGGAAAGATGACAGCAGTAATGGAAGTTTAAAAATCCCCATGCGGACTCCAAGAACCCAGGAAAATCGGTGCCTCTGTGTTTGTATTGTCATCCTACTCTCAGTAGGTGTGAGAATTTGCTCTTCAAGGAGGTCTGTGAAGAGATACATCCAGTTGGGAGCTGTATGGAGTCTTGAAACCCTACAGAGGATTTTTAAAACAACAGCCAAGGGAAGTAAAGCAGCAGGACTAGCTGCAGGGGACAAGGACGAATGCAAATTATTTCTTTAAGATGGAATAATCAAGACTGTCAAAGAGGAAAAAATAAAAATAGTTTGGCATTTGTAACTCACACAATGCCATGTCAGAGCATCCAAAGTCATTTAACACATTTCCAGCTTCAAGTCTGCAGGAGGCAGTGGGAGTTCCCAGGCTCCATAACCTATAGCCAGGCTTGGAGGTTGAATAATCTCAGGTGGTGAAAGACAACTGAACCTCCTCCTCCATGTGTTCCTTGTTTTTGTGGAGTCCTGCTTTGATTATGGCACAAGTCACAACCTAGCTCAGCCTGGCCACTGTTGGCTTGCTGTTCTGGGGTCATTTTGTGATGCAATTGCTTGAAAAACCCCAAAGGTATGAATTGGAAATGGCTGGGATGTGTTGCATACGGTATCTTAAAAGCCATGAAAAGTTCCTTTAAGCTGACTGGGACAATTAGACAATAAACAGATGTCTCACTACAAGCAAGAGCAATAACAGTAACAGCAATTAACATTTTGTGAGATTGAGTGTAATGCACCCTAGAAAAATGCATTTTTAATTTGTCAGAGCCAATATTTATCCAAGGAAACAGATGATTTGCTTTGTTGATTGCAAACTTCTGGAGCCCTGGGTTGAATCTGTATAGGGCACAAAGCTCCCTTCAGCATCAAGCAAACCTTTGGTGTCAACCAACAAACAGGAGGCAATTCAAACGTATAAAGAAAGGAACTGAGCAGGAAAGAGAAACAACTGTTTTCGATCACAACCACTGTACAGGGCTTTGTTCTCCCTCCACAGGAATTCTCTCAGCAATCCCTACAGTTATAAAAATAATTAAAAAAAATCAGACAAGATGCCTTTCTTCTCAACAGTTTCTCCAGTTTTCTGATAAAGTTCAGCCACATGCAATCAAGACGTTATCAACACTGAATTGCCTACATAAGGTTGCAATTTACAGTGTTTGTCTTCTGAGCATTACCTACTGTACTATTCTGTCAGCACAGAATAGACTTAGGTTTAAAGTTACCAACCTCATTTAGTCTTTGGACTATGAACATAGAACAGATAGCTATATTATGGTACAGTAACTTTCATGTTTAGCATACATTTACTCTTAGTTTAAAATAAGATGTGACAATTACATGTGTGAAAATAAATTCTGCCCTATTTGAGAGCATTACTTATGGTTGTTATTGCACAGGCACAGTTTTGTCTCCAATCTAGAGATGAAGAGGCATGGGGTTTCTATCATTGCCTGCTTTAAAATCCAATTATTTGCTTTTCTGGCACACGTTTATTAATCTGTATTTTTATGCATATACCTTCCTTCTACATCAGGGGAGCTGCAGCACTTAAGCAGCTTCTGTTATATGGTTTCATATCATCATATAATCACCCTCCAACTTCTATGGGTCCCACTAATTACTGTTACCTTATGGATTTGTGTAGAACATGAATAAATCCTGTCATCAAAACAACCACCAAACAGCTGGGGCAATGACAACAATAGCTTAAATCCCTTATTGTCAATTTTCTGCTTCACTGGATTTGATACCACAAGCCACTGGAAACCCTCTGACACCAAACAGGGTCATGCAGGTGCAAGCCCATACTGAATACAGCATATGCAAAGGTCACACAAGTTAACTTGTCCCATTCCTTCTCTATGTGGCACAAGCTGTTGTACTATTTCTTATGCTTTTTTTTTTTTTTTAAATTGACACCTTTCAGTTCTGCAGAGTCTTCAGCAAGTTCAACTCATCCGAAGAAAAAAAAAAGCTTGACTTCAAGCATGCACATAGAGGCATTAAAACAGAGCAGCAATGTAGTTTGGAGGCTACATGACATGCACCATATATACTATTTACAGATCTGTAGAGACAGTATGTACTATTACATGTACTTCACAAGAAGCTCAATCATGTAATATGCATTTTTACCTCAAATTACCAGCTTTAGCAGAATTGCTACCCCCTCTAAGTAAAACAAAGAACACATATGAAAATTACCATTCACTCCCTTTAAAGTGGCATTTAGGTCATCATCCTTAAGTTGAAACAGGCCTATTAAGTTTTGGATGCTTTTTTGCCAAACATATTCAAATGACAACCAACCTTTGCAAGTCTATGAAGTAAAACTCTTCAGATGCCTCCAGGTTTTCTTAAAAGTCCATCTTAAGAAAGCCATTTCACAAAGGAAAACGTCCCCACTTGCACTCACGTTGCAAAAATGTCACAGGTTCAGCAGTTCAACTGATTTCTTCAGTGTCTACCTGGTTTTAAGACTTTTACACACACATGCACACCACATAATTGTAGGTACAATACCTCCCCTTATTATTTAATCCCCTGAAGCTATAACTGAAAAATGCTAATATTACCTTGCATGCTTGAAGCAGCTTGTTAAAGAAAGGCAATTTTCTCATGTGTCAAAAGATTCCAGTCCCATGAGATCCTCTGGTTAATTCATAAAGTAATTTAATCATAATTAAAGCAAAATTGCGTCTTACCCAACCATCATGTTTTGCAAGACAGATTTAGCTAAAAAAATTAATAAAATTTAAAAAAAAAAAAATCCACAGTGCCAGCAGGAAGGTAGTGAAATCACATTACAGGAGATGGGGGAATTAAAGGTTAGAGGCTGTCCCTCTGGTACAGGTAAGGAACTTCTGCAGGTCCAGGTTCCTCCCCAGCTCTTGGTGAGCCCAGCAGAAGACGGACCACACTCACTCTGTACAACACATCTGTACGAGGCAGATGACTTATTTTGCATTTCACCCTCTGAAAAACTATTTAGAAACATAATCAACCTCAACTAATTAAAGCAACACACAAGCACATCTACATACAACCATCTGAAAGCAATGTGGACATTTTGTTTTCTAATGGGTTGTATTTGGCTACAGAAGTAACCACATCGCCAACGGTGATATTAAAATGACAATAACTGGAATCAGAGCCTGCACCCAGTGTTTCTGGGTGGGTTGAATGAGCAATAAATCCAGCATGGAAGGAAGCAACTATCTGCCCCTGAATTAAGTCATGAAATTTTGTGAAGGAAAAGACCGTGAGTCTTTTGTGTTCGGATTTGGGTTAGGGTGGGAAGACTTAATTGTTTGCTTTTGTTTTGTAATTACTGAAAACATACGTCTATCAAATACAATACCTTAGTTCTAATCTAGTTTATAGAAATTGCTAAGAGTCACTAAAATCACATATGAAACACTATGTTACTGAAAATGATGACGTTCCGCTCACTAGTAGCCACTGAGGACTTCACATTAGAGCCCAATGAAAGCAGGTTCAAATGTTGCAGTTGAAAAAAACGCTAGATAGGAAAATTCTCCCTAACGTTGACACACACACTGTAGGGGAGGGGAGAAAACAGCTGTAAAGACACCAAACCCAAACAAGAAGCACATACCAGCAAAGCACTGTCTTACTGCACTTAATTAGGAAAAGAAACAGCTACATAGGATGGAATCACACTTTATACTACTAGGGGCTCCTTGATAGAGAATCATAGAATAGCATGGGTTGGAAGGGACCCCATGGATCATATAGCTCCAACCCCTCTGACAGAGGCAGGGACACCAACCTCCAGCCTGGATCTACACAAGGTTGCCCAGGGCCCCATCCAACCTGGCCTTGAACACCTCCAGAGACAGGGCATCCACCACCTCTCTGGGCAGCCTGTTCCAGCACCTCACCACTCTCTCTGTAAAAAACTTCCCCCTATTATCTAATCTAAACCTTCCTTCATTTAGTTTTAATCCATTACCCCTTGTCCTTCCATTAGTCTACCCTTTCAAAAAGTTGATTCCACTCCTGTTTGTATGCTCCCTTCAGGTACTGGAAGGCTGCAATGAGGTCCCCACACAGCCTTCTCTTCTCCAAGCTGAACAAGCCCAGCTCCCTCAGCCTCTCTTCATAGGGGAGGTGCTCCAGCCCTCTAATCATCTTTGTGGCCTTCCTCTGAACCCTCTCCAACAGTTCTACATCTTTCTTGTATTGGGGGCCCCAGATCTGGACACAGTACTCCAGATGGGGCCTCACAAGGGCAGAGAAGAGAGGGACAATCACCTCCCTGTCCCTGCTGGCCACCCCTCTTCTAATGGAGCCCAAAATACCATTGGCCTTGCGAGCTGCAAGAGCATACTGCTGGCTCATGTTAAGTTTCTCATCTACTAGAATCCCCAAGTCTTTCTCAGTCTGTATCTATGTCTGGGATTCTTTCAGCCCAAGTGCAACACCTTACACTGGGCAGTGTTGAACCTCATTAGGTTCACCCGGGCCCACCTTTCCAGCCTGTCAAGATCCCTCTGGATGGCTTCCTTTCCTTCTGTTGTGTCAACCACACCACTCAGCTTGGTGTCATCTGCAAACTTGCTAAGGGTGCACTCAATTCCATCATCGATGTCATTGATAAAGATGTTACAGAGCCAGTCCCAAGACAGACCCTTGAGGGACACCGCTTGTCACCGGCCTCCACCTGGACATAGACCCATTGACCACCACCCTTTGTCTGCGTTCTGTCAACCAGTTTCTTATCCACTGGATGGTCCACCCATTAAATCCACATCTCTCCAATATAGAGATAAGGATGTAGTGGGGGACTGTGTCAAAGGCCATGCACAATTCCAGGTAGATGGCATCGGTTCCTTTCCCTAATGACATCGGTTGCCTTCCCTAAGCACGAGCACAAGAAAAACAGTTTTATGTTTCAAGATTCAGCATTTGTTAGAGCTGGATTTTACCAATTCCTTTTTGCAACAACCCAAACCTGAAGCCTCAAACCATAAACCTCTTCCAAAGAAAACAACCACCCAACACTTTGCAGTTGTGGCACCCACGGCTGCATCCCAATAAGAAGAACAGAGCTTTCTGCGAGCACTGTTGAGGTCAAACATGCTATCTGAAATGGAGCTCAATATGAAGTCTATCAACTTCTTGACACCATCTCCTGGGGTCACTCATTTCAGAGGTCTCTTACACCATAATATTTTCAAAACCTCCTGAGAATGGGTTGTGCTACCCACACACTGCTACTACATCCTCAGCTCATGCACCCGATGTTCCAGTTTAGAGGTACTCACTCCAGCTTTTCCAACTCCATGGACAACCTGAGGCTTGCTAAGATAACTTTCTATAGTGTTGCAACAATGATCTGTATTCACAAGTAAGACTTATGTCCAACTTCAGTTGTCCTTTTTTTGATCCACCTCCCCTTCATTCCTTCCTTTCTGATGCGTGAGGAGCAAGCAAGATTTAGAAAGGTTTTGTTGTTCTTCACAGCCACTTTTAGATTCCCACACCCTTCTTTGTGGAAGGAACACCAATGGTCACTACTAGGGCATCAAACTGGAGAAGCACCCTACTGATATCAAGAGCAACTTTGGACTTGGTGAATATATTGTGGTTTCTTCAAGAACACTCATTTTGCTTCCAACAACCCAAATTCTACATTCCACAAAGACCAAGATCTTGAAAGATTTAGTCCACAAAGAATTAGCAACCATGAAAAAAATAACACCAGAAGATACTCTCACACAGACTGTGATACTTATGATATCAACCACAGTGAAAAAACCTTTGACATTTTAGGTCTTTTTCTTAAAAGAAAAGAAAACAAGAAACAACACACAACCACCCCACCAAACACTAAAAAAAAAAAAGTAAGTATTTAAAACCAAAACAAATATCCCTGTCATGGTTACAATTCAAGAGCACTATTACAATCCAAAGCAGGAAGTCTCTCTCTGAACATTACAATGTAAATCATAATTTTCAAGTATAATTTTTAAGTCACAAAGAGAAGGCCAGCAAGAATTAAAGTGAATGCACTGTTTAGATGTTGAGGTTATTCAAGTTCTGCTTAGATTTTACTGCAAGGTTCAGAGAGCATGTTTTAAGCATCCTTTAGATCTCTTCAAGAAACTGTGCACTGTGGTTACATCACTTGTGCTATCTGCAGGGCTACTTTCAGTATGATGACAACATTTATGAAAAACTAGTTAAAATATCTATTTGTATTACCTCATTTAGCATCAAGATGATACTTAAAGAATGGTGTCAAGCAGGCACAAGGGACATGAGGTCTCCACTGACACTGTCATCGTCCCACCTGTAAATGTTCTAAAGAGGGATCATTCCACCACCCCATGGGAGATTATTAGCAGTCTACTAGACTTGAAGGTCTAATAAATCACTGTCAGGATATTCCTACAGACATTCATCTTGTTTTTGTTGATCATGTTTGTTCCATATAGCACTTAATAATCTGAATCCATCTTGAATGACTGCTCTAATCAGTCTTTATGCTCTGCTGCTACCAGCAAGTCTAACACTGCACTCACCCGAGCTCCGCTGAAGGCATTTTAGCCCAAAATATACATTTTCTGTATCAGTGAACGAGGGCAGAAACAAGCTCTGCCTACCTTAAGAAAGGAAAAGCACAACCTCCATCTGGTCAAGACACAAATGCTTTGTTTTATCTCAACCTCAATATCTCTTTTGGATCAGGGTCACTAATTAGAAGTTAAGGATCCTGATTTGCCCGACTGGTAGATCTGCTAAATCAATTGATAATTTATTAGCATCGACTTTTGTCCCTGGCTTGCTTTACAGGGCACTGAGCATCTTTTACTTCTCACAGTGCATTTTGCAGAGAAGCCAGGAACAAAGTTGACACGCACGACATACCTACCTTGCTGAGTGCTTGCAGAATAGAAATGTAATGCCAAAACCAGGGGACAACCAGGGTTCTCTCAGTGATTTACAGTGTGAACAGGCAAGAAGCCAGTCCCATCTTTGACATGGCTTTAGTTAATGTATACAGGATTCTTATTTTCAAATCATTAATCTTCACATACTTTGGGGTGGGAGTTACAGGTTTTCACATGCTTCCACATCATAGGACAGTTGCTTCCTTACGTTTCAGGAGAGAAAAATCCCAAGTTCAACCATGACTTTAGAATACTATGTTAACATAATACCCCCTCTTCACACAAAGTACTAATCCCACAAGCATCTACTCCTTCAATATAAAGCCAGTTCAACTACTAAATAACAAATCCACGTTCAATGACTTTGTCCTTCCATCTGTAGATCAATTGTATCAAAAGCTGAGAAGTTGTTCTGCATTCGTTTAATTTAGTCTAAATTAAATTTTAAGCCTCTGCTTCCCTAGCAGGGATGCTTTTCTGTGGCTTGCTATACCAATCTGAAATAATTTCTTTCGGGCGGAATGAGGAACCACTAAGACCTTTAGCCCATTACGCTCCTCCGGAGCTGCAGTTGCAACTACCAGGACCAAACAACAACAAAAACGAAATGATGAGAGCGTCAGCAGTAGATGGCAGATGACCTAGATGGGCTTTCAAATTAAGAGCTGTTCAATATGTTCATCTGTAAATTTACCACCAAATGACTATCAAAATCTTTATTACCAAGAAGATATCCTGAAAAAGCAATATTCAATAGGCTGTTGCACACTGTGAGCTGGAATTGTGTCAAAAACACAAAGAAAGAGTGTATCAGCAACATCAAACAGGTAAAAGCAGCAGTGAAAAAAGCAACTTTTGAGGGAAAATAAAAAAAGAAAGAAAAAGAAAAGCAATGTACTTCCCCAAGGATAGCTTCTGTACACCAGGACAGCAAATGCCCAAGCACTCTTCAACACTACTGAAGTCTAAGAAAATGCAAATTTCTAAATTTCTGTTCTTCATATTCTTCTCCTTCTACTGGCTATACTGAAGGTCAGGGGTAAAGGGAGCTGGAGACAGTTGTCCAAAGGAATCCACCACTGATAATTGAACAGTGACACTATACACCTCGACCAGGCAGCTTGCAATATGTCACAATATACACAAGCATGGAAAAGCTGGTGTTACGGAATGTAGTCTCCGTACTGGGAGCCCAAGTGCAGAAAGATAACAGTGTGTGACTTTATTCAGTCTATGACAAAAGTTAATGATGAACCAAGTCCACTGGCCAAGCCCTAGAGCTAAAAAAATACTCAAGGACAGACATGTTCTCCCCTTTCTTACACCAAACTGAAAACAACAGGTATAAAAGATCTGAAAAGTCAAAATTAGATATTTAAATTTAAAACAGCCATCCTTATAGCTTAGGCAACTCAACTGAGCTCAGCAGTGAGGGATTAATCAAGGGACTCATTTAGCAAAGCATTAGTGAACTGAATGGTCCAAAGGCTTAGTACAATCCAGTTTAAAGAGCATGACTGATGCCCATTTCTCATCTTTATGGAATATCATTAATATAGCTGTCACCTTCAATTGGATGCTAGATGATGTTTCTAAAACCAGCTTATTTTTAGGTGGAAATGTCTACACAGAGTTTTGGTTCCAGTCTAAATGTGTGAGGAGCAGTGCTTGGCATCAGGCATGAAGGTACCTGCAACAGAAAGCTCTGAACACAGTTCCCTTCATATTCTGTAATGTAGCTGTACATTAATGTACCATTATAATAGTCACAAAAGTGTAATTTTCCTATATAAAAACAACTTGACCAAGTATAGGAACCTGATAAACAAATCCATAAGTGCCTGAGACTTTTATGCACCAGAACCAGACAGTTGACACAAATGATAATTTTTATCAATTTACAAAAACATCATTTCTTATTAAAAAGAGAAAGGAGAATCCCCACTAGCACTGTAACAGTTTATGAATGCTGTGTCACTATATTTGCCAGGCTCAAGAGCAGCACTAAGGAACCCGCAGTATGGTGGTAGCATGACCATCTCTCTCAGCA
Source organism: Gallinula chloropus (assembly GCF_964237585.1). NCBI lineage: Eukaryota > Metazoa > Chordata > Aves > Gruiformes > Rallidae > Gallinula > Gallinula chloropus. Next base: position 18,574,045 of record NC_140088.1, on the reverse strand, counting down.
GCCCACCACTGTTAGCACTGGCATCTCACAGCCAGAAATACAAGCCAATGCCTCTCTCAAGATGAGTTTTTGACAGGTATTTGAAAGAGATATTGAGAAAATCTAACTCCTCTGGATAAAGATTTGGAACAGTTACAAAAGTGATTTCATTCTGTGAACCTGACTGTGATCAGGACTGACTTTCGGTCTCTATTCGGGAAGCATCAACAAGTCCTGTGGCAGCCACACAGCACTGAGTATCCTGGGACAATTCTTGAGCTTTTGGTCTTTGCACAGTGAGGGTAAGAATTTTTATATTCACATATACAGCAAGCTGATGACATGTGCATTATAAGTTATTACCTAGCACTAGTTGCTAAATTGGCACTTCATTAAAATTAGAGCATATAAACTGGAATTTGTGGGTCGACTGAATGGCTGAATGTCCAGCTTACAATTGCAAAAACCAATGCAGATATAGAGCATGAGCCTGCAGAACAGCAAAAGTTATCATCGTCTCCTTGTCAGGATACAATCCCACACAGTCCTCATATCTGTGAAATGTCCGTGCTACAAAAAGAATCAAATTCAGGACCAGAATTAAGACTCAAAAATTATATAATAAAAAAAAATTGTCACACCTCCATGTAGACAGAACTTCTTTTCAAATACAATTCCAGATCACTGCTCAATGTCACAGACAGCTTCTTCCTCAGTATTTAAACTCATATTTCTGCAAATAAAACTATTTCTTCAAATTTCCCTCCTAAACCTAATGTTTTGTTCCATTACAGAACAGTACACCTGTCAAACACTTGTTTCCCCACCCTCAAATATTTTTGCTCAAAGCTTCAGGCAGTTACATCCCCATTATCAGTTATCTGGGCAAGCTGAATTGATGAGTTAATAATTACTGTTATTAACTATCCAGTATTTATTCCTGCACCAAGGCAATTCCTTTCTAATGAAATAAGACATTTCTGATCTCAATCTACCAGTAAGAAATCCTGATTCTGCTAATGACAGAGCTTAAACAACCACTCCACTTCATGATCATGTAATTTTACATTCTGAAAGGCCGCCAGGATCCGTGCAATGGCAGCCTTCATCTTTGGTTAATGATGCTTACCTGGAAATCACAGAATTCACCATTATTTTTAGAACCCTGAGATCCAAAAAAATAAACCAAATCCAGCCAAGCTTCAGCAACCTGGCCATCACCTCTCCATTGAAACACATGTTGCTGTGGGCTCTTCCAGCTGCATGGGGCAGCTCACCCATATAACTCTCACTGCATAGGGAACTAGCACCATCCAGAACTTCAGGATGTATGTTACAACATGCTGTGTTTAGCAACATAAAGGCTGAGCTGAACCAGAAGATGAGCAACAGCTGCCAATTCTTCTCAAATTGAGACACAGAATAAGTATTTGGGGATTAACTCACTGCTCCTCACAAAAACAAAACCAAACAACAAACCAACAATAAACAAACCAAAAAACCCCACACCTGTGATGCTAAACCTGAGATTTGTGAGAGCATGCAGTTTTCCTGGGGTGACTTACACCTTAAAAATAACCACCCATTTATTTAAGAGAATAAGTTGAGATCTTAAAGGTATTTTCTTTACTGCTTGCAATGTACTGAGAAGCATTTGGGGGGTACAGGAGGGTGGGTAAAATTACCCTTCGTAAATGCTGCTGCACCAGCTGGGACTTTTCCAAGTGATTCTGCAATTATCCCCGCACTGAACCTTGCTGAAATCGTATTTTCTGTAGGCTGGTTTGCACTGGTGCTGCTGCTGACAATAGAAAAGCAATTGAGGTTTCAGGAGTGAAACAGAGAACCTAATTTAGCCCCAAAGACTTTTATTACTGGTTATGATGTGCAAAAATGAGAAAACACAGCTTGACTTTCAGAACATATTGCAGCTTTGCTCAACTGACAGTATTCGAAACATTTTTTTTCCTAATTTGCAACCACAGATGTCCTCTTTATTTGAATTCCAGTGGTATTTTCCTAAACTTAAGCTCCAATTATTAGTAACATAATTGCCCTCTCTAAAGAATTTTTTTTAACATCCTCAAATCATTGGGCTTCTCGTGGTCTCCATGTAGAGAACACAATAAAAATGAGACAGAACAGAGGATGCTGAGACCAGTTCCCAAATTGTAGTTATTATTTACAATTTACAAATTGTAAACTTATCATTTATTTACAATGTCCAGTTATTCCAAGGTCTTCAGATGTTAAAATACACTAAAATATGCTAGAGTACATACCTGATAGAAAATCTATCAACTAAGAGTTTTTGCTTATCTTTTAATCAGAAGATAGAATGTGTCTCTGGGGGTAATAAAAAAATAAGTTGGACTTATGTGACATTTCCATAAAATTAGTTTTTTTACACCCAGCCAAACCAGCTAATTGAAGCACAGCCACATCCCTGTCAGAGTACAACATGGAGCAGAGCTGCTCACATTTGTGCACAGTGGCTTGAAGTAGTTTAAAAGCCCTGATCCCTCTCCATTCCCCATTTTTTTGCACAGAGCATCCCCCGGCCACAGGGCTAGCCCAGTCTCAGAAGTGATCCTGGTGGCAAGTGAGGAGGTGGTTGAGTCACCAACACGCTGGATGTGTTTAAAAACGGGTAGATCAGGTACTTAGAGATATGGTTTAGCATAGGACCTTTGTGGTTGTACTTGATGATCTTAAAGGTCTTTTCCAACCTTGTGATTCTGTGAAGTCCCTATTCCCATGAAAAGGGATAAATAAATAAAGGCCTGAGCAGACTCTTTTCCAGTTGGGATTTTTAACCTTTCCTGACATAGATGCCCAAGCAGCTACAAACATACTTCTGCTAGTGGCAGAGGGCACCCACTGGCGGGGGGGATGAGGGGTGAGGGGGATGGGGGTGTGGCTGCAACATTATGCAGAACTGCTGCAAATATCCACCTGTGAGCACTCAGGTAACATTATTACCTCAGAAAAGTCTGTGTGAGGATGTCGCATTTTGAAACCTTTCCCTCATTATTTGGATGAAAGCTGCTCACAGGGGATAGGTGCTAAAACGATCCTTTTTAGTATGCTGTTCAGTATTTTGTTATGGATCACACCATCTGTCCAAGCTCAGGAATGCAAATGAATCTAACCATTTTTAAAATATAAACTTAAAAATGATCCATGAGATATTAAAAATCCCACACAAGCACCTTCCACTGCACAGCCATTGTTTGCAATCTACCATTGAAAAAATGCAGGATTATTTCAAAAGCATGTTCCAAGTTCCTTAAAAAGATCCCCATTATTTCTAGCTTCACCAGTCTTTGTATGAAAACAATACTTCTGGCTGTATCATCAGAATGTTAACAGATACAGTACAAACTATTTTGTTGATATTAATGTGCTTACAGCTTATTACACTGAGTTAATTAAAATCTGAATAAGGTAAAAACCTGGAAATTCTGCATGTCTAATTTGTCCACTAAGGCAGCTTGGGTAATAACACAGAGCTCTGTAAGAGCATTAGGCTATCACAATGCAGCATATGATTCTGTTCCAGCTCTATTCATTTCTGAAAGAAATGGGAAAAGCTGCATGGCTTTGTGGGCAAACCATTAGCTTGTCATCTCTAGGGAAATGGTTCATCAAAGCACTTTGGCTCCAGCCAGATTAGATCTCAGCCTGCTTCTCCTTCAGCAGAATCTGCCGGTATGTAGCGAGACCACAGACGGGATGTCCCATCTGGGACAGCTGAGGCCACCCCACAGCCCTAGTCTGAACTACTGAGGTGCGAGTCAAAGCCATCAGCAGTTAACTACAACCACAAGTGACAAGTATGCATAGGCTGCTGTCAGAGTGTAGGAACATGGGAGCAATTTCTATAGTGTTCAGCCTGAAATGCAGGCTTCAGGAAGCACAATCAGTCATCTCTACTGCAAAACGCTAGGTGCTGTAACAGGGAGGAGCAGAAATGCACCTACCAGGAGGGAGCTTCATAAAATATCTCCAGATGGATGGGACCCATAAGGATGAAACATCCTTTCTGTTCACAGAAATCCTCTGACTGACTTTCTTCAATGGCACAATCACACAAACTCTGCAACTGCCATGTTTAACATGCTAAACATGCACTCGCACGAACACACATGCAAACACTGAGCCATATTGTCCAACGAAGGTTTTACAGCCACAGGGCTGGATCATCAGCTGGGTGCAGCCTGACATCCCTCACTTGTGCTAATGAAGCTATGATAATTCATACCAGCTGAGGATTCATCCTCCGGGAATCTAGATTGGCGTAAGTTATGTTAGCTGCTGCATCCTCTCATCCAGCATCAGCTCTCACTACCAACATACCAGCCCCACCTTGCTCCTTAACCAGAAGATTTGCCAAAAATATGTAAATAATCCAAAAGGTTCAATTAACATCAGGATACTATTCCATTGCCCCTGTATCACAGTCACCTGAGAATGAGCCTTTGGAAATGTAGTCCACACAGTTTCCTCTCCAAATCTTAGTTTTCTTTAAGGAAATATTTGACTTTTCTCTTAAAATCCCTGTCTCTAAGCTCTTGGCTGAAATTTAAAGTCTCCTTTAAAGTAAAACAACACAAAATAAGGAAGGTTCTCGTGCTGTGGTAGAGGAACAGAATATCTGACTAAGGCTCAAAGATCCCAGCTTCAATAAACCTAAGCTTAAAAGCCTTGGAACATTTAACAATTGAGTCATATTCTTAACTAGTGGAGCTATTCTCCTCCAAATTTTCAGAAATTAAAAAAAAGAGAAAAAACAGAGAAGCAATTGTGATTAAGTGACATCCAAGATGAAGCACACTTGGTGTATTTAATACATTATTTTTTCTCCACAACTTCCACTCACAAGTGCTCCTTCAGCGTTGCACTGTGGAGATAAAGCAAAAATCCTGCTAGATCACTTTGGGAGAGCTTGGTTCGAGCTTTTCAGAACATGTGGGCTCAGAACAGTTGTCCACACCAACAACAGATTTCTTTGCTGTCACAAAGGAGTTTAAAGCCTAACTCTGATCTCCAACAACAGCTCCCAGCAATTTCTGCCAAGATACAGTCCCTAATCTCCACTGCGTAAAAAACATGGATTGGATGCATTGAAAACCATACTAAAGTATACAAGAAAATAAAGGAAGCTGACAAGGTTTAAAAATAAAAATTTAAAAATAAAAAATCAAAGTCAGCATCAGAAAAATCATAGAGAGCTCCAAAAAAGAATAAATGAAGCTCCAAGAGCAAGTGTTTGAACTCACAGTTTGAGTGAACCATATTGTTACCTGTACCCATTTTGCAGACTAAAAAACTAAGGTGGCAACACATGGCAATGGTTTTGGATATCTAAAAGGGCATGTCCATGGGAAACAGAGAGGAACGCCCAGAAAAATGTAGCACACCTTCCTCAGAAACTCATATATTTAGGCTCAGCAGCATGCCATGCAGTGCACTAGGGAAGGTGTCGCTGTATTGCGTTTAAATTGAAAAGTGGACTTAACACCCCAAGACTGGTACCAAAAGTCTCTTTTCACCCAGAACAGGACCATCTTAGTAACTGGGTGTTTAAGATCCCTCTCCTAGCTGCAGTTTGAAGTGAGAAATGAAGCCTTCACACATAAACAGAACACCTTAACTGAAATGAAGGATTAGTCTCTCAGGGCAGCAAGTTGCTAGCATCAGGATTTTAACCTCTGCACAGGGTGGCATGAAGAACGCTGACATGCTGATGATTGTAAATATTCTCTGAAGCCACATCCCTCCTCTTCATCGGAGAAGCAAAGAAATTGTCCAAAGAGAAATAGAGACAGATACTACAAATGCCAATGTGCTAGAAGTTGCCAGCTGCCATCAACTTGTGAGTCTCAGTGCCCACCCTCACCCTAGGCAGTTAAAGCTTTGGTCTGAGTCTGAAAGATCCTAAAAGAAGCAAACTCAGATTCTTAAACTGCTTTAAATTTAAATGCTGTACAGAATGAAGAGTAGCGAAATGCATCAGAGCCTCTTACTGGTAGTTCAGGTTATTCTGCTACTTTGTCCCACATGCTACATGTCAAGAGATGTTGATCCTACAAGTATTTGCAAGGTGAAGTCCAAAGACTAGTCCTAGTGGGTTTGTTTTTTTCCCCACTCAAGTCAGCTGCAGTTATTTTCCATGTGTCTTCTATGGTCCTTCTGTCTGACTTCAGAGCAATCAGGACAAATCTGGGCTCCCTGTTCCTTATCTGAGAAGGGTGAAACAGGGTGTTCATATTATGTTCAAGATACAGTACAGGTTTATTTCACAACCCAAACAATTCATGACACCTCTCCACTCAGATAAAAATATATCTCAGCAGAAATAAGAAATAGAAAAGATTACAGAATTACAAGATTCTGTAAGTTTATTAAGGCCTAATTATTTTTATAAAGGTATCTTTCCCCCTCCCCTCTTTGCACTATAGTAGTTAAATTTATGGTTAAGCTGACTTTTGACATCTGAAAAGATATGTTCCTTATCTTGACATCAAGTCCATACAGGAAAAAACTTCAAAATATCAGCCTATTACAAAGAAACCAAGGCAGAACCTTTTCTCTCACACCAAGCTTCCCAAAACAAGCTTAATTTTCCATTAGTGTAGCTGATTTATATTCCATGTCTTCTCTGTGCTATTCTGATTTAAACATCATTTAAATTTAACTACCCTTTTTCTGTGGGGACTTCTTGTTTAAATTCCTTTCACAACACAGCTATTTCTCTAAATTACATTGATGTAGGGATGAACTGATCTTATCAGGATCACTGGACTAGCATAGCACTTAATACTGGGTTTTTCATTATTTTTACTGTGACATGACTTACATCGAGCCTATTTACAAACACTAAATTGGTCTGAAGGAGATTTTCATCAGCCAGACAGGTTGGCAGAAAGACTTGACAGCAAAGCAGAGGCTAAAACAACTGCTTAGATCTCTGCATTAAAAAACACAGGAAAAGCAGCAAAATACATAGCACCATCAAGAAAAGCTCAAGAAGCAGTTAAGAAAAAATTACACAATTGGGGAGGTACAGCTAAATCATCCAGCTAAATCACTGAGTTTAAAAATGAAATTATTGAGTGAGACAAACCTAAGCCTTTGCACAGACATTCCTATAAGAGAACAGAGGATTTTCTCAGCAGCAGTAAGAGGGAAGGCCTCCACCAAGCATTATTTAATATCTCCTTATGAGTACAGAGAGGCCAACTAGGAAGGAAGGGACCTCCTTTGATAACATAAAACAGGAAGATAGCAGGGGTTCTATTCTGTAACTGGTTTATACAATTACTGCTCTTGGACATCAACAGAATAGACTGCAATGCTTACTACTACACTCCAAAATGATGTTTTCTCCGTATGTCAGTCAGAAATAAGCTAATACACAAGAACGGAAATTTATTAGAGGCTTTATTTAATCTACTTCACTTCTGTATCACACACATGCAGGGTGTTTCCTCTATCTTTTTAATTCCACTCCCTTTGACGCTAGGGGAGCCAGCCTTTTTCTTCCAAAGCAAAAGGAAAGCCAGATCTAAGGTAGATAAGCAGAAGACTCTCTCAGCCTCTGTCCTCCAACATTTCACGTTTCACAGTTGTAACAGGATTCTGAATCTCGACAGCAGCCAGCATCACCCTGGTACTATTTAAAACCTCCATAAGGGCACTGCCAGCAGGAGGAAGATAGCACGAACCTCCGTGTTTACAACCTGGAGTACCAAAGGAAGCGTTACAGCAAAGAGAAATTCAGCTGGCAGACTAACAGCTTTTTTTGCCTTAAGGGGTGGGGAGACAAGACAGATTGAACAAAAAACAGCCCCTGCCCTTAAAGTTTCTGAAAAACAGCTGTTGAGAAGTAGCTTGGTATCGGGACCCCTGCATAACCACGTGACATCTTAAAATGTCAGACTTGACTGCCCTCAAGAGATGGGTGGGACAGTCTCTCAGCATTTCTCTCCTAAATTTTCCCACCCAAGGGCAATTCTATATAAATAATATTATGCAATTGCTTAAGCAAGGGAGAAAAGAAGAAGAAAAAAAAAAAGAGGTACAGCTTAAAGGGTCTGTTGGGTTTCAGTACAAATCTGCCACTAGAAAAGAAATCTTTCATCTTGTATGCAGGTGACATTTGAGAGACAGGTACTCACTAGGTATGCAAGTTAAAGCTCGCTTCATTAAATTTCAATTTTTGGCAGATACTGACTGGCAGTAACTGACTGTTTCTGTGCTTAAACCCAAGACATCAGATCAGCAGCAATTTCATATTATATGCTCCAAGCAAAGGTCCTCAAATACTCCTGCAGCCAAGTCTGGCAGGAGCTGTGAATTGGATTTTTACACACACACACACACACACACACACACACACACACACACAGAGCATCCCCATCTTCAGTTCCACCTTGAAAGCAGCTGAATATCAATGAAACAAAAATATCATAATCACTTTCATTTACTGTACACAGCATGAAGATTGAGAGGCCATTAAATAAAAATTGCCAATGTGACTAAAATAGCCATTATAGTCAGGCAGGAAGATGAGCAGAAACAAACATCTTGCTCTTTTGATCAATATCAATTTCCCCTTGAATGTTTATGTATGTATATTTTTAAAGAAAAAAAAAAAAAAAACACCTTCTTTGAGATGCTCAGTCTCCAGTAGAGAAAATAGACTATTCCATTTCAGTGGGCTATAAACAGTCTCATTTACTAGACATGGAGGGAATTCTAAAGTGTTTGAGTTGATCGCAGTAAGATCTGAGAATACAAATCACCTTGACTCCACGTGTCAATTATATTGAGACTCACATATTCCTTGTAAGCTCAAGCCCTTAAATATATTGTAGGATCTACCTTTCCAAAGGGAAACAAACAAACAAAAAAAAATACACTTGAAGTATATAACACATGCCAATCTGCATTTGTTTCTTAAACATTTCCTTGCTGTAGTTAACTTTTGTCCATTCTTCTTTAGTAATTCCATACATCTCACTTGTGTTCTTGTCACACACACCCAGACAGGGAATTTCAGAACAATTTCTTTCTTATGTTAACTTGCCTGCCAGGCACATAGAATTCAGTTGAGGTTCAATAGCCGAATACAGCAGAAGGGGGAACAGCAGACTGCTAGCATTCTAAATAACCCTTAAGAGGTTGTCTTGGCACCGAAGTCAAACTTTGAGTCATTGTCTGCCAGCAGTACAGGTACCACAGCCCCACACTGCAGCTATCACTTCTCCCAGCATCAAAGGAGCAGGGCACAACAACAGTATCTCCTTTTCTAAATTTCACCTGAAACTCTGCTTTGTATTGAAACATTGGATATCTATAACAGGTTTTTGATTGAGTTGCTGTGGGATTTCAGAAGCACACCCCAATAGCCATCAACCTGCACTCCAGCTAACACTTCTCTTTCTACTCATCTCATAGTGCCTTCACCAGTGACAGAAATTAACCACACACCTTACTCATGCCTCCAGATTAAATAAAACTGAGTTGAACAAGTATTTTTCAGTAAACTTGTCCAGCAGATATACTAGGGAAATCTGAGGGAATAAGTGTTACGTAGTTTCAACTATAAAGACTGCAGAAAAACAGAGTTTTTAAAGATGTGCCTTTTCATCCTGCAGTAAAACACCCCTGTCAGCAAATCAAACTTGACATTGAACTTCAAAGTAACTGTGTACTTCAACAGAATGGAAATAGTGTTTATTTACATCAATATATAAACCAAGCATCTTGTGCTTGTTGTAAGCATTTTAACATCATTTAATAGAAGCACTTTGCAATCTTAGCACTTTGTAATGTGTTAACAATGCTGAGTAGATGCTTGAAAGACAAATAGAAATTATTAATATTTGATGTGCCAAGATCTTCAGAAGTCTTTGGGACTATTGATTACTTAAACCCATTAAGTGCTATTTTGATCTTAAATAGCTGTAGATATCTGCAGAGATTGAAACTAAGTGGTAATGGTTATTTTGAGTACAAACCATTTTTAGCACTTATTATTAATGATAATGAAGTTTGCATTTTAGAAGCCACTAGTTAGTAAACAGCTATGAGGGCAGTTTTGTCCAAAAGAGTGAGTTTCATCCTGTGTTTCCTTTTTTGGAGGATTTAAACACATTTGTGTTCTTACCAGGAGTACAGACCAAAAGATCACCATAAATATCTATAGCATGAGTTTCCTTACTGAGCCATTTCTATTTTCTTTCAGAAATTGCTGAAGATAAGACTTTAGGTTTGCTTCCAGCAGCAAAATCAGATCATAGTGAACCTCTGATTAAGAAAAAAAAAAAAAAGCAGTAGATCACTTAAGTATACTTTGTCTACCAATTTTCCAATATTGACTTTTAATAGGAGGAAGCGACTCCATTTCCACTTAGTGAACAAAGAACCATAAACACAAAATTTCTTCCAAGAAGCTAAAATAGAATTAACTCAGAGAATACACTGAATATCTATAATCTACATCCTCTTTCGTATTCACTCCAGTGTTCAGTTCAGGAAGAAAATGTATACGAGTGAAACATGTTCTTTAAAATACCCTGAATACAAAATAAGTTGGTGGGTTTTTTTCTCTACCTTAGGGAAGATGAAAGCAGCAGTTGTTGTTCATGCTTTGACCTGGTAACCATTTAGCACTAAATATAACATACTAAACCCCCTCTTTTCACATGGCCAAAATGAAGTCCTAGAAGAGTGAAGACAGATTCACACAGATCTGACTTCTGGGTGAGTCTTTTGGTTTTCTTTTTGTTTGGGGCTTGTGTGGTGTTTGTTTTGTTGTGGGTTGTTTTGGGGTTTTTTTAAACACACAACCAAACAAGGGGTGCAAACCAAATCCCATTAAAACAGAAAGTTTGTTACCTAGCTTATTGGGAGCCATATGAAGTCAGTGTTTAGTTCCCTTGAGCCACCACTGGAGCTGAGCACCTCAGTAACAATAGTTCTTTTGAAGGCTTTCCCTTGTTTTTCTTCATAAGGCATTAAGGTAAGCATATGCATCTAAACAGACCAGATTTTTTTTTTCTACATGCAGCCTGTTTTCCTATCCACAGAAGATAGCATACTGTATGTAGAACTAAATAAAGAAGATGTACTTGCAAAAATAATCTTTTGAAGAAAAAATCTGAACAAAAACTTATGAAAGAAGAAAAACAAACCACAAAAGCTCCACATCATTGTTCCGAAGCCAAGAGTTATTCTGAAAGTAAAGGACTACTACAAAGTACCTGGGGAGGCAGGAGGTCACATTGCTTTGAGTCTCTGTGCCCTTATTGGTATGTATCTCATCTACAGCTAATTGATTACTGGTTCCTACTAAAGGGAACCTGCAAGCTCACACTTTTACCAACATGAGAAACAGGAATAAACAAATTAGCTATTAAAAAAGACAGCCTGAAAGAGTCATTAATAATGAGATCAGTCTAGGATTGGAAAAAAACAAACACAAAATAATGTGTTAAAAATACTTTGATCCAAATTATTTCCTCCACAGTTCCTCCATTTGTCTCACGCAGAGAACACTCTGCAATGCAGAGCAAGGAGAGAATACTAATCTCATATCACCATAACTGCACAACTACTCAAACGTCAGGACTTCAGTGGCAATACAAGGTACAAGCAAAAGGACTCTGTCCTCTTGCAAGTGCACCAAGATAAATTGAGGGAAAAGAGAATTTTAGAAGATAAACAGGGTTGTTTTAGAAGCTTTGTTAATTACTGTATTGAAAACATTTTCAATCTTTGAGGTCTGAACATATTGGAATAGTGCTGACTATCAGTTCACCCACCAGAGTGCAACCACCCAATCTGCGACCTGTAAGCAGAGACCTCACAATATCTCACTGAGCCATTCCAAGGCTTTGTGCTCCCAATTGACAACAGTAAAGTTACACTGTAGAGACTTTTAACATAAGACACATGCGTAAGAAACATGCACATGGTATTTTTTGTTGCAACACTACAGCCCAAATGTTGAATACCTTCCTACCTCTTTCAACCTGCATTTAGGCCAAAACATTTCCATTAAGCTAGTCTGTGGTGTTTTAGCCCTGGTTGGAGGCCAGATGCCCACCAAAGCCACCCTATCACTCCCCTTTTCATTTGGACAGGGGAGAAAAATATATATTGAGAGGCTTAGGAGTCAAGATAAGGACAGGTAGAGATCACTCCGTTATTAGTGTCATGGGAAAACAGACTCAAACATGGACTCAAGGAAAGAAAATGCTCTAATTTATTACACTACACACATAGTGAAACCTGAGTCAGATAATGAGAAGTGTGACCAGATCTTAAAGCACCTCCCCACCCCGGCCCCCCTTCTTACTAGACTTTAGCCATGATTTCACTCCATTCTTCCCCCCCACCCTGGCACAGGGAGGGGAGGGACTGGGGGAATGGGGGTTTTGCTCAGTTCCTCAAGTTGTTTTCCTTCTTGGCTGGGGGGGCGCATTCTGTACACCCTTCCCCTGCTGCATCGTGTGGTCCCACCCACAGGAGCCAGTCCTTCATGAACTTCTCCAATGTGAGTCCTTTCCCACGGGGCTTCAGCTCTTCAGCAGATGCCCCGGCATGGGTCACTTCTATGGTGTGCAGCCATAAATCATACAATGTCTCTCAGTCTCTCAAGCCCAGACTGCTCCAGCCTCATCCTCCACAGGATCACAAGCCTCCCCACCCAGCAAACCTGCTCCATTGCATATTTCTCACTCATCTCTGTCTCTCTCCACGGGCTGCAAGTCCTGGCAGATACTTGCTCCAACGCAGGTCACAGCATCTCCTGTATGTCTCCACCTACTCCATCCAGCATGGGGGCCTCTCCACAGGTTGCAGGTGGGGTCTTGGCCTTTTCCATGGGCTGCAGGGGCATCTTTCTCTCCAGCACCTGCAGTACCTCCTCCTGCCCTTCACCAGCTTTGATGCCTGCACAGTTTCTCACATCTTCACACTCCCTTCTCTGGTGGCAGAATACAGCTATTTGCATTTTCTTTCTCCTAAAGAGGCCCTATGACCACTGCCAATCAGCTCAACCTTGGTCAGCAATGACTCTGGCCTTGAATTGGCCAATGTTTACTCTCTGGGGCCTGCAGAACAGCTTCTAGCTGCTTCATGCAGAAGCCACTCCTGCAGCCCCCCCTTCACCACCAGAACCCAGCCATGCAAAACTACAACATCTTATCAAATTCTCCCTTCAGATTATTTAGCATAGGGCATGCCCACCACTTCAAAGCCCTGTTTCCTCACAAAATGTATTTCTCAGCAAGACTCTAATATTTCTCCTCGAAGACTGCAACTCCTCATTAAACAAGGCAGAAATCCAACAGTTAGGGTACACTTCCACATAGAGCAAGCTCTCAGAGTGGGACTTAATTTCAACCTAAGCAGTGCCAGGAGTTAAAAATGATACATCAGTTGTTGCAACCTTTGCAACTCAAACCAAGTGGTTTCTGTGCCCTCCTGAGGAGCGTATTGAATTACCCAAGCTGGCAGCAGAATGCGAAAGAAGAGTCAAGTCAGTTGCTCTGATACTGGGGCAAAGATACTCAGATGGGGCTTCTCCTTCCCAGCAAGGGCAATGTGAAGATGAGAGATTGCTCGCAACAGGGAAGGAAAGGTCAGGTGCAGCAAGTTCTGAGAGGTAAATAGGCTTCAGGCTCTCTTCTTTTGCAGAGGAAGGAGTCATCTAGAAGTTTCTTTAGGAAGAAAGAGGGGTTTAATTTTTTAAAAGCAGGTACATCCTTCTTAATTGTAACTGAAGATTTTTTTTTTGCACACACGTATATATATGTACACATACATATACACACTCCTCATTAAATTAAGCAATCAGGGTTCACAAACCAGAGACAAATTCATTACTTGTTAACCTCCATCCCCATGTAACCTCAGATATAATTAGCATCACTGGACTTACCCAGCTCTTTATTTCTGCCCTCAGAAGGACGAGGTGCTGGTTTTACACTAGTAAAGTGGAAGCTTGGGACAGCTTCCCTGAACTACTGGGAAATACGTCACCATCAGGCTTTTTAAGTGCTCTGAAAGTACAAAGCATTTTTTTCCTAAAAAGAAAACAATATAGCTAGAGGGAAAAAAAACAATAAGGAGGGTTTTTTGTCTAAAAGATTAGGAAGACTCAAAAGAAAGGAATCTGAGAACTTCTTGTATAGAGGCAGTATTGCTGTTTTGTGTGACCCACGAGAAGGGAGCGGTATTCATAAAGCCAAAGAGAGAAAGATTTTGTTGAAACCAGGTAGCATTGCTGTTTCCATTTCTCTATATAGAGTGGACATAAATTTGAGACTAAATCCAAGAAAGGAGGCAGCCTACTGCTCCAAGCATCAGTGCTTCCCTAGCACCTGTGCCAAGCTGTTAGGAAAGCAGTGAATTCAAGTGCTTTATAAATATTTCTACTGGACTGTAAATAGCCAGTTCAGCGGGGAATGCCTCTGTACATATCTGAAATACAGAAGCTAACACAGCAGTAAATAGGAGAAAAAAGCTGCCTCTGTTAGCCAGCAATGCCTCCATCTCAAACACTAGCACAGGTGTCCATTACTCATCTGCTATGGACAATTATGTAGTAGGTACTACTCGGCACTATATGAATTAAGTCAGTACTAGAGTATCCCCAGTGCCAAGTCCAGCTTCTGGCACGTATCCTCATCAACAACTTGGCACCAGCTTCAAAATGCCTTGAAAGACTTCCTTCATTTAACTGCTGAGATGTTAAAGGACTCTTCTTTTGTCAGCTGTCAGTCAAGAACAAGGGGGCTGGGTTAGGATGGACTATGGTAAAGGCCAAGGCAAAGCACCAGCATTTGCAGGACTTCCACACATCCGTTTACGTGCCTCATCACAGCCAAGATAGAACCAAAACCAGAAAGCATGAAGTAGCTTTAAGAGATGTTTTTCTCAAAGTAATGCTTATTTACACTTTGACTAAGATGCATATGCTTTAAGATTATTAGCCAGCAATGGGGCAAGGAGGTTATAAAAAAGACTAGGGAAGTTGTTCCATAGTGAGAAAGGGGTCCCTTCACCTAGGGTTGTGAACGTTGTATTGCAGCCATGATTATCTACCCCCTAGCATCAGTATCAGCAGCTATATACCTGTGCATCTCTGCCCTGGGGTACATGACTTATGATTTTAGATATTCAGAGAACATTGACAGTCCCACATCATGCTGCCTTTTCATCCAGGAAATACATCTCCTACTGGCCATCAGAACCACCACAGCAATCAGGGCTATACTGTGATTGATCATACTCTCCTTCATACTAATACACAGCATCTTCTAATGACTATAAACCATACTGACCTCTCCACAGTGGAGGACATCACAGCACTTCGCTCAAAGTATATTATGACTCCACAACAGAAAAATGAGTCAAACATGGAGATCACATACTAAAATTTCAAGTTTGATAGGTACAAACTTCATGAAAAAAAAGTCATGGGCAGCTACTCCATGAAAGGTCTATGTTGGATGGGAAAACCAGGACTTCCAGGGCCCTACCACACAGACAAGCAAGGAGTCAGGAAAAGGCCATGTCCAAACACAACACAATGCAGCAGGACCACATTTCCAACATTATTGCTAGGTCCCTTGTTTCCAGTTTCTTTTTACCCTACTCCTTAGCTCCAAATACCCTAATTATTTACAGTCCTTCCTAGACACCTACAGCGCTTGATTTATATTTTCACTCAAACTATTGCTAACATCTTCAAAATTATCTGCTGCTTAATCAGATGTTCTGGATTTCAGATGCAACTCCCTACATGAAAATAGCTGTACTCAGTGATAAAATTTTATCTATTTGTGTTTACACAAAGGACTATTCATTTCACATTTGGGATCCAACACACAGATAAGCCTTACAACAGCAGCATAACTACGAAAGCTCACTAAATAAAAAACCTCAGGGTTCCAAACCAATTATATTGCTCTTGCTCGTAGTTTTTCCACCAGCAAAGCTATTTTAACTCCTGTGAGGAGAAATAATTATTTTTACTTGACAGCTGGAGTGACTACAGTTACAAGGTTTAAGAGCAGCTTCAGAAGTTTCTTCAATCTGTACATTTGATCTTCAAGTGCACAGTTATGCCAGACAGAAGCACAATTTATCTTAAATAAGCATAAAAAAAACAAAAGCAAGTAGGGCATTTACCCTACTTTAAATCACTGTTGTGCAAAGAGGAATACTGAGGGTGTTCCAGATTCGTAATTCAGCACATTTTGGAAAGATAATAAAAATGCACAACAAACACACCAGCCCAGTTCTGACTGTCTCTCCCACAGAAGAAACATTTTAGATAAAACTTGGATCCTTTAATTATGTCCAAGGCCAGTCCCTGTTCCACAATCACATTTATATGGTTAACTATCAAAAGAGTAGCAGTTTTATCTAAGAGAGACAACCTGGCAGGAATATGTGGTCTTGAACGTCTTTTCCAACCTTGACAATTCTATGATTTTATGTCTTAATCCCCCTAGGAACAGGAAATTCTTCCCAGAAGGAGCAAGACAAAGTCTTAGTCCTTGCTGGGGGCTGAAATAAGTGTAAGCTACTACAGGTACTTATGACACAAAACGTAAAAAAGGAACTACAAACAAGGACCCCACAAACCACACATGTAACTACAGCCAGTACACGGTGGTAGCCAAAAAAAAAGCAACCCCAAAACCAAACAGCTTCTGAACTGCCCTTAAGTATCAGACAAGACAGACATAAACAGAAAATCAATGGTGCAGCACAAGAAACTTCACAGAAAACACATACCAAAACAAGTCACACACATTGGTTTACTTTCTAGACTGTTATTAAATAGCCATCGTTGACCTTACCTTACAGATAAGATTGGTTCTCCCATCTCTTCAATTGGGCATTTTTCTATTTACAGGAAGAGCTTGCATACTCCCCCATGAGCAAAACTATCAGTGACACAGAACAAGCAGAAGACCAAATAATCCAGCCAACCTTTCTGTATTTGCTAATAAAGGCAAGGGAAACACCAGGGACAAGGAACTACCAACAAACACCGAACACCCTCAACAAACAAACAAAAACCACCACACAACAAAAGTCCCCAGTACCAGCAGAAATAGAGATCTAACTGCTTGAAAATAGGAAAAGAATTACTGAAATAACATTCTTTACCTTGAACTGCCTATAGCAAGAAAGACCTACCATAGAGACACTTCTCCAACTTAGTCACTTGAACTACGTGCCTTTCTGTGAATAAGCTTCACAATTTGTCTAGACATCTAGGACCACTGTAATAAGAGTTATTTTAACCTTTTAAACTTTGGGTTTATTATTCATCATTGAGAACATGACTGAGAAGCTTAGAAAAGTTACTATGAACCATAAGCTTCTGATTACACTGTCTTGCTCTCAATGAACACCAATACAGCTGGTGTTAATATTTACAATGAGAAGCTAACTTAATATGGAAGGAAGTTTCAAAAAGCCACAAGCTTTTCAGAAGCCACAACCCAAACACCCCACCAGAGTTTCTAGAATAGAAGTACAGCCAAGAATAGGTCATAGCACAACATCACTGCTTTCTTCACAAAGGTGGGTTCTATTGCACATATGCTTTTCGAACCAAGCTTTAGATCTCAAATAAAATAATCAGAAACAAAGCCTCATGAAACCAACTGCACAGAAGAAACCTATAAAACCTATCATTAAGGATACTAGAGTTTCTTAATTTGGGGAAGAAGTGGAATTCGAGCATTTTTCTATTTTTATGACATATTTGTCTCTTAACTGTGTATGTGGTTTACAAGACCAGAGATCAACTGTCTTCCCTCAAAACAAAGATGCAAGATATTTTGAAGTACGAACTTGCCATTTAAGTGTGCTATTTTCACTGCAACTACAACCTCTAAAATAAATAGTTAATTAATTACCAAGTAACTGTCCAAATCTTCTAGTGACACTTGAATGAGGAATAAGAAGCTAAGATTTTCTGACTTTTTTTAAAGCTCATTATTTCTTCTGCTATTTAGAACAGCTGGTAAATATAATCATTTGGCAATGTCTGTCAAGGGCTTAAAGAAAAAAAAGACTATTTGCTATGGTTGATTACATATTTTTAAACCACAATGAAGGGCTGAAACATACAAATATTTATAGAAGAATAGGGGGGTTCATACTTCTGATTTGTGCAGTAAACATGTATTTGTGTGCATACACACACCAGTTTAGTATATTATAAACATTTCCCCTTATACTTGACTGTTTCATTCTTTTGACAGATCCCTCTTCATGAGCCATGCAGGTCTCTGCTGCTGTGCCCAGACAAAACCACATTTTGGCATACAGCCTACCAGCCATGTCTGCAGGTACCTGCGCTGCTCACACCTCCCTACAGCTATCAACTCCCAACCAGAGCGGCACCCAGCCTAGTGCGCAAGCACATTACAGGTCTGCCTTAGATATGAACTGAAATGCTAAGGACATGCAATAGAATTCCATATAATATCCATATTAGTTGCTTGTTATTTTCTGTTAGTAAACCAAGCATTAACATCCAGAAGATCTCAATAAGTAACATATTGATCTTCCATGCTTGTATGAGAAAGCCCTTATGTACCACAACGTCCATGTTCTTATTGATCAAAACGCTTTTATAAAAAGTCATGTAAATCAAGTGAAACCTCAGCAATTTTTTTCTTCTAGAAAGCCACCATTTTAATTTCACCTGGGAAAAAAATCAATTTACACAAGCCAAACAACTTCTGGTGCACAGGAGTAATACAGTGTTTTGTAGCACGAGGAAAAAGACGAAAGAAGTTTCACCAGAAGTTGTTAAGCATCTCTGAAGATACAGCTGTAACCACATATAAGAGGAATGACTGCAAACACTGCTGTGCCCTTCATTCAGCTGCACCAGCAGACACAGGCAAAACATCTAACGAGGCTTAAATGAAAGGTGATAAAAAGGGAAATGCTAATTAGGCTCTGATGTGGTGGTTCTGTGCCATTACCTAGCCATGGAATTATAGGCACCAAGTGACCTGTGGAATTCAGGGGTACTTCAAAAGACCTTATTTCACAGATGAAGTGTATGGTCTTGTATCTCTATACACTTCATCCTAGTACTTCCAGTGATACTTAATCAAATATTTGCTATCATCACTCAAAGGTCCAGAATGAGGATCCAATAAAACCAAAATACCATCAAGAAAGAATTTGAGGGATAAACTTTTAATCTGATCTCAAAGTAGCCAACGTTTGCATCAAGCAGGGCAACAGATGGCCCAGAAACCACTTTTTCTGGCTTTATCCTAGCAGCCCCCAAGCCCCAGCCCAAGCAGCCCTATGCCTGCACTAGACCTCATCACTAAACAGCAACAGAGGAGCACAGTCTATGTGTTAGAACAGGAGAGGATAGCCACAAGAATCTGATGGGGAACCTGATCAAAACATGTATTAGTCAATTAAACTTTTTCGAAGTGTGTGTGTGTGTGTGTGTGTGTGTGTGTGTGTGTGTTCGTGTGTGTGTTCAAAGACAAGTCATACAGGTTGTTCTTGCCCAAAACAGGTATTTCAGCTACCAACCATACAGGTTAAGCAAGTAGAAGACAGTTCGGTATTAACTGGATTTTCCATTCCTCTCTCACCAGGATATATTTTAAATGAACTCATTGTATTAAAAGGGATTCCTTTATGTGGTGAAATACTATAAACAATAATGCACAGAAGTTTTTCTACTAGGAGAGTTACCTCTAGTGCAACCATCTGAAAGCTCAAATTGGCAATAGTCACAGTGCTCATTTTCCAGTGGCATCACACTCGTCCATCCCTTGGCTTCATTAAGAAAACAAAGAATTATTATTTTTTAAAAAACCTCTCAGAATCAATATCACAAATTAGCAATTCCCTTTCTGATAAGGAACCTTTTCAACTGAATATGAGTGCTTCAGACTAAGCTATGAACTTGAAAAGGCCTAGTATTCCATCCAAAGGAACATGACCATCATGCAATCTGCTGATACAGTGCAATAGGCCAATCCTGGTTTCCAAAACACTTTCTGACTTGCTCCCATGCAGAACAGTATTCACATCTGAGCAATTCCATGAAAATCTGAATATTCCTGATGGAAGAAGATGTGGACTGTTTCATGGCTGATATTCACAGGACTTCCAATGTTACTCTGTGCATCGTTCCTCACCTCCAAGCTCTTAATGGCAAATGACTGTACTGCTGGGGAAAGTACATCTTTGGAAATGCAGGACTGGAAAACCCAAGTGGTTTATGAAAGTATTTTTCCTGTTTGCATACTAGCTGGTCTTCAGCATGTGCACAGATCACTGTGCATCACATACCTTTGTATCCTTTATGCATATTTTAGGATCTTAGCCTGGGACTAAAATGGCAACGATACCTCAGGTACAAGTTTAAAATGAACAAAGAGCAAAATAAAGTACCTTATGCAAGGCATTAAATGAGAAAATCCAGTTTTCTTTAGAGTGAATTAGCATAATCACAGGACTTTACTATTGTCAAACAGAAAATTCTTCTTCCACTGATCACATATGGAAACTCACAGCAGAATAGGAAGATGCAACAGATGAATCCCAAATACCTCAGGAAGTAACACAGGCCTTCATATCACCACTGTCAGTCTGCAATAATACTAATTCAATTGCAAAAAAGACTACAAGCCCTTTCCCTCTACTGAAAACCAACTAAATCAGAAATACCTCGGCTTTTTTCCCCATTTCTTTCACTAGTTACTGTGCATCATTGCTTAGTCTTGGATGGACCGCTGAGGTAGGGCGGTACTAAAACAGCTAATTTGTCTCATCTAAAAACCGGGAAGAGCACACCCAGAAACACAGTAGGCCATCACAGAGCTGTACTGCGCCAAGCTTCTTGCTTCTCTATTTTCACAGCCTCAACAGAGAAAGAAAGAACCAAGAATTACTATTACTAAAATGCTACCATAACTTTATGGACAGGAAGATCTGGGCAAGATCACTGCCTTTTATTTATGGTTTAAGTTTGCTGCATACCTTTCCCAGAAGAAATAACGGAGGCCCCGTCCCCGAGATCTCACCATCTATTTAGACAAATGGAAGGATGAAGGTTGTGGGATGTAACAAGATGCAAGGATGCAATTTGTTAAATGTTGACTGTTCAGCAATTTAATACAGGTTTTCATTGTCCTTTTGTGTATACTTCTGAAACGCAGGTCAGAGCCAAACAGTCCATGTAAGTGTAAATAGCAATTTGTATCATTTTTAGTGAAACCGCTGTATTTTTCTCAGCTGTTGCTGGGTGCCTGTAAAACTAACTTCTTCCAACTGTGTTTTCTCTTTGCCTGTCGCAAGATTTGTGATTCAGCAACCTTTCGTTTCCAAGGCTGCAGGAAACAAAAGGGAGCAAATTTATATTGTTGTTCTTTGTCATTTGCATTTCTTTGTGTAAAGATTTTCACTGTGGTGTGATTCTGTTTAAATTATTTTTTAAAAAGTATTTCCTTTGTTCCTGCAGCTCTACACAAGCATGTAATCCCAGCATATGGCAGCTCTAGAGCAAACCTTTAGAATATGTCATCTTTAATACAATATTCATAATAGGCTCAAAACACTTAAGAGGAAGGAGCAAAGGAAAGGCTTTTTCCACAGCCTCAATCCTCTTTCATTGAGCTTGCATCCCTCCCATCAACACCCCCGCATTATTTTGTTTTACTGAAATATTCTTGCATTTTCTCTTTTGGCCCGTACTTTTCTCCAGAGCTTTTCTGGAGTATTCACTTACATCACCAACGGAAGCATCTCCTTGACTGCAGTACATTAGCAGTTAAAAATATATGCATATTCTACCACTTAAGCCTGCCTGCCTGAAAGAGCAGATGATGCCCACTCAAGCAGCCTTTCTACACCCAGATCACCCATCAATTTCAATGCAAATTCCCCACAGAGAATGACTACAAAGACTGGGCTCCTCCAAACATTTATAGCATAATTCAACATGGTTAATGAAGTAACCATGACACAAAACAGAAAGCAAGCCGTTAAATATGTCAAGCTTTAACCACGTGAATAGAAATTAATATATATACACATAGATACTATCTACATCACAGCACAACTACAGGCTATGCATTACTAAACAGTCAGCTGTAAAAAAATCCAAAACCCAGTCAAACACCTTGTATCCTGAAAGGTGAAGAAGTTGAATAGACAATTACACAAAGTGTAGAAAAGCTACTGTTTCAGGGGAAAAAAAAAAAAACACAAACAACAAAAAAGGTGTGGAAAATCAGCATAGGTGACAAACCTACAGTTCAGTTTCTCGAGAGCAGGTAATACTGAAGCAGAGAACACCTCTGTGTATCAGAAAGGAAAACAAAACACCCAACAAACTAAGCTTCAGGTTAAATATCAACAATTGAAGAATTATGACAACTACAGGGAGTGTAATTGAAAGATACCCAAGTATGAGAATAGTACCCAACTTTCAATTTCCAATCATGGTTTTACACCTTTTATACACCGAGAGATAAGAACCTCATATTGAGCGCTTATCAGTGCACACACTGGCAATATCAAGCACTTATTCCTACAAAAAAAATTTCCAAGCTGCAGTCATCTCACTTTTGCAAGCATTTGCTGTCTTCATCACTTCATGATTTAATATTAAAAAGGGTATATGAGGCATCTAGTGATTTCAAAGATTATTTTCTTCCTCTCAGTAAAATCCTTTAAAAATAACTTCTGTGTTCATATGCTCGTATTTCAGTCACTATACACTGGGAAACTGATAGAAATTAATGTAACAATCTAATACTTCCATAACTACATAAAAATCAGATTGTAAACTACTAATTAGTTCCCTAATTAGATATTCTTTTCCCATTACCCAAAAAAATGGTGTTTGATGCAATGGAAGTGTGCACAACATGTTATTAATCACTGTCAACAATGTGAAAGGTTGCTATGATAACTACTCATCATTATAGATTCTGGGCAGGTAGCCAAAAAGAAAAGAAAAAAACCAACACAGATATTAAGTTATCATCAATGGTTATGAATAGTATTTGGCTTCCAAAGTTCAACACTCAAACATCTGACATGCTGCCTAGATCTGCCTCATGGAAGACTTGATTTCAAAAGGGTTTAACGGCACAATGTTCACCGTTAACATAGCATATGTGGCAATGAATTATGGCTGACAACGTGCTTGGATTGTAGACACACAGTAAGTCGAGATAGCGGAGTCGAAGACTTGATTACAAATAATTCGCTAAAGTGCATGGTCATGTTTTCCTCTCAGGCACTGAAGATTAAACTATGCTATTAAACAGTAACAATGTTGTTTTATGTTGTCTTTGACACTATCTGCAAAGAGGAAAGCATTATATTACAGAAACAAACAGTCTTCATCAAGCCATTAAACAGAAATGAAGACTGACACTTTCATTATTCAGTTGCCACAAAAACCCAGAAAACTTAAATTGGAGTCCACATTCTAGTTTAGTAAGAAAGTATATAAAAATAGAAATTAGCTGTAATAATGTAAAAAGCACTCTAGATTACTAACCTAATTGGCAACAAAGGATATCAATAAAGTTCATTATAGGAATTGACTTGCAATAGAACAACTTTAGCATCATACTATTCTGAAGTCACTGCAATCTCCCAAAAGAATTCAGGCACGATATCTGGACATCCTTTAAGTTGGCTAAAAACACATGCAAGCTTTAAAGAAACATAATTACATCCTGTTCTATCCTCAGAGGACCACACTAACAGTCTTTGTATTACCTCTCTTCAAAAGGCACATCCCCAACTGACCGGCTAGGGCAGCAGTTACAATACACTCTGGAGCACTTCATGCAGCGTGAGGTTGTTAATAGTATATATCGAGGTTCTTCAGGGACAGAGGGTTGGCTTCCTGACCTCAGGAAGAGATGGAAGCCTGATGAACTGCTAAGAAAACAAAGTACATCTACCAACATTAATGGTGATATGCACGGTACTTGCCAGGGCCCAGAAAGGATAGACTCTGTCCTCTTCTAACCACTCACAAAAGATGCATTATAAAAAAATAATTTTACTCTGCATATTTGAAAAAGCTTGTTGTAGAAGGTGCAATCATAACTGCTACTGTAGTTCACAGAGACCTTTACACCTCTCCCTCATCCAAAAATCACAAAACCTGTGAAATAAGAGGTTTGCTTTGAAGATACCCAGTAAGATAAGCTAATTAGCATGTTTAAATGGTTTATACATGCACCTCTTCAGAGACATTCAAAGCATCTCAGACCAAATTCTTGATCATAAAGTCCTTCTGTACTTCATAGTCACTGGCACTTATCGCACAGCAAGTGTTATCAGTCATGACACATCACCTTAAGGCAGAAGAAATGACAGGGAATAGAGGAGGAGAGCAGTTACTGTTTCAACATCATTGGCAATGTGTACAGCTGATGCAAATTAGAGGTTATTTGGCTGTCCTTGCTCCACGGGAGCACTGAGCAGGGCAAGAGCAGGCTCACAGCAGGCTTCATTTCACATGCACCTCTGGTTTTGGGGGACTTGTCTCTCTGCATCCATTGCCCAGTCGCTATTTGCAGAACATATCAAAATGCTGTACAGACAAAACAGCTTTGCACTTTGCATTTTCATACACAAAAAAAGCCACCTGTGGAAAAGTAGCAGTCATTTACAGACTTGTATTTTGGGGTTTGGGTTTGGTTGGGGGTTTTTCAGTTGTTTGTTGGTTTTGTGTTTTGGGGGGGTGGGGTTTAGAAATAAGGACAAGCATATAATTCAAATTTTAAGCAGACTTCCTCATACAAGGTGAATGCTTACATTATATTTGAATCTTAGAATGGTCTGGGTTAGAAGGGACCCCAAGGATCATATAGTTCCAACCCCCCTGCCACAGGCAGGGCCACCAACCTCCAGGCCTGGATCTACACAAGGTTGCTCAGGGCCCCATCCAACCTGGCCTTGAACACCTCCATGGATGGGGCATCCACCACCTCTCTGTGCAGCCTGTTCCAGCACCTTGCCACCCTCAATTTGCTTTCATGTTGTTACCCTGTGTAGGTGTGCAAGACTAGAACAAGTATTTCTCATAATTCATAAAGATTATTTCAGGCTTCTGTTTTACTTACAGCAATAAAACACACAAACAGAAAAAAAAATCCCAAATAAACAAACCAACAAAACCAAAACAACATTGACAGAACTCACAGGAAGAGAAGAAAAAGCAAGAACAAGGCACAGTTCTCCTCCACCTTCCTGTCCTTCATCACCTTTCTACTTCTCCCTGATTCTGAGATCAGCTGAGGAGAGCTTGGAGCCACATTGCCTAGGAGCTACAAGGGGCCATGCTGCCTGCCCGATTAATCTGAAAACAACACACAACCCCCATTAAATAAAGTTAAGTTTATCTTTATCCAAGGGGAATCCTTTACTGGGGGCTATGTGTGTCAGATATTCTCATCCACGCAAGGCAACACGGAAGGAGTCATCCAAAGGACATGTTTGCTGTTGAAAGGCAAATCTGCAACAGCAGAGCAAGCAGTCCAATCCGTTACAGACCCTCAGATTCTTAAGGGCTTTCCCTTGTTTGGGCTTTTTAATAAAGCTCCAGATATGCTTCTTGCTATTGGAGGATAAACAGGGTGGGCAAATTGCTACAACCTGACTGCAGCGCTTGAAATTCAGATCCTGCAATAGCAACACAGGGAGCAAAGGAGCTAGGCTTTGTTTTTATACCTCAGCACTTCACATGCTGCTCAGGAACCAGAGCTACATTTTTCCTCCTATTACTCCTGATTACCAGAAATTAATATTCTATTCTAGAGAGCGATATATTTATACACACAGAAAAATCTAATAGCTACATCCACAAGCTGAAAATGTTTTACCTGCAAATGAAATAAAGGCAGGTAAGTGAAGAAGACTATCAACAAGATGTTATTGATTGCAATGTAGGTTAAAACCCCTAGATTTTCTTTTAACTCAATTCTGTCATTTAGAGATGCTTTACTCTGCAAAGTCACCATTACTCCATTATAGATAGGAAAGATTGAGGCATATGTCCTTCACAATATCTGATAAACTTCCATCACAAAAAACATGTGGTAGGATAGGAGAACTATGCATATTTGTATTTAACACCTTATCTATCAGTAACATTGCCTCCCTAATTACATGAGCAGCATTTACAACACTGTCATTATGCAACATGCAAGTTCCAGTTTATGTTGATTCTGTCAAGACATTAAACACCTCTATTTTAGACTGAGTTATTCTAAATATAATGAATAAGTAGACCACCCACCATCAAGATTTAAAGTTCAAATTATCTGCCTCTCTAGGAATAGCCCAGTCTGTACATTCTTCCATCTATTTTAGCACTTAAGTGTGCTGTATTGCAAAGTCCAACATAGTTTATACAAGATGAAAACTCTATTCCATAATCAACTTTCATCCTCTGCCAGGTAGCCTATTATGTCATATCATTTGAGTTTTAAATGATACCTCCACATATTTATTTTTTCTACCTTATAAATATTCATGACGTTTTTATTCCTGTCCTAACACATACATGCTATAACTTATCTTCCTTTTATTGAGTCAAGCACCTTAAATGCAAAAGGAACCGGTAGACAGGCTACTGCTGTTGCCAAGCTTGAGCTCTGGAAGTCAGTGTATGAAGTAAAACAATGCATGTTTAGAAGACAAATTAAAAAACAACAAAAAACCTACCATGGTGCACAAGATAGACATGAGTTCTGCAATGATGGAGTGCAGTAAGTACCAAACAACGTGCTAAAATTAAATGCCTGAAAGAAAGATCTCTTTTGGCAATGCTTTCCCTCTTCACTAGGATGTGAATTAAGGCCTATTTTATGTAACTAACAGATAACCACTGCAACTTTCACTCATTTCTAATATCCTGCATGGACTTTCATCAAGGCTGATAGGGAAAGAACAGCATGCTTTCCCTAGCTGAACTACCTCTGTCTAGTTTTTGTTGGTTGGTTTTAGCATTCATGTTGTGAACCAATGGAACAATGAACTTAAGCCCAGCTCCTGACCACCTCTCAGAAATTTTAACTACAATCTGACTTTCCTTCTCCAAAAGCTACCAATTCTGTAATCTCTCTAGTTTCTAATCTCTCTTTTTTCTACTGTGTTCACAGGATTTGCTCAGAAATTTCGAATGTTGCAGTAGTAAATTCAAGTCACTTAAAAAATTGTTACCTGGCTTGACACGACATGGCCAAAAACCAAAAAAATTAATTAATTTAAATTGGAGAATTCACTCAAGTAACACAGACAATTCCATCTGCCTTGTTACACTTTTGGAGTAGTTGTATCAGATGTGTGTTGTTTATCCAAAACAAATCCTCTGAGTTACTGAAGATCTAATAGTTTCTGCTATCATCGCAGTGAAGATCTGAAAGACTTGTGAAAATAAACTGCAAGCAGAATGCTTGCAGCACGTAGAGTTCCAGTTTTCCACCTATAAATGAGGGTTTTTTTTCATAACAAGCTTACCTTGTCTCTATCGATTTCTCAACTTGCTCTATTATCAGATCTCGGAAGATACTCCCTTGCCCCTCAGCTCCCTTGAATACAACTCCTTTTCTAGTGCTGAACACTTTAAAAATAGCTACACAAGTCTGAGTACACATTTATTACCATCAATGTGTGATAGCCTCAAGAGACATCCACGCATCATATTCTGTTAGCAAGAAAAAGAATCACAGTCTTCAATACCGTGCTATTTCTTCCTAATGCTGCAAGGACAAGCTAATTTGTAAGGCTGATCATTCCTTTCCAAAGATGAATGACAGTCTTCTGGAAAGGGGAAAAAAAAAATCCCAAAGATCATTCTCCCAGTGAGTTTTGCTGCCATGGGAGTGTTGCAGAAGCCTTTCAGAAGACTCTCAAAGGCAGGTCAGGTTCCCATCAGAAGCTGCAGTAAACTCTTGAGGAATGGAAGAAAGGTCTAGGTACCTGCACTGGCCCCATCTACCCCATAACCCTATTGCATGCCGTTTCCGCCTCAGGTGGTTGCCCTCTATCACATCTTACCTTTGGGTTACACTGCATTGCCAAAAAGAGAGCAGAAATAAGGAGTGAGCTGTCTGGCAGGCAAAGAACATAGTGCAAGAAAAGGCAAGGGACTCAAAGATGTACTATCTCTTCCAGTTTCTCTCTGCAAGGAAAAGGGAATTTACAACTTGATCTAGAGAAGATAAAGAATACGAATATACTGCACTACAAGGGCATTTCAGGTTGGGGGAATAGTTTAAGATCACTTAGACCAGCAGTCTTCTCCCAGTTATTTTAGAGTTAGATCAATGCAACCTTGAACAATTTTAGAAGGAAGTATTGGCTTTGATCTGTAACTCAGCTATTTTACTATGAGGTTCTGCTACATTCTAAGTATTGCTTTTAGCAATCCTTTGAAAATAATATATGAACTTGAAAGTATATACAGACATATGATGCTTTTTACAGAGAAAAACACAGCTAGGAAACACGCATTTCTTACTCTTGCTAAAAGCTCCTTCATCTGTGCTGAAACCTATTACAGATCCACAGACTGCACCAGTCAATATGCTTTAAGTTTTCTTTACTACTTGATCTACACCTTAACACAGAAGCCTAATTTCTTTGTTGAAGAATACACTAGAGTTTTACCACTACTGGAAGTGGTCACTACAACTTGTTTCTTAATGTTCTTGTGCATTGCTGTAGTAAGCAAGCATAAATAAATCTATACCACATGTGTCAAAATAGACTATAATCAACCAGAAAAAACCCTAACACTCAATGCCTAAAAATAAACACTGACAAATGCATGTCTGTCTCTCCCTAATGCTCCTCTTTCAGAAGAGCCCTTGAGGTTCTCTTAGCTTTGCAATATGCCTTAAAATTAGTAAATAAGTCAGAATTACCACAGAGACTATTTCCTACACACTCCTTCCCATTCCCTTTCCTACCAACCCGATCACCAGGAGTATCAAAATAGACAGTGGACCTCAGGGATATCAAATTTGCTTCCAGGCACAGACATCACAAGAGACAATATCTGACTCTCAGATATGAATTTCCCAGATATTTAGGTTTTGAAGAATTTAATACCATGGCCCACACATTATTCCATATAACAATTAATTCAAAGCCAGAGGCTAGCCATTTGCATAATAATGAACATTTTTCTAAAGAGGTGTGCAGGAAACTACATGCTAATGAGTTCTAGTGTATACTATCTGAAAGTCACACTTGCTTTATAAAAATAATTAAAAACACAACCCCTAATGCTTACCTACTTGTAGCTTTTCTGTAACAGACTAAGAGACACCTGTCCTATTAAATGAACAAACCCACATTGGACTAGTACTGAGCCGCTTGAAGAGATGCAGTAATTTATGCTGGACTGTTCACGTGTGCAAGGATTGCGGGGCTGGCTTCTGAAGCTGCGCAGCACAGGGAATGCATCCTATGGCACAGAAAACATGGGTTTGCTACATCTCAATCACAGAGAGAATGAGGGACATACAGCCATTTCTGCTCAATCACTGTGAAAGAAGGGGAAGGATGGATGAGGTACATTTCACAGCTGACGAAATTTTTCCAAGATCACTTGGGAATCTGACAAGAAGTCAGAGTATTTTTCACACACACACACACACACACACACACACACACACACACACACACACACACACACTCCAACCTGTAACAACAGGAAATTTCTTTCGAGGCTGAGAGCTCCCTATAGCATCCTCTCCACAGAGATGGCTGCAGCTCTGAGCCCAGCCTCAGAGCTTTTACTCCTCAGCCCACGTTCATGTTTGCCAGCCCCAGACAAGGAACCCCAAAGCCAGCTAGAGAAGACAGCATTGAATATCCAATACCACCTTCTCCATACAGCCTACCACTGACTGGAGATTTTCCACATAGTCAAGGTACCTGGCTAAATTTAAAATATCCCAACTAACTCATGACCGTTAATGCTTGCAGTCATCCAAGACAAGAATAGCAGCAGCTGGAAGGAGGGATGGATTTCTTCCCCCACACAAGGCAACCAGCTGATGTATCCTGTCAGTGGGTTTCTCTCCAGCACTGAAACAGCAGCTATTGATCAGTGCCACAGGCAGTGCAGCATACCAGACAGACTGTCATAGGATTTGTCCGAGTGGAATGCACCAATTCATTCTTAATCTACCATTAGAGGAGAAGGAGGGGAAATAAGCAGTTTAGAACTAGATGCTATGATGATACATGTATACGTAAGCAGGGAAGTCCTTGCAGGTATTAGGGGTGTCTTCCATAAAGTACTCACCAACATTAACGCTCACTCCTGTGAGGCTGGAAATAATCAACTCCCCCGTACTGTCCAACAGTTACAGCATACAGAAATCATTGATACCCAATTTTGTACAGTTCCATCTTAAGTTACATCTGTGCTTACCTACTGTGTAAATGGTTTTCCACATAAGCATTTTCCAAGGCAGGCATTCCAGAATTCTGGAATAAACCTACAGGAATAATTAAGGATTCTTATGCTTTTTTGTGTGTGTCTTGGTGGGAAAGCGTCAGACTCTTCTGAACAGAATACAATTCATCCCCGTGCTCCATCATACCTTAAGATAAAGATCCAGAGCAGGGAATTCTGCTAAAAAAAGTGTCATCGGCAAGTTTGTAGAAGTATTATGTTTTTAGCAGACACTTCCAGAGTACTGTCGCTTGTACCATTTCACTCGTAATTATTCCATTAGTACATAGCCACAACAAGTAGCAGATCTCACCTACTTGGTCACATCTCCTTCTCACCTTTACTTCCTCCCTCTAACAGAGGCTTCAAACTGCTGCTAACAAGGAAAGCCAACATTGTCCATCATTTAATCCATCCATAAAATCAGAATTTTCAAAGTGTGCCCAAATGATTTAGAAATGTGTGCTACATTGTCTTGTAGTGCCAATGTGCTTATACATGGGTATTTTTCAGATCCTTAGAAGTTCGGATAATTTTGTCTTGACTAAAGATTTTATTTTCAAGATAACAAACTTCACTTGAGATGAGGAAAATATATAAGTGACTCTGTAACTAGAGGGCTTTTGTCCATTATTTTATTTTATTCCCACTCAAGGGCTGGGGGTGGGGAGGAGGTGGGGGTGGGAGGTGGAGTGGGAGAGTGGGAGTAAAAAAAAAAAATAAAAAAATGTAAGTGTTCTGTTAGATCAACCAAAATTACGTAGAACTGAATTTAGCAATCTGAGTCCAAGTGTCTCTACACTTCCATAATTTACAGTCTAATCTTCAATTGTTCTATATCACCTCAGGCCTGTTGTATCACACCCCAATGTAAATTTACACAAGTTGGAAAAAAAAAAAATCACGCTCTAATTTTAACAATTTTGCAAAAAAAATCCTTTAACTACACATATATTACAGCAGACACCAGCTCCACAGGCAAGATTCATGACCTTGCAATGATCATCAAGGCTCAAATCTGCATCACTAAAGTGATCTGAAGCCAAGTTCATTTGAGCCCATTCCTTAACAACAAATGGTTTAAGATAACACATCCACAAGATGGGTTTCAGAAGCATCTTAAAAGCAGAAAACTTAGGGCCTTAAAGCAGAAGCCAAGTCTTGGACAGATCACAAAAAACCATCCATGTAACTAAGTCTCCCAAATCTGATTCTGTGATTCACAGAATTGCAGGGTTTGGAAGGGACCTCAAGAGATCATCACCACCAAATAGCAGGTTTAAAAGGAGATTTACTAACAATCTTAATTACAACAATAAGAACTAGGAACTAAAGTTCCATAACTAGGAACTAAAATCTTACAGAGATTCTTGTGTTTACAGATGATGTTAAATATTTGCAAAATGAAGGAGAGGTAATGACATTTTCTCCATTCTCTTGCTCAGTGGATGTTTATTGCACTTCTTTTTCCATAAAAGCCCTGTTAGTTACATTATCAAAACACCACACAGCAGCTTGCTGTAATTTCATAAGGTAAGCCCTGCTGCAGTTTATAAGTGGTTATACTTGAGTGCTTCCACACTGGCTCAAACACAACTGCATTCATGTCTTAGCACAAAAATCTACTAATAAATATGGTACTCAGCCAACTTCACCCCACTTTAAACGCCACAAGTTCTCAGTATGAGAAGGTCAATACATGTGAGACCACTTAAGCACTTTAACCTGACTTTGAAAGAAAGGTAGCAGCAAAGCATCCTCAAGCAAACCTGAAGTGTGTCATAATAACCCAGGAAAAACAACAGAAACGAAAGAGAAAGCTATAGCATATGGATTCAGTCATGTGTATCATAACAACTGTTTCAATAAAAACAAATCGAGAGAGATGTCCCACTAGTCTGCTTTTAACACTCCAAACTGCAACTCGCACATTCTTCATTCAAAGGAAAAAAAGAAAAAAAAAAGGAATTTTCTATGAAGTAGAAAGAGGAGGGGAAAAAAACCACTTTGGGAAGTGTTCAATTCAACTTTACAGAATCCAGTCTCAGACACACTATGCCTCGGTCTGGGTGGCCTGAGTTGACAGTTCACAGTCCAGGGTGACAATTATTCATGCATTAAAAAACCAAAAACCCCATGAACTCACACACACACAAAAGCAACGAGCCACCTATAAGCCCTCTGCAAGCAATATTAGTATACAGCTTTCTGTGCTGGTGACAAAGGCAGTCCTTCCTAAAACCTACCAGTCTAACACACCAGGTAGGCACAAATAAGTCTCTGTTTATCTTGTGATTTTCAGTTTTCATTAGAGCAAAATTTTAGTTGGATAACAGAGCACATACAAGCTCTAATCTCATTTACAGAGATTCTTCCAACGTCTACATTAACTTCACAATTATATTTTACTCACTGTTGAATCAAAGCAGATTCATTCAAGCAAAGCAGAAAACGCTTCTGTCACTACTACACCTACACATTTCTTTACTATGTCCCACTAAGTTACAGCTACTAATCTGAATGAGAAATTAGGAGGAGTAGGAATGGATAGAAACCTACTGAATTCCATTTTGCTCATCAGCAGAAACAGCAGAACAGCAGCAATCAACACACAGGGCAGTACTTAATTTTTGTAACTGTACAATTGAAATATGCCTAACTAGATTACTCAAGCAGCAATTTTTACCTGCTTGGCAGTGATTTCCTCAAGTCTCCTCTTCAAGTCACAAACAATCATCTATTTTTGATATCAAAACAATATCCTACACACAAATTCAACAAGCCTGTAATATCACCTAAACTGCTCTTGGATTTCCAGACTTTGTTGCCAAGGTCATATACTGGCAAAAGGCTTTCTCACTTGAGTCCCTTTAGTATTCATGTTAGTAACCCTACTACCTTCAGATGGTCCACTTCCATGGTTGTTAAACCTAATCAGATTTTTTACTTTTATATTATAAGCTGCACGGACTTTGGCTACACAATTCCCACTACAGCCAACATAAATTATATAGATAGATGCAATCCCAAACATTAATAACTAGAGTCCTCTTAAATTCAGCCTGGAAAGCCAATGCCATGATGAGTGAAAAGAACCTGCTTCTACTGATGTCAGCAATGTCAGGCGCAGCCTAGTTTCTAGTTCTTGACAATGAGCCAAAATACAAAAAGCCAAACCTCGTACCACTAAAAGATAAGCACAAAGAGTAAATCTCGTCTCGCTTTAGTCAATACAGATACCGAGAAATACACTTACCAAAGGAAGGGGTGGGAGGGAAGTAAATTAAGCTTTATTCCTACACCAGAAATGCAAACCTAGATTTCTATTATTTTACTTGGGCAAGACATATACACAGTGATTTCTTATTTCTTCAAAGCCACTAAACAACGGTTGACTTCACAGTCATAAAAATATATTGTTATAAAAAGGAGAATGCACATGCCCGGTTTAAAATGAGCTCGGTCTTGTTTCTTCCAGCACAAGCTCATTTCCAATAACAGAAGTGTCTACTGATGATTAATTTTCATAGCCCTTGATCATGCACCCCCTTTCCCTAACCAGAAATCTCAGAATTAAAAAGCTTAAGATCATCACAGTTTATATCGTTATTCAAATCCACAATAACAACTGAGTTGTAACAACTTTTTTTAAACCCAAATGGATTTTTTCCCCCTCCCAGTAAACACAAGCATAAGCAAAGCTCTCATCAGGAACCTTTTGCTGGAAAATTCTATAGGAAATGAAATGTAATACTCTATTAAGACTTGTTTTGCAAACAGAAGTGAGAGAGATCACCCAAGCATGCAGAGTCATTAAAATGGATCTTACATATATCATTATAAATTTAATAATCTCCATGACGGCTAGAGTTCAAGTTAAAATTAATGTCAGCAAAGCATGACCAATTGATGTTATCCCAGCTGCCACCGAGCCTCACTTGGGGTTATATTATACACTCAGAGGCCCCATACTACATGTGCACCAAATACCCAGAGCCAGGAGCAGATGGGAGATGTAGACTTCTATACCTATCAGCCAGGAAGACAGACATAATTGCATATTAATTTTGGTGCATCAGAACAATTATAGTATACTTTGGTGTCACAGGTCCCAAATGTTTTTCCCATTGCGCCCTACATGCAGTATAATGTTGTACACTTAAGGAGAAAAAAGTGTACTAGCAGACTCCAGAAATTAAGTCAATAGAAGGATTTTGTTTCAACCCTTATTGATTTATTTCAGTCCCAAAATGCTTCCTTGAAAAAAGCAGAAGGGAGACCTTGGCAGCTTATCAGTTAATAGATCATGCTTGGTGCAATTAAGACACATCTAGGACATCTATTTGGTTTTCCAAATAAGTGTTCCCTAAATGTCATTTCTAAGGAAACAGCTGCATTTTATCCAATTTCTGAAAGTTTTCCAGGCTGCTTAGATTTCTAATGGGGTGACCAGTAAACCACTTTTATTCTTCAGCAGACTCGATGAAATTGTGACACAAACCTCCTTCTCCCTGAAATTAGACAGCAGCGCTGAACAGCCAGAAAATAACTGACAGGCAATGTGGGTTGTTTTTTTTTTCCAACTCACTTTTCAACTGTAATAAAAGTCATACGTAAAAGTTACAGGAAAAAGGAGCTCTCCACACACAAGATCTATCATCACTCATCAAACCTGCATGGAAAACAATATCAATGATTTATACAGTAGAAACATGTCAAGTTTCACAGTTTGCCTGACTTGTGCCAAGAAAACAACTTTCAAGTCCCAGTTGTTCATGGGCTACATTTTTCTAAGATGGCAACTTCATTTAGGTCAACTTAATATGCCAATCGATCAGTATTAAATAATACAAATACTTCCTTGGCAGACAGAGCCTCCACAAAGCACTTGTACAGCTGACATCGAGCACACTCCACTGTGCGCTTTATTTTGTTTCAAGTCAAAGTTCCACCTGGAAGCTACAGTAAAATGCAAATGTTACCATCAGGACAATAAGGATCTTGATCTTCAGCAAATTTAGTCACCAAATCACAAGCAAGCAATTTTTTTAACCTCTCTAATGATATCATCACAGAAGTTAAAGTTTCAATAAATCAATCATCTGCCCGGCCTCAGTAAGAGTCAGTATAGCTCATTTACACTCTGTGCGTCTTCATTGACAGCTAGTCAAAAAATCTGGTGATTCATCCATTATTTCACTCCTCCTACAGTTTTCCCTTCCCACAGCTCTTTGCCCCATACATTGCAACAGGCTTGAAGAGGAAGACAAACTTTTGAAATATATATAATATAAATTATATACTTAAAAATATATAAGCATTTCACATAAAATATATCAAAGTATAAAATTTTAAATTTATATATACAAATCAGGAGAGGAGATCTACAGCTGGCTAAGCAGCAACTGCAACTGATGAAAGAGTTATAAGGAACAATTCTGCCACTTGTATCTCATCCAGCAATTTAAGCAGAAAGTGCTTCCGCCTTTTGTCACTTACCCTTTTTTGATCTTCCAGTCCATGTGTCACAGGCTTTCTTTTCTGATGTTGGCTGGATTCAGAGCCAGGTTCCATTTCCCAGCTACAAAGACTCTTCCGGCCTCTTTAAGCTTTTCCTAAAAATCCATAGTACGAACAACAACAAAAAAAAAAAACCCTAAAAATATTTTTTAAAAAAGTCAAGAGAATTCCTTCAAACCTCGTCCGTGTTTTTTATCATCCTTCTAAATTCTTGTTTGCCATCACTGCTCATTAGCTTAACAAGCAGCCATTCTGTGAGCTTCTATATCCTATTTTAGCTCAGATGAAGGTTTCCATTTATGTGTGCCTTACCGAAGGATGACAGAGCCGAATCCAAACCCAGTAGTTCATGGCACATTATTGCTCCATCAGCAGCCTTTTCAGTGCATTCCTGGCACGGATAATTTATATGTCAATAAAGGTGTAAATGTGCATTTAATCCACTGTGTTGATATTATCAGCATCCCTCTCTTGGGCAACCTTCCTCCCATAAATCAATGTAAACACTTCACAGCGATAATTGCCTTTTGCAAATCTAGCAGGTGTTAATTACGTAAAATCATCCATGCACGCTTGTCATCTTCTTCTATGTATTCAAACACATACCTAAAAAGGGGGGGGGGGGGGATGAGGGGAGGGAAGGAAAAAAGGCATTTCTTACCAGCTTGAAAGGAAACATAGCTACTGATACTCTTTACCCATCACCAGAACCCACAAGTCAGAACTGATACAATATCTACGTATTTTGTATACACCACACTCTTCGCCCAAGCCTCTCCAAAGGCTTCGGTGCCTATTTAGTGTTATCTTGTTTTCGGGGCTTCTTGTTAAAAGCACCCCAGAATGACACCACCATAGATCAGTTGATCCCACTACAGCCCACAAGGATCAACTCAAAATTCAGTCTTCCAAGATTTGAGCTCTGGACCTAAAGCCAAATTCACTGTTCTTCCAGGGTCTCTTGCCCAAAGATCTTTCTCCACAGTTTATAAATTTATTGTGTGCCACCTCCCAAAATCCTTGACACAAAAGTATGTGAATGAACAGGTTATACTATTACTTGGGAAAGAACATGGCACCTGAAATCACTGAATACCTGAACCAAACACCCAAGGTAGAGAAGGCAAATTTTTGGTCATATACATGAATAGGTTTGTTTTATGTGCCAAGGTCCGTTGTTATTCCAAGGCAAATAAATAAATAAAAATATCACAAGACTGCTTTTGCCTCTTGCTTCAAATGCTCTTTCACTGCTCCTCCCCACAAAGCAGCAGTTCATTAAGTCAGCTCTTCTGCAGAGTACAAGAAAGAACATGACTGACTGCAGTGATGCTACGCTTTGCCATTTGAAAATAACCTGAAAAACTATATAGCCCTTTTTATAGGGAAACAAGAGGGTTCAAGTTTTATTTTGAACCACAATCTCATCCTGATCTGTGGTTTCACACCTACTGATACCCATAGAAATCACAGGTAGCTTGAAGGCAGTAAAGGGCCTTTGACCTTAGCAATAAATATCATGCAAAAAAACCCATCCAAACAAAACCAAAAAACCAACAAACCAACCTACAACACAACTTTTATAAATATCCTTAAGTCCCACCGACGAAAACTTTCTCCCTCCAGTGATTTCACTGTGATGTGACACACGAGACTGCATCAGTCACATCGTGTAATGCCATGCTGGAGTAGCATGACATAACCAGTGCAACTAAGGACAGCGTTTCTCTGCACGGAAGCTCCCCTGAACCAGAAGAAAGAAGGGGGACAGGAAAAAAAGAAGAAAATAAAAAAAAAAAAAGAAGAAGAAAAAGTGCAATCTCTCTGAATCTCTCTGGAAGTTCCCGGGCATTCAATGTTACAGCTTTAACCACCGTGGAAACAGAGTCTCTGGGGAAACATGCAAATCTCTATGTGTATACAGTACTTAGTCTACGCCTGTAACCTTAGAGCATGCATTACTGGCTACTTAGTGTCACTGTCTGAGTTAGTTACACTGAGCTTCATATAAAAAAAAAACATTAACAAAGAAAAAAAATGTATCCTGAATCTGGAAGAACTATTTAATTCAAGTCAGCTACAAAACAAAACATTTTCAGTATCCAGGTTGAATTTATTCTTGTTCCTTCCAACAAAAGAAGCTTTTTCTCTCTGTGCACACCTACTCGCATACATGGATTTGTAAACAGTAAATTGACATTAAAAACAAAACAGAAAGGCTAATAGGAAAAGGAAAGGCTAGCTGGGGAAATTGCTACACAACCAGAGATGCTAAAACAGCAAGTGCCAAGTGACTAAATATCTGTTACCTCATTTTCCTACCACTGCAACATCCCCAGGCCACAGGCAGCTCTGGACCCACTGGGCCACACGCTGGAAAACCTCCGTAAGAAAACAAACAGCTTCCAGAGCTCAGAGCCCAAACCTGACCACGGTTCGAGCACGATGGATCTCAACGAACCTCAGATTAGTCCGCATTCTCAGATTTACGCCTTAAGGGCTGAAAGTGGATGCATCCTACCAGGGTCCATCCTCACACCCAGCCTCCAAAGGCCCCACACCTGCACAAAATGTCACTGAGAAATACCTCACCAGATAACCAGACCCCCAACAACGCCTCCGGATTGCTAGAAAGCAAAGCAGATAAACACAACTTTTATTTCTCCTTAAAGAAAAACCCAAAACAAAACAAAATTATGATAAAAAATAACCTCACAGCGTCGGAAACGTCTCATTCCCGCGGTCGTGTTTGAGAACAAACAACCCAAACAAAACCAGCTCGCGGGTCCTTCCCCACAAGTTGGGAAATAAAAGCACCGCAGCAAGTTTCCCGGTCTCTATCGCGGCCTGAGGTGAAGGACAAAACCCGCGGGGACCCCCCCGCCCCCAGCAGGACCCAGCACCCCTCCGCGCCCGCAGACAATAAGAAGTAAAACACAATTATCAGAACACAAATAGCAGAGACCAGCGGCAGCACCCACCCGGCGGCCCCCGCCCCAACACATCGTCCGGGCCCTGGGCTGGGGGGCTGGAGACCCGCGGCCGCCCCGCACAGCCCCGCAGCAGCCCCACGCCACCGCCCCCCCCCCCCCCCCCCCCCCGATGAAGTTGCGGCCCCGCCACCGGCCGCCCGCCCCCCTCCGCTCCCCGCACACCCTCTCCGCTCCTTACACATACAGACACACGCAGGCGACCGGCGAGAGAGAGCAGAGAGGAGCCGCTCCCGCCTCAGCACAGCGCGGCGGGCAACCGCAACGCAAGGCGGGCGGCGACAGCCGAGCCGCGGTGCGGATAGGGCACGGCCCCGCCGGGACACTACCCCCCGTCCCCGCCGAGCCGACGGCAGGAGCCGCTTTCCCGGCGGGGGTACGGCTCGCTGCTCGGCCCCTATCGCCGGCAGAGCGCGGGGTCTCGCCGCCCCACCCGCCCGGGGGCCGCGGCTCTACCCGCCGCCGGAGCAGCCCGCCGGGACAAACTTTCGCATCCCTCCTGCGAGCCGGGCGGGCTCCACGCGCGGCGGCAGGTCCCTGCCCGTACCTAGCGCTGCCGTGGCGGGGCGGGCGGCTGGGCGCGCTGCTGCTCCCGCGGGCCGGCGGCCCATGCGCCCGGGGCAGGGCGAGGGGCCGCCCTGCACGCCCGGCTCCAGCTCCGCCGCTCCGCTCCGCGCCGCCACCGCCGCCACTACTCACTCTCCCGTTGCCCGGGCAACTGCCTCCCGCCCCCTCGCCTTGCCCCCTCCCTTCTCACAACACCGCCCTCGCCGGCCAACCGCAAGGGCGCTCGCTGTGGCCACGTGGGGCCGGGAGGCCAATGGGAGGCGGGAGCTGCGGCCGGCGAAGTCAATGAAGAGCCACTTTCCTGGCGGGAGCGGGGTGCGAGGGGCGGCGGGAGGGCGCGGCGGCTCCCCGGAGGGCCCAGTGGGAAGCGGTGGCGGTCGGGCAGCTCGCAGCCCCGTGGCGGAAGATGGCGCTGGGCAGCCGCCTGCCTGCAGCGGGACGGTGCGCGGCTGCCAGGGCAGGCCAGGCGCTGGGCTCGGGACCGGGACCGGGCTGCCCGCACCGCGCAGGCCCCTGCCTGCCAAGGCGGGTGGTCCCCGGGCACGCAGCACGCTGCGGCTGTTCGCAGTTACCCATCCACCCTGCGAAGGCCGCAAGATCGCCGGCAGAGCAATATGGCGGGATTTGGGATAGAGCGTGGCACACACACACCCGGCGCATTGGGTCAGAGCACACCTTGGGGTGCAGGTAGCATCACTGCACGAGCAGTGACGGGAAAGGGGCACGCAGGTCTGGGGGACGCTGCTGAAGAGGTGCCACGAGGCAGCGTGGCCTCACGCAGCACTGGTACTGCGATGTCACTGGTGCCAGGCACATCTTGATTGGGGACATATTCCAAAACAACAATATAAACATGGCACCGCGCTCTCGTTAGTGCAGATGTTCAAATTACTTGGAGCAGAGCCAGCCTCGTCTAGAGCCTCACAAGCTTTAACAAGCCAGCGCTAATAAGGCAGGCTGGATGTACATTCGCTGCTCACACAGCCACTAAGTCAGCTCAGCACCAGGTCTGGAGGTGGAAGCATAGACATGCTTCCAG
This sequence comes from Gallinula chloropus, assembly GCF_964237585.1. Taxonomy (NCBI): domain Eukaryota; kingdom Metazoa; phylum Chordata; class Aves; order Gruiformes; family Rallidae; genus Gallinula; species Gallinula chloropus. Next base: position 18,533,412 of record NC_140088.1, on the reverse strand, counting down.
ATGGCTCAGCAGAAGCCAGCTCCAGTCCAGTGGGACTTGCTGGCCTGTGACCTGGGCCCCAGCATCATTTCCCTTGGTCACCCCTTAGATACCCTTGCTTGACCCACACAAATTCTTTGGGGAAAAAGAAAACTAGCAAATGTCATCACAGATGGAAAATACGTGAGGTTTATATTGAAATACTGGCCTCAAACTGAAGCACAGGGTTTATAGTGAGAGCCAGTGCTGCAATGCACTGTGTTCAGAGCAGAACATTGCCATCAAAGTCCAGGCTGGCTGGAGGCCACAGAAGTAGGTAGTGTCAAGGTACCGTGGATTTCTGAAGGCAATCAGCTGGTCATAGCTTGCTGCCTGTTCCATCTGCAGCCCAACAAACCCAGGATGGTTAGTGCCTGCTGCTTTTTGAGATAGATCAGCTTGAAGAGAAATAGCTGTGTTCTTCAGCAAGACACAGCCAGTAGCAGCGTCAGCCTTTTCCCATCCCCATACCAGCCCAGGACTTCAAGGCTTTTTGCTCATCTTCTGTCTGAACTTTAGCAAGTCCAATATGTGACTTGTTCTCTGGCAAGAACGTTCTCAGGGCAAGAAAATTCAGTTCCCTCTCAAATAGAACTATGACTACAGCCTTACCTTGCTTTTAGCTTTCCCCTCAAAGTTCTTGATTCAGCAGAGCTACAGCTTTCAGCCCAGTATTCAGGACGCTTGCTAAGATGGAACACCAGGAAAAAAAATTACATCTCATTTAGACTACTACTTTAATTTAAATGTTAAAGCATGTGGTCTATGTGAAAAATAAGTCTGTGAACTTAGGTTGCCTGAGGTTTTGTTTGAACTTATCCAGACAAACAAGGTGCCACGAACGCCTGGGCTGTTGCAGCTCTTGGGACCTCGAAGAACCCCTTGCGACGCTCCGTCTCGCCTGTGCTCAAAGGCCTGCGCAAGCCCTGGGTGCGCTTGCTGAACGCCAGCTCCTGCAGGAAGGGACATTTCCATCGCTCCACAACCCAGCTGCCATTTTTCATCTCTGGTCGATGTTTCACGTGCAGACACCGGGAATGAGGCGTTAAGGCAGATCGGTTCTTTGGCCAATTCAGGTGGCGCTTTAGTACAGAAAGAGATGTTTTACAGTACATTAGTAAGAAACTCTGCTTCTACTGTAAGACTTTCATATTTAGGAAATCTTCTTTTAAAATATGTGGCTAGAGGTAGAAAAGAAGATTATAATAGTCTAGTCTGTGATAAAGGAACATTTCGATTCAATGGGACTGCTGTAAAAGCCCTTATTTATTTTTCTCAGCAGTTGCATTTTGCCTTTCACTTGCTTGCCTGCAGCTTTGGTTGCTGTGGAGGTTTTCTTCTGTAAATTCTTCAAAGTGATGGATTTTCCCTTTGAAAGAATGCTTGAATGTAGTGTAACCTTTTTCTTTTTTTTTCCTGTGCATGTGTGATGCTTTGAGCTGTGAAGAGACAGGTGCACTGCCACCTCTATTGCTCATTTGCATGCCGAGAGCCAGAAAATTTGCATTACTGGTATCATACTCCCCAGCTGAAAGGCGAGGATGGTGATCTTCTACTCTTCCCAGTTAAAGGACATCTGAAAATACATGTTCCTCTCCAGTTTAGATTTGTGAGATGCTCAGCACTTTATGAATCAAAGAAGCATAAGGCGTATTTTTGTTGATTAAATGTTACAGTTGTAGCAAGAAGCATTTATTTGCAAGGTGCTGCACTTATGTCCCCTTCCGATTGCTTACAATCCAGACAGATAAAAGGCAAGAGAAAAATCCTGACATTTTAATCTCTATTTTAGAAACAGAAAGCTATGGCAGAGAGCTGATGAGAGGAATCTCTCAAAATTAGGTCTCCCAGCTAACCACAAACTGTTCCCCTTCTTGTGGGTTCTTATCCTTTTGATGTGTTCCAGCCTGCTAGGTAAGTAAAAGTAATCATAGGTTAAGTTACAGCCTTGGACTCTAAAAAGATAATGATCAAAGCCCAAGTTCTCCTCTCAGTGCTGAGAACTGAAACCAGGAGCGATTTGATGACTACAGTGGACATTAACACAGTAATAATTCTCTTATTTATTTTGTTCCCTTATGGAACAAGAGGTAACAGTCATTGTCCTATGAAAACCAGTAACAAAAACTGCTTTAAATGCACGCCTTTGCCCTAGGGGTCATGGCATTCAAATACCAATGCAATCCGGATTAAGTTGCCATTTAGTATGTTCACAGAAATGAAATGGTGCTGGGGTAGGAGCACCAGCCTGGGACTCGGGACTCCTCAATCTGTCAGCTGTCATCTCAGCCTACACTGGGTACTGTGGGAATACACTGGATTCCCACAGGATAAAATCTAAATGTCAGCCATGCGCTGTAAATGTTTTAAACCAAAGATTGCCTTTTACCACAAATTCCATAAAAATTCTAACTAAATGAGCTTGTGATCTTAACTGGAAGTGAGAAGTAGCAGGTCCACAATAATTAAGTGCACACTAACACTGAACATGCTTTGGAGTTGCAGTCTTGTCAAGGACAGCAGGATCTGGCCCAGTGCATTTTATTTGCCACTGCAATACAAGGCTACTTAAATGCTGTGAAAGTCGTGGTGGCATAATCCCACTATGGGCCATGAGCGCTTGAAAGCATGAGGCTGCTTTGCAAGTGCGTATTTTCTGATATTAGAAAATGTCACAGAAAGTTCAGCTCTAAAACAGTAAAAGATGCCTAAAAATACTGAATATTACTCATATTCTTAAAGAACAAGATTTTATAGTAAGTGAAAACAAGGTTCATAATTAGAAAACAGAACATTCACGAACAGCCACACGCCGTTCATCATCTAAAGAATTTAAATCCTTTAACTTCAGATAATTCAGCTTTGATCCTCAGACTGGAAGAGTCAACATTTCCTGAGGTGTTTTCACAGACTTTTCAGGACAACCTTGAGTTCGTTTGTTTGTGTGTTTGCTGCAGGGTCTGGTAAAACATTCTGTTATGAAACAAATGGCTGCAATGTCCCGGCTGTTTAGAGGGCAAATAAATAGATACGTTTGACTAAAATAGCAAGGCTTTCATTAATTTTTCAGGCTCTGTTACGTACCTTTTAGCTTTTGGCTGCAGCTAATCAAATTGAACGTCTATATAAGTTCTGACTTACAGCAATGAATTCTTAAAAACGTCTTATTTTGCATTTTTAAGATGTTATTGTGTAATGCATGCACATTAAGAGAAGTTGTTGCTTTTGGGGATAGAATGCATCTTGAGAATCTATTTACCTCTGTGAAATGCAATATAATCTTTGAAAGGTTAACTCTTGAGAGAGCTAATTGGTTTCTTCTAGGACAGCCAGATGCTGTCATTCTTTGTTGCATTCTTTGGTGTGTGTTTGAGGGAATTGCTTTGGGTTTTCAATATTAAGGTTTTATTTAAATAAAATTTACATTTGGAAAATGAAATCAACTGCTCACTTGATCAATGTAACAGGAGATGTCTATAATACCTTAGAAACTGCTTCACGCATTTACCTCTCCTGTGATCTGAAAACCATTAGACTAAAGAGAAAGTCCAAGCACTAAATTTAAATGACAGTTTTATAACAAAAGGGACAGCTATTCTCTAAGAATTATGTCGACCCTCTACTTGTTAAAACATGGGTACCTCTACCTCTTTGGTGAGAGATACGTAAGTTCCTCACTCATGACTCATAACAACAGCTGCTTTGATGGAGTAAAACATCACAAAAACGTGTCTCAGCAGCAGTTTACCTGAACTAAGAATTTGCCTCACATATATTCACAGTGTAACTATTCTAAGACAGGCCTCCACTGACTATTGTTAGTGCTAGCTGGCATCTCTTTTGTCCTCAGAGTTGTCATGGCATATTTCCAAAGTTAGAATGCACATCTCCAAGTAGCTAACTTCATCCATGGTCAGCCAGCATCTTCTGTGGTCACTCATTACAGTAAAAAAAAAGGTGCAAGGGTTAGTTGGGATTGAGGCAAGCCATTGCCCCAAGACTTCACCCACACTGCCAAAGCAACCTGCTCTCTCCTTTAACCGGTATCTATGTTCTCTCAGGGGATTGGAAATTTTTAGTAAGTGCATCTTGCTGCACTATGATTCAGCAAATCAAGTATTTACTTTGCATCATGGCATCAAATTCTTGGTGTACAATCTTTAAGATACAAACAGAGGTAGGAAGAAGTGATTTGATGATGCTTATTTAACCCTTGCTTTGACAGGTGAGGCTAAGAGCAGACCTTGGTTATTTGCCTGCATTCCCAAGGTCTTCCCTGAACATCTGCCAGATGTTGCAGCATTCTTAAAATTCTGTCTGCTGTTAGTGTCTCCTCAGCCTCTGAAGCCTGGACACTAATTGGAAACAACCCCTTTCTCAGGCAGCCAAAGGAAGTGGGACATACCAACACTTACACCATGCGTGCCTCAGCCTGCAACTGCCGGGTACGCGGAAGATTCCTGATTGGGCACAGGGACACTGTTAACCATGGTCAACTTCACAGTGCAAAATGGTTATTAGCTGTTATTTGGTGGAAAGTCCATCTAAGGGAAGCCAACCTGGCCTATTACACACCCCACAATTTTCAAGATTTCAGATCTTTGTTTTGCTCGACCAGGACACCTTGTGAGCGTCTCGGGAGATCTACATTCAAACAAGTTCTCCAGAACACATTTTCCATGTCTTCTTTTATCTGAACACAATCTGTCTTACAAGTTAGTCATATATACTGTAAAAGGTTAGAGTCTGCATATAAACATGTTTAATGAAGCTGAATACTGCAAGCATAAGCAGCAAAAATATTTTGTTTACTTAACATTTATACACACTCAAGTAAAAGCTTGTTAAGTCTGGTTGGCTAAGCTTGTTTTCAAAAGGGACCTAGAAAGCTGAAAAAATGAAATAAATCAACATATGCATAACAACACAATCATTCATATTAGCATTCTAGTTAAGTCAGTGATTAATTCTCCTTTTGAGGAAGAAGTGGTGGCAAAACAACTCTAGTCTAATATCTAGTAGCAATATTACAATCGACTCAAAAATCCAGATTGTATCAACACATGCATATGCAACAGAGGTAAAACTTTCAGAGCCTAAACTTTGAAGAGAAATCTGAATAAACATATGCTTGTTTGAGTAAAATGGAGTCAAGCTAGGTACTGTCCACAACTGGCCTACACATATCTGCTCTGTCTGCAAACAAAGAGGTCACTAGAGTTTCCTACTGACTTCAAATGGCTGATTTGGAAGAGCAGGGTAACAGCACAGCAGCAAGGACCAATTCTGAGATAAGTCGCCTGTGGTCAGAAAGGCCCATATGGATTCCCGTGGGATGGTGAGAAACACTACAGTGGTCTCTCTCTGAAAACATGACTAGCTGCTTTGTCTTGGACATCCAGATATAGTGAATGTTGTAAATGAATACAGGTTTGGTGAGTTTTTTCCCCACTGACAAGAGTTTTCCATCCTATCTGTTAGTAAAGATTGCAACACAAAGCATTACCCAGCTGGGAACAGTAAGAACAGCACTGGAGAGCAAACCCAAATCTTCTGCAGGAGGTCAACCTTTTTACAGTGACTCAGTAGACAGAAAACAGAGCCTTTCCTCCTGGAGACAGGAAAGATGGTAAAGGATGCCCAGTATGGATTAAGAGGGGGATCATGAGTACTTGAGAAAAGCAACTTTCTACAGATTCTAATTAGTGTCTACAGCAGACAGGGAATTCCTTACCTTGGCAGACCAGGAGAAGGGGATTTTCAATATCCAAACCAAGAAGCTGAGAAAGCAGCTCTTATTTCTGTACTCAGTCCTTAAACACGCAGTACTCCAATGTCTTGAAAAGGCTCTTGGCTTATCTCCCACAGTCTCCATTGCATGGAAAAAGGAAGTTGCTGGGAAGGTCCATGGAAAATCTTGTGGCTACAGAGATAAATTGTCAACATAGAAAAAAAAATAATTACTTGTGTCCCAATAGCAACATCTGCATCAGTTTTTGTAAAGGTTATTCTGGGGTGTGGGATTTGGGGGTATTAATTTCAGTAATATTACTAAAGGCTTCCATAGGTTTTAGATTGTAACAGAAACAGAAGCAGATGGATTCACGTATGATCTAGCAGCTCCAGATAGAAGTAGTAAGCCCTAAGAAATCAGTCTGATATCATAGATGACCTTGCTTTGAGCAGAAGGTTGAACTAGAGATCTCCTGGAGTCACTCTAACATGAATTACCCTCTTCTCCTGTGAAAACAGAGACTGCTTTACAGAAACCAGTGCAGATGTTAGGACAGAGAAGATGGTTCCCATCTAGAAAACTAATTATGGCTTCAGAAAAGATTGTATTACTGCAGTTATTTTACAGTCCAAAGCTACAAAAACCTGACAGAGGAATTTCTGTTTGCCTAATATAAGCCTACAGAGAGAGCAGTATGACTCTGTCAACACTGATGCAGTCCTACAAGGTTCATCTGGATTTAACCAGGACCACATTTTAATTGGGGAAGCACAAATACTGTGAATAGAAGATTAAATGTATTGCTAAGAAATTTTTACATTAACTTTGTTAATATGAAAAAGATTCTTTTAAAAACTGGGCAGTCACAACCCCACGTTATCTTAACATCAAAGGAAAAAGTATTTGCCTCAATTCCAAGGTAAGTTTATACAATTACAAAGATCTTCATGAACAGGTGAGCTAGGAGAGAGAAGAAGAGAGGTTGTGAGTTCACATTTTTGCTTTAATATTAATACTTTACACTTCTATAATCTCTTTCATCTAAGGATTTCAAAGCACAGTACGGACATTAATGAATTAAGCCTCACAGCTGTCCTGAGAGAAAAAGTAATAATTTAAAGATTGAAATTCAAAGAGATGAATGGATATAAACAGGAAATAGCACTCCTAAAATTTCATATAGTATTTAGACCATATGGAAAATCTGCTATTTTCCTCTTCATTTATATCCTATGTGCCTTCAATGCAATTCACACTACTGGAAAAAGGGGTAAGAAGTGTTTACAACTGCTTACATGCAGACAGTTTGGAGACAATGAAAACAGTAGTAGCAGAAATAAACAGATTGCAAAAAAACAGGGGGTGTTTTGAACATGTTAAATTTAATTTCAGCCTATACAGGTAACAGATTTTACAGACTACTTTTGTATTGAAATGGATTTGCTTTACAAATTACAACATTCAGGATTGTATAAAAATACCAAAACAGCAGGGTTGGAGAAATGCTCTCCTGCTCAGAAACAAACCCAAGGTCTCTTAACACAGAGGGCACAGCAGAAGGAAAGCATCTTGCCACTCACTGAAATGGAGACAAGGAAAACGCATAGTATACAATACATTAAAATGCACTTATATCTTTAATGAGCAGCCAAATTCCCGTGCCTTTTGCTAACCTGTCAAGTTTTGTATATAAATAATTCTATTGCTAGTTAGCAGAATTCATCCCAAAGGATGCAATACCATCTGCAGTGATAAAAACAGTATCTTTCAGAAAGCAAGTGAAGCCTTTGATGCACGAGGACATGGCATTTCAGGAGGTGAGCAGGTATTCTGTGAAGTCTTGCAACTTTTCTTCCCCTTTTATGTTTCCATTGGTCACAGATACACTTTCCTCTCAAGCGTATTTGTAGTTCTCCAAGCTGTAAAAATTCATAAGCATAGACCCAAAGGGGAAGTGCCTTGTGTCCCCCAGGGAGAATATGTGCTGTAATCGCATAATGAGTGATCTCTCTTGATGTACAGCTTTCATTCAATAGAAGAGTCATCAGTTGTGTTAAGGGCGTGTAATTTCCTAGCTCAGAAGTTGTTGCTATCCTGGGGCATTAGGAAATGAACCTGTCCGCAATTTGATTTTGGTTTTCTTTTCAAGGTTGGGTTTTGGTTTTTGTTTGTTGTTTTTTTTTTTAATTGATTATTCATACTTTAAACAGAGCAGGAAACTGTGAAGTGTTTGCTTACAGAGAAAATAGCTTCACATCAACCAAGAAAACCTGCAATTACAAATGGAAGCTCATTTCACACTTAAAAAAAGATGACAAGACCTGAGTTATAATACATAAAATATTACCCTTTACTTACAATTATTGTATATAAACTTCAAGATAAACATCTAGGAGCAATTTTTCCTGTGGGAGGGCACTATATTAAGTGTTGAACTATAATAGCTCATTAGTCACTTCGGCCACCAACCATTTGGCTCAAAACAGCAGCATCATTTAAAGGCCATCCTCACCTTTGCTTTGTGCTGCTATGTATCTCTGCCTCTTCAGAATATGGTAAGCTGAAAAAAAAGTAAGAAAGACCAGCCCCAAAAACAACATCACTATGCAGATTGATCAAGAATAGCACTATTGTAGTAAAGCCAGCTGCATCTATCCCTCTAAAACAACTCTGAAGTCTTAGAACGTAAAAGTGGATGTGTCGAGTCACGCCAAAAATCAGTTTTGTTCACAATACCTTATCCCTAACAGCACTCACCAAAGTCTGTGAAAAGATGCAAGAGCAAACCGAGCACAGAGTTATATTTCTGTGCTGTATCCTCCCAAGTTCAAGCAAGTTGTGGCTCACACCCTGAGCTGGGTGATGCCTTCTGGTTCGTGTGCTAGAAAAGAAAGTGAATACTCACAAGTCTTCAGAAAATAAATAGCTGGGCAATCATAAGCACCCAGGCATCCCACACGATTTCCTCTGTTTGCATTAAAATAGGCAAAACTGTATGAATTCATACTTGAGGAAACAAAACAAGACCCTTCTCCATGATGCCCAGTGAAAGGACAGGAAAAAATGGGCACAAGATGAAATACAGGAAATTCTGTTTAAATACTTCCGAAGTCTTGGTTGGGGTTTTTTTTTTTGTTGTTTTTTGTTTGGTTGAGGGGGGTTTTTGATTGGGTTTGGTTGGGTTTTGTTAGGATTAAGGGTGATCAAATGCTGAAACAGGTTGTGTAGTCTCCATCCTTGGACATACTCCTGGACAACTGGCTGTAGTTGACCTTGCTTGGGCAGGAGATACAACTAGGTGATCTCCCGAGGTACCTTCCAATCTCAGCCACTGATTTTGTGAAATAGCTTTCATTAGCAAGTGACAGTGTGTTTCAGAAGATCCACATCCAAAAGGTTTCTATTCTTCCTGGCTTGAAGCAAGACTTGAAACTTCCTCTTGTACAGCCCAAACTTGAGTGACATGCACTTAGTCATTCTCCACAGCTTAATGGTTAAGACATTCTCTCAATGTATGTGTAAGACAGTTATCCAGTATGCTTATCTTTAGTTGTCTTGTATGAGCAAGCTCTCATAGAAGTCAAGAGCAAAAATGCCACCAACTTTAAAATATATATTAAATATATTTAAAATATTTAATAAAAAATACTTTTTTTTTTTGGTTGACCTTTAGAGTTCCAGGTGCTTATGCACTAACAGTTTGTCAACAGAACCTGAATTTTTCAGCTCCAAAGTACAAAGAAAAACTTGAACTAACAGTTTGAATGGCTGGTAACAAATATAAGATCAAAACAACCTCTCTTGTCCTGCACTACATACATTTTAAGTAGGCAAAAGCATACATTTTATCAAGGGGTCATGCATCTCAGAGAAGACATTGAAACATTTGAGAGGTCTGCAGAGTTTGAGCTCCCAGCCAGGGCTTCATCTCAAAAATCCTCACACACACATCATTAACAGATTAAGAGCTTAAACCTCCAGTTTCTCCGTGCAGGCTTCTCTCGTTTGAAGGTTACTTTATCTTTTATGGGTAGCAGCAGCCCTTATCTTCTCTATGGCTTAGCTATTGAGATGTTGCATTTATTTCAGATTCTAATAATGCATCTGGATTCACAGCAAAATTTTACTTTTTGATCCAAATTCAATAATGATGTGCAGCATCAAGATACGTATAGTTCTTTCCTTTGAAGAACAGAGGCAGTAGGTTTGCAATATTCTACTGAAGTCAAGTCATCAGGACTGTCTCAATGATCTTTATATGCAGTACACATACTACTGCATTTTACTTCTTAGTACCCAAAGATTTTGGCCAAGATGCTACTTATCCCAGGCTAACAGAGCTCAGAGGCCTCCCATCAGCTCCAGAAGGCTCTTTAATCAAGAGATGAAAAACATTAGAAGTAGAAGATTTTTAGATCTCAGCTGCAGTTTGTTTGTTCTTGCATGTGGAAATACCTTTGGGGTGTTTAAGTGCTAAATTCTAAATTTCTGATAAGCTGTTCCCTTACCTATGTTTTTTTCGTTTTCAAAATCTCTCCCCTAGGGCACTGAAGCAAGGGTATTTAAACTGCACATTTAAAGTGAACAGTACCTGTTAAAAAAGAAACATGCAAGGACGCCTAAGGATGGCTGAATCTGTCTTGACAGAAGCCACTTGCATCCAAGAAGTTAGCATTTCCTCTGACAAAGTGAAACCTGTTGTTCCTGTATTATTTGTTACTAAAAATGAGTTTAAACCAAATTCCCAAATCCAAACATTCAGACACTGAGAAGATCAGAATTCCAGATTAAAAACCATAAAACCACCTTATTATGCATAATACATTCAAACTCCACAGTTTATGCCTCTGTTCATTTATTACATCATAGCTTGCACTCTTAGGGAGCTGATGAACATGGGTTGGCTTTGCTTGTATTACTCACCCAGAGAGCTAATGTTCTATTATAATTCAATTACTTCCACGACACTGACACTAGCAAGTACTAATTCAAATACTAGCTCTAAAATATAACTGACACTAAAAATTCCTCTGCTGTCTCGGGTGCCTCAGATCAGCCAAACAAACTCAAGTAAGAATAAGGGTAAGATTAGAATTTGGGTGGTTCTTAGTCCAAGCCAAGGCATTCAGCATCTCGGTGAGGTGTGCAGCGTGGCTGCTGGCGAACTGCATGACCCTATAGTGGCACAAACAAATGGCAGCAATGTTAGGTGCATGCCAAAGAGTTTTAATCAGATTACAAAAATCCAATGGGGAATAAAGGAAATACGCTTGTTCCCAAGACAGTTTAGCACAATATTGACTTCTTTATTTGGCTGTTGTCAAATCAACCTGCTCTGGTCTCTCCCCATTTGGTATAATATAAATCTACCAATGCTTGCTAGCAATCACATATTGTCTTATTTAAACACCACACAAACAAGTTTGCATTGCAGTTACCAGGACCTGTCTATACTTTGTTTGCAAGTGTCTCCTCCCATGCTAATTTAATCAGTTCAAGCAGTTACAGAAAAAAAATCCCAACCCTGATATAAATGAATTTGACATTGGCAATCCTAACCTGACATGTTTAAACAGATAAAATATTTTCAGAGGAAGGAGAAGATGGGGTGGGCAGAAAGACCAACAGCAGATGAACCACAGCTACAAAGTCTCTACCTAACATGTTTGCATGTACAACAGTTTTTACCACAACCACTGAATGAACCAGGGCAGAAATAGCATGAGCCATAGCATGAGCCAGCTGTGCCACTCTGCACTGCTTGGCTGCTGTGGGTGAGCCAAGGCACATCACCTTGGTGGCAACACGTGCCTCAGGTGAACATCTTTCTACCTTTTTATAAACTGTTAAAATAAAGCTGAAGGAGTAGAAACAAGACCTAAAGAACCTAAAGCAATATCTAAAGCAACTACAACTGGATCATAATTAATTTATTCTTTATATTTGATGTTTCCTAGACTTTTTGGAGCAAGTGATTTTTTCTTTTTTTTTTTTTTTTTTTTTTGAAGACTGCAGTAGAATACATACCAATAATATACTTTTGGGTAATTTCACCTGAAACCCAGATGCTACTGCTCATGCCTTGGAGGAGAAATGTTTTTATGGGAATTATGGGCTAAGACCAGGGACTTGTAAGGAAAAAGAAGGTTCCATGGCAGAGTGGATTAATTATATAAATAAAAGCATCCTTTCCACTCCCAATGTTTTTAATTTTTTTGTTTGGTTGGTTGGGTTTTTTTGTCTGGGTGGGGGAAAGAGGGAATTGAGCAAAGAATGTTATGACTATTGACCTGAGACAGTCTCCTGGAAATAATCTAACAGCAGGGAACAGCAAGTCCTTTTCAAAACCAACGAAGCAAGAAAATGCTGTTGACCAAGCTACTGTGAGAGATTTGAGGGAGGGAAGATGGGAAAAAAAGATGGAGAAGGAGAAAGAAAAGATGAAACTAAGCTTTAGACTCATACTAATATTTCCTCCAAAAGAAAACCACATCTTTTCAAGGCCATCACTTTAATGCCATGTCTACAGTAACTAACCTTTGTTCCAAGGAAAGACGCTTGTTTTTCGTGGCAGCCAGCCGGCCTGCTTAGGCTTATAACAGCAGGATTTTTTGCTCACAGCATGCAGTGCTACATAGCCTTGGATTTTCCCTGATCTTTCTCTCCCTATAATGCCCTATAGTAGATTTGAAAAACAAGACAGTATTTCTGTATAATTAATCTATCAGTTCCTGCCCTTCTTCAGGGGCTCTGTCTTTTCAGTAAAAAGCCACTGAGACCTAGGAATTCTGAAATCTTCATGTTTATTTAAAAAAAAAAAAAAAGCTAGGGATAAAACCAAAATAAAACAAAAACTCAACAACCCTGGTCTCAAACACCAAACCAAAACGTATTTCCAGTCCTTCTGAGATGAGATCATCATGAGCCAGCATTGCCAGGACCATTGTCACTGTGAAATGACGGCCTCAGAGATCCTGAGGGTGAGGAGAACCTTGCTGGGATAGATTTTGTGCATGTTACCTCAAGATGCTACTACCAGCACCCATTGGGTCAAAGTGCTATAGCAAGGTTAGCCCTGGGAACACAGACAATGCACATGGTCAGTATTCGCTTTCCACAGATGCTTTTCCTCGACAAACCAGCTTTTTTTTTCAGAATAACAATGGACAGTACTGATACATTGTTGGATCTGCATCTAATGGTACTTAAAAACATAATAAAGTGCCTGACTGCTCCCTCAAATAAACAACATTCACCATCTCAAACAACTTAAGGATGACTGCAGATAAGACACTACCATGTTAGAGAAACTTCCCACTCAGGATTTTGGGTTTTGTTGGGGTTTTTTCCAAATGGTCTTTGCTTCTTTTTGTTGATCTTTCATTCCTTTTGTGCATGTGCACAGACAGAGTAGTCTCTCACTGAACTACAAAACCCTCAATGTTAATTCATCTTTTGAGTTAATCCGTTTACACTGAAAGCCAAGAGACTGAAATTATTGTTGTGGAGTGACAGTTATGGGCCCCATCAGGAACCCATGGCAGTGAATTTGACTTTCCCCATTCCTCATCATTTTCCCACATCAAGTCTGCTAATCTAAACTGTACATAAACAAAGGGGGGGTTTATTGTATGTGAGTGTTAGGAAACTCAAAACTGAAGCTGCGTATGAACTCTGGCTTTTATTTATGGCATTTGTTGGTGATTCAGACACTTTTTTCCCACCACATCATAAAGGAGAGTGGAATCCTGCTCTAAACTGTCAGAAATCATCTATTCTTATTACTCAGATATGTGTAGCCACTATTCACACAGGCCAACTCCATGAATAGATTAGTACATATTTACATTTTTAACCATGATATAGCACTTCAGGATTCTTTTCTAAGGAAGAATTCCTCGGTTAGTTCACGAAGTAAAAACCAAAACAGAGCAGGCGGTTTTAAGAACTTTGAATCTATAAAAGAAATTTCCTCTACTGTATCAAATGCAGATGTTCTGCCAAAGCACCAACACCAATGTGCAGAAAAAAATAAACAAACTACTGATGATATAATGAAGATACTGTCCCACATATTTAGGTATCAAATAAATAGCCAAGAAAAAGGTACCAAAAGAATACAGAAAAAGACAAAACAAAAACCCCACAAACCACCTTTGGGATAAAAGCAAGCCTGTGTAATGGGAGCCCAAAGGGTAATACAATTCAGAAAGCTGTAAGTGCCTAAAAATGAAGGCTTAGAATTAAAGTGCCTCTTTAGCCATAACTGTAGTGTCACTAACGTAAAGCTATAATCTTTTTTCCTATCTTCTCACTATTATCCAAGCACTACGTGTCAGTTAAGAAGATGTAAGAGAGCTGGAATTTTCAATAGGGTGGAAATCTTCTGCCACCTCTTTTCCTATACATAAGAATGTAAAGAATAAAATTACAATTTTGCCATGGCTTTTAACTAATCTTTGGTTTACTGCTGCTGTGACAACCTTTTAAGGAGGTAGAATGTGAAATGAAATGATTCTTTAGCAGTCTAGTAGACTGGAAGTATCTTGTATCTTTCTTTTTTTTTTTTTTTTTTTTACATCAAAAATAGCAGTTTCAATATTAACACCAGAAAGGTCAAACCCCATATCCATGATAAATGTGGAAAAGAAGCAGACTTGTTAGCAGGAAGGAAGGGATACCAGTTCAAGCTTCTGATACCTTTCTTCTATTTTGAGGGCTGGTAAATAGCGTGTAACTGCCTGGGGTCAGTTTGTTTTACAAATGCTCTGATCTATTATTATTTTTTATTATTATTATTATTATTATGGTATTTTTACTTATCTATTTTACAGAAGAGAAAATAGAGGCACTGCAAAGAGAAAAGATTTATGAAAAAGTTCCTCCTCATCCACAATTTGTCATTTTTTCATAATACAGCTCGTAGTCACACTAGTGTTTACAGCACCGTTATAGAGTAAAATACTAATCAGAGCAAGCAAGAAAGCAGAATATATCCATGTGTTAGCAGTCAAGCTCAGCCTACTGTTTCTTTTGATTCATGACTGGATATTTTAAAAGCTTCAGACTGAAGGCAGACTGGATTTAAATGGGATATCCAAATTTTGAACTGACCCAGTCTCCAGCGAAGGCCCATGAAGGAAGACCTGGAAGACCAGACACAACCCAGCTCAGCCATGCCCACTCTTCATTCTCTCGCTCTTTTGGCACACTGACATACAGACTGCTGAGCTGACTTCCCTATTTAGGAAGGGCTCTGCACACCAAGCCATTTTCAGGAAACAGTTTTAATTTTTCAAGCTGTTATACAAGCACCTTAATAACACAAACCAGTCTGTTTCCTTTTAATACAGATACTAAATTTTTCCAACCAGTATTTAAGAACCTAGTGCACAAGAACTACTCTCTCATTGACAGGAACTCTATTGAGCAAACAGTGCTATTTTACATGGCTTTCAAAGGGACAAGGGAGTCTTCCTTCTTCATCCTCCCTACAACTAGAGAAATGATTACTACAAGAGACAACTATCAAAAAAGAAGTTCCTCTCCTTAGGAAGAGCTTTCCAGCCACTGCTTAGCATGAGCTTGAGAATTAATTATGCTAGTCCTCTAACCATGACCTCCTCTATAGAATCCTGAAAAGGTTTGGGTTGGAAGGGTCCTCAAAGCCCATCCAGTTCCACCCACCCTGCTATGGTCAGGAACACCCTTCACTAGCTCAGATTGCCCAAAGCCCCATCCAACTTGGCCTTGAACACTGACAGGGTTCCAGAGGCAATCACAGCTTCTCTGGGCAGCCTATGCCAGTACCTCACCACCCTCACAGGGATTACTCTTCCTAATATCAAATCTAAATCCACCTTCTTTTACTTTAAATCCATCACTCCTTGTCCTATCACTCCACACTATTGTAAACAGTCTCTCTCCAGCTTTCCCAGAGTATCCCTTTAGGTACTGGAAGGTGCTCTAAGGTCTCCCAGGAGCCTTCTCTTCTCCAGGCTGAAAAAGCCCAATTCTCCCATCCTGCCTACACAGGAGAGGGGCTCCAGCCTTCTGATCATCTTTGTGGCCTCCTCTGGACTTGATCCAACAGCTTGATTTCTTTCTAGTTAGAGTTTACAACAAACATTTTCTTAATATTTCAGATCATTGATGTTTGAATCTGCATTCATGATCACTCATACGAGTTACACTACATCTTTTCCAAAGACACTAATTAAAGAATATCATTGGTACAGTTTCAAATATGCTAACAGCAAGACTCAACTTCTTATTATACTCTTAGTGTCTTACACTGGGCTTTGGAGGTTGGCTGGGGTGCTAAAACTAAAATGAAGAAGTGAAGTTTGGGACCCAAAGTGTTCTCACCCTAAAGTGTTTCTGTATTCTCTACTCTGAGGTAAGTAGACAATAAAATGCTTCAGTCACCCACAAGGAAAGCACTCAAACTGCAGTCATGCATCCATGCTTTTGGGTATTGTCTTCTGGTTCCTCAATTTCACACTTTGCTAGAAGCAAGCAGCAGCAGCAGCAAGTTTCAATTACTCACATCTAAAACACTTACCAATATTGATGAGCCTGAACTGTGCCATTTGGATCCCTGCTTCTGATACAGAGACAGTATCCTTTTGAATTTCCTTACGCTGTAAGCTATTTTGAACATAGCTTCCTGCATCCTAAGGAGACATATTAAAGCAGAAATATAGCAACTGACACATTACTTACTACAAACCACGTAAGTGTAGTAGCTTCTTTTAGCAAGGAAAAAGCATTTCTTTCTTTAAACTTGGAAGAAATGAAATGCATCCCCTGCTGCCATAAGCAGTGATGGAAAGCAACCTTTTAAAATACTAAGTGGTTGCTCTATTTATTCATATCCATGGGAATTACATGTTAGCTTGCCACATGCACAAATGGATTTGCATCTGTAAATTGCAAGTAGCTCAGTAAAGTTTACTGCAGCACAGTTAACTCATTTTTCGGCTTGTCAGTTCTTTTAGCATCACCCCCGTTGCCTCAGAAGATGGGAGTTAATCCAAAGGATCACTTACGGAAGCACAGTTGTATAAGGTGTTACTACAGCAACTCCTCAGTCGATAGCCCAGCAGCTCACTAGTACAGACTTCCTCCCTGGAGCCATTTCTACATGAATACAGGTCTGAGTTATTACAGTCCAAGTTAAATTCACTCTCTTATCTCACCCAGAAATAGCTAGTGATGAGGAACTCTTAAGTCCAGGGATAGCTTTTCTCTAACTTTATGTTCAGGAAAAATAATAGCCACATTCAGTATTTTACAATCAGCTATATTCCCCCATTTGCTCTCTTAATCCAAGAAAACAAAGAAACACTGAAACATATCTGCTGCTGGAGTTCACTCAACATTTCTATAATTAACCCTGCTGAGTAACTAATTTTAGAGAGGGTTGAATTTATTTTTTTTCACAGAGAAGGGAAAACAGATTAATTCCTTGGCAACAAAATTCTAATTAATCAAAAATGTGGCTCTATTCATTCTTAGCTTCTTCATTACAATAAAATATCAGATGTTTACCACTGAAATTATAGCCTCAATTCAATGCAAAATCAGGTGGCTCTTAAGATTTAATTATAAAAATAAAAATTAGGCTTATTGACTCTGCACAAGTGTTTATCTTGATCTGTGATTCACTGATTACAGAGATAAATGATTTAACATGAGGCAGGACATTCTGCAAACGACTGGAGAAACGTGCTTATCTCCAGCCCAACAGTCTGACAATCATCGCAGCAAACCATCCCCATGTCAACAGCAGAGAAGTGGCTCTGTACCGCCTCAGCTTCATTCAAGCAAAACAAAACCCCAAAATTTTCAAGAGCAATCTGGCTTGTCTATAAAGGCCACTTAAGGCACTACTTACACTACCACCAAGGTCATTGCCAAGAGGTCTATTCTCAGTACCTATTAGCTTCCATCGTATCTGTTCTGATATAAACAGTAGTTTTCCACGCCAATACCCCATTCATCTGACTCTGTTTTCTTTGTGAGCCACATTGCTCTTCTGTTAATAACAATGCAAATGTGCCCAGGACAGGGAAGCTTTGCCTTTTCATAATGTAATGAACCTGTTCCTGACTGTATTTAACTGCTTAAAACTTGTCCATTGATGCTAGTTTGAGCATACTGTAATTTCTAGTGGAAAAATGCTGAACCTTTCCTACCTGGTGATGTCTGTCTCCAATCATGCTTTTGCATGAAATCCAGCTGTTGAGAAGTGAAATAAAAAACAGCAGCAGTGCTGGCTTTTCTATTTTTCTGTAGATTTCTTTAACCTAGGGGAAAGGATAATGGAGAGATGTGTCTGAACGTTGGTGTTTCCCCTCCAGACAAAATACACCCCAGATTTCACACTTACTTCATAGAAAGATAGTAATTTGAATAGGCTAAGAAAGCAATGGATATGCTGGCTAAATGCATAAAAGAAATATGTATTTTTGTGCCTGCAAACTCCAGAGACACTGAAAAACTGAGCAGTTAACATTTATTCCACAAACTTCACACGTCTCAGGCCTCTAACTCTGATAAGTAACACCTTCCCTCAGGCTTTTTAGTCTGCTTCTAGAATTAAGTAGCTACCTCTGCCCCATTCCACAAAATTCACATGGAAATCCTCCCTACTAAGATGCTTGAAGTATTTCTCTGCACAGGGGAACTGTGACTTCTCTGTCCTATCTCCTTCACATGTCCTAAGCCACCAGGAGAATATTCCCAATTCTTCTGCAGAAGCTCTTTCACCTGGACAACTTAATTGGCTTTTTATTAGGCCAGGGAAAGACAGACATCATAATTGGAAAGTGAGGGCATCCACCTGTCATTCTTAACCTACACCAAACAATATACAGGTATTTTGTGTGAAAAACTCACTGGAGACAAGGAAATACCTTCTCACAGATACACGTGCCATGATAGACTCCAGCACTTTTTCACTCTTTGGCCCAATATATTTTATCGATATCATTTATCCCACAGAAAATTTAAACCAATCCTAGGCATAGCCAGAGGCAGCTGTTTGGGTGCCTGTGCAAGCTGGAAGGAGCTTGCCTAGTGGGAAGTGTCTTGGTGTGCAGGGACACCCTCCACTAGCCCAGGTTGCCCAAAGCCCCATCCAACCTGTCCTCTAACACTGTCAGGGATCCAGGGGCAGCCACAGCTTCTCTAGGCAGCCTGTGCCAGGGCCTCCCTGCCCTCACAGGAAAGAATTTCTTCCCAATATCTAATCTAAATCTCCCTTCCTTCAGCTTAAAGCCACCATCCCTTGAACTAGATGGTGTTTAAGGTTCTTTCCAACCCAAACCATTCTATGATTCTATATAAACTCCACAGGTAAGGATTTTAGAAAAATCTAAGCTCCATTTTCAAATAAGCATCCTAATTGCTGAAAAATCTTTCCTTGTGCATTTTGTGATTGTGAACAGAATATCCAGTCTTCATATAGTTCAGCTGATGCTCCCATAATTCAGACAAGAAACACCAATAGCTGGGCATAAAACCAACTGGTTGCTGTCTGACCCTACAAGACAAACCTTCTCACACCACCCCAGAGGATCTGGACCTGCTGGGTGCACATACACACCACCAAACATATGACAAAGTTTGCCAAAGAAGAGGCTAACAACAAAAAGGCAGCCCTTATCTGAGAGGGTGCAAGCAAGCTTCCTCCAGGATAAAAGGCCCCAGAAAAAAAGGTATCTCCATGACTGTTAACAGCCTGTTATACTTCATCTCACAAATGCAATGTGCCAAGTGTCTTTCCAGGCCCCTGTCATTTTAATGGATAACTCTCCATTGTGGCTAAATACTGCATCAGTCCCTTCAGAGGAAAAAGGAGCAAACTCCCCAAATCGTGTATACCTGACTGACAGGCCAGGGTTTGGAGTACAGCCAGGAAGGAATTCACAGTGAAAACCCCAGTTAATCATAATCTTCACTGGATGCAAAATTTCCCTGTGTCAGATTATTCAGAAGAAAAAGGGTTCTTTGTTAGACCACCACACATTTTCCTGCATTCTCCACAGGGGGGGAACAAAACACAACAAGATAGCTAAGAAATGAATATTCAAATGCATTGAAGTTTCTTTTTTCCCTTTGTATCTTCACAAAAACATATCCTCAGAGAATTATCATTTCTTTTTTTGCTGCCAAGCAAAGCTAACTGGATTTTATTTTGATGGGCACACTGCAATGAGTATTTATCATCCTCTGTGCCGCCTTGGAGCATGAGCATTATTACTGCATCGTACTGTCTATGCCAACAAACTCCTCTGGAATACTACAATGCCCAGAGAGCAACCAAAATGTGTTTGTCTAGTTATTAGCCTTAATTGCTAGGCTTCTCGCAGGAATACAATGAAAAGGTAATAAACACAAGTTACCTTTATTAATAGAGGACTAAGTTATTTTCTCATACAGGTTCAGGTTAATGTAGATTTGACTACATACTTTTTTCCCAATAAAAATATTTCAAAAGAGTGAAAAATGGCTTTAATCTTTTGGAGAAAACACACTCTTAAAACCTTGGTATTAACAATTTTTTTTTTCATTTTACTTGACTTCTGTGATATCTTAATCCAAACCTTCACTGTAAGGCTTTGCTAAGTGTCATTTAACAATCATTTTAAGTAACAAAAATTGTTAATTAATCACAGCATGAAATTAAACCGATTTTAACAATAAGAATTACAAATAACTTTTGAAAAATAGCACTCAATGTTTTACCTACAAAATAGTACTCAGTTATTTTATAAAGGAAAAGGTACAGAGCTCAGGAGCCCATTGCTGGCAGGTGGTATATATTTGAAAAGTCTATGAACATAAGGATCAATTTAGTCATTCTTCTTCCTCATTCTCTTCACTCACCTCTGCCAGCTCTAGTTAAAATTACAAGCTTGTGTGTCATCAGAACTTAAAGCACTAAGTATTTTCTACTAATAACAACAATTTTGCAAAAATCTGTCCTCTCATAGGTCAGAATTACTTCCTAACAGCAGCCTAACAGGCTTCCAAGCAGGGAGTAACCTCAGCTGGGATTTTAACAAGAACAACACAGACTAGAATTTAGGAGTAAAACCCTCCTGACCATCTTCTGTTTGCTGGAGTTGTCAGGTGTGTCAGCATTTGCTATGCCAGCAAATGATACCTTGATAGATTCATGCAGAGAGATTTAGTGAGAAAGTTATAATGAACCTCTGAGCATATTTAAGCAAAAACAACTGCCAGAAAATAAGGCAAAGATAATTACTGTTGACATGTTTAATCCCTCTGTGGTCGGTGAAATAATTCAGCTTGGTTAAGATGCTACATACAGAATATAGAAGAGTGTTTCAATAGAGATGGCATTTGGAACAGAAGATGGCAGGTGCAAGTAAAGTTTATTTCAGATATTATGGGCTTTGTGGTGGATTTACTGGTCTCAAGCAGCCTTCTCTTAGGGGAAAAAAGAAAAAGGTTATCTGTGCAGTGATGAATTAATTCCTCTACACACAGAAGACACAGGAAAACTACCTAATGGAAAGAAAATTCTGTTTTCAACTCATAACAGAATTTAGCTTTTAATTGCACATAGAAGAAACTCAGAATCCCCTATTCCCTTTATGCCATTGTTATGCAAGCTATTTCAAAGAAGTAAGGAATTTTTATTATCCATTCCACAGGGTGGAATCCACAGTACAGAACTAATAGTCTGGCTTTCACATGTACTTACTACAAGGAAGAAGAGATACAGGGTATGTGGGGCAGTGTACCTTTGAAACAGCCAGACTTCTACAATTGCAGAAGGTCGTTCAGTAAGTAGTCCTTTCAGCTAGAAGGGAGGAAAAAGGAAAGCTGAGTCCCTGTTCAATGCGTTCATAAGTCCATCACAAACTTAGAAATAATTATAATGCACACTCATGTCCCAGTGTATCACATGCCCATCGCTGACAGCCGGCAAATACACACCTCTTGTGGACAGGATTACTCAAGAGCAGGCTTAAAAGAGTTAGTCTGGCACAAATGAGCTATCAGAAGTTACAGCAAGAGAGCCTACAGAGCAAGAAGCACCTTAGGATGAGAAGGTGGCTCAGGTTACAAAGGAAAAGTTGGCCAGAAGGTTTAAATCAAGACATGAAGAGCAAATTCAAGGAATCACACAGTCCTAGGAGGGTTGGGAGGGACCTCAAAGCCCATCTAGTTCCAACCCCCTGTCATGGGCAGGGACACCCTCCGCTAGCCCAGGCTGCCCAAAGTACCGTCCAACCTGGCCTTGAACACTGCCAGGGACCCAGGGGCATCCACAGCTTCTCTAGGCAGACTGTGCCAGGGCCTCACCACCCTCACAGGGAAGTATTTTTTCCTAATGTCTAATCTAAATCTCCCTTCTTTTAGTTTACTCTATTTCCCCTTGTTCTGTCACTACAGTCCTTTTAGGTACTGAAAGGCTGCAAGAAAGGTTTCAAATATAATATGGCAGCACAAAGATTCAAGGAAAGAAAAAAAAGCATTGAAATGGAGGGGTTTTTTTCAACTAGGAAAACACTGTTAAAGTTCTTCAAACAAGTTCATTCCTGATGTAAATAAATCCTCTGAAACCAGTCAGTTTACACTAGAGGAATATTTACTCCCTGGAGCAATTGCAACATTCTTACAACTACGACAAACAATTCAACACAAGAATATCTTGAGTATTTTCAGTTGAACCAGAGGAGTAAAGAGTGTCTGTACATCAGTGTCATCTGTTCCATTCATCCTACAGTACAAACTATTGACATGCCATTAACATTACATCTGTCATCTCCCAACTAAAGCACCAGGGTGGGTGTGAAGGAAATGGTGTAAGAATCTGCATTTTGAACAATCATTAACTTTTGGATGTATCTGTACAGTAGGAATTCTTTTGAGTAGGAACTTGGATGCTGCTTTTTGGCGAGAACGGAATGAAATCAGGCCTTAAAGTCAGCTTGAAGAATCCACGCTAGGTTCCACTATAAACACTTGACAGAAGAAATACAAAATAAATAAGTGGCTTCAGTAGCACAACCACTTAGGGAAGTAAGATCTTCCTAAGGGTCCTACAAATAACAATGCTTTTTTTTCTTTTTTTCTTTTTTTTTTTTTTAATCCATCACAGAAAACATTCTGGCAGGGAATTAACTTTTTAGCCAATTTTTTGGCTGAACAGTAACATCAGATACTACCTAATACTAATACATGTGCTTGACCCATATGCAACAGTATCCTCTGCAATATCACAACAGAGCCTGTGGTGCTGCCTGGTTCTATGGCAGTAGCACTCGAAGAGCACTTCTTTTCAGTAGATCCCAGCTGAGAATCAATACCTTCACAGTCCCCCCTAACTGCTTGGTTCATACACTAACAGCATCGACACTTCTTATCTGATATCTGTCTGTCCCTCATCTTTATTACTCCTGTCTCATCCCCTCTGAGCATTCATCTTCTCACCTTCCTTTCAATCATCAGCAAAATGCATCTAACAAAGAAGGTGGGTGAGGGGTGCTGAAGCTTGCAGCGTAGATCCCTAGAAGACCAAGGCATGCAATGTGTCTGCAGGTTCTGTGGAATTATATATATATAGTGTGGCTTCTGTCATTACTATAACAGTGTCTTTTCAGGAAGAGTTGACCCTGTATTTTAGCTGACCCATGAATTTCTGACTCCAGCAAGTCAGGTGGAAAGCGTACAAAGTAGTAAAAAAAAACCCCAAACTAAAAATCTAATCCTCTAGTTGAAGGACATGAATCAAACGGGTCTTTACTCCAACTTATACTTTAGATTTGGATCAGGTAATAACATCTCAGTGAAAGACGTGCCTGTATGTTTCTCTTGGGCAAGCAGAATTCCTCTTTATTTCCCAAAAATATCTATTAACTTGGGCAGCCATAAAGCTCGACTTTTAGTAGATATAACTAATCTCTGAAATGTTGAAAGAGCAAAACTTACATTAAATACACTAAAATAATTTAGATACTATTACCTGTAAAATGTTTGACAACAAGGAGTATAATGCA
This sequence comes from Gallinula chloropus, assembly GCF_964237585.1. Lineage (NCBI taxonomy): Eukaryota > Metazoa > Chordata > Aves > Gruiformes > Rallidae > Gallinula > Gallinula chloropus. Next base: position 18,509,619 of record NC_140088.1, on the reverse strand, counting down.
TTTAAAGCATAATCATGCTCTTGACAGAATACTCCAAACTCTGAGCTCCATATGCTCAGCACCAGTGCTTACAAAGTGCCCCGCTGAACCTCGGACGTGTTTGATCTTTGACACAGATTTCTGTGGCACTACTTTCTCTTCCTAATAATTCTTAACAGAAATATAGCTACAGAAGAGAAGTACCAAAACACTCCATCTCTATTTCTTTGTACCATGTTATTAATATTCTTCCAGTGTAGTTTCTGGTGCATACATTATGTTTTAATTAGCATTCTCTGAAATTAGCATGCCTGAAAAAGGCATTTGTTTGTTTAGGAATCCAGGTTTCCATCATGGGGCTTTTGTTTCCTTCCCAACCTTCACCTCAGTTTGACCAGCTGATTTAATTTGCCTAATTTTAAAAGATAATGGAACAACTCAAAGCAAATAAACTGAAGTGAAATTGAATCAACTCATTCAATAATATGCCTTAATATGATTTAATTTTACGCAGACTAATGAATACGAAATTAGGTAAGGCTCGAGCAACGCACACTGCAGCGCCTTTTGGATGAGGCGCCGCCGCCTCCTTTTGCCAGCGCCCCCCGGGGGCCGTGGCCGCCTTACACTGCTCCCACGCCCAGATTTAGAGCTGCCAGAGACCTCGCCCCAGCATTTCTCCCTGCAACCCCACCGGTTCCCAGGCAGGCGAGGGGCAGCGGTGATTCATTCGGGTATCCGACTGGGGAGGGGTATGCCCACTGCAGAGCTGATCTCACTGACCGCCTGAGCTCTGCAGACTACACGCTGCTCCCTGCACAAGTATCAGATGGCAAAAACACACGAGATCACTTTTAGACATTGTGGTTTCTCTGTCCGCCACGATCACCACCCCCTTGTCCTAATTTCCCTATTCTTTAAAAGTTTTTAAAAAAAATAATTTACAAGCCTTTTTTGTTGTCATACACTGTTTTGCTGGGTAAATATGACACGAGTGCAGCCTGCAAGCCCGTCTCCATGACTTAGCATCAGCGTCTGTCGTCCTGTAGATACCAAGTAGTAAGAAGTCTGACCTCTAGTGAACCCCAGTGCTTACATCACTTCTGCAAGAGACAGTCTTCGGTTATCTTCAGGCTCTTGAAAACTTTATTCATAGCTCTGAGATGAAGATATATTTTTGTTACAGAAAAACCCAGAGCAAAGATGCAAACAACAAAAGGATAAACATTATAACTTTAATTACAACAGATTTTTGAAGTGCCTAGAGAGATTAGGTACAGAAACGTCTGAATAAAGAAAAAGCTATGGTTTGACTACTACATTGTCCTTCTGAATCTGCTCTGCCTTCTTTTCATTATCAATACTTAAACCATATCAAATATTTTATCAAACTACTGAGAGATTTCTGAGGTATTTCAGGGTGTGCTTATATCACAAACCTCTTGAGTACAAGCACACGCCTGCAGAAGACTGCAGGTTTGCCTAGTACCCATCAAGCATTAGAATTAGGGTATACTTAAAATATATATATATATCTATTGCCTTCAAAATTTGCTTGAATAAAGGAAACATTGCAAGAAAACATGACAATTGAAAAAGATGTATGCAGTACTCACAAGGATTCCCACCAGCAATATTTCAACTAAGGAATCAAATATATCTAACTCGAGATATTGTCCTGCAAAGTTTCCACAAGTGACTGTTGCATAGAAATTCATAATTCCAGTCCTAGACAGAGTCATGCCAAGTAGTTGCTTGAGGAAAGGAGCCTAAACTTGCCAGAACAGTCAGGCAGAGGGGCAGAAGACTGCATCAAGTTCCATTTTCTTAAGACTGTACAAGCCACAGCATCTTTTAAATTCACATACCATCAGTGATTTTTTTTTTTTTTAAACTTCACATTCAGAGATTTAATCACATCTCTCAGAATGGCAGAGGCTGAAAGGGACTTCTGGAGCTCATGTTGTCCAACCCCCTGCTCAAGCACGGCCTCTTGCCCATCAGTGTGTCTGGATGGCTTTCGAATATCTCCAAAGATGGAGATTCCACCACCTTCCTGGGCAGCCTGTAAGGGATCTTACCCATAGAATTACCCTCTAAGAATGATTTCAGTAATTTGTTTTATGTGAGCCATTAATTACAATTTTGCTTGACAGAAGCACAGCATCACAGGCACGACGCACACAAGATGTTGAACCTTGTAAAACAAATCCGTTATTGACAACACATGTTCAAACAAGAAGTACAACTCTGAGTGGAGCATGCAAAGCAAACCAGATTAGCGCTTTCTTTGGCATAGCTAATGCTGTTACAGGAAGAGCAAAATACCTACAGGCAAGACAAGGAGGCATGCTTGGCTAGAACAGAGGCACTAGAAGCACTTCAATTTACCTATTCTGCACTTGTTTACTACCTTACATATAATCCTAGCTTATCATTCACTGGATTTGGCTAAACTACTAGGCTATATCAGATATACTCTTTAACCCATATGATGATCCTTCAAGTAACTCTTTAGTTGAGGTAGCATAGATAAATCTACACATCACCCTCCAACACCGATTGCTGCCATCAGGTGATAGATCAATTCAGCACATTACTTGAAACTAACAAACATCCCACATGAGAATCATCACAAAAAAGTGTCAGGGTTACACACCAAGACCTATTCTTAACCTGGTACTGGTGCCTCTGGTTCCCAGTCAGGGCCATGAAGCTTCTTATGTTTTTGCTTTTCTCTTTAAAAGGTACCTAGCAGAGAACTTTAGTGCTGCTTCTTGTACACAAAGCTACCAAGAGCAACTCAACCAAGAGCAGAGAGAAATAGAAACAGGTTAAATTGATATCTTCTCCGTATATTTGTGCAACCCCCAAGGGCAGTACCATAGTAAGGAAGACCACAGAAGCAGCACACAAGTTACCAAGAGACTAATTATTTGTGTATCTATAATAGTGTTTGCAATTCTCTTAGCCTTTGCTTAAAAATACTTGATACTGTCAAAAGGGACAGATTTTATGGCTGAGTCTAGCAAAATCCCCTCTGAACAAAGGGCATGAGAGATACTACCATGTGTTTGAACAGAGATAATGGCTTCTTGGCTAGGGGATAAGAATAATTTCCAAAGCTCAGCATAAATGAAAAAAAAAATAATCAAGTGACAGCTTGAATGTAAAAGACTTTGTTTTTCCTCTAGTTTGATTTCTGAAACACATGTATGCATTCACTGCTCATCTGAGTAACTTCAACTCCAGCAAGCATGATATTGCATGGGATCAAGCCCGAAGGGAAAAAAATCAACCCTTAACCATTTCTGAAAATTTATATTTGCATTTCTTGAGAGGCAACACGCCATCTCTGTGTTACCAGAGCACACAGCTACACTTTCGAGCATGACTTTTATAAAAATAAGCCCATATACAGAAACTACATGAAATTGTGAACAAGGAAAAAGAGAACACATCCACCCAATGCTGAAACTCGCTTTTTATGGTGAGGCACATACGTTCAGCTGGAGAATAAACTTTGGCTGCTACACATTTGGCAATACCAGGGAGTGAAGGTCACCCGGGTAATTCTTTAATTTGAATTTCCGTGCTTCCAAAGTCTTCCTTACAGAAAACTATAGTTACATCAAATAGCTTTTGTCTTTATGCACTCCTAGCGCTAACACACACACACACACACACACACATACACATACACACACACACACACGCAGAAGCCCGAGGCGGGTTTGAATCCCAAGTATCTACCTACGAGCCAGAAGCGCTGTGATAAGCGGCACAGCCCCTCAACACCCTCAACACCAGGCTGCTGCTGGATCTTATCTCAGGGAGTACTGAGAACGCCCCTTCGCCACGGAGCCAGCAGCCAACCACCCCGTCCCACAAAAAGCCGTGAGTTCGGCAGACTTTTTTTCCTTCTCTCTTTGGTAAGAGCGTTTCCCCCGAGCTAAGAGCAGGCGCGTAACTCGAATCCGTAGTCAAAAGCAACCTGCACCACGCTGGGGGAAGCCTTCCCCGGGTTCCCGGGCCGTACAGCCTGGAAGGCTGGCGGGCCCCCCCGTCCCTGCCCGCGGGGCAGAACGGGGCCCGGGGAGGAGGGCGCCTGCAGCACGACCACATAGTTTGTTGCTTTAAATTGTGTGAAGGCTACGGGACCCCAAGAACGGGCGCGCCAGAGCCGCAGGCGCCGGCACTGAGGGACGGGCCCACGGACAAGCGGCGGTAGGTAACTAGCCCCGCTAAAGCAGTAAGCGCTCCGGGCTCAGTCGCGCTAATCCCCTCACGCCAGCGGCCGTTGAGGGAGGGTGGCGGCGCGTGCCCTCACCGCGCGCCCCGGTTCCCGCGCCGCCAACCCGCCAAACCCCCGGGCCGCCCCGAGCGCCGACTTCCCCCCGTCCCGCGGCGGTGGGAGGAGGAACGGCCGACAAACGCCGCGCTCCCATTGGCTGCGCGGGGCGGAGGACTGCGAGGTGATTGGCTAGGCCTCTGCCCCCTCCCCCCCCCCTTTCGGCGGCTCAGCGGGTTGAATTCAAATCGGCACCGGTGGCGGGACTGGACCGGGCGGACGGGGCAGCGGTGGCACCGCTGCTGCCGGTGGGTGGCGGCTGTCACGCGTCGTGAGGGCGGCAGCGGGCTAAGCGATGGAGCGAGAGCAAAGAGAGAAAAGCTCTCTAAGCGCGGTCGTGGCGCCAAAGGTTTAAACCGGATCCCGGAAGGGTCCCACCCGCCCGCGGCGACCAATCGACGGCCCTGCACCCTCGGCGGCCGGTGCGGCGCGGGCGGGGCGGGGCGGGGCTGGGCCGTTGGGCGGCGGGCGCGGGCCGGGCTCAGAGGCGGGAGGCGCCGAGACGTCCCCGGCGGCAGCGAGGGCGGCGGGAACCAGCCAAGGTGGGTGCCACCGCCGCTTGCCCGCCCGCCCGCTGCCCTGTCGTGCGGGGGGCGTCCCGCCGGTTTCTCAGCTAACGCTGTAACCTCCCGTCCCGCAGGACCGTCGGGACCTGCGATGCGGAGCGCCGCGGCGGGATCGGCGGGTGTCGCCTCCTGAGGCTGCGCGGCGGCGGGAGAATGCAGCAGGCGGGCGAGGAGATGGGGACCGGCGACAAGGTATTTCCTCCGTTCCGCCTCGGTTTCCTCCGTGCCTGCTCCGCTGGGAAAGCAAACGAGCAACTACCCCCGGGGGCTGCTGTCGGCCGCGGGGGCAGTGGGGTCGGGTCGGCGGGGCCCTGCCGCCCGTGCCCGGCACGGTGACAGCTCCGGGGTGCCCGTTCTCAGCCCTCTGGAATCGCCGTGCGCGGAACGAAGGCGAGCGGAGCCCGTGGGATGGCAGTAATCCCGCGCCTTTCGCCCCCGCTGTAGCTTCCACCCTGAAGAAGATGACCTAAAACTTTACCTGGCGACCTTTACCCCCCTCCCCCCCCCCCGATTTGGTAACGAGCAGAACTTCCTGGGCCCCCTGCTCTTTTTATCCGTAAAGAAGATGTTTCGCTCCGTCTTTGTTGGTCTCTGCTACAGATTAACACTCGTTCTGGCTGTATTTTCCCTAGAGGGAAAGAAAAGGAAAATTACCTCAAGGATACCAGGGTGCCCGTGCCTTAAGCTAAAGGCGCAGTCAAAAGAAATGGTTTCGGGGGAAGGGTTTGTTGGTTCAGAGTAAACCCGCAATCTTTGACTCTGCACTACCCAGAAAATGCCATTGATTGCCATCCCACTGAGCCTGGTACCAGCAGGCAGGGTGGGATAGTGCTTCTGGTTTTTAACACCCTGGTTTTCTCTTTCTCTTGGCATGTAGGAAAATCATTCTTCTGAGCCATACAGGAGCATAATGAAAACGCCTTTGAAACAAACAGCTACCTCGCATTCAGTCTTGACAGAGATACAGCCAGACTGTCAGCCTCTAACCACACCCCCAAAACCAAAAGAAATCCTTCCAGCAGATCCATGGACACCTACTTCAAACCTGAAAATGCTGATCAGTGCAGCTAGTCCTGAGATTAGGAGCAGAGAACAGAGAAAGGAACTGTCAAACAACACAAGTGAGGTCTTACAGGCAAAACACTGTTTGCAGGTATGTTGTAAAGATGTCTTCTTTATTTGATGGCTTGTTTGGGTTTGTTGGGTTTTTTTATTAGCTGAAGGCTGTTTATTCAACACAAAAAAATATACATTAACATACTACAACAGTTTTGACTTTGGCGTATTTACCAAATGTAAGTAAAGATACTGTCTAGTTACATGCAACAGGTAATGTGTCAATGGCTTTATTTCTCAAAGGTGAGGGCAAAGGGAAAACACCAGGCCTTTGACAGTGCTTGCAATAAAGCTGTTGAATACCGATGTTTACATACTGTATAAAATTCCATATTCTCTTTTTCTTATTCCCATGTAGGAGCACTTATCGGGAGACGAATACGAAAAATCTCAACCAAGTCGTAAAGAGAAAAGTCTAGGGTTACTGTGTCATAAATTCTTAGCTCGATATCCTGATTACCCTAGCCCTGCAGAGAATATTTACATTTGCCTGGATGAAGTATCTGAAGAGCTCAGTAAGTTGGCATATATGGTGTTATATATAATTATCTACTTCTTACAAATGTGCCAAGGGCCTACCATTTGTGTTAGCACATTTTTGCTCTGTTTCCAGTGCTTCCTGTGTATTTGTCATCTTGTTGAAACCCAGCTTTAAGCTCTTAATTCCTAGAGCAATTATTTTAAAAAGCTGCAGTTTCTTCAGTGAGCTGAATCAAGAAACTCTGAGTTTCATTTAATATTAAATGTCTAAATCATTGCCGACACCACAAATAACCAGGTGCTGTTTTTCTGAATATAGAGATCATGATGAAGATTAGTGGTTGGATTTTTGCAGCAGGAACAAGCTCTTCTCAAGCTGAACCCACAACTTCCTTTCCAATCATGACATCAAAGCAAAAAAACTATTTTCTGCTCTCTATGATAATTGCAATTTCTCATTTTATACCCCTATTTTTATATTGCACTAATGATCTACTGAGAGTCTAAGCTTTTAACATTAAGCCAAAGCTTTTTTTTTAATCAAAGAGCTATGAAATTACAGTATTCTACAGATTCTGACACTGATAGGAATTATGAATCATACTGATATAAAATTTTAGGTGTCATTATATCTTCACAATATATTGGACACAGAAAAAGAATGACTTGCAAATTAACAAAACTTCTATTTATACTTTGTACAAAATAACATCTCTTCTAGAAAATGTCTAGTCAAACCCAAGAAATTAGTATGCAAAAGACAAAAGGACAGTGTGTTCATAAAATAATGTAAAAAAAAAAAAAGGAGTTACAAACCAGTTGTCTACTGTGTGTTTCCAAGTTTATTTAACGAGACAATCTAAAATCAATGCAATGAATAATTAAAATTAGTTTGGTTGGTTGGTTTTTTTTTTTTAAGCTGTATTGAAACCCACCTAATGGCTTTTATGGCAACAGTAAGTTTTTTATTTTTTAAGGAATGTTGTAAACCAAGTAGAACCATGGAAAAGCAAGTCCTTCCATATGTAAGGCAAGAATTGTTTTCCTTGCTGGCAAGATCCGTGAGGGCTATTTTCAGAAACCTCTAACCAGGAACTGGCAAAAAAGAGCTTAGACTTAGATTAAGAGAAGGGAGACTGGTGCCTTCTCTGTGAAAACCATGTTTCAAGTAAGCATATGACATAAGATACATAGTAGAGGTGTCATGGTCTCTTTTAATCTTTTTTTCAGATGTCGAACGCAGGCGCATTTATGATATTGTGAACGTGCTGGAGAGCCTACACATGGTGAGCCGCCTTGCCAAAAACAGATATGCTTGGCATGGGCGGCATAATCTCTCCAAAACCCTGCAGGCTTTGAAAAAGGTTGGAGAAGAGAACAAATACACACAGCAAATTCAGATGATCAAGAAAAGAGAGTACGAGTATGAATTTGATCTCGATGGTGAAAGAAACGAAGACACGCCAAGATCTTTCAGCTTAAATGAACATTCAGAAATTTCATTTGTTGAGCTCCCAGGAATGGAATTTCGTGCTGGTAATAATTCTCTCTAATGCCAAGAATAATAGGTGCTTGTAATGATAAATACCTGTGAACTTGGAAAAACATTTATTGGACTCTTTTGTTTATTTATTTTTTTCTGAAATGCTACTGCCTGAAAGGCACCACAACTGTCTGTGGGGAAAAAAAGTGCTTTGCACTCTTTCAGTTCTCTTTTTCATTCAATTCTTAGACCTATAGTTTTACAGTGCAAGAACAATGGGGCATCAGGCAAAAGTCTCCAAAAATACCCAACATACCATCCAACTGCAGGATTTATTACTGTGGGATGTTGTAGACGCCAAAAGGATAAATTACTCAATTTATTTTTAAATATTGTTAAATACATTGTATAGCCTGCAGTTAAGCATCTTAAAGAGTACAAGTTGTCAGACAATAGGAAATGTATATGGGGGAAACATCACCTTCTCTCTCCATAGTTAGTCTTGGTATACACCTAATTACCTGAGTCTTGCCGTGTAGAGACATGATTCTGGAGTCCACATTGGCCCTGCCTAGTTGCTGTGTTGTTTGTTCTTATAATTGTTACTGACAAATTTCTTCTTTTTTTTTTTTAATGTTTGTAGCTAGCGTGTCACTAAATGCTTTAATCCTTTCTCCTGTCTGCTGCAGCATCAGTGAATAGCAGGAAAGACAAGTCTTTACGGGTGATGAGTCAGAAATTTGTGATGCTGTTTCTTGTATCGACTCCTCAAATAGTAAGCCTTGAAGTTGCTGCTAAAATCTTGATTGGAGAAGACCAGTTAGAAGACTTAGATAAAAGCAAGTTTAAAAGTAAGTAAAATGCTGCTGTCGCTGTCTGCTTTTTGATCTTGCTCTAAATATCAAGTGTAAGCTAAACAGACTATTCTGGTACAAGTTTACATAGTGTATAACACTGTTACCTTTTTTCCTGCCACAGATTTATGTAAGCCTCTAAAAACTCAACTAAAGACCTTGTTTAGTTTTTAATAGGGACCCACTTGTGCATAGTGATTGATGCATAAAAAAAGAAAAAGTCTATTAAATCCTCTCTCCTAAAGTAATGTCAAAAAAGCTGCTTGTTGGTAACAATTTCTCTTTCCTCAAGCAGTCTGTCAAAGCTTTCAGCATCGTTTCATCAAAGATGGCCCAGAATCATGCAAATGTGTTCTGGTCATTTAATTTACTTGTTGGAAATCTAAAGAAATTCTGTAAAAGTCCTGTTAATAACTTACACGTGAGAGGAAGTGAAACCAAACACTGTAACTGCCAATTATTTCTTCATTCTTTTACTCTGCTCTCAGTTCCCTGCATGCTTCCCCTTCTTCCTCCCCATTGAAATGAAAAGGTACTTCTAGGTGTAGGCCTGTACATCAATAATAATCAGAAATGCTCCTGCTCTTGAGGCATCAAGAAGTAAGCATGAATTTCATTGAAAATTACTCCCTTGATTCTCAGACCCCTTCGTTTTTTTTCTGGCATTTTATCTATGTGACAAGAAAACTGCTCCTCACTGGTTTCAGTTCATCATTTCCATCATGGCAACATAGAGAGGGTGGGCTTTTTTTTTTTTTTTTTCAGTAGGGGCTTTTTGTTTGTTTTCATGCTTCCTCCATAACATCTTCCTCAGTCACACAATAAAAGCATTTTCAGCACGTTCCATCCATGTGTCCATATTTCAGGTATCACGTTTTACAGGGTTCTTGGTTAAGAAGCATAGTCCCCAGTTCCACGACATGCTGGACTCTATCTTCTCATTAGCCAAAGCTTTGGCCTTAAGCCAAAGCCACTTCTTTGCAGTCCAGAAGTCACTTGGCATTTGACTGCTGCCTAAAGCTTTTCCCCCATAGCTCAACCTGAAGAGAGTTAAGAGCATGCAGAGTTAATATCCTGTTGGATTTAATGTGCCTTTCCCCCCTAGTTCCCATATTCACCACTGCCTGTGCACACCTGCCTTGTAACCTATTTATTTTGACTATGGAATTGGTATAGGTTTGGCCATCACCCAGAACCTAACTTGTTTTGAAAATGTTTCTTTCTGTAGGTAGCATAATGTGCTCGGCGAGATTTCCTTTTCCAGATTGGTATCTATATCGTGCTGTTTTACACACAAACTTTCTAATGTGATAGGTTAGTTCATATTATTCCATAGTATAAATATCTGCTCCACAACATTGTTGTTATAAAAAAATTGTAAAGGTTTTTTCCTTTTAGCAGCTAAAAGGGCATTATAGCTATTATATCTGGTATTTCTTGTCAATTGGAATTGCTGTATTTTTCATTTATTTCAGCCAAAATTAGGAGACTTTATGACATCGCAAATGTTCTCAGTAGCCTTGAGCTTATCAAGAAAGTTCACGTTACAGAGGAAAGAGGTAGAAAACCAGCATTCAAGTGGACAGGACCTGAGGTCTTGCCTAATATTCAGGGTAGGTGTATGTGTCATTTCCTTTTGTTCTGCTGATGATTTTGATTGTTTCTTTGTTTTCCCTGCTGGAAATCTTCACTCTAAAAGACAGTAAGCTAAGCAAAAACGCACTAGTCACATCACCATCCTTGGTCCTTGACAGCGTAGCCCATGGCTACGTACTTCCACCTAACCAATGTGATTGCGTGTCCATTTTTGCTGCTGCTAGTACTTCAGTTATTGTAAGCCAGGCTCAAACAACTGCATATGACATGTATTTACTCTTTGGGGTTTTTTCTGCTTTTTAGATACAAAACTTGAAACAAGTTCTACGACCTGTCCCCCACCTGTTTCAGAACCCATCGCTTCCAGACAGCAGTGTTCAAAAAACCTTTTCCCTTCAAGAGGAAAGCAAAACTTCACTCGGCATCCTTCTCTAATAAAGTTAGTTAAAAGTATAGAAAACGACAGAAGAAAGATCCAGTCTGCTCCCACAAGTCCAATCAAAATCAGTGTAGGTATGTATCATTTTTCACTTGGATGTAGCCTTGCATTAAATATGGCTTACCGTATTAAATGGCTCACCATCTTCTAGGTGATGCAGATGTGTGGGTACACCTGCTTCCCACAAACATCTTAAGATCTCTCAAAAATAGACAAGAAGGGGAAAATACATATTGCCTCTAAAATCTGAGGCTTTACAAGACAGTGAAAAGCTAAACTGGTCTGTGTTGTGCACAAGCTCTGCAGTTGGAACACAGAAGCCCTTTCCAGTTTGGTGGACCAAATTCAGCGCACTGTAGAGAACTCTATCCCCCTCTTTCACATCAAATACAGGAGTGGCATATTACTATTTGTGGTGTAAAAGAATATTGAATCCCTTTTTACATCTCACTATCCTGACTTTGTGTAATGCCTTACCACAAACTTCAGTTTGTGTAGTGTAGTCGAGGCTACAGGTATTGTATCTTTGTCAACTGCTCTAACCCTGGTTTGTTGTGGATACCGTGCTTTAGATCTTGCTCTCCAGCCACTTTTGTATTGCATAAAGTTGCCAGAAAATTATCTATTATTATCTGGTTCTTTGTTGCATAAGGAGCTGAGGCTTTAAAATATTTGACATAGGCTACCATCCAATTGATTAAATCAAGTCTGGGCTGCAGTTTGAGGATAACACAGAGCCTTAGTGTCTTCTCATTATATGTGTATGCTACATTAAATAACTCAGTCTCCTTGAGACAAAATTTAACTTCTACATTTGAGGTACTAACAGTTTGCTTTTGTTCCCCCCCTCCCAACCAGGTATCGATCAAAATTTATCAGCTTTCCCAAGTAAAATGGCTCAGATTCCAGCAATTGCTAAACAGCAGCTAGAAGGACAATCAAAGTAAGTTTGCACAAGCATTAAGGTGAGAAGCTTTACTTTGTTGCTGGCCACTAAGTTAAATGTATGCTCAGTTTGAGTTGTGCAATAGCCTCCAAAAACCGTAACCCCTGATACTGCAGGCTGGTTTTTTCACGTTTCTGCTTAGTGGCTGGAACAGCAGAAGTTTCTCTAAGTCTTTGTATGGCAGAAAATAATTTGTCAGGACATGAATTTCTGCAAAAAGGCATTAAAATACATTTGGGCTTTTTGTTTGCTTGTTTTGGTTATCTTTAAGGAAAGTGATGAAAATGAAATTGTCAAGATCTGCTGTGGAATGTGACCTGTCATCACCTGAGGTAGTCCCCAAGCACGACCCTCCTGGCACCGCAGCAGCCCCTCAGCAGCCGGCGCTCTCACAGCCGCTGGCTGGCTGTCCCCCAAGCCACGGCGCAGTCTCACCAGTGATGCTACCTCATACTCCTTCTGGTGTGTCCTATGCAATATATCTGCACCCTTCCCAAGCCCACACTGTGACAACGTACAGCCCAAGTTTCATGTTGCAGCCTCTACCGTGTGCTAATGTAACTGGAATTAAGAGCGTTAACTCAAAAGCATTAAATAAAACAACCACTGAGGAAGGGGACAGTCAGATAGCTACAGATGATCCAACAAAGTCCTTGACAGCTAAAGAAGGACAGACTGTAAAATCAGAAACTTCATCACAGCAGTGCCTGAAAAGACCACAAGCATTACAAGAGAATAATTTAATTAAAAGGTGTAGATGTGATGAGGAAAGCTGTGATCTATCTCTGGTAAGTTACATTATTTTTAAAATGCTGTTTTATAGCTTAACAATGTTGCCTCCTACCCATTTTCAAAGTCATTTAGGAGCCTACCACTGTGTGTAGACTTTTTAAATAACATTATGCTTGAATGGGTGACATTCATCTGTTGTGCTCGCTGATGTTTGGGGGGGCTGGGTTTTGTTTGTTTACACACACATATGTATCAAATATCACATAAGCTTGCTGCTATTTGCAAAGCATCAGGCAGAATATCTAGTACACAACGTAACGAGTATCTTTGAAAGGCCAACCTAGGATCAGGCTATATTTTTGTCCTTGTTCCTCTGTCTTCCCCCTCCAAATATGCTGAATGCTTTAGTGTCTCTGTAAATTATTAGGCTGCTTTTAAACTGTGCTTGCCAAAACTGTCTTGAAATGTCAGGAGCGCTGTGTGATAATGTGTGGTGTCACACGTTATCCAGCTGTGAAGGAGCAAGTGGGCATAACATGGAAATGGTTCTTGTTGACTAGAAATTTTTATGGCACAAACCTGGGAATCAGGAAGCTTATTTTCCTAATTTTTAAAATTAATGAATCTCATTGTAGATGTGTAATTGAGAATGCTCAGGCTTACAATGTCTGTCTTTGGGTCTGCGTGTGCTTTTTTTAAAGCGAGAATCCATTAAGGAGGAAAGGCTACCTTCCAGTAGCTCACAAATGAGTGATGAAAAGGACAATTTCCAGGAAGAGAGACAGAACAAAACTGAAACAATAGAGCAAAACGTGGCAAGTTGCTATGACCAACATAAAAGAGAAGATATTCCAGAAGATGAGGACAAAACCAAACCTAAACAAGAGATACCTGTAGCATTTGCCATTCCTGCTCACGAGGTAAGCTTTGTCAGCCACCTCTTGGGAAACAAGCACCTGGAGTCTGCAAAAGAAATGAATTATACATCTACAGATTGCCTTTGGTTGGATTCTTTTCAGTGTGCTTTTAAAAATTTTAGTAAGAATGTAGGACTTTCTGTGTTAAGTGCACAAATGAGAGGACATGAAGTGACTTTAAGGCTCTGACTGGGATGAAGATCACAACTGAGACTAAGCAGGTGAAGGCAGGGTTGAGATTCCTTCATCCCCAGTCCCTTCCTTGTGTATATTTAGTCTTAAATACTTGGATTTACAACACAACCAAACAAAGCTCTCGTCATTGCAGAATTTGGTCCCCTGCAGTAAGGCTTACTACTGTAGAGAACCTGCATAAAGAAGTTCTGTTGGCAAAAACAGAATTTGGAAATGCAAAAGGATTGTCTTCCAGTATTTGTCTTCTGAAAAGCACTACTCAAGAATGAGGTGACATGATGATTACTGTGTCCAGATGTCTCTTCTTGTAGTTACAAAAAAAAAAGCATTCAGTATCAGGATTTCTCTTTAGTTTAACAGCAGTGTGTTCATCCCAGCTGGATTTCCGTTCCTCGGAGGGGATCGGCTGGGAATGGAGCCAGCAGACTTCTGCACAGTAGGGCAGTCTTAACCTCTGGAGTGTTTGTTGGGCCGGTTCTGTCTAATGCCCAACAGAAGGTAGTACAGGCAAGGAACACAGGGTGCTGAGGACCTGGAGGATAAAGAATAAGAACAAGGCAAGGGGTGGGGGGCACTTCAGAGAAAAATGTCTTTTTTTGGTTTATTATGTGTTTGGGGTAAAGGTCTATTGTCTTTTTTGTTTTCAGACTTTTTTTCCCTCCGGCTATCTTATTCCTCTTACTCAGTGCACCCACGGCAACAAGGCAGGCTTTTCTGATAAAGAGCAAGCTGGGATATGCTCCTTACAGCACACTACCTACAGCTCACCCATTGCTGGTGAGTACTGAATAAAGCAGCTGTACAGTTGCCTGGCTTAAAGGACTGTGGGCCAGATTAATCCTGCCGAGGTAACGAAATCACAGCGCTATGGCTTGAGTCTCAACTGTTAAACCCCCTTCAACACTGGATATTTCTGTTTCAGGTGTCATTCCAGTGACGGCACCTGAACTGAAAGCAGTGAACTTTCCTGCTTTTCATATAACACCCCTGAACATAATGCTGTCACCGACTTCTATAGCTGCCACACCTGTACTGAGCACCTCCTGTTTCAATTCAAGCAATAGCAGTTCTGCTCAAAATCCAAACTCTTCGGTTCTGAACTTCACGGTGCAACACGTAGGACTAATCCCTGCTGGTGTGCAAGTTCCTGCAAATCCTGTTCTTCAGCACCTGCCAGCCTCTTCACAACCAGAAAATGTTGGCCATCGCTCAGAAAACGTGAACTTGCAAGAAGAGAAGGTAAGTAAAAATAGATTGCAAATTCTTGACCGCGGCAGGTTGAGTGGCAAGTGGAGTTCAGCAACTCCTTCAGAGCAGGTAAAATTTTTCAATTTTTTTGTTGTTGTTCTTCTTTACAAATCAGCCCTGCTGCAGAAGAGCTGGCAGTGCAGGCCTGCATCAGTGCAAGGTAACTGGGTAGGAAGGAAGAACAAGTATCTTATTTGTTGTGGAAGTGGAGCCAGTTGGAAGATGACAGGATGTGAAGAGACAGCTCTCTTAGAGGGAGGATTTTTCATAGATTTGAGCTGACACTTAGTAACAAACTGTCCACTTGTTACTTGATCTTTCCTTCTTGTGACTCTCCCAATCTACTCCCAAGTTTTTTCATTTAATGTGTTGGGGTTTTTTTAAAAAGGAGTAGGACTGTGGAGGATTTAAAAGAATTAATTTTTTTTCCCCATGGGTTTTTCTGTATGTTTTGTGTAATACTGTATGGCCTAAGATCTGCTTGCCTTAATAGATGCAGCAAGGAGTCCAGGTATATCCTTCTCAGTAAAAAGCTGTTACACTTTTAGATTTCAGGAAAAAAATGAGTTTCCTAACAACATCCCGCAGAAATATAGAACTAGAATTCACTTTTGTTTTGTTTTTCCTCCCCTTAAATGAAAACAACTTTCTCTCTTCTCTTTAGCTTTCTGTTCCAAAGGAACCCCAAGAGCCCCAGAGAGTTACAGAAAACTTTTTCCGCACACCAGGAGGGCCCAACACGGTATCTTCGCTGTCTGCAAACTCAGAGGGTACCAACAGAACCTCTCAAGGAACTCTGTATATTCCTCAACGAAAACTTGAAGTGTCTGAAGACTAATTCTAGGACATCAAATTGCTGAATGTGTTAGCAGGCATAATTACTGGTAACACACTGCACACACCTTGGGCTGAATGATGGACAATGTGTGTTTTGGACATGTATTGGGAATACCTCAATACTGGAATAGCCTTAATTAATGCTTTAGGATTAAAACTGGCTCTTAATGAGAAAGTTGCTGTCTAATATTTTTTTCCAAAAGGCTTACCTGAAGTATTATAGCAACAAATTTATGTATCTTGTCAGGTTTTGTTGGGTTCTTTTTGTGTTGCTTTTCTGCTATGCAAAGTAAGCTGAAATTGCCTTTGTACATAAAGGTACAGTCTGTCAGTCAGTACGTATTTTGCACAAAGAAAAGTACTGTGAGTGTGTACATATTTTATGTCATAACAGAAAGGCCATGGTTAAAATGTCTTGCTCCTGTGTTCCATAATGCTCTTTTGTATAGTTAATTAAAAAAAAAAAAAAACAAACACAGCAACAAAAAAAGTTTCTTAATCAAGTTTTATGTAAGTTAAGAATTATTTATACTGTATTTTTAAACAAATTTGTTCAGATTAAACTTACATCAAACTCAAATTTTTGACTTTTTTTGTTTGATCACATTAAATTACCTGAGTTAAGTAATACATTGTATGTTCACTGGCATCTCTTTGGTTTCTTTTGTCAGGCAGGGGTGTTTGTCTTCCAAAGAAAGGGACAATGGAATTTCATCAGAAAGGGATTTAAGTAACTTGGTCTGACTTATGAACTCGGTGACTAGAGGACACATGTCATAAGAGCCACTAGAGGAAAATATATGTGTTAGGAAGTTTGGAATCCAGAGTATCTTTATCACCTGGAGCGTTCTGGGAAGTGCAGTGCAGACAAGACAGCAGTGAGAATTTGCAGGGTTTGGGCCTCAAACCGAACTGACCATCGTAGTAAGATCTGAAGCTGAACACTCCTTACCTTGTTTCTCCTCCTGCAGAGTTGGGGCCGGGTGCATGGCTTGCCACGCACACTACATCGCTTCTCTTGACACTGCAGAGGCTTCAAGCCTAAGAGAGATTTTGCATTTCATTTAGCCAGAGGCTTCATAACCATCTCAACCAGTTTGTGGCAGAAATGACATGTGTGGTAACTGAAGTAAAAGCTACCCACTGTTGCAGACACCTTATGGTCTGGCATGCAAGAGGAGGAAGCCCCCTCTCTTGGGCACATCCACACCATACAGGGCTGTACTGATCATTTTGGTATCTAGTTAAGCTCAGTCTCAGGTTCCAACTGCTCTTTCTCCCTCTTTCAATTTCAGATCAAACAGGTTAAGTCAAACCAACTGAATCTAAACACGTACAGCAGAGTCTCTTCTGTGCCGAAGGGAGAAAGGTGAAGCCTCATGCAGAGCACGCTCAGATGACAAGGAATGACTAACAAACTAAAGGAAAATAGAGCATCTCTGCCTTCCCAGGGGAGACCTGCCTGGCTGGCCAAATTAGGGCAGGAAAAATCCTAGCAAAGGCCAAGATTCAGGCTTAGACTGGGCAAAAAAAACATAATTAAACCAGCTAATACAGTAAAACTCAACTGGCTTGCTCTTTACTAATGCAAAATTATAACACAAAAAACACGTGACAGCCTAGGACCACTACTGCAGCACTCCCACACGAGGACAAGGGAAGAATAAAAGCTGGGAAACTTTCTCACTGCAGCAGTGAAATGATTTTTTTCCTTCTCCAAACTGGTAATGGGTATTTCCTTACACATGCTATCAATTTAATTCTAGAAGCATAACAGGAAAGACTTACAGAAACCTGCACTACTCAAAGGAAACCTACTACAAACTTCATTTTTAGACACTACAGTTGACAGAATAAGAAACTACAGTAATTAGTCTTGGAGAAATGGCCCTCACAAACCCCGCTCTATTCTGAAAAGCTGAGCATCCATTCCGACTTGCTGCCTGGCATCCCTCGGCTCCTGACAGAACGCAGTTGCTTGCTTTTTCATGCAGGCTTTATAATTCCTAGCACTTCACTTTGTTCTCAATCAATTTGGAGGTGGAAAAGCTACCCCTTCTCTGCTCAAAATACACCATCTCCCAGGAGACTTGCATTTCGCTCTGACTAGCAGAGCCCACTACTCTCTCCTGCCTCACCTACCCTCAAACGTGACCAAGTACCTGATATGCTCTGCTGCCGAGCTCTAAGAAAGTTTCTCTGATCCTCAAGCTCTCTTCACTTTTGATTTTGCTGTGTTCTGGTCCTCTGAGTGCTGTTTTTTAATCCCTACCTTTGATCCATAGACAGCACTACATTCCTGCTCCATGAGGAAAATAAAAACTCATGTGTGTGTATGGTCCAGCTGCGTATTACGAGTCTGTTCTTCCAATCTCAGGTCCCAGGAGACACAGGGACTACATGAAACACCAGCTAACCCACATGGGTCCAGCTGTTAAGAGCGTCTCAGGGAGGTACCTGCAGTAGCACAGAAGTACAGGAATGAAGCAACACCCAGTATCAGGAGACCAAAAGTTGTTCCCTGCTTTCTCCCCTTAAATTCCCTGACAAAGAGAAAATACTGACATTTTGGGTCAAAATCTTTCTCCACAGGTTTCCCCACAGTCGGTTATGGTGCAAATCCACCTAAGCATGATTTACAGGATGTGAGCCAGGATCAGAGAAGATTCAGTTCCCTCAAGTACCACGGGTTCCTAACTGACAAACCACTGAGGGCACAAACACAAAGTACTTGCACTGTCCCTGTGCCGTGACACCTTGCACCGTCACTGCTGCATCAACCCTTATATGACACAGACAGTAATAATGTTCCCTTAAATACCACGGGAAAATGACCAAGAAGTGATATAGTCCAGCTCCCAGACCCCCAAAATCCTACATTCTGACATGGATTTGGTGACTGATTTCCTTATGCTCCTACCAAAGTCCCAGAGCTGAGATTCTCAGCTTCAGACTCGCGGTGCTTAACCCCAAGGCTGTAAGGGCTCGGCCCTTTCACGCACAGCAATGCCTGTGATACTGAGCAAAGTTTCTAAATTCAGACAACCCTTTAGAAACTGAGAACTGGCTTCTAAATCCTTAAAGTGCTTTTAAACCCCTGGAAAAAGTGAACTTTACACGCTTCGTACTTTAGTAAATTTGCAGCACCATCTGTGTACAAGGGGCTCAGCGAGGCACAGTAAATGTAACTGCTGTGATCAGACATGCTAAATGTTATACATACTAACTAGCCCTCTTAACACTTTAAAAAGGTAAAAATTTAAAGATTACAGTGAAAAGCTTAATTTTCTGAACTGTAAAAGAGAAACCGGCTGTATCTATTAAATCACAACCTGCTGAATGAAATCCTTGAGTTCCAGAGCTTCCTACAACCAGGTTTTGATGTTTTGGTTTTGTTTTATTTTTTAACAGGCCTTTTGGTAAACTGTTTTTGGCAATGTGGCCATTTATGACTAAATCCCTGTTCCAAGAGCCGTTATTATATGATTCACATCTAAGCAATGCAACAGCAACTAGAAAACTCGACTCTTTTATTTCTGATCTATTCGACCGCAGTTAGGAATGCCCTCTAGGTGTAATCTGAGGGGCTGCATTGTTGTCCACCTACTCACAAGTGGACATAAGGGAACAAAATGCCAGGCTTTTGTCAGAGGCTATTTTCAGCCCAGTGATAGCGACACATCGCCCTGATCCCTCTCTCCTTCCCCTCCCCTCCTGGCTTATAGGATGGACAGCAGCAGCCACTGCATTTAAGGAGCGTAGTCGGCCCTCGGGTTCAAACCCTTAAAGCCAAAGAGAAGAGGGAGAAGCGGCACGCGACTCCGGTAAGTGTAATGTATTGGGTTCTGCCCAAAGCGTTGGCTGTAAGGGCTGGGGTTGGGGTTTCTTTACCAATGGGTGGTAGGAACAACTTGTTGCCTGACAGAGAAAACCCTGTAAGCAACATTCAGCGAATCACGCAGAGCCGAGAGCGGTAGTTCAGGTTTGAGGGAGCCAAAGAGAAAATGTTCTGGGCTTCCCAGTGGTTTAGTAGCTCCCAATGTTACAGGAATGGGGCCGTGGAGATCCTTGCTCCTGTGGTGCATGGTTGGACTAGAGGCAAGGCTGGAGACCAGAAGTTTCCAAATCTTTAAAAGAAAAGCTACAGAATTATGTTTCCCGCAAATAGTTTGTACACTTTTTAACGCGTACAGATTTATCTGCCTTCAGAACTCCTCAGGTAAAAGTACTCTAGAAACAAAAAAAAAAAACAACTCAGCCAACCAAAAATCCTCAAAATATTTGATGTCAGTGACCTGTTGGATTTATATCAAATGAGAGGAAAACTTCTATGCAGCCTCAACAGAAAATGGTTAGATGATACGGACACAGGTTGAAGGAATTCACACGCCACGCAAGCATTAAAAGACAGCATGGTTGGTCAAGTCTTCAGAAAAGCCCCAATAGTTTAAAAAAAAGTTATTTACTTTGAAAACTTTTCTACCTAAAGTTAAATTTACTCCAAAGATTCAAGTCTTGTATGTAGACAAAATAATTCTGTCTCTGATCTCACTCACCATGGCACCATTTCACACTCTGTATCAGTTTTGCTTGGCACTTAGAAGACGTAGCGCGTGGGTGAGGATTTTGAGAATGATCTTGTGGGAAGAAGAGTGAGAGGTGAGAACCCAGGATTCACTCTGGGAATAGGAACAGGTCTCTTGGACAGCAGGGTGTGGTTTGAGGCAAACTGGGCTCTGTTTTAGTGTCGCTGTATCTTGTTTTTGGAGGTGCGATCTGAAATTTCTGCAAAAGTGTGGATCAAAGTGGTTTTAAAAGAACTGTGGCATCGCTGTGCTAGAAAATAACAGATAACTGGGAAGGATGCTGAGATGAAAGCAAAGGGCTTGGACCCAAGACTCTGGGCTTTTCTATCAGCTTTGCACATCACGTGCTTCATACTAAGTCTCTTAAAATCTTTGGTTTCAGAAGGGTTTGTGTAACTTAGAGGCATGAGGGAGAGGGAAAAATCAATATTAACTTTCCTCTGTCAGCATGGATATCCCCATGGCTTGCTCTCTCTGCGTTGGTTTGCTGCAGAAATGAAGGAAGAACACTTGTCATCATGAGATCCTGGCAGAGGCTCAATGAATGACACTAACAAATAAGCTTAAAATTTACCAGCATCCAGAATCCAGTGAGTGCACTGGAATATAATATGATTATAAATATATCAAAATATTGCATCTCTCATTAAATGAGCTCACTCTTCAAACACAAACTCTCCTCGTTTGTGAATCTATCCCGCAATGGACCAGGTGCTGACAGAAACACCTCGGGTCTTTCGGAGATGCAGTGGCAGGAGCTGTGTGCTACACTGCAAGCACATCACAATAAAGCACAGCACGGGGAGCCTTAGCTCCAGAGGAAAGCCACAGCAGCCTTTTATTGCTGCTTTTTCAAAGGCAGGCAGGAATCATCATCCCCGGGGTGCTGGTGAGACGAGCAGCACTGAGCACTGTCGCATGAGTCACTGGCCGTCACAGGACAGGTCAGCAGCGGGGCTGTGATTAGATACTGGGATGGGGTCCTGGTTCCACTGGCATTTCCCACGGGCTTCAGCTGGGAATGGAATTTCAAAGGTAGCCTCGATGCTTGCATTTCAGCACAGACACTGACTGCATCTGACATTATTACTGTTTATTTATAAGGCAAAGAATCAGTATTCTACTTTTAACTGAGTCTAGACTGAACAGCTGATTAGGACGGAAACAAAGAGAGGTGCAAGGCACACCCTGTCCCTTGGTCCTGGCTGAGGATTTCTACCAGTGTCTGACATGTTCCATTCCTCGGTCCCCTTGGAAGCCATCCTGCAGCACACATGGCACCCCAAGTTAATCCTCCCAGCCGCACGCTATGTGACTTTTGCAGCCCATTCAGATAAGGCTGGAGCTCTAGACTACCAAATGTGTACGGATTTAGAAGGGAGAACCTCACATTTAGCAAGAGCACACCAGAATTACTTTCAACATCTTTTCCAGCTGCACTCCCTAGCGTGAGCACTGCCTTTTATTCCTCTACACAACTTCATCGGGCCAGTACTGCATCCACTTCTCACTTAGATCAATGGATCTAAATATATTTTTGGATTATATTCTTATCAATAGCACTCTGATTAGAGCAAGAGACACGCTGTGACAGTTATGTGACACCCAGATTTGTACGGAATGATGAACAGCCCCATAGAAGACGGCTCACGTTGTCATGCCTGAGCAGAGCACAAACACTTCAAAGGCTTCCTCACCGGGAGCCAGCCGACATAGCAGCATTACAAGCACTAAATAATGAGAAGCACGTATCCTTGGCCACACATCTAATGCCTGTAAGTTCTACTCCATAGAGTAGCTTCATTTTGAGATGGAAGGACAGGAGCTGCTGACTGCTCTTAGAGCAATACCAAGAACTCTCCTCTAGCTTAACAGTACCCTGAGTGCCTGCCAACGTGCCGCAATGCTAAGGCTCAAAAGTTTCTGCCACACGTTTCGCACATTTAGATTGGCCAGCTCCACTTCTCACTAGGTCACAATGCAAGTACCACACAGTCTGCAGTCGCTGCAAGTTAGCCAGACCGAGACGACAAAGTCCCAGGAGTTGCAGGGGGATTAAGATACTGGCACCCAAATTCAAGAGAAATCAAGGCTTTGGTTATGACTTTTTCCTATGGCAAACAGGAGACTGAGTTCTATCTGTGCATTGTAAGGTTGGAGATCTAATCCACTGTTGCAGTCCAGATGAGTACAAAGTGATGAAGGCCATATACCCTGTGGGCTTCACTTGCTCTTGGCAGTACAGCTACACAGGCAGCATCTGCAGGTCAGCATTGGGTGAGCGGCATCCCGGCATACGCTGCCATCCTTAACACCGGTACTCTTAGGGGAAAGTTTTTACTGTGACTTCTTTCTCCTACAGCTTCCCATCAGGCAATGCCAACAAGCCATGGAAAAAGTGTCTGCATGCCCAGTCACGTTACTATAATTAGCCTGAGGAGCAATGGTTCTTTGAGAGCTCCAACCACAGTCTGTAGCAGCACAAGGTTCACTATCACGCTTTATCAGGCTTTTTCAGAGATTACTTTTTTCCCCTTCAGCTTAACAACATAGCCAGAGCTACTTTCCAACAAGCATCCTGTTGCCACAGATGGAGATGCTCAGCGTGCCTTTGCGGGAAACTGAACCAGCAGACGCAGTTTTACAGAGACTGCTCTAACTCCCAGACACCTATCAGTGCTGCTCCAGCTGGGAAGGGATTCGTCTGGGAACTTGATTTGAAAGGGAACATTGTGAACTCACAGATCTTAATTTTCAAGAAAGCGTCACTAACCTGATTTTTCTCTCCTGATACTCTTCCTTTTCTTAAAATGTTTAAAGAGACTTTTTTGATAAGAGAAAAATGGCACTGATACTTAAGTACTTTAAAACCAGGAGAAAATGCAGAATGGCAGAATGAGACCATAAGATTTTACGTACATGAAAGATTTCTCTCTGTTCCTTTAACTCCCATATAAAAGAAATGGGAAAAAAGATTGTAGCAGTGCCGTGCAGGGAAGCCTTCACCGAGTAAGGAGGGACCAAAGCCATAGGCTGCTCCTTGTGTGCAGTTATTTGTGTTTCTTATTTTGTCCACATCAGATTCTTGCTTCTTACTCGCTGTGTTACAGACAGAGTCAGAGGCAAGCTGAGTTTCTGTTCCCTCCTTGCATCGTTACTGTTTTCTGCCGGAGCTCAGCTCACGAGCAGCCTCCCGGGAGAACCGAGAGGGTCTGGATGCAACTAACGATGCCGTTGCCGTATGACGAGCTGGGGAGGTCGTTCAGCTGAGCATAAATCAGCCTCGCAGAGAGATCAGATCTCCCACGAGGATGACAGCTACGCCGTCTGCCGCGGGTAACAGTCAGAGCAGCGGCTGCGTAATTATACGGGGTTGGAGACACGCTAACAACGGCGGTGCCGAAGCGAGGATGGGTGGATGTGGGTTGTTAGCAAACGCTGGTTGTTAAAACATGCCACATTGCTCTGTGTTTGGTGTTACTGCTTCAGTGCATGTGCAACCCCTGTGCCACCTCCCTGCCACTGGACAGACCTGCCTGTTGTACCATTTGCAGGAATTTTTGGTGTTTGCTGCCAGAAAGAACTCCCTTTGGCTTCAGCTTGCAAAGCTGGTGTGGAGAAGTTGTTCATTTCCTTCTGAAATTCAGAAGGTACAGTGCCGAGGTCACTGAGGTGGTGATAAACATGGGACATCGCTGTCTGACTTGCAGTGTAGTAAAACATTAAGTCTAAAATGCAAGGTGTTTAACAGACTGTGACAATCCCCCTCTCGCTCACTTCCAAGGAAAATTCTCGGGTAGCAGGCCTGATTCAGCATCCCAAATCCTTTTCTCAGTTCAGAATCTCTCACGGAGAATTTGATCAAATACAAATAGCACAAGCAGGCTTCATAAAGGACTATAATAAGAAGGTGACTGGTTTTCCAAGAAGGACAGGGAAGTGCCGCGCCAGCAACGAGGAACAAGCTGATAATGTGATGTGTAGATGACAAGATGACGTACCAGTCTTTCCAGAAATGATGACTCAAACAAGAAAACAGAAGGGCAAACCGTCAGCTGGGTTTGTTGCAGATGTGTGATGGCACAGTCACTGGGAAGGACATTTTCTGAGGTCAGACGACCCACACTGGGCTCCTGGCTCTGACACTGCCCTCCCATGTGACCTTGAGCAAGTCACTTCAGCAGTAACTGGAATAGTGGGGAACAGGACAGTCAGCACTGCTCTTTCCCCCACCCCTTTCAGATGTTCAGATTTTAAAAACAATTGACAAAGAAACCTGTTGTATGTACCTTAGGAACCCGTTATTACTTTATTCCTTAGGGATCCATTACTACATTACAATGGCCGTGCAGCACAAGGACCTTGCAGCTGTTTTATGAGGAATTTAGAAAAGCAGTAACTTGTTTCTAGCAAAGCATCCTCTGAAATAACATTATACTTTTGTTAAACCTCCAGGTGGAGTTACCCATGTGTAAATTGTATAAAATGATGTCATGCTGAGACAGAAAACTGCCTTTACGTGTGCTACTGTGGAAGCTCACGTGGCCCTGGATGAACTAGCACTTGCTTTGGAGTGGTATAAATAGCATTATCTGCTGTCTCTTAACGGAGAGCTTAGGCAGAATACCCTTCTGCCAAACACTGTCTGCACTTTTGCTTTTAAACTCCTGTAGAGCTTTGAAGGGCTTGTTGGCCTCTGTTAAACTTTGCCTCACAAAGACAGATCAACACACACAAAGCAAAAACCAAGAGGAAAAGGCTGCACTGGGATACAATGGAAGGCAGGGTCAAAAGAAAATTACTACTATGGGAAAATAAATCCTAGAACCTCTTCTCCATAAGGGGTTTGAGCAATCTTTGCACCTTTTGACTGAAACACCTCACCATCCTTCCACACATTTACCATCACAATGTACTGAGCTAAGGAATACCCACATTTACAAGAGAGGGCTGCAGAGATTTAGAATGCCCCTGCCCTCCGAAGCACCAGGCTGGCACCCTCACTCATGGGTGGGATACATTGCTGCTATGCCACACAGGTACACAGTATATGCTGGCTACTGGGTGCCTCAAAAACACGTTACACCAGCCACAGCTCCCACTAGCAAGGAGGGTCTCTCAAGGTCTCTCCTCACCTCAGTAGGGCCAGCCACACAGAAATGTTGTGGACTCTCAGTTACCATCTCATCCCTCTGCTACCAGCTCATCTACAAGTACTGTGGTATAATGCACAAGAGCAGAAGTCAGCTTGGGACCACCCTGCAAGAGCAGGTGGCTAGAAAGGGTGAAAGAAATAGATACTAATTTAAAAAAAAAATAAATCAAGCCATTCTGTTTAAAACAATTTGTTCTTGCTGTTGCATTCATTTATGTACTTTGATTTTCTAGCTGACCCTTCAGGTACAAGGATGCCGAACTGGGGAGGTGGAGTCAAATGTGGTGCCTGTGAAAAGACCGTGTACCATGCTGAGGAGATCCAGTGCAATGGGAGGAGTTTCCACAAGACTTGCTTCCACTGCAGTAAGCCAGGCTACGCTGCTTTAACCTCACAGTATTCCCACAGCTCTGTATAAATCTTCCCCTAAAGCTAGAGCACTTACTTCTGCATTGCTTGGTGTGCCATAAAGAAACTTCATAGTTGTCCCCCCAACCACCCATAGGACACCTATCGCAGGCTTTCAGCCACCCTAAGACACGTGTGAGACAGGAGGAGCAACCAGCATCCCATGGAACTTCACACAGGGAAAGTTTTGTGACGTTTACACATCTCACTTCTAGGACAGCTCCAAGTGGAGGGCAGTCACATGTTGGTCATCTGACCTTGAGTACAGCTCAGTGAGACTGGTTCTGGTCCAGCACCCTCTAGAGAGGTGAAGATGAAAGCTGTTTCCCACCCTTTTAGCAATGGAAGGGTGGAAAATGGCCTTGGCAGTTTTCAAAACAGGAGCCCCTTCTCTGAAATGCCAGTTGGCCACTCCACGGCAGCTCTTAATCACCGAGCCCAGTTTTCCACAGCCCTTTACCCCAAGCCTCTCAGGCTCCTGGCTTTTCTTCTTTCAAACATGCATTGGGCGATTTTTGTTAGGGACACTAAGGTGCTGCAGAGGCACAGCACCTAGTCTGTCTCCAAGCAACCCTACCTTTTGCCCCACAACGAAGCTCCTTTGTTTGAAGTTAAATAGTCTAGAACAGCTGAACAAACCACTCGTAATACTAAAGTTTGTCTTATTAGGGTACCAGAGGAGGTGATCACTTTTATGATGAATCCTAAGGTGAATTAATTTCACACAGGAAAGCAGAAAGACATAACTCTGGTGTCACCAAAATCTCCCACCAACACCCTGCAAGTGCTTCAGTCTCCTCCTCCCCTTATTTTATAGGCCCCACTTCACTCACCCCCTTACTCCGCGCACCTCTGCCGTGTCTGGCAGACAGCTTCCAGGAATTTTGCTTCTCTGCAGATGAGCTAGCACTTGAGAAATAAGAGAGGAGGGATCCATTTGGCTCTGCTTGCCCTTTGTGGGGAGAGCAAGCAATGCGATAAGGACTACAGATCACTAAATAGTTCATTTTGCAGACCATGCTTGGGATTTAGCACCTCTGTGGTCTGAATTCCAGCATGACAGCTTAGAAACCATCGAACCTGATTTTTCACCCACCTTTCTTGGATGGATAGAGAAGTCTTGTTTGGAGGCATGAGACCGATCTTACATGCTTAGACGACATGGTACACAGTGCTAGGCAGAATCAGTCCAAAGGACACGCTTGTGCTGTCTTTGCCTTTCTCCCAGCACCCTGCAAACAACACCTTAACAGCCAAGCAAGAAAGATTTCCCTCAAAGGAGTTGTAATTGTCAACTTTCCACCAGTTCTGATGGAATGGTAAAAGTCTTGGCTTTGGGTTAACTAGAGAGACTTTGTACTGCTTGTTTGGTGCACTATGGGGATTGCTTCCATTGGTGGTTGGGGCAGGAAGGGCTGCTTAGGTTTCTATTTGCTGCTTGTAGTCGTTAAGCCTGATCTAAATCAGTTATAGGTTGGAGACTGAGGAAAAAGCATTCCTAGCAGAAGTATGTTTGAGGTGAAGAAGTAAAGATGCACGTAAGCCCAGCTGGGCATGTGAGAGGGGAGTTAAGTGGCTTTACTTGTCCTGCAGTTCTCTCACGCTAAGCCGCAGCACAGGACAACTCGGTATCATGTATCACGTTCACGGGTTTTTCGATGAACCAATTAGAGGATTTAATTTCTCAACAGGAGAAAGCCAATCCTCCCTGCCCTAATCTCAGGCACAGAAACAGCTAGCCTATTTAGCCAAGCTTTTATGTATGCTTATATGAAGTATACTTAAAATATATTCTGCATTTTACCTTATATTCAACAAGACACACAAAACACACCTGTATTTTTCAATTAAAAAGTTCAATTCAAGCAAAATTATAGAAATTTGAACCAACTTGTTAGCGCAGTAAGAATCAGACAGGCTAAACTATAAATCCCACTCTTCTCTGCATAGCTTTTCCATACAAATCTTACCAAAGAGAAAAACTTCTTCCCATAAACCCTCCTTACCTTGTCTCCCCCTCAGCTTTTACCCAAACCACAGCCATGAGGGACGTTTGGCAGGATCTCATACCATCAGCCTCAAACATCTTCATGCCCGCTCGCGACCAGCATCTCTTGGCAGATGAGGGGTCTCGGTTGTTCCAACAGCTTCAAGGGCTTTTGCTCCATCTGTTGTGGTGAACTGATACCCAGCCCCTAAGGTGCCAGAAATAGAAACGCTTTATCTACTGGTAGAGTTTCCGTTGACCCTTAACTCCCTTAGCAAACATAATTACCACCTCCAATCAGAAGAGGCTGCAGCACGGTGAGATCAGGTTCACACATTTACAGAAGCCTCTTGTTTTGTTCCTGTTAGCTACAGTGGTTCTTGCAAATTATTTTCCACGCTATGCAGTACAGTGATGGAATTAAAGCTGCAGAGGTTTCAGTATCAACTTAAATTCTCTGACATGGATGAATTTTAGATTATCAGCACAAGAGTTAAACATGGGGGAAAGTAGACTAATCAACCATGCAGCTAGTTCTCCTGGAGCTTGAGCTTCTACCTGCTTCCAATACTAGTGAGATAAGCAATTTATTTTCCAAGCTATCAACAGCCCCTGCATCATGAGAATGCCCTCCCTGGGGCACAAGCTTGTTCCAAAGAGACTGGAGAGACAGATATTCTCTATAGTCCAGAGGAGGGCCATGAGGTGGACCAAAGGGTTGTAACACCTCTCCTATGAAGAAAGGCTATGAAGAAAGGCTTGTTCAGCCGGGAGAAGACTTCAGGGAGACCTTATAGCATCCTTGCAATACCTGAAGGGGCCTCCAGGAAAGCTGGGGAGTAACTGTTTGTAGGGGCGTGTAGTGACAGGAGAAGGGGCAATGGTTTTAAACTAGAGCAGGGGAGATTTAGATGAGACATTAGGAAGAAATTCTTCTCTCTGAGGGTGGTGAGACACTGGCACAGGTTGCCCAGAGAGGTAGGGGAGGTCCCATCCTTGGAGACATTTAAGGTCAGGCTTGATGAAACTCTGAGGAACCTGATCTTGTTAAAGGTGTTCCTGCTTACTGCAGGGGCATTGCACTAGATGGCCTTTAAAGGTCCCTTTCCTTCTAGGATTCTATGATTCATTATGGCACAATCTGTCCAAAACTCCTCCAGATCTTTCCTACTGAGCAATGCCAAGCAGAGTTTCTCTGTAGCAAACTCAGCTAGGAAGAGGTCTCTGGTTTTGGAACTGTCATAGTCATACTCTTGCCACCCTGGAGGGAGTCTAACAGAGCTGAGACTACCAGTTATTTGGGATTGCTTCACCTTGTGCTACAGCTCAGTTAAATGTGGACTATCTAAATTTAAATTGTCCTGGGTCACCTAGGACAAGGTTAATAAATGACCCTCCCAACTTAATTTTTTAGTTCTTTGTTCTTGGTGTTTGTTTTTTTTTTTAAGGTTTGAAGGCTTAGGAGGAAGATGATGATGATGATCTCAAACCCATCTTAGGCTTCACAGATGTAGACAAATTATCTTGACAAGCTGATGATTTTCTTAGGGTTAAAGCACCACTTTACAGTTGTAAAAGAGCACGTTGTGTGCACACACAACTACTTCAGCAACAGCCTAGTCAAGTTTTATACTAACACCCTCTCTCCCATATTCTTAAAGACGAACAAAACCAAATGCTAATTGTAATGGCTCTAAATCACATACATTCTGATTTGAAAGCACAGCTGTTTATAAGCACCCCTCTCCTCCTCTTTTCAGTGGCTTGCAGGAAAGCTCTGGACAGCACCACGGTAGCAGCTCACGAATCTGAAATCTACTGCAAAACTTGTTATGGGAGAAAATACGGCCCCAAAGGTATCGGCTTTGGACAAGGGGCAGGATGTCTCAGCACCGATACTGGCGACCATCTGGGCTTGAATCTGCAACAGTGAGTTAAACCCTCCCGTCTGCACCTTTCTTCTGCTACTACCTGTTACTTAGCAGAGTACTTGCAATATTTTATTCTGTTTCCATAACAACATCTCGCCCCTGTAGCAAGCAAATTTACAGCGGACGCTGTAATTTACCAGGTTTTTTTAATGACATTCAGTCTCTTTAAGCCTTCTTTATAAATTGTCTCCTCTTCCAGTGGGCAATTATTCTCCAGGAACAGCCTTTATACAGCACCACAGACATAAATGTTCGCTGCAATTATAATTTGCCATTAGTAACGTAGTGGTAAAGTCACGTTCACCATAGAACACGAGAGCTTTGTTTTTTCTTTTCCCTGTCAGAGGTTAAAATACAGTTAGGTTCTACTGTTAGGAGACGTAATCGTGCTACCACATGCTGTTAACTCTCCTCTCAATGGGGGAAATAACATTTCTGAATCCTCCCTGTGGCTCAAATAATGCCCACAAACACACAGAGAATGTGTTTGAACAAAGGAATTCCATCCTTTGGAATCCAAAGGATACCATCTTCCCAGAGCCTCAGCGGCACGTAATTATCCCTGACTACATTTTTACAGTGTTTCTCTGATTCTCAAAGCTGCCCCTTTCCCAAACAACAATGCTTTCCCCTGGTATTACTATAAAGAAACCAATTAACAAATGCGCTGCAGAGGAAATACAAGCTTAAATAGTGTGTTTAACTGGAGGTCCTCTTAAGGTATGAAACCATTATGCAGAATTCTGTATCGGAAACCATCACGTCCTGCAGATATAATGACTTGTTGCAGTCCAACAGCCCGATAAGTCACTCTGTGAAAGGCTTTATGCTGGCACAATGACATAAAGCACCAAGACTAGAAATACAAAGCAAGCCTACTTCACTTTTCTGACATGCTGTTGACCCTAGGCCACCTAAGAGCCACAGCTCCCTCTCCAAACATGACTACTGAAGCCACTCCATGGAAAATCAAAGGGTTTTCCCCTATTGAGTACCAGCAGATGCCCAGTTACAAAGCACTGAGGCCTTTTGTATTTTCCCCTCTTGCCTCTCAATAAATCATATCTTTTTCCTTTCATTTTTCATTAAGCATCATCTTTTCTGTAGGTGGCGACCATCAGCCCTCTGTACTCGCCCCAACACAGTTAACACTGGAGGTTTCAACCACACAACACTGAGTTCAAAGGAACACTTTCATTTTCTCTTCCTCTTTCACACGTCTAAGACCAGTAGTTCAGCATTTTTCTCCCTTACCAAAATATCATGCACTCATACTTCTAGAATGAAGGCATCCTACGCAATTTTTTAAAAAAACACTGAAAACTTCTGTTTTAGGGGGTCACCAAAGTCTGCTCGCCCTTCTACACCAACTAATCCTTCGAAGTTTGCCAAAAAGATGGTAGATGTGGATAAATGTCCCCGTTGTGGCAAATCAGTGTATGCTGCAGAGAAGATCATGGGAGGAGGAAAAGTAAGTACCTACTCTGGCACTAGAAACAACATACTTTTTTAGTGGTGATAAGCTGTAGCTAATAGGTCTTTGACCTTTTCAGTTTTTACTTGATCTCGATGAAGAAAACACAATGAGGAACTAGGAAATTGCTGGACATTCCAATGTACTTTCAGGTTTAAAACCATGTGCTTTTCATAAGCTGCCTCCAACTTTTTTGCATCTTGTTGTCTGATGAACGTCTCCGGGTTGCAGTCCCAGCTGGCTCTTCTACCACCAGCATTCTACTGGCTTCTCCAGGTGTATTTATAATTTAAACATTTATTTGTAGTGGCAACTGAAGAGATTATGTAATTTATAAGACAAAAGCCTGCCTCACCTGGCATTTCTGCTCTAGTAATCCTCACAAGAATATTATCTCCGCACAGCAAAGTGGCCAAAACAAGAGCAGTATCTATGCCACTCTGCTTTTTACTAGACTTAAATTAGTAAGAAAGTTACTAGGTAAGATCTTGAGATGGGATAATTGAAAAAGCACTAATCTAGAATGACAAAGGGAAGCCCCAAGACCAACAAGACCGTTCTCACATTTTCATGGCCCAAAAAGCATCTGCTCCTTGTTTCGTTTCTCTAACACACAATGAATTGTCTCCATTTCCTCAGCCTTGGCACAAGACGTGCTTCCGCTGTGCCATTTGTGGGAAGAGTTTAGAATCCACCAATGTTACAGACAAAGATGGAGAGCTCTACTGTAAAGGTAAGAATTGTAGTGCGCTGAACTGGGTTGCGGTGTCAATCTGAAATGACATTTTAAGCCTAGTATTGCCATCGTGATTTACCTTGTTCCACGCTTAACAACTCCACATCACTTCCTCAGCAGAGCTGTGACAACTAACTATGCGCACACTTAGTGATACAGAGTGAAAATGGAATGGTTTAAAGTACCATCAGCAGTTTCTGGACTACGCTCTAGTTCTTTTAATCTTCTTTGAAGATCTCTGCCTTACCACTCAGTCGGTGTTACTGGTACAGACCAAGTTCTACTGAGCATTTTCAGACAGGGAAGTAGGTTTAATGGAAGTGTTACATAGCACTTAAAAAAATCAGAAACCGTATTTTCTGCAAATGAAAGCATGTATTTTTGGAGATTATCAGATGTGACTTTTGTTTAATTCAAATACACAACTCCAGTTTCACTATTAGATCCTGTTGACACTTCTGGGAAGGATGCTATTTCAGGTTTCCTTCTTTTTATTAAGCTTGGCAATGGTACTAAAACCAAGAAAGACATCTGTCTCTATATGAAAACACTCAGAGTACCATTTACCTCCCTTCTTTTTCAGTTTGCTATGCAAAAAATTTTGGTCCCAAAGGAATTGGGTTTGGTGGCCTCACTCAAGTGGAAAAGAAAGAGTGTGAATGAGAAGAAATGGATGCAACTGACTCAACGCGCTATTGATGCCAGCAAATGATAGTTGTGAAGTAAAACATGAAACATCAAATATTGCTAAAAACCTAGGGCATTTGTTTAATATTTTCCACCTCAGAGGAAAAACTTGTGAGCGTCTACCTTAAGAAAATATTAGAATGAAGAGGTACAGCAACAAAACAAGATTAATGTTTGTTTTACAGTAAGTAGAGAAAACCCCCCACAACTCGTGGAACATTATTGCTTCTTACAGTAGTACTTACCACACTTTAGAGTTTTAAAGGCTCAGCATACAGTCCCATTAAGATAGAGATACGTTATGGAGAGCAAGCATTGGACTGTTCTGATTTAGGCTGTATTTTCCTTTGTCCAGAATGGTACACTGTCTGTATTTCTACCAATCTCTTAATGGAGCTTTGAAAGTTTTGACTTTTTTTGTTATGGCAAAGTAGATGCTACTCACTTTGAGGCAATTAAAAAGTACTTGAAATTCTTTCTCTTAAATGGAGATATTTCTGAGGAAAACCAACATTTTCATAGAATACAGCATTCTAAGTTTTGTTCTTGTCTGTTTTCAAGCTATAATAAAGTACCAATATTGCTTCACATTAATTTTACTTAAGTTTGCTTGTGCTTTATGTTCCACAGCATTGCAGATAAACCTATTTCACTGTGTATAAAAAATCCCCCCTTCCTTAACTAAGAAATCTGTGTCACTTACTACTTTACTCTTATGTTGTCAGTTCTACGTGACATTTGTATCTGCTCTTGATCTGTTTCCCAGCTGCCTTTCATTATTACTTACTTAGGCTTATACTGAAAACCACAGTGCCCTACTGGCCACTCCAGATGGATGCTGTAGCTGTTCCTTGGGAACATGGCTGAGATCTGGGAATAATTCCCTCTTGCATTGCTATTTTCCATCAACTCACACATTTTCATACACTAACACGGCACATATATACACGCACAATATAAGGCAAAGAGTCAGGTTTCTTTTACAGTTTTGTGCTTACCTGTTCTTCAATACTCCACTGGTCACACATTCCTTGAATCTACTTCAGTCTGTAAAAATACACTCAGAAGCATGAATGCTCTATTTTATGACACATAAACCCTCCAAATAACAATAACTGAGGTTTTAAACAGCATAAGCCATAAAAATAGAGGATAATCGTAACATTAAATCTTTCAATATAAACAATCCCCTTAATATTTGAATGCAATTTTCTTTTATTATCTGCAAAATACAGGGTACTAACTTGGTTTTGAATTTCTGCCCTAAAAACTTATCTTTAGAAAAATATATTCTTATTGTCATCTCACCTCACAAAAATCTCAAGTATTTTCAGCTCAAACCACATACACAGACATATAGTGATTGTTCCATGTACAAGGCTGTCGTAACTTAGAGATAAGACCGTAAAATAGATTTAATATTTGAAACAGTAATACAAATAAAACTGAGCAACTCCAGCAAAATTTGTAAAAATTAACAAAATAATCAGTTTATTTAGCTTTCAGCCAAACCATTTTAGAAACTAAGCAAAACTTCATACAGAATGCACATTTTTCTCCTTTGCCAGATGAAAAAGGTTGTATTGCTTGGTCCAGTCAACATCATTGGGCTTCAACATACCAAAGCAACCACACTGAAAAAAGTCTGTGAGATTCTGGAAACATCCAAGACTGAAAAGGAGGGAAATATCCATTAATAAACCTAACAAAACAAGACTGCAAGCATCAAAAATACACATTAACCAAGAGACAGTACTTAAGATATAAGACTGTCAACAAAGCCAGCTCAGGGACACGAAATGTAGGAACAGTTCTCTATTGAGCATTACTCCTGTGTTGAACTTTAAACAACCTGTCATACTCTAATGAGTGACAGCAGATTAAGTTCAAGTCAAATAGTTAGAAGTTAGTACTCAGTAATATTTCATCTATTAATACGCACAAGGAAACAAGAGACTTCTGGTATAACTGGGAAACCTTCATGCTAATTTTTCTGTTGAGCTACATACTGCAAGAGAAAGGGTTCATATCCAAAAGCTTGTTCTGAACCTATGGAACAGACACTGCCATCCATGAAAAAATTAGAGGACAACACCCCCTCATCCTCAAAACCAGCATCTAGTGATTAGTTGGAACATCTTTTTCCAATGTACACAGCAGACAGTACCTCAGCAGCTCTTATGATGGCTATTTATTTCCTAGGGCAAAGGAAGTTCTCAGCAGGGAAAACAAAGTCCATTTCCACCTCTTAGCACACCTCCTCACAGGCATGACTAGCACATACACAGACTATCATTGTTTTGCATTTATCAGAGAATCCTAGAATGGTTTGGGTTGGAAGTGGCCTCAAAGCCCACCTAGTTCCACCCTCTGCCATGGGCAGGGACACCTTCCAAAGCCTCAGCCAACCTGGCCTTGAACACTGGTAAGAATCCAGGGGCAGCCACAGCTTCTCTGGGAAACCTGTGCCGGAGTCCTCATTGTGCTCATAGGGATTACTCTCCCTAATATCTAATCTAAATCCACCTTCTTTTAGCTTAAATTCATCACCCCCTGTCCTATCACTCCACACCCTTGTAACTAGTCCCTTTTCAGCTTTCCCAGTGTACTCCTTTAGGTACTGGAAGGTGGTGTAGTGTCTCCCTGAAGCCTTCTCTTCTCCAGTCTGAACGAGCCCAATTCTCCCAGCATGCATTCACAGGAGAGGGACAAGCTGATCATCTTTGTTTATGAAGCAGCGAAGCAAATCAATACTGAAAAGATACGGGCTTAAAACACACTATTCATTAATACTCACTTGTATGGAGTTCTCCTGAGTGAAACAGGATGCTGAGATGATTTTCGCTGCATCAGGAGGTTCATTCTTTCATGTGAGGTCAATCCTAAGAATGCAATCTTACACAAAGGAAAGTTTAAGTAATGGTTAAAGCACACACATCACAAAATTCTGATGATACCAAAAGATAATATGGAGAAGGGAAGGAGGGGAAGAGGTTGCCCATATTCAACAAATACATAACCACTGCCATAATTAATGGCTGTAAAGTATGTTTCTGAATGTCACTTGGACTAAAACAGAGCACAGCAAGCTGTAACACTAACACTTCCACCACTGAGATGTCTCTAAAGACTGTACTTTTACAGATGTCTGTAGAAGATTTGTAGCGGTTAGGCACTTATCTCCTCAGATTTTGGCTATATTCTACCACACAAATTGGTAGAAAAAGATCCCCTGAAAAAGACAAAGTAGCTAAGCAAAAAAGATGAATGTCAGAGACTTAATGATAACTTTGTCATTTTCTTGATTCCATCTCTTCTTTCACCAAGATTCACAATGAGATTTGTCTTCTGTATTTCTGCTTCCCTATTCCTTTCTCCATTTGCTTATTTTTTTTAATAGGCATAAATCTTAAAAACCTTTATAAATGGCTACAAGGTTGCTTGGCTGAATGACACATTAAACACCATGAAGAGGGCCATGACTGTACAAAACACAGTAATTAACTGTAGATATTCTACCGAGATCCTTTATTTTCTCCAGGATGGTACCTGAGTGTCTTGAACATTACAGAAATCAAGCAGCATGTATTTAAAATTGGGGATTTCTATTTTTTAACAAGTTGTAAACCAAATCATCAGCTCAGGATGCTTAACATATACTCAAATGACAAACCTTTCCTAAAAGCTGCTGAACGAGCTATTTCCTAGATGTTTTAAGACAGCTTTTCTCAATTTTGTTTGCATAACCAAGTGCTCTCTGAGAAAGAAGTGAACAAGAAATTTAACAGGGCTGTCATTAGGATAAAAGCCAGGTCTAGTTTTACTGTGGCAACAGGATTTAGTGCAGTCTAATGACGCTCTGCTGTGCTATGCCATATCATTTTTAATTCAGGGCTAATTGTGCTTTTGAGCTTTTGTACCATTTTGGGGGCAATAATATCAGTTCTATTAGTCAAATAAGTTTCTTGGCTCTAAATACAGCTTTTCACAGGTTTGGAATTTTTGATGAGTAGTAAAGCAAAAACTCAGTTATAGGAATGATTTGCAAACCTTGATCCAGCTTTTAACAGGAATGCTGAGTGCACAGCTACCCATGAAACTAAGGAACTGCCCTGAGATTTAAGAAAAGCACCTAGACGTGGCATTAAATGGTCAAGGAAAGCAAGCAAAAAGTTTCTATGGGGCAAATCCATGGAAAAGTTTCAATGAGTCTTTAAGATGAGAGCATGAACTGAAGAAAAATAGTACCTGATAAAGCTGAACCATCAGCCACAGCGAAGACCACACAGTATGAAAACAGGCTATAGCAAAGATGTAGGAAACCCACGGAGAACAGTATGTTATCTGTGTGAAGTATGTCCATGCTCCATCTCGGTAATAACTTGTTGCACAATGGTTTGACCAATCTGACAAGATGTATCATTAGTTAATTAGGTTTTTAGGCCACTTAAGAACTGAACAAAGATCATTTACATGGAATGAATATTACATAGCAATATGCTCTAGAAATACCATGCTTACTATATCATATTCCCACTTAAAAGCACCCACAAAGATATGTGACTGCTTCCTATTTTGCCTGCATAATATTTACTGTATGTGCTAAGAATCCACAGGAGGAGTATTTGAAGCACTGGCTACATACTTTTTGTATGATACTGGGGTAAGTCATCATTGTCAAGACTCCCAAAACTTTGTTTCACACTTACGTACAATTTTCTGACAAGAATTTATCATTTACCTTAAACACCATCATCCACAAAAGACAACCTGGTGCTGGTAATGCCAAGAAAGCAGTATTTTACCACTACTAAACAGACATAAATCGAAGTGTCCAACTTCTCTAAGTTTCTTAAGAGATACTTAAAGCCTATCACATTCGTATTCAACCTGTGGAAAAAAAATCCCAAGCAAACTAAAAGTAGATGAATAAAGTGGTGTGAAGCTTCTCCACATCAACAGACCAATAAATAGGTTTTCCTCCTATATTCTTTCACACACACAGAAAATGGAGACAGTAATATGCTTTTTCCATATGCAAGAACATCACTGAAAGCAAGTGATGTTCACACCCCGTGTCCTCCACCGCCAGAGCTGGTTCACTTCACTCTATGTTACATAGTGACTCATTTCAGTAATGTGAAGTAATTTAAAATAAAAATTAACTCACACTCTTTTTATTTAGAAGGTTACTGCTACACTAATTCATACTACATCATATGAACTCTCCTCCAATAAGAAATTCTTACATGTCCAGAGCAACAGTTTGGGTTTATGAGATAGACAGTTCTCTTCAGTGTTACCACTACATTAAAAACAAAAAGAATCTTTTCCAAGTGTTCAATTTAGATATTTCAAAATAATAAAAATCAATAAAGCCCTTGCAGTAATGTATTTAGACTTATTTTCTGTAATACTACAGGCTACCCAGACTAGAACCTGTAACCTGGCCTTCCTCCCCATGGCTTCCCTAATTCTTCTCTTTCAAATACCCTTTCTGATAGTGTATTTTCCAATGGACATCCCACTAGAGCTGCATCTCAGTTCTTACTCAACACAGACATAACCAGAGATTTGCCCAAAGACTCAGATATGACATATTTTAATTTAAATAGTTACAAGATAACACCACTGCTGAAATATGGTATCATTTGTGCAGGTACAATTACTTATACTTGATAGAAATGAAATGCTGAAAAATGAAGGCCATGCACACACATCCTTGAAAACTAAATTAAAGTAAGTTCATGGATACTTACACAGAAGGCTTCCATAAAGCAGACAGACACCACTCATAGTCAGGAAAGACAGGAACAACAGGTAGTAGCGATGATTCCCAATGCCTGAATTTGAGGCAAGGAAAAAAGGTCAACATTTTAAAAGTCAGCAGTATTTGCATTTCCCTTTAAGTTAACAGGAGTAAGTAGTTTTGATTCTTTTCACTATTACCTCTGCTATCCTTAAATGAATTTGACAAGACTGATCTTTCTCAACTTTCCCCTGTAAGCCATCCCAATTTATAAAATAGATTTAGTTCTGATAAAGTCAACCAGGATTTGTATCTTGTGCAGACCATGCCTTTGGCTGTTTCAGCATGATGAGAACCAATTACAAAACCAAAACTCTTCCCATGCATGGTAAAATTGTCTCAAGACTGAAAAATCTAAGCTATTTAACTTAATTGTTCGACCTTTGCGTGCTTCAGAATTGCAAACACACGCATAAAAACACAGACTTCTGTCAGAGAAACAATTACATAAAGATATGTAATTGTTTTTCTGTAAATTAAATCAATATTGCTCAAAGTTTTGAAACAGTGCATCAAAAGAATGCCTCATCACCTTGTAAACAGCAAACACTGTAAAAATATTTTCAAGTATTTAATATTACAAGAAAAGGTATTGGCAAAAGAAAATCCTAAAAATACATCACTACAGATGTAAAACTCTAGCCTCTCTACCTTGAGCATCACCAGTAATGAGACAGAAAAGAAGAAAGGGAGATTCTCAAAGAGCACTGGAATATAAAAAGCTCCCTACAGGGTTATCTCAGTGGTCCAGCTGCTCCATTTTACTGTCTCTAATAGCGACAACAGACTACGGTAGCTCAGGAGGACATCCGAGCTTGGATGCTTTCTAGAGCTCATTCTCCTCATCCACAGCTTCTGGATGAAAATGTCAGTGTGTGCATGCTTGTCTAGTTCTTTTAGTATCTGCTTCTGGACACATTGTCAAAAAATTTGTCTAATCTCTTGCTGAACCATCTGATACTGCCTGTGTCTATAAAGCCATACAGCAGCAAGCTGTAAAGTTTCACCGTCCACCGTGTACAGATGTTTTTTCTTTACCAACTTTAAATCCAATTGCTATTCTCACTGTGACTCCTCTAGTTCTACTAAGATGTGCTTGGTGAGTAAGTTTTGCATTCATTTTAGCCATCATCTTCATTGCCTCTTTTTTCTCTCCTTAAGTCTCGTATCGCCTGTTCCTTCTTCTCTCAAAAGAAAGAGTCCCAGTCTTCTCTGTTTCTCTCTCAGGGTGACCACTCCATCCCTTTAATCATTTTAGTTAGCTTTCTCTCTGCAATCTGATTCCCCCTCTGACAACTATTACTAACCTGTTCTGTATCAACTGTGTAGTCTCATATCAGGTGTGATCTCTTCCTAAGGAGATAAATGCTATTTCTTCAACTTTAATATGTGCTATCTTCAAATTTGATAAAACACTCTCACCTATGCACTGCCCAATCCACAGAGAGTGCTGATCGTATCTGGCCACGCATGAATCACAAGCAAGGCAATGCACAGATCTCAAAGGCTTCCGTACCTAATGCAGGATGAAGGAGAATTCAGGTCATAGCAAAAGCACTGATTTTCCTGAAAGTTTAGAGCATAATATTTTGCACAATTACTGTATAACAGACTTCACAACACAGAACATAGATGAGAACTATACATCTTAATTTTACAAAGAGATGGAAATAGTTATGAAGATTTGACTCCAGTGATCTCAAAGCATTGCTTTTATCACTGTAAAATACAGAAATTTAAGTAACACAGAACAAGCCACGTATGTAACACATGCACAACAAGCAATGGGGAGAAAGTTTTTAAAGCAGTACTGAGAAAAAAGCCAGGTTCAAAAAGAAAACAAAATACCAAAGCCTCACTTACAAGACACGATGTGCAAAATGTTCTGAAGTCCAAGCATCCTGCTTCTGCAAGAGCTATAATGTTCTGAAAGACAAAGCAGTTTGCATTTGCATTTGGATCACACTTTCAGGGTGGCCACTAGGCCTTTTGCAGTTCATATGCATTTGCATTTGACAGCCAGGCACTAACAGAGTAAAGTAATTGCTATTTAAAAAGATGCACCAGAAACACAAAAAGGCAGACTAATGCACCTACACTCAAGCAGGATTCGTCAGAAAAGAATCTCTATGTTGCCAAAATTAATAATGTGGATGAAATATTCTTTAAAAAAAAGTAATGTTTAATTGAGATAAAAGGTACCTCTCTCCTGTGGTCAGCCAGACAAGGAGAGCTGCTCTAGTGTTCCAATATGAGTACTAGATGGGCAATGTTTACTAGTTCTGTGTAACAAAATCACAGTCTACTCTCCCTGGCAACCTGAAGATATGCAGCCTCACAGAGAGCAGTGAGATCACAAACAAAATGCTCTCCTTAATCCACAGGGTGGGAGACCAAATATTAAGTTCTCTTCTGACTGGTTTGCCATGACTTCTTTTCGCCATTGTAAAACAGCTAGAAATAGCATGTCATTTCCATGATGCTTGAGCACAATACAAACCAAACCATTTTACACATCTTCAAAGCATCTGACAATCTAAGCAATTTCTAGTCTTTGGTATATCCTACCAGCACAAGAACTGTAGCAAAGTACTGTGAATCTCTCTAACGTTATGCAACTAGAGTGGAAACCTTACAAAAATCTCTATTAAAAGAAGTTGTATGCAAATTTATGTCACACAACATCAGTGGGTCTGTACTATGCTTGGCCAAAGCTTACATTTCATTGAGAAGATGGAGGCAGGATGAAGAAGACAAGGAAACAAGCCATTGGAAGAAAAAAATACCTATGATCCATGTTGCTGAATGCCAGAGCTAAAGACTCTCAAAAGAATGAAGAGTATTTCATCGCTTTCAAGTTTAACATCGCTGCACGTGATGACAAACAGATCAACCAGAAGTTTATATGTATTGCCCCAGGTTAGCCCCCCATTTGCTTTTTTTTCCTTTTTTTTTTTTTTTTACAAAATCACCTACCTCTTTTCTTTCTTCTTCTGAAATCTTAATACATCCAGGATCAGTTCTCCACGTTTTATAGAAATAATAAAGAAGCCCCACCACACTGAACATGACAGTGATTTTAAGAATTGTACTGTTTACATGTAGAATTCAGGTTAAGGAACATATTCTTAGAGCACTACATAAATATACTTATTTGCTGTAAGTTCTGTAGCAGAAAAAAGCCACTATTATGCGTGAGGGAGGACAATCAATCATCAGGGACATCTATTACACTATGGACTAAAAACCCCATCTAAGTCAGGTGAAAGGGGGAGAAACACAAGTCAAGATTAACTGTCTCCATACAAGAGAGGAACAAGGAGTGGGACTAGTTTCCTACCAATTAGATTCAAGTGATGAAGGTGACAGCTCAGGTTCCTAAAGAACAGTGAGAGCTCAGGTTTCTAAAGAACAGTCTGTGATGCCATCAAGGAGCAGAAGGCCAAGCTTGGATTCCACCTCCAGGCACTATGTGAACTGCGCCATGAATAATGGTTAAAAAAAAAAACCAAAATCAAGCACTGCAACCTCAAGGCTGTTTTTTAAAGTGTAAAATTGCTGCAAAACAGTTCTAATTACAATCAAGATAATAAATTAAGAAATATTGGCGCTATTACCAGTCCTACAGCTGTTACAGTGCAATTGCAGGGTGCCCTTACTTAAGTCAGGCTGTTTCCTGTGGATATTGCCCATCAATTTGCATTTCTTTGTTTTTTTTGAGCTGCGAGTAGTCCTTAATTAGAATAGCTGGGGTTTCCTTCACACATGAATACAAGAAACTAAAATACTCAACACTCAGCTCTGTGACCAGTTCTAGAAGGAAAAGATATTAATGCAGAAGAAATTTAGATAGCAGAATGGAAAACTACTTGCCTGGCTCGACAAGCTATGTTTAGACCTTCAAGAATATTGCTATGCTCACTATCTTCAGCAAAGTGTCTGACATACCCCTACCACTGCAACTTCTTTCTTTCAATTTAGATGACACCAAAAAAACCTTAAAATATCACAGCACAACACTGAGTAACATGATCTTCATTCAGACAAGCACATGCGTGTATCCCCAGCGGGAATATACTTCATCAGTTCACCAAAGTTAATCCTGATAATTCTATTAGGGAGATCTTAGCTGGGAACAGTACAGAAGAAAATGCCACTTAAAGGATGAAGTAATGAACAACTAATTAAAATCGTGTAGCAATGTATTATGGCTGGTTTACAACAAAATTATTTACAGTTTTAAGTAGCTCCCTAAAGGCCTTTTCACAAAACTTAATCAATAAATAAATAGATGCCCCCTCTCTAGGAAAAGATCGGGGCACTCAAAAGAGTGTGAACTACTAAAGCATTTTTGTAATCATCAGTGCAAAGCCCCTTCAAAACGAGAAGTAAAAATTAATCCACCGTCCACTAAGGATGTGGTGCAACCTGCGAGAAAAGTCGGGAGACTGGAAGATCTATTTTGAAGGGATATGAAGAGATTTGTTGTTTTTCTTTGGGGGGGACAGGGAGGGTGCTGTTTTTAAAAACAGCAGCACAAATAGCACTAACTGTCAAATCCTTGTACATTTTGAAAGAGGAGATGCCTTGAATATTATTAATGCATGTGTTGTATCTGGTTATACTACATGACAAAATACATTACTCTGTGAGTCTCAAGGAGGAAGACTAAAAGGTCCCATGGAGATGTTAAATGGAGACAATTAGGCTTATATTTTGATATTTCAGTAACATAACAAATAGTTCAGAATTGTACATGAGTATCTGCAAAAGGTAAAAGGTGGTACAGATTTTTGGTCTGTGTATTACTTAGATTCAGTTATTTCACCCCCGTGCAGTGGAAGTAAACCAATCTTACCAGACATGAGCAGTCACATGGAATTACCTGGGATGGCTCATTACTATTTGCATGACCAGGTTTAGATTTATTAGGAACTGTAAGGAGACTTCTGTTGCATTTCTTGTGTATAAAGGATATCAGGCAGGAACCAGAAAAACCAGGTCACGGACATCCAACAAATTGAGCTTAGCAGAAATGCTGTG
Source organism: Gallinula chloropus (assembly GCF_964237585.1). NCBI lineage: Eukaryota > Metazoa > Chordata > Aves > Gruiformes > Rallidae > Gallinula > Gallinula chloropus. The sequence continues at coordinate 18,466,064 of NC_140088.1, read as the reverse complement.
GGAAGATACCTTAGATTCTTGAGCCCCACAAATTGCCTAAAAGAATATTACAAGAAAAAAAAAAGTGGTATTTTAAAAAATATATATATATTTTAAATGTAGCTCCACGGAGTATAAATGATCTGTTTTGTTATTTTAAAAGCTTCACACTCACGGTATACCTAAAGTCTCTCAAAGCAATCAAGAACTGTCACTCTAAAGCATTCTTTAGCCAGACACGTATGCGGTTGACAATGCAAAAATAAAACTGAAGAGTGCTCTGCTCCAGCCTACTACCATAGGTCAGAAGCACTGTAGCTAACACTGGGTGAGAAGTGAGATCTCTGTCTACTTGCACACTGATAGCACTGCCATTTCAAGGAATGCTGGCTGTTGAAGAAAGCAGAAAACCTGGGAAACAGCTTAGTATAACACTGGGAGGTCTGGGGAGCAGAGGGGGAGAGAGTGGTTCATTGAAACTCATTTGGTGTCACAAGTACAGGAGGAAGAGCAAAGATAAAGCACACTCAGCATTGTGCATAGATACCTCACTGTCTACCAGGTGCAGACTTTCAAATAACACTCTCTTAATCATTAAAATTTACAGGCTGTTTTAACTCTTTAGTGCTTTTTCAAATCTTTCAGCAATGAGAAACTGTTATTATGCACACCTGACGAGATTCAATTTCTATGGTCATCCTTCACACACTCCTCAACCATTTCTCAGGAGTTACTTTTTGTGCTAAGCAAAACTAAACTCTGAAAATAATACTGCATTAGATACCTTTTATGACATCCACAACAAATAAATGCACATATCAGAGAGAAAATGCCACAAACCTCACACACAGAGCCATCCCAAATAGCAGGGTGAGAAGCAGACCTCCTTTCAAAAGCCAAGAATCAGAACTTAAGTCCATTACATATCCCACGGCCCACATCATTGTCAAGGAAGATGCCAACAGCAGGAAGAGCTATTGAAACGATTATTGTTAAAATATGACAAAGTATTCAGTTAACATAATAACACATGCTGAAAGACTCAGGGTAAGTCAGTCAAGGTGACACGTTAAGACATTGAAGGGAGAGACAGACACTGACACACACACCCCCAAACCACTGCCATGTGCTTTTAAAGAATTTTATTTTTGTGCAGCCAATTTCAGAAACCTTAGATGATTCTTGTTAGAAAAGAATTTGTGTACTATTCTAAACACAGAATGCTATAGCATTAATCCCATTAGTTAATACTCATGAAATTACCTCATATTTCTCTACTATTTTCAGTAACCTGTTATTTCTTCTGTTTCTCATTTTTTCTTCCTCTTTTACCATGTAAATCATGAAGCGATTAGAACTTTGATAGGCAAGGTCAAGCGGTGTCTCTCCCTTTAACAACAGAAATGATTATTTCTTTATGCATTTAACACATGAATGCTTTGCCTTTTAACAGAAGGAAGAAATAAATATAGCTAAAACGAGTAACTTGGCAGGTACTTCATCTTCACTCCCCTACCCCCCCCTTTTTTTTTTTAAGGCAAGGGTAATCTAAATACAGAGTTTTAAACACGCTTCAATAAGTGCTTTTTAGTTCTACAAACTAACAACACTTGCAACCAGATTGCATTCAAGTTACCTGTTGGACTACCTCCAATAACCTGAAACACTAAACTGCCTGCTACACTATCACATGCTTACTGAAAGGGAAGGTTTCTTATTTATGTTAATTTTTAAAACCCAACAGCAATATCCTGAGTCATACATACAAATAAAAAGAAGAGGCAAATGGAAAAGCTGCACAACTTAACCCTGAATAACTACTCTACAAATATAGCTATAGTCATAGGAACTGAGAGTTTCAACACTTACACTGTTCATGATCAGTTTTTACAATTATTAGGACAAAGACTTTTGTGTCTGACTAGCCTTTTTGAAGGTACAGACACTGTCAATCACTGGTTTTCACAGGATGACATACATATAAACTGGACACCAAGAGACTTCTTTTTTTAAAGTCTAGCTAGAGTCATTACTCCTCATGACAACGCTTTGAAGTAGAAAGCAGGCAACTCAAAAAAACCCATAAAAATCTGCAGTGGGTGTGATTACGTTCATAGTGACTGACGGTTTGGCTGTTCATGAAAGGAACGTTACAAAGAACCTCTGCATCCATACTTTGTGCCACACCACAAGAAAGGTGCCAGCTCCTTATGGGAAACACTATGAATGCCAGCTCCTAGCCGAGTCCCGTTCCGAAGGGGAGTGGACTCAGATTTTTCTTTACACTTATTTTACACACTCAGGACACATGGAATGAAGTACCACAAAAGAAATTGTACCTTGATATTTTTTATGTCCAGGCTAGCACCAGCTTCCAGCAACAGATCCACTGCACTAGTATTGCCCGATGTTATTGCCCAATGCAGTGCAGTGTTCTTTTGAACACTGTCTACAGCATTCAGAGAGGGGTTAAACTTTAAGAGAAACCTCGTGGGTTCTGGCCTAGATGAAAATAAAGTATAGGAGTTAAATAGAACATAATCTATACTGGAGATTAAATTTTTAACACCTTATAAAAACTACTATTCCTGTCTGTGAAATAAGAGCAGATATACAATGCCTTATCTGAGAACAAGCTCATGAAGAATAGAGCTAAGGTTATAATTGAGGACCTGCCCTGAAAGTTTTTCTGCAGCCTATGTTCTCTTACCATTTTGACAAATATGAGGCATATACACAGATTACATCTTCCTACAATCCATTTTACTGTGCCCACCTCCATTTATTTTTGTTTCTAGAAAAGCACAGTAACACTGCAGCCGGTTTGGCCACAGACCTAACCACCTTTCAGAAGCTCTTTTTACTGTCTTTGCCATATCCAGCTAGCTCCTTCAAAACTCCTGATTGCTGAAGTACTGAGTATTTCAGTACATGTAACAAAGTTTTTGTAAGAAAAAATCCAATTATCCCACTCTTTCTTAGGCACAATAAAATAGGTTAAGTTATTCACTACTTACCCAATCACTTTTTGTGCTGATAACATTAATGGTGTCTGTCCATTGAAGTCTGTTGTGTCAACATTCTAAGAAGAAAATAACAAGGAAGGAATTACCCATGATTTCAGGAAAGAGACTGATTCAGAGGTATATAGCAGGGTTAGCTTCACTGCGGTGGTGCAAAGAAACCAAATTATACCAGGCAAGCTGCAAGCACTCATGATAACCATTTTTTCACCCCTTCTACAAGTCTTGCATGTCACCCTTTTCAGAACCTGCATTACCTAACCATCTTCCCTTTTCTTCACAACAAAAGTTTCCTTCCCCAGCCCCAGATTTACTTTAAAAAAAAAAAAATGTTTAAAACACTTGGATTTTTAGTCAGCAATAGGTAGGCTAAAAACTTTAAGGTTGTGATATGTGCTATGTACTATCTACACCTAAATTCCAGAAGTCAGTTACTCTACTACAGACAGCTCTACAAGACAGAAAATGAACTTACCAAATCTTTAAATCTTAATACACAGTGATTCAAATAAACAGTCTAAATCACATAAGAACTCTCATCTGTATTAGCAAACAAGTTACACTTGTCATTGATTGCACTTATTTCAGATGTTGAAGCTAAGCAGACATCAACCATGGTGCATGCAATATAAAATATAGAATTTCTAATGAAAGATTAAGACCCAGTCAGATCATATATTCTGCACTCTTTAAATGATGGACAATTGCACAGATTATTAGTTACAAATTTGTAATCAACAAGCAAATACATGATGATGTATAAACTTCATATACTGCTTTTTTTGCTATCAGCTTGAAAATCCAGCTGTTATTTATATAGCACCATAAATCTGCACAGCCTTAGTAACTCTCCTTAAACACCCCAAACTGTGTGTGTGGGGATAACAAGAATGGGCAGAGTCTTTGTATTTTCATATGTAAATATAACTACATAAATAGCTAAGTTTCTCAAAATTTATTGCACAGGAAACAGTTGTCAAACACCTGTTTACCACCTAGAAAACAAACCAGTTAGTTTTGAAATATATCCTACACACAGGCAGCTACTCAGAAACCAATACTTGGTGTATCAAAAACATACCTGGCCTTTTGACAGGAGGTAAGCTACGATGGGCATGTGTTGAAACAGCACTGCTAAGTGAATGCTACTGAATCCTTCCCCATCAATAAGACTGGGATCTGCTCCACATTTCAACAATAACATAACCATAGGTAGGTGTCCTTGTCTGTAATGATATAGGAAATCAAACCATAGAGATGATAACAAATCCAGACATGTAAATGTTGCTTTTTCACAGATGCTCCCTCCTCCCAAAAAACCCCAAAACAAAACAAATCCTTCCAGACTTTTATGTTTTTATTCAGGAAATTACTTTTTTTAATTAAAAGTTTATATAAAATTATATTATATATTTATCTTAATAAATTAGGCTAAAGCAAACTTAATTTAGAATACAACAGTTATTCTACTGTACTTTCTCTCATGAGCAGTCTTCTTGAGAAGAAGCATCCCACTTTGTTTGTCAGAAGACTAGAGATATAGGCTGTAAGAAAGGACTGTTCTTCCAGTGTGTGAGTTTGCACTTGGATAACTTATCCCAGAATAATTATTTACAATTGTATTTTTTGCAGACAAGCAGTGCTTTGGTCTGTTGATTGTTTTGCTCAAGTTCGGTCCTAGAAGCCAAAGTTCTATGATTTTAAACCATATTGGGTTGAACAGATGCAGCCTAGAACAGATGTAGATGAAGAAAGAGCGGATCAAGAGAGACATTAAATGTACACCAGCACCAACAGCCACTGCTGCCCAGGAAGAGACGCTGTGTGTTTGTGGCAGCAGCTATAAGGAGCCCAAGACAAAAAGCTAATGCCACTGAGGGAAGGCAGCCAAAGATCTCTAATGTGCCCCTGAACAACCTGTCTGACACTGGTCCTATTGCTACACGCTTGAGCTTTGAAGTGCACAAGTGGTAGCACGGAGTCTTGAGACAGCACACCAAGGGAATCCAGTGCAGAAGCTAGAATACTGACCGCCTTTAGCTAGATGGGCTGAAGTCTGAGGGGAACTGAGATCCCAGTTTTTTTCAACTTAAGCCACGCTCTAACAAGCATCAACAGTGCCCTTGCACAGCCAAGTCTTCTTGGCCCAGTGGAAAAAAATCCGAACAGTACTGCCTCATCCACAGGAAAACTTTTGAAACCTGAGTCCAAGTGACTAAACCACCGATACGCAGGTCACACAACCTTGGGGCCTGCACAACTGCCAGGACTCAGAGAGCAGATTTCAGCAAAGTGATGGACATGCAGTGAAATTATTTTACCTCAAAACAATCACATTACAGAATTTAAATTCAAATGACCACTGCAGTGTTAATACTAGCAGTTCGTAGTTGCAAGCAGCATACCTAATGGCCCAGTGAAGGGGAGTTGAATTCAAATCTCCACCTAGCTGATCCACTATTGCACCTTTGGAAATATAGTACCTGTATAACAGCAACACAATACAATTAAGAATAGACATAGTAAAATGTTAAAACATTATACAAAGGATAAGACAGCTCTAGTAGTAGATAGCTCATACTAATAATAATAAAAAAAATCACTAAAGAAGCAAATGGATAAGAGTATTTCTGCAGAAAAGGGATGCTGTTTTGAGAAAACTTTTAAGGAACAATATAATAACTGGCAATGCACCTATAAAAACAGCTTTAATCTTTGTTAAACAAAACCCCAGGAAAATCTAATGATTTCATGTACTACATGATTTAATATATAAAGAAACCACAGTAACATTGCATTTCAGTGACACTTTCACAAAGATAATTGGGTTAAAATTTGAATGTTATGCTTTTCTTCTCAAGCAGCATGTTCCTTTGTTTTGAAGTACAAAAGCAACAAAGTGATTATAAATAACAGTGGCAAAACACTGGTGTTACTTTCACAAGGAGTCTAGAGCTTACTTAACCAGCTCCTGTCTGTTGTTAATTGCCGCCCAGTGAAGAAGAGTCACGTTTTCTTTGTCTGGTTGTCGAACATCATATCCTGCTTCCACCAGTTCTTTGCATCGCTCTATTATTCCATACCTTGAATGAAGGGGGGGTGGGGAAAAGAAGAGAGTATATCAATTTATTTCCCATTCATTTGTTACGTATCCTTGTTTAGTGACAGCCACATAATGATGGAGAAAATCTCAGTAAGCATCAGCCAGCAGTTCCTACTTGAGCAAATTCCACATTGCATTCACTGGAAGTCTTGCAAAAATAGTCAGGCTGAGCCTTGATGAGTAGAATTTCCTTCCTAACAAAGCAAACCTCTCTGAAATACTATTGTTTATGATGACAGTTACAATAGTACCTTCACATGATATTCGCTATGGAGAGAAAAACGGAACTCTGAAGTTTTTCTTTGTAAAAATATCCAACCCGGCCCACCTTTGAGGACATTCCCATCTATTTCAACATCTTGCACACACACAAGATGTACTTACTGCGTAGCCTTGACAATATCACAGGTGCCGGGGTCTTCAACAATCGGGTATGGCCCTGGCAGCATGGGCTGATCTTTCTCCCCATGGGCATGACGCCAGTTGTACATATGAGGTCGATGAGGCCCATGGCAATGGTTTTTACACTGTTGGTTAATGAAATACCTTTCAATAAAGATTATTTAGGCACTGCACACCACACCTTCCTCTCTACCAGAAGCACATGCTGTTACTTGTCAACTTGCGTTAATACAAATAAGGAAATGAATTTAGAGCGCGGTTTAAACCACATGACAAGAGACTAATCCTTTTACGCGGCACAGGGACACTGGGGGACAGAAGAGGCACAGTTAAGGTCCATCAGGCCAAGTTACAAAGGTGCAAAACACCCTGCCGAGCTGGCTCCTGACACAACACACTTCCCTGAGCAACGCTGCCACACTAGAAGTGTCAGCCTGCGTCCCTGAGCAGGTCTGGAAACGAAAGGGCACCCGGGAGCCGCGACACCCAGCGCAGGCACACGCCGGACAGGACACAGGCCTCCCTTCCCGGTCAGTCGCAGCCGCCAACGGGCACCGGGCCTTCCTCGGCTGCGGGGACCAGGGAGACCCCTGCCCCGCCGCGGCCGCCTGCTTCAGCCGGGCGCGGAGCTCACGCTGAGGCAGCCGGAGAGGAGCCGGCCGCCGGCGAGGCGTATGCACCCGGCCCGGCAAACCCCCCACCCCACCCGGCTCGAACCGCTTTCCCCGCCGCCGCCAGCCTGATCCAGAAGCCCCAAGCCGCTGGCAGAAGGCCCCTCACGGGGCCCCGGGGCCTCCCGCACCGGCCCCCAACGGCCGGGATCCCAGCACCCCCCGGCGGCCGGGCGGACCGACGGAAAAGCCGCTGGGTCCCTCGCCAGCCCTCCCTCGCCAGCAGCTTCCCCTGGGCCGGGCCGGGCCGGGCCCCTCCTCACCGCCGGGCCGCTGCTGCCACCGGCCATTCTGTCGACCCGAAGCCCGGCGCCCGCCGCAGCTTCCTGCTCCCCCTTCCTGGTTACCGGGGAGCGGCTGCGACCGCGGGGCGGAGCCGGGCAGCCGCGGTTATCGGGGGCGCCACCGGGCTTTTCCGAGCCTCGGCAAACCGTCCCCAACCTTGCCTAGCCGCTGCAGAGCGGCCGCTGGCTGTCTTGTCTCAGCTTCCCCTTTGCGCAGGCAACGCCGTGGAAAAGCTCGCTATGTGCGCGCTACGCGCTTCACACGGAGACCCCCGACCCGGGTCAAGGAACAGGACCGACTCCCCTCGTGGCGCAAGCTTCGGGGAGCTGTGCCACGCCTCGCCCATGAAGAAGCCTCTGCCGGGGTTATAACGTGTCCCACCCATGCCGGCTTGTTCAGCGGGGGAGACGAGAGGGCACATGTCACCAGCGCGGAGTTCAAAGGCTGACAAGCCCAGAGGAAAAGACGGGGAGGTGTTTGTTCCCGGCCCCTGTGCCGCTTGTAAACGCTTTCGCACCTGATAATGTTGCAAGTACACGTTACAGTGTGAAAGGCTAACAAGGAATTAGGCTACCAAGGCATTACCCCCAGCCTGGGCGCGTTAAAGAAAGAAAAAATAGAAAGAAGAAGAGTATTGGCTCATTGAGACCTGCCCTTGCCCCGGTTAAAGCCGTGTGGCTGAGGAGGAGCCGGCGGCCTGCCCTTGCCCCGGTTAAAGCTGTGTGGGAGAGGAGCCGGCAGCCTGGATCATAAAGCATGTGGAGCGGGGGCAGAGGAAGAGCTATTAAGGCAATCGGGAATGCATCCTCTGACGCTCAACGTCCTGATGTTGCAACCTTAACGACGTTTCGTTTGGCATGTCTTGGATGTAGCTTCCTGCAAGTGTGTTTAATGTGGGGACAAACTATTTTCTCCTTTGCATTGTCGTAGCAAGACTTTATGATAGGAGTGATATCTACCATTTCAGCCAACCCCCCTTGTCCTCTGCCCCAATGCACAGCAAACAGCCAAAGGAAGCTGTTGCCAGCAACCTCGGGAGACCTGGAAATGCTTGTTGATTCACATTGTAGGCTGGTGTCAGCTGGAAGATAGATGCCTGCTTGCCTCCATCCTTGGAAAATGTCCTGCGTGACGCAGGGTCAGCAGAGATCTGAATAGGTTGGGGGGCTGTGCAGAGGGACTTGTGATCTGGTAAGAAGCAGCCTGGCCTGGCACATCATGTTTCTTCTCAGCTCAGTGTTGCTGCCTTGGAGAAGGGATAGTCCATCATGTTAAGAAGTTCATATCCTCTTGTAAGTTTTCTGGTTACCAAAGTTTCTCTGGGGTGTGCAAGTCTGAATGAGAAGATGGAAAATTTCAGCAAAGCAATTCATAAGTTTTTTGGTTGGTCAGTTGCAAGAAATTAAAATAATTCTTCTCCATCCTGCAGCCCTTAGGCTTGTCAGTTCTCCTGCTGAAATCAGTAACACTAGCAGGGACTCACAAAAGTCACCACAATACCATACAGTGGAAAATGCTGGTACCTCACTGACAAGAGTGGCCATCAAAATGCTTTGCAGTCATCAAAGCCACTTCTTTTTTCTTTTATGACTGCTGATAGTGCCTTGCACTTTACATAAACTTCATATGACATTTTGAATCATTTAAAACATATTAGTAAGCTGTTTATGAGGTAGGCAAACACTGCTCAGAGCACTCCTCCTACTGGCCTTTTGTTTGCTTTTCCTGATCTTTTTTACTGCCTGAGCTTGCTGCCTCGCCAGCTTCGCCCTTCTACACAATTTGGTAAGCCACTGGCCAACAAGCTCTTTTCATCAAGTATTGCAAGGTTGTTTCTCTGGCCTCCGCTTGCTTTTGTGGGTCATGCACCCATGCCTGTGCTGCCCAAAGTCTCCATCCACAACCCCGCAGAGGTGGAAGTTGGGCATGCTGCTATTTAGGGCTGGAATATCCTGCATTGTGTAGTTTAGGTCCCCGTGCTGAATGAAGAAACAAAAATAAGTGGCTTTTTCCATTGACAGAGAAAAGTTAGCTAGATGATTTTCAAGTTTTTTGTTTCTAAATTCTTGCTAATTTTAGGCTGTTAATAAGAAGGGATTAGAATAAAAAATCTGCCATGCAACATGTTCAAATCACCAAAGAAATGACAACTGTTATTTTGTTGTTGATTAAATCCTCTGAAATTATGAATATTATGATTTTTTCAGTTAAAACTAGTAATTTAAGGAAGCAGTTGCAAATACTGTGGGCACCTGCTGTATTTGTATGTATGTCCTCCATAGTTAGTGAAAAGTGGATGAAAAATAGAAACCTGATGCAGACAAATGTGAAAGATTTCCTTCACATGAATATTTGGAATGAGTCCAGAAGAAAAATAGTTGTGAACATGGCTACTGGAGGCTGCTCAAAGTAAAATAGGGAAAAAATGCTTTATTCCAGATAAGCTACAACTTGTTTTCCCAGCATTATTGCAGAAGAAGTGCGATTACTGATCTAAAAACTCAACAGGGCCCAGAACAAAATATAAAAATCAAATTCCTGTTGACAGGTTAATACAGATTTTACTTCCATAGGCAGAACTGCTACATAGATAGTTATTAATGCAGCTCTAGCTGGTGAAGTATTGAGATCTTTAATTTGGTTCAGTATCATGAAATGGTTTGTGTGTTTTGAATGCAGAAATCCTGTTGGGGAAGTTTGGGAAGAAGCACTCTTGTGTTAATTCTAAAATGTCGCAAAAACATTTGGTAGGCACCTTGCTGCTGGATCACCAAAGATGCAGAAACACAACAATAAAACTGAGGAATAAAGAAGAGTGAGCATTTTCCCATTTGAGAGCTTGGCATGTGAGAAGTTGGTCTGATGGAGATTTTCTGCATTATCCAAGACTATTCACAAACCTTACACTGCTTGAAGATACAGTATAGTGTGGCTTAGTAGGTAGGCAGTTTTCAACTTGGACTCTTTTCATCTTTATCCCCTGTGGATATTACCTCTAGTATAATATTTATTTATTTATTTATTTTTAAAAAGCAGTAACCCTTCCAGAAGTAGGAAAAATTAAGACTTTCCTTCTACTACATCTACAGCTGGCTTTACAAAAGAAGCCATATTCCATCTTGCTGAAATCTAGAGCAAAGCTCCTCATGGAAAGCAAGGTTTGCTCCTCAAAGAACAGACGGGCAAATTTCCATTGTAATCTACATCCTATCTTCATTCTGTTTGGTTTGGAGCCGAGAGTGGTTACACATTTTTCTACATTTTTTTGTATTAATAATCAGCCTCTATTATTTCATGGCATATGGTGGCAAACTAGGCTTAGACAAAGGCTTTACTGAGCTATTGTATGGACAATGTAAGTTGAGGCAGAACTGAACAGTTTTATAACTCCTCCCCTGCTCTTTGCTGCACCATTAACACAGCACTGTTAACAGAGCTCAGTTATTTGTACTTGGGAGTACATTTGCTTAAAGCACATAAGTGCTTGTGTGAATAAGAACAGCTACTACTATTTCAACACTCTTAAGAGACTAAAACTTGGATTAAATGCATTGTCTTCAAAAGTCCTAAAAGAATCATTCTCCCTCCCTAACAACCTTTTGCAAATGACTATCACCCTGATTAGTGTCATAACAGTAAGAGAGATTTAGATGTTTAGCAGCTTTCAAATAGCATTTTGCTTTCACTTCACTGGATAAATTGCAGAGAAGCAAG